>NC_143069.1:10195000-10820000 GCF_052426305.1 Pelodiscus sinensis | reverse complement strand
CCAGAGCCAGCGGGGGGCCGACAACGTGGGTCCAGGGAAGGACTCCTGGCAGCGTCCTCAGGGTCCCATCCCAGTGGACACGGGGTCCAGCCAGGCTGGGACTCCGGACCTAGGCAGAGGTGGGGGACAGATCCCGATCCCTGCCTCAGCAGCTGAATTCCAGGCTGAGGTGCAGGCAGACCCCTCCTTGCAGAGGCTGAGGGACCAGGCTGGCCTCCGTGCAGCTCAGCCCCGGGGGAGAGGTGGCCAGGAGAGATTCCTGCGGGAGCGTGGGCTCCTGTTCCGTGAGTGGCTCCCCCCCAGGAAGGCGAGGGCATGGGGTGTCCAGCGGCAGCTGGTCGTCCCCCGAAAGTATCGCCTCAAGCTGCTGTATTTGGCCCACGATGTCCCCGTTGGGGGCCACCGGGGGATCCGGAGCACCCGGCTGAAGCTGCTCCAGCACTTCTATTGGCCAGGAATCTTTACAGCCGTGCAGCGGTACTGCCGGTCCTGTGACTCCTGCCAGAGGGGCGGGAAGGCCCAAGACAGGAGGAAAGCGGCTTGGGGGTCTCTACCCCAGATAGACCCTCTGGGCTTGCTGAGAGAGTTATGGGAGGGGAAGTCCTCCCTGGATGGAGCTTCGGGGGTGGAAGCCGCCCTGGCTGTCCAGAGAAGGCTCACTGGGCTCATGGCCCCGGCCCGAGAGACCCTGGCCAGAGATCAAGGCCAGCGGAAGGGTGGGTGTGACCCCCGAGGACAGGCCTGCGCCAGTCGCCCTGGAGCGGGGCGGCGAGTGGACAGAGGGAAGCCAGCTCATGTGGGGCCTCGCCACGGCCGGCCCGAGTCAAGGGGAGCACCCATGTCCCCGGGGCGGGTTCCCACGCAGAGGACCCGAACTTCCCTAGGTCACGAGCGGAGTGACCCTGCTCAGTTCGCTCTCGGAGGGGGGAGAACTGTGACGTAGTGGGGGTAATTGCTGGGCTGTGGTGACCCCTGCTGTCTGGAGCAAGACCCAGCAGGGAAAACCTGGCTAGGCAGAGATAAGGCCAAACTGGTTGAACCAGTGGCCAGACACCCCCCATGGAGAGGAACAAAGGAAGGTGGAATGCTGCCCTGACTGCGGGGGCAGGGCTGGAGGGGAATTTAGTTAGACTGTGGAAGAGCATGGAGGAGAGCCTAGGGGAAGGGGCTGGAGTTTAGGGGCCCAGTCTCCCCCATCTCAAGGGGGCCTGAGGCATCCTAGCCCAGTTCCTGTAACCAGATTACATCTGTGCTGCGCTGTGCTGGAGGAGCAATAAACCACCCTCAATTCCACTGGCTGGTGCAGTCTGTTTGTGCCATTTCGGGGTGCAGGAGACGGGGAACCCCCAACGCGCCGTCACAGGGGCCAGGCTGGGAAGGGAAGCTGGGCGGGCGGGGCCTGGCTGGGAGGGGAAGCTGGGCGGGCAAGAAAGGAATCGGGAGCGGAAGCTGGCCGGGCGGGGCCAGGCTGGGAGGGGAAGCTGGGCGGGCGGGGCCTGGCTCAGGAGGAGGAAGTGGGCGGGCGGGGCCTGGCTTGGCAGCAGAAGCTGGGGAGGCTGGTCCAGGCTGGGAGGGGAAGCTGGCCGGGCGAGGCCAGGCTGGGAGGAGAATCTGGGCGGGCAGGGCCGGACTGGGGGGGGAAGCTGGCCGGGCGTGGCCAGGATCGGGAGGGAAAGCTGGGCGGGCGGGGCTTGGCTCCGGAGGAGAAGCTGGGCAGGCGGGGCCAGGCTGGGAGGGGAAGCTGGGCCTGCGGGGCCTGCCTCGGGAGGGGAACCTGGGCGGGCGGGGCCTTGCTTGGGAGGAGAAGTTGGGCGGGCGGGGGCTGGCTCATGAGGAGAAGTGGCGCAGGCGGGGCCAGGCTGGGAGGGGAAGCTGGGCGGGCAGGGACGGACTCGGGAGGGAAGCTGGCCGGGCGGGGCCAGGCTCGGGAGGAGAAGGTGGGCGAGCGGGGCCTGGCTAGGAGGGGAAGCTGGGCGGGCAGGGACGGACTCGGGGGGGAAGCTGGCCGGGCGGGGCCAGGCTCGGGAGGAGAAGGTGGGCGGGCGGGGCCGGACTTGGGAGGAGAAGCTGGGCGGGCGGGGCCTGGCTCAGGAGGAGAAGCTGGGCGGGCGGGGCCTGGCTCAGGAGGGGAAGCTGGGCGCGCGGGGCCGGACTCGGGAGGGGAAGCTGGGCGGGCGGGGCCAGGCTGGGAGGTGAAGCTGGGTGGGCGGGGCCGGGCTCGGGAGGGGAAGGTGGGAAGGCGGGGCCGGGCTCGGGAGGGGAAAGTGGGCGGGCGGGGCCAGGCTGGGAGGGGAAGCTGGGCGGGCGGGGCCTGGCTTGGGAGCAGAAGCTGGGCAGGCTGGTCCAGGCTGGGAGGAGAAGCTGGCCGGGCGGGGCCAGGCTGGGAGGGGAAGCAGGGCGGGCGGGGCCTGGCTCATGAGGAGAAGCTGAGCGGGCGGGGCCGGGAACGGGAGGAGAAACTGGGCGGGCGGGTCCTGGCTGGGAGGGGAAGCTGGGCGGGCAGGAACGGACTCGGGAGCGGAGGCTGGCCGGGCGGGGCCAGGATCGGGAGGGGAAGCTGGGCGGGCGGGGCCGGGCTCAGGAGGAGAAGGTGGGCGGGCGGGGCCGGGCTCAGGAGGAGAAGCGGGGCGGGCGGGGCAGGACTCGAGAGGGGAAGCTGGGCGGGCGGGGCAAGACTGGGAGGGGAAGCTGGGCGGGCGGGGCCTGGCTTGAAGGAGAAGCTGGGCGGGCGGGCCCAAGCTGGGAGGAGAAACTGGGCGGGCGAAGGCTGGCTGGGAGGGGAAGCTGGGCGGGCAGGGGCGGAATCGGGAGGGGAAGCTGGGCGGGCGGGGCCTGGCTGGGAGGGGAAGCTGGGCGGGCAAGAAAGGAATCGGGAGCGGAAGCTGGCCGGGCGGGGCCAGGCTGGGAGGGGAAGCTGGGCGGGCGGGGCCTGGCGCGGGAGGAGAAGCTGGGGGGACGGGGCCAGGCTTGGGAGCAGAAGGTGGGGAGGCTGGTCCAGGCTGGGAGGAGAAGGTGGGGGGGCGGGGCTTGGCTGGGAGGGGAAGCGGGGCGGGCAGGGGCGGACTCGGGGGGGGGAAGCTGGCCGGGCGGGGCCAGGCTCGGGAGGAGAAGCTGGGCGGGCGGGGCCTGGCTTGGGAGGAGAAGCTGGGCGGGCGGGGCCTTGCTTGGGAGGAGAAGCTGGGCGGGCGGGGCCTGGCTCAGGAGGAGGAGCTGGGCGGGCGGGGACGGGCTCAGGAGGGGAGGCTGGGCGGGCGGAGCCAGACTCGGGAGGGGAAGCTGGGCGGGAGGGGCTTGGCTCCGGAGGAGAAGCTGGGCGGGCGGGGCCTTGCGCAGGAGGAGAAGCTGGGCGGGCGAGGCCTGGCTCATGAGGAGAAGCTGTGCGGGCGCGGCCAGGCTGGGAGGAGAAGCTGGGTGGGCGGGGCCGGGCTCGAGAGGGGAAGCTGGGAAGGCGGGGCCAGGCTGGGAGGAGAAGCTGGGTGGGCGGGGCCGGGCTCGAGAGGGGAAGCTGGGAAGGCGGGGCCGGGCTCGGGAAGAGAAAGTGGGCGGGCGGGGCCAGGCTGGGAGGGGAAGCTGGGCGGGCGGGGCCAGGCGCAGGAGGAGAAGCTGGCGGGGCGGGGCCAGGCTGGGAGGGGAAGCTGGGCGGGCGGGGCCGGACTCGGGAGGAGAAGGTGGGCGGGCGGGGCCGGGCTCGGGACGACAAAGTGGGCGGGCGGGGCCGGACTCTAGAGGGGAAGCTGGTCGAGCGGGGCCAGGCTGGGAGGGGAACCTGGGGGGGCGGGGCCAAGCTGGGAGGGGAAGGTGGTCGGGCGGGGCCTGGTTTGGGAGGAGGAGCTGGGCGGGCGGGTCCTGGCTCACGAGGAGAGGCTGGGCGGGCGGGGCCAGGCTGGGAGGGGAAGCTGGGAGGGTGGGGCCAGGCTGGGAATGGAAGCTGGGCGGGCGGGGCCGGAGGCGGGAGGAGAAACTGGGCGGGCGGGGCTTGGCTGTGAGGGGAAGCGGGGCGGGCAGGGGCGGACTGGGGGGGGAAGCTGGCCGGGCGGGGCCAGGCTCGGGAGGAGAAGCTGGCCGGGCGGGGACAGGATCGGGAGGGGAAGCTGGGCGGGCGGGGCCGGGCTCAGGAGGAGAAGCTGGGCGGGCGGGGCCGGGCTCAGGAGGAGAAGCTGGGCGGGCGGGGCCAGGCTGGGAGGGGAAGCTGGGCGGGCGGGGCAAGGCTGGGAGGGGAAGCTGGGCGGGCGGGGCCTGGCTTGGGAGGAGAAGCTGGGCGGGCGGGCCCGGGAACGGGAGGAGAAACTGGGCGGGCGAAGCCTGGCTGGGAGGGGAAGCTGGGCGGGCAGAGACGGAATCGGGAGGGGAAGCTGGGCGGGCGGGGCCTGGCTGGGAGGGGAAGCTGGGCGGGCAAGAAAGGAATCGGGAGCGGAAGCTGGCCGGGCGGGGCCAGGCTGGGAGGGGAAGCTGGGCGGGCGGGGCCTGGCTCGGGAGGGGAAGCTGGGCGGGCGGGGCCAGGCTTGGGAGCAGAAGCTGTGGAGGCTGGTTCAGGCTGGGAGGAGAAGCTGGGGGGGCGGGGCCTGGCTCAGGAGGAGAAGGTGGGCAGTCGGGGCCAGGCGGGGAGGAGAAGCTCGGGGGGCGGAGCCGGGCTCGAGAGGGGAAGCTGGGCGGGCGGGGCCTGGCTGGGGAGGGGAAGCTGGGCGGGCGGGGCGGGCTGGGAGGGGAAGGTGCGCGTGCGGGGCCTGGCTGGGAGGGGAGGCTGGGCGGGCGGGGCCTGGCTCGGAAGGGGAAGATGGGCGGGCGGGGCCAAGCAGGGAGGGGAAGGTGGGCGGGCGGGGCCGGGCTCGGGAGGGGAAGCTGGGCGGGCGGGGCCAGGCTGGGAGGGGAAGCAGGGCGGGCGGGGCCTGGCTCATGAGGAGAAGCTGAGCGGGCGGGGCCGGGAACGGGAGGAGAAACTGGGCGGGCGGGTCCTGGCTGGGAGGGGAAGCTGGGCGGGCGGGAACGGACTCGGGAGCGGAAGGTGGGGGGGCGGGGCCAGGATCGGGACGGGAAGCTGGGCGGGCGGGGCCGGGCTCAGGAGGAGAAGGTGGGCGGGCGGGGCAGGGCTCAGGAGGAGAAGCTGGGCGGGCGGGGCCAGGCTGGGAGGGGAAGCTGGGCGGGCGGGGCAAGGCTGGGAGGGGAAGCTGGGCGGGCGGGGCCTGGCTCAGGAGGAGAAAGTGGGCGGGCGGGCCCGGGAACGGGAGGAGAAACTGGGCGGGCGGAGCCTGGCTGGGAGGGGAAGCTGGGCGGGCAGAGACGGAACCGGGAGGGGAAGCTGGGCGGGCGGGGCCTGGCTGGGAGGGGAAGCTGGGCGGGCAAGAAAGGAATCGGGAGGGGAAGGTGGCCGGGCGGGGCCAGGCTGGGAGGGGAAGCTGGGCGGGCGGGGCCTGGCTCAGGAGGGGAAGCTGGGCGGGCGGGGCCAGGCTTGGGAGCAGAAGCTGGGCAGGCTGGTCCAGGCTGGGAGGAGAAGCTGGCCGGGCGGAGCTTGGCTGGGAGGGGAAGCTGGGCGGGCAGGGGCGGACTCGGGAGGGAAAGCTGGCCGGGCGGGGCCAGGCTGGGAGGGGAAGCTGGGGGGGCGGGGCCAAGCTGGGAGGGGAAGGTGGTCGGGCGGGGCCTGGCTTGGGAGGAGAAGCTGGGCGGGCGGGGCCAGGCTGGGAGGGGAAGCTGGGCGGGCGGGGCAAGGCTGGGAGGGGAAGCTGGGCGGGCGGGGCCTGGCTTGGGAGGAGAAGCTGGGCGGGCGGGCCCGGGAACGGGAGGAGAAACTGGGCGGGCGGAGCCTGGCAGGGAGGGGAAGCCGGGCGGGCAGAGACGGAATCGGGAGGGGAAGCTGGGCGGGCGGGGCCTGGCTGGGAGGGGAAGCTGGGTGGGCAAGAAAGGAATCGGCAGCGGAAGCTGGCCGGGCGGGGCCAGGCTGGGAGGGGAAGCTGGGCGGGCGGGGCCTGGCTTGGGAGGGGAAGCTGGGCGGGCGGGGCCAGGCTTGGGAGCAGAAGCTGGGCAGGCTGGTCCAGGCTGGGAGGAGAAGCTGGCCGGGCGGAGCTTGGCTGGGAGGGGAAGCTGGGCGGGCAGGGACGGACTCGGGGGGGGGGAAGCTGGCCGGGCGGGGCCAGGCTGGGAGGGGAAGCTGGGGGGGCGGGGCCAAGCTGGGAGGGGAAGGTGGGCGGGCGGGGCCGGGCTTGGGAGGAGAAGGTGGGCGGGCGGGGCGGGGCCGGGCTCAGGAGGAGAAGCTCGGCGGGCGGGGCCAGGCTGGGAGGGGAAGCTGGGAGGGTGGGGCCGGGCTGGGAAGGGAAGCTGGGCAGGCGGGGCCTGGCTTGAGAGGAGAAGCTGGGCGGGCGGGGCCTGGCTCATGAGGACAAGCTGGGCGGGCGGGGCCAGGCTGGGAGGGGAAGCTGGGCGGGCAGGGACGGACTCGGGAGGGGAAGCTGTCCGTGCGGGGCCGGGCTCGGTAGGGGGAGCTGGGCGGGCAGGGACGGACTCGGGGGGGAAGCTGGCCGGGCGGGGCCGGGCTCGGAAGGAGAAGGTGGGCGGGCGGGGCCTGGCGTGGGAGGGGAAGGTGGGCGGGCAGGGACTGGCTCGGGGGGGAAGCTGGCCGGGCAGGGCCAAGCTGGGAGGAGAAGCAGGGCGGTCGGGGCCTGGCTTGGGAGGAGAAGCTGGGCGGGCGGGGCCTTGCTTGGGAGGAGAAGCTGGGCGGGCGGGGCCTGGCTCAGGAGGAGAAGCTGGGCAGTCGGGGCCAGGCTGGGAGGAGAACCGGGGCGGGCGGAGGCTGGCTTGGGAGGAGAAGCAGGGCGGGCGGGGCCTGGCTCGGAAGGAGAAGCTGCGCGGGCGGGGCCGGGCAGGGAGGGGAAGCTGGGCGCGGGGGGCCGGACCCGGGAGGGGAAGCTGGGCGGGCGGGGCCAGGCTGGGAGGTGAAGTTGGGTGGGCGGGGCCGGGCTCGAGAGGGGACGCTGGGAAGGCGGGGCCGGGATCGGGAAGAGAAAGTGGGCGGCGGGGCCAGGCTGGGAGGGGAAGTTGGTCGGGCGGGGCCAGGCTGGGGAGCAGAAGCGGGGCGGGCTGGTCCAGGCTGGGAGGAGAAGGTGGGCGGGCGGGGCCAGGCTGGGAGGGGAAGCTGGGCGGGCGGGGCCGGACTCGGGAGGGGAAGCCGGGAAGGCGGGGCCGGGCTCGGGAAGACAAAGTGGGCGGGCGGGTCCGGACTCTGGAGGGGAAGCTGGTCGAGCGGGGCCAGGCTGGGAGAGGAAGCTGGGGGGGCGGGGCCAAGCTGGGAGGGGAAGCTGGGCGGGCGGGGCTTGGCTGTGAGGGGAAGCTGGGCGGGCAGGGACGGACTCGCGGGGGGAAGCTGGCCGGGCGGGGCCAGGCTCGGGAGGAGAAGCTGGGCGGGCGGGGCCTGGCTTGGGAGGAGAAGCTGGGCGGGCTGGGCCTGGCTTGGGAGGAGAAGCTGGGCGGGCGGGGCCTGGCTCAGGAGGAGAAGCTGGGCAGTCGGGGCCAAGCTGGGAGGGGAAGGTGGGCGTGCGGAGCCTGGCTGGGAGGGGAAGCTGGGC
Source organism: Pelodiscus sinensis (assembly GCF_052426305.1). Lineage (NCBI taxonomy): Eukaryota > Metazoa > Chordata > Testudines > Trionychidae > Pelodiscus > Pelodiscus sinensis. The sequence continues at coordinate 10,812,447 of NC_143069.1, read as the reverse complement.
GGGCGGGGCCTGGCTCGGAAGGGGAAGATGGGCGGGCGGGACCAACTTGGGGGGAGAAGCTGGGTGGGCGGGGCCGGGCTCGGGAGGGGAAGCTGGGCGGGCGGGGCCAGGCTGGGAGGGGAAGCAGGGCGGGCGGGGCCTGGCTCATGAGGAGAAGCTGAGCGGGCGGGGCCGGGAACGGGAGGAGAAACTGGGCGGGCGGGTCCTGGCTGGGAGGGGAAGCTGGGCGGACAGGAACGGACTCGGGAGCGGAAGCTGGCCGGGCGGGGCCAGGATCGGGAGGGGAAGCTGGGCGGCCGGGGCCGGGCTGGGAGGAGGAGCTGGGCGGGCGGGGGCGGGCTCAGGAGGAGAAGCTGGGCGGGCGGGGCCAGGCTGGGAGGGGAAGCTGGGCGGGCGGGGCAAGGCTGGGAGGGGAAGCTGGGCGGGCGGGGCCTGGCTTGGGAGGAGAAGCTGGGCGGGCGGGGCCCGGAACGGGAGGAGAAACTGGGCGGGCGAAGCCTGGCTGGGAGGGGAAGCTGGGCGGGCGGGGCTTGGCTCCGGAGGAGAAGCTGGGCGGGCGGGGCCTTGCTTGGGAGGAGAAGTTGGGCGGGCGGGGCCTGGCTCATGAGGAGAAGCTGTGCAGGCGCGGCCAGGCTGGGAGGAGAAGCTGGGTGGGCGGGGCCGGGCTCGAGAGGGGAAGCTGGGAAGGCGGGGCCAGGCTGGGAGGAGAAGCTGGGTGGGCGGGGCCGGGCCGGGGAGGGGAAGCTGGGGAGGCGGGGCCGGGCTGGGAGAGGAAGCGGGGCGAGCGGGGCCAGGCTGGGAGGGGAAGCTGGGCGGGCGGGGCCAGGCTTGGGAGCAGAAGCTGGGCGGGCGGGGCCAGGCTGGGAGGGGAAGCTGGGCGGGCGGGGCCGGACTCGGGAGGGGAAGCCGGGAAGGCGGGGCCGGGCTCGGGAAGACAAAGTGGGCGGGCGGGGCCGGACTCTAGAGGGGAAGCTGGTCGAGCGGGGCCAGGCTGGGAGGGAAACCTGGGGGGGCGGGGCCAGGCTGGAAGGGGAAGGTGGGCGGGCGGGGCCTGGCGTGGGAGGAGAAGCTGGGCGGGCGGGTCCTGGCTCACGAGGAGAAGCTGGGCGGGCGGGGCCAGGCTGGGAGGGGAAGCTGGGAGGGTGGGGCCAGGCTGGGAAGGGAAGCTGGGCGGGCGGGGCCGGGAACGGGAGGAGAAACTGGGCGGGCGGGGCTTGGCTGGGAGGGGAAGCTGGGCGGGCAGGAACGGACTCGGGAGCGGAAGCTGGCCGGGCGGGGCCAGGATCGGGAGGGGAAGCTGGGCGGGCGGGGCCGGGCTCAGGAGGAGAAGCTGGGCGGGAGCGGCCAAGCTGGGAGGAGAAGTTGGGCGGGCGGGGCCAGGCTGGGAGGGGAAGCTGGGCGGGCGGGGCAAGGCTGGGAGGGGAAGCTGGGCGGGCGGGGCCTGGCTTGGGAGGAGAAGCTGGGCGGGCGGGCCCGGGAACGGGAGGAGAAACTGGGCGGGCGGAGCCTGGCTGGGAGGGGAAGCTGGGCGGGCAGAGACGGAATCGGGAGGGGAGGCTGGGCGGGCGGGGCCTGGCTGGGAGGGGAGGCTGGGCGGGCGGGGCCAGGCTTGGGAGCAGAAACTGGGCGGGCGGGTCCAGGCAGGGAGGAGAAGCTGGCCGGGCGGGGCTTGGCTGGGAGGGGAAGCTGGGCGGGCAGGGACGGACTCGGGGGGGGGGAAGCTGGCCGGGCGGGGCCAGGCTGGGATGGGATTCTGGGGGGGCGGGGCCAAGCAGGGAGGGGAAGGTGGTCGGACGGGGCCTGGCTTGGGAGGAGAAGCTGGGCGGGCGGGGCCAGGCTGGGAGGGGAAGCTGGGAGGGTGGGGCCGGGCTGGGAAGGGAAGGTGGGCAGGCGGGGCCCGGCTTGGGAGGAGAAGCTGGGCGGGCGGGGCCTGGCTCATGAGGACAAGCTGGGCGGGCGGGGCCAGGCTGGGAGGGGAAGCTGGGCGGGCAGGGACGGCCTCGGGAGGGGAAGGTGGGCGGGCAGGGACGGGCTCGGGAGGGGACGCTGGCCGGGCGGGGCCAGGCTCGGGAGGAGAAGCTGGGCGGGCGGGGCCTGGCTGGGAGGGGAAGCTGGGCGGGCAGGGACGGACTCGGGGGGGAAGCTGGCCGGGCAGGGCCAGGCTCGGGAGGAGAAGCTGGGCGGGCGGGGCCTGGCTTGGGAGGAGACGCTGGGCGGGCGGGGCCGGGCTCAGGAGGAGAAGCTGGGCGGGCGGGGCCAGGCTGGGAGGGGAAGCTGGGCGGGCGGGGCAAGGCTGGGAGGGGAAGCTGGGCGGGCGGGGCCTGGCTTGGGAGGAGAAGCTGGGCGGGCGGGCCCGGGAACGGGAGGAGAAACTGGGCGGGCGAAGCCTGGCTGGGAGGGGAAGCTGGGCGGGCAGAGAGGGAATCGGGAGGGGAAGCTGGGCGGGCGGGGCCTGGCTGGGAGGGGAAGCTGGGCGGGCAAGAAAGGAATCGGGAGCGGAAGCTGGCCGGGCGGGGCCAGGCTGGGAGGGGAAGCTGGGCGGGCGGGGCCTGGCTCGGGAGGGGAAGCGGGGGGGCGGGGCCAGGCCTGGGAGCAGAAGCTGTGGAGGCTGGTCCAGGCTGGGAGGAGAAGCTGGGCGGGCGGGGCCTGGCTCAGGAGGAGAAGCTGGGCAGGCGGGGCCAGGCGGGGAGGAGAACCTGGGCGGGGGGGCCGGGCTGGGGAGGGGAAGCTGGGCGGGCGGGGCCTGGCTGGGGAGGGGAAGCTGGGCGGTCGGGGCCAAGCTGGGAGGGGAAGGTGGGCGTGCGGAGCCTGGCTGGGAGGGGAAGCTGGGCGGGGCGGGGCCGGGCTCGGAAGGGGAAGGTGGGCGGGCGGGACCTGGCGCAGGAGGAGAAGCTGGGTGGGCGGGACCGGGCTCGGGAGGGGAAGCTGGGGGGGCGGGGCCAGGCTGGAGGGGAAGGTGGGCGGGCGGGGCCGGGCTCGGGAGGAGAAGCTGGGGGGGCGGGGCCAGGAACGGGAGGGGAAACTGGGCGGGCGGGTCCTGGCTGGGAGGGGAAGCTGGGCGGGCAGGAACGGACTCGGGAGCGGAAGCTGGCCGGGCGGGGCCTGGATCGGGAGGGGAAGCTGGGGGGCGGGGGCCGGGCTCAGGAGGAGAAGGTGGGCGGGCGGGGCCGGGCTCAGGAGGAGAAGCTGGGCGGGCGGGGCCAGGCTGGGAGGGGAAGCTGGGCGGGCGGGGCAAGGCTCAGGAGGGGAAGCTGGGCGGGGGGGCCAAGCTGGGAGGAGAAGGTGGGCGGGCGGGCCCGGGAACGGAAGGAGAAACGGGGCGGGCGGAGCCTGGCTCGGGAGGGGAAGGTGGGCGGGCAGAGACGGAATCGGGAGGGGAAGCTGGGCGGGCGGGGCCAGGCTGGAAGGGGAAGGTGGGCGGGCGGGGCCTGGCGCGGGAGGGGAAGCTGGGGAGGCGTGGCCAGGCTGGGAGGGGAAGCTGGGCGGGCGGGGCCTGGCTTGGGAGGGGAAGCTGGGCGGGCGGGGCCAGGCTTGGGAGCAGAAGCTGGGCAGGCTGGTCCAGGCTGGGAGGAGAAGCTGGCCGGGCGGAGCCAAGCTGGGAGGGGAAGGTGGGCGGGCAGGGACGGACTCAGGAGGGGAAGGTGGCCGGGCGGGGCCAGGCTGGGAGGGGAAGCTGGGGGGGCGGGGCCAAGCTGGGAGGGGAAGGTGGTCGGGCGGGGCCTGGCTTGGGAGGAGAAGCTGGGCGGGCGGGGCCAGGCTGGGAGGGGAAGGTGGGCGGGCGAGGCCGGGCTGGGAGGGGAAGCTGGGCGAGCGGGGCCTGGCTTGGGAGGAGAAGCTGGGCGGGCGGGCCCGGGAACGGGAGGAGAAACTGGGCGGGCGGAGCCTGGCTGGGAGGGGAAGCTGGGCGGTCAGAGACGGAATCGGGAGGGGAAGCTGGGCGGGCGGGGCCTGGCTGGGAGGGGAAGCTGGGCGGGCAAGGAAGGAATCGGGAGCGGAAGCTGGCGGGGCGGGGCCAGGCTGGGAGGGGAAGCTGGGCGGGCGGGGCCTGGCTTGGGAGGGGAGGCTGGGCGGGCGGGGCCAGGCTTGGGAGCAGAAGCTGGGGGGGCTGGTCCTGGCTGGGAGGAGAAGCTGGGCGGGCGGAGCTTGGCAGGGAGGGGAAGCTGGGCGGGCAGGGAGGGAGGCAGGGGGGGGGGGGAAGCTGGCCGGGCGGGGCCAGGCTGGGAGGGGAAGCTGGGGGGGCGGGGCCAAGCTGGGAGGGGAAGGTGGTCGGGCGGGGCCTGGCTTGGGAGGATAAGCTGGGCGGGCGGGTCCTGGCTGGGAGGAGAAGCTTGGCGGGCGGGGCAAGGCTGGGGGGGGAGGGGAAGCGGGGAGGGTGGGGCCAGGCTGGGAAGGGAAGCTGGGCAGGCGGGGCCTGGCTTGAGAGGAGAAGCTGGGCGGGCGCGGCCTGGCTCATGAGGACAAGCTGGGCGGGCGGGGCCAGGCTGGGAGGGGAAGCTGGGCGGGCAGGGACGGACTCGGGAGGGGAAGCTGTCCGTGCGGGGCCTGGCTCGGTAGGGGAAGCTGGGCGGGCAGGGACGGACTCGGGGGGGAAGGTGGCCGGGCGGGGCCTGGATCGGCAGGAGAAGCTGGCTGGGCGGGGCCCGGCTGGGAGGGGAAGCTGGCCGGGCAGAGACGGAATCGGGAGGGGAAGCTGGGCGGGCGGGGCCTGGCTGGGAGGGGAAGCTGGGCGGGCAAGAAAGGAATCGGGAGGGGAAGGTGGCCGGGCGGGGCCAGGCTGGGAGGGGAAGCTGGGCGGGCGGGGCCTGGCTCGGGAGGGGAAGCTGGGCGGGCGGGGCCAGGCTTGGGAGCAGAAGCTGGGGAGGCTGGTCCAGGCTGGGAGGAGAAGCTGGCCGGGCGGGGCTTGGCTGGGAGGGGAAGCTGGGCGGGCAGGGACGGACTCGGGGGGGGGGAAGCTGGGCCTGCGGGGCCTGCCTCGGGAGGGGAACCTGGGCGGGCGGGGCCTTGCTTGGGAGGAGAAGTTGGGCGGGCGGGGCCTGGCTCATGAGGAGAAGTGGTGCAGGCGGGGCCAGGCTGGGAGGGGAAGCTGGGCGGGCAGGGACGGACTCGGGAGGGAAGCTGGCCGGGCGGGGCCAGGCTCGGGAGGAGAAGCTGGGCGGGCGGGGCCTGGCTGGGAGGGGAAGCTGGGCGGGCAGGGACGGACTCGGGGGGGAAGCTGGCCGGGCGGGGCCAGGCTCGGGAGGAGAAGCTGGGCGGGCGGGGCCTGGCTGGGAGGGGAAGCTGGGCGGGCAGGGACGGACTCGGGGGGGAAGCTGGCCGGGCGGGGCCAGGCTCGGGAAGAGAAGCTGGGCGGGCGGGGCCTGGCTTGGGAGGAGAAGCTGGGCGGGCGGGGCCTTGCTTGGGAGGAGAAGCTGGGCGGGCGGGGCCTGGCTCAGGAGGAGAAGCTGGGCGGGCGGGGCCTGGCTCAGGAGGAGAAGCTGGGCGGGCGGGGCCTGGCTCAGGAGGGGAAGCTGGGAGCGCGGGGCCGGACTCGGGAGGGGAAGCTGGGCGGGCGGGGCCAGGCTGGGAGGTGAAGCTGGGTGGGCGGGGCCGGGCTCGAGAGGGGAAGCTGGGAAGGCGGGGCCGGGCTCGGGAAGAGAAACTGGGCGGGCGGGGCCAGGCTGGGAGGGGAAGCTGGGCGGGCGGGGCCAGGCTTGGGAGCAGAAGCTGGGCAGGCTGGTCCAGGCTGGGAGGAGAAGCTGGCCGGGCGGGGCCAGGCTGGGAGGGGAAGCAGGGCGGGCGGGGCCTGGCTCATGAGGAGAAGCTGAGCGGGCGGGGCGGGAACGGGAGGAGAAACTGGGCGGGCGGGTCCTGGCTGGGAGGGGAAGCTGGGCGGGCAGGAACGGACTCGGGAGCGGAAGCTGGCCGGGCGGGGCCAGGATCGGGAGGGGAAGCTGGGCGGGCGGGGCCGGGCTCAGGAGGAGAAGCTGGGCGGGCGGGGCCGGGCTCAGGAGGAGAAGCTGGGCGGGCGGGGCCAGGCTGGGAGGGGAAGCTGGGCGGGCGGGGCAAGGCTGGGAGGGGAAGCTGGGCGGGCGGGGCCTGGCTTGGGAGGAGAAGCTGGGCGGGCGGGCCCGGGAACGGGAGGAGAAACTGGGCGGGCGAAGCCTGGCTGGGAGGGGAAGCTGGGCGGGCAGAGACGGAATCGGGAGGGGAAGCTGGGCGGGCGGGGCCTGGCTGGGAGGGGAAGCTGGGCGGGCAAGAAAGGAATCGGGAGCGGAAGCTGGCCGGGCGGGGCCAGGCTGGGAGGGGAAGCTGGGCGGGCGGGGCCTGGCTCGGGAGGGGAAGCTGGGCGGGCGGGGCCAGGCTTGGAAGCAGAAGCTGGGGAGGCTGGTCCAGGCTGGGAGGAGAAGCTGGCCGGGCGGGGCTTGGCTGGGAGGGGAAGCTGGGCGGGCAGGGACGGACTCGGGGGGGGGAAGCTGGCCGGGCGTGGCCAGGATCGGGAGGGAAAGCTGGGCGGGCGGGGCTTGGCTCCGGAGGAGAAGCTGGGCAGGCGGGGCCAGGCTGGGAGGGGAAGCTGGGCCTGCGGGGCCTGCCTCGGGAGGGGAACCTGGGCGGGCGGGGCCTTGCTTGGGAGGAGAAGTTGGGCGGGCGGGGCCTGGCTCATGAGGAGAAGTGGTGCAGGCGGGGCCAGGCTGGGAGGGGAAGCTGGGCGGGCAGGGACGGACTCGGGAGGGAAGCTGGCCGGGCGGGGCCAGGCTCGGGAGGAGAAGCTGGGCGGGCGGGGCCTGGCTGGGAGGGGAAGCTGGGCGGGCAGGGACGGACTCGGGGGGGAAGCTGGCCGGGCGGGGCCAGGCTCGGGAGGAGAAGCTGGGCGGGCGGGGCCTGGCTGGGAGGGGAAGCTGGGCGGGCAGGGACGGACTCGGGGGGGAAGCTGGCCGGGCGGGGCCAGGCTCGGGAGGAGAAGCTGGGCGGGCGGGGCCTTGCTTGGGAGGAGAAGCTGGGCGGGCGGGGCCTGGCTCAGGAGGAGAAGCTGGGCGGGCGGGGCCTGGCTCAGGAGGGGAAGCTGGGCGCGCGGGGCCGGACTCGGGAGGGGAAGCTGGGCGGGCGGGGCCAGGCTGGGAGGTGAAGCTGGGTGGGCGGGGCCGGGCTCGAGAGGGGAAGCTGGGAAGGCGGGGCCGGGCTCGGGAAGAGAAAGTGGGCGGGCGGGGCCAGGCTGGGAGGGGAAGCTGGGCGGGCGGGGCCTGGCTTGGGAGCAGAAGCTGGGCAGGCTGGTCCAGGCTGGGAGGAGAAGCTGGCCGGGCGGGGCCAGGCTGGGAGGGGAAGCAGGGCGGGCGGGGCCTGGCTCATGAGGAGAAGCTGAGCGGGCGGGGCCGGGAACGGGAGGAGAAACTGGGCGGGCGGGTCCTGGCTGGGAGGGGAAGCTGGGCGGGCAGGAACGGACTCGGAAGCGGAAGCTGGCCGGGCGGGGCCAGGATCGGGAGGGGAAGCTGGGCGGGCGGGGCCGGGCTCAGGAGGAGAAGCTGGGCGGGCGGGGCCGGGCTCAGGAGGAGAAGCTGGGCGGGCGGGGCCAGGCTGGGAGGGGAAGCTGGGCGGGCGGGGCAAGGCTGGGAGGGGAAGCTGGGCGGGCGGGGCCTGGCTTGGGAGGAGAAGCTGGGCGGGCGGGCCCGGGAACGGGAGGAGAAACTGGGCGGGCGAAGCCTGGCTGGGAGGGGAAGCTGGGCGGGCAGAGACGGAATCGGGAGGGGAAGCTGGGCGGGCGGGGCCTGGCTGGGAGGGGAAGCTGGGCGGGCAAGAAAGGAATCGGGAGCGGAAGCTGGCCGGGCGGGGCCAGGCTGGGAGGGGAAGCTGGGCGGGCGGGGCCTGGCTCGGGAGGGGAAGCTGGGCGGGCGGGGCCAGGCTTGGGAGCAGAAGCTGGGGAGGCTGGTCCAGGCTGGGAGGAGAAGCTGGCCGGGCGGGGCTTGGCTGGGAGGGGAAGCTGGGCGGGCAGGGACGGACTCGGGGGGGGGAAGCTGGCCGGGCGGGGCCAGGCTCGGGAGGAGAAGCTGGGCGGGCGGGGCCTGGCTTGGGAGGAGAAGCTGGGCGGGCGGGGCCTTGCTTGGGAGGAGAAGCTGGGCGGACGGGGCCTGGCTCAGGAGGAGAAGCTGGGCGGGCAGGGACGGACTCGGGAGGGGAAGCTGGGCGGGCGGAGCCAAGCTGGGAGGGGAAGCTGGGCGGGCGGGGCTTGGCTCCGGAGGAGAAGCTGGGCGGGCGGGGCCTTGCTTGGGAGGAGAAGTTGGGCGGGCGGGGCCTGGCTCATGAGGAGAAGCTGTGCAGGCGCGGCCAGGCTGGGAGGAGAAGCTGGGTGGGCGGGGCCGGGCTCGAGAGGGGAAGCTGGGAAGGCGGGGCCAGGCTGGGAGGAGAAGCTGGGTGGGCGGGGCCGGGCTCGAGAGGGGAAGCTGGGAAGGCGGGGCCGGGCTCGGGAAGAGAAAGTGGGCGGGCGGGGCCAGGCTGGGAGGGGAAGCTGGGCGGGCGGGGCCAGGCTTGGGAGCAGAAGCTGGCCGGGCGGGGCCAGGCTGGGAGGGGAAGCTGGGCGGGCGGGGCCGGACTCGGGAGGGGAAGCCGGGAAGGCGGGGCCGGGCTCGGGAAGACAAAGTGGGCGGGCGGGGCCGGACTCTAGAGGGGAAGCTGGTCGAGCGGGGCCAGGCTGGGAGGGGAACCTGGGGGGGCGGGGCCAAGCTGGGAGGGGAAGGTGGTCGGGCGGGGCCTGGTTTGGGAGGAGAAGCTGGGCGGGCGGGTCCTGGCTCACGAGGAGAAGCTGGGCGGGCGGGGCCAGGCTGGGAGGGGAAGCTGGGAGGGTGGGGCCAGGCTGGGAATGGAAGCTGGGCGGGCGGGGCCGGAACGGGAGGAGAAACTGGGCGGGCGGGGCTTGGCTGTGAGGGGAAGCTGGGCGGGCAGGGACGGACTCGGGGGGGGAAGCTGGCCGGGCGGGGCCAGGCTCGGGAGGAGAAGCTGGCCGGGCGGGGCCAGGATCGGGAGGAGAAACTGGGCGGGCGAAGCCTGGCTGGGAGGGGAAGCTGGGCGGGCGGGGCTTGGCTCCGGAGGAGAAGCTGGGCGGGCGGGGCCTTGCTTGGGAGGAGAAGTTGGGCGGGCGGGGCCTGGCTCATGAGGAGAAGCTGTGCAGGCGCGGCCAGGCTGGGAGGAGAAGCTGGGTGGGCGGGGCCGGGCTCGAGAGGGGAAGCTGGGAAGGCGGGGCCAGGCTGGGAGGAGAAGCTGGGTGGGCGGGGCCGGGCTCGAGAGGGGAAGCTGGGAAGGCGGGGCCGGGCTCGGGAAGAGAAAGTGGGCGGGCGGGGCCAGGCTGGGAGGGGAAGCTGGGCGGGCGGGGCCAGGCTTGGGAGCAGAAGCTGGGCGGGCGGGGCCAGGCTGGGAGGGGAAGCTGGGCGGGCGGGGCCGGACTCGGGAGGGGAAGCCGGGAAGGCGGGGCCGGGCTCGGGAAGACAAAGTGGGCGGGCGGGGCCGGACTCTAGAGGGGAAGCTGGTCGAGCGGGGCCAGGCTGGGAGGGAAACCTGGGGGGGCGGGGCCAAGCTGGGAGGGGAAGGTGGTCGGGCGGGGCCTGGCTTGGGAGGAGAAGCTGGGCGGGCGGGGCCAGGCTGGGAGGGGAAGCTGGGAGGGTGGGGCCAGGCTGGGAAGGGAAGCTGGGCGGGCGGGGCCGGGAACGGGAGGAGAAACTGGGCGGGCGGGGCTTGGCTGTGAGGGGAAGCTGGGCGGGCAGGGACGGACTCGGGGGGGGGGAAGCTGGCCGGGCGGGGCCAGGCTCGGGAGGAGAAGCTGGCCGGGCGGGGCCAGGATCGGGAGGGGAAGCTGGGCGGGCGGGGCCGGGCTCAGGAGGAGAAGCTGGGCGGGCGGGGCCGGGCTCAGGAGGAGAAGCTGGGCGGGCGGGGCCAGGCTGGGAGGGGAAGCTGGGCGGGCGGGGCAAGGCTGGGAGGGGAAGCTGGGCGGGCGGGGCCTGGCTTGGGAGGAGAAGCTGGGCGGGCGGGCCCGGGAACGGGAGGAGAAACTGGGCGGGCGAAGCCTGGCTGGGAGGGGAAGCTGGGCGGGCAGAGACGGAATCGGGAGGGGAAGCTGGGCGGGCGGGGCCTGGCTGGGAGGGGAAGCTGGGCGGGCAAGAAAGGAATCGGGAGCGGAAGCTGGCCGGGCGGGGCCAGGCTGGGAGGGGAAGCTGGGCGGGCGGGGCCTGGCTCGGGAGGGGAAGCTGGGCGGGCGGGGCCAGGCTTGGGAGCAGAAGCTGTGGAGGCTGGTCCAGGCTGGGAGGAGAAGCTGGGCGGGCGGGGCCTGGCTCAGGAGGAGAAGCTGGGCGGTCGGGGCCAGGCTGGGAGAAGAACCTGGGCGGGCGGAGCCGGGCTCGAGATGGGAAGCTGGGCGGGCGGGGCCTGGCTGGGGAGGGGAAGCTGGGCGGTCGGGGCCAAGCTGGGAGGGGAAGGTGGGCGTGCGGAGCCTGGCTGGGAGGGGAAGCTGGGCGGGCGGGGCCTGGCTCGGAAGGGGAAGATGGGCGGGCGGGACCAACTTGGGGGGAGAAGCTGGGTGGGCGGGGCCGGGCTCGGGAGGGGAAGCTGGGCGGGCGGGGCCAGGCTGGGAGGGGAAGCTGGGCGGGCAGGGACGGACTCGGGAGGGAAGCTGGCCGGGCGGGGCCAGGCTCGGGAGGAGAAGCTGGGCGGGCGGGGCCTGGCTGGGAGGGGAAGCTGGGCGGGCAGGGACGGACTCGGGGGGGAAGCTGGCCGGGCGGGGCCAGGCTCGGGAGGAGAAGCTGGGCGGGCGGGGCCTGGCTGGGAGGGGAAGCTGGGCGGGCAGGGACGGACTCGGGGGGGAAGCTGGCCGGGCGGGGCCAGGCTCGGGAGGAGAAGCTGGGCGGGCGGGGCCTTGCTTGGGAGGAGAAGCTGGGCGGGCGGGGCCTGGCTCAGGAGGAGAAGCTGGGCGGGCGGGGCCTGGCTCAGGAGGGGAAGCTGGGCGGGCGGGGCCAGGACTCGGGAGGGGAAGCTGGGCGGGCGGGGCCAGGCTGGGAGGTGAAGCTGGGTGGGCGGGGCCGGGCTCGAGAGGGGAAGCTGGGAAGGCGGGGCCGGGCTCGGGAAGAGAAAGTGGGCGGGCGGGGCCAGGCAGGGAGGGGAAGCTGGGCGGGCGGGGCCTGGCTCATGAGGAGAAGCTGAGCGGGCGGGGCCGGGAACGGGAGGAGAAACTGGGCGGGCGGGTCCTGGCTGGGAGGGGAAGCTGGGCGGGCAGGAACGGACTCGGAAGCGGAAGCTGGCCGGGCGGGGCCAGGATCGGGAGGGGAAGCTGGGCGGGCGGGGCCGGGCTCAGGAGGAGAAGCTGGGCGGGCGGGGCCGGGCTCAGGAGGAGAAGCTGGGCGGGCGGGGCCAGGCTGGGAGGGGAAGCTGGGCGGGCGGGGCAAGGCTGGGAGGGGAAGCTGGGCGGGCGGGGCCTGGCTTGGGAGGAGAAGCTGGGCGGGCGGGCCCGGAACGGGAGGAGAAACTGGGCGGGCGAAGCCTGGCTGGGAGGGGAAGCTGGGCGGGCAGAGACGGAATCGGGAGGGGAAGCTGGGCGGGCGGGGCCTGGCTGGGAGGGGAAGCTGGGCGGGCAAGAAAGGAATCGGGAGCGGAAGCTGGCCGGGCGGGGCCAGGCTGGGAGGGGAAGCTGGGCGGGCGGGGCCTGGCTCGGGAGGGGAAGCTGGGCGGGCGGGGCCAGGCTTGGGAGCAGAAGCTGGGGAGGCTGGTCCAGGCTGGGAGGAGAAGCTGGCCGGGCGGGGCTTGGCTGGGAGGGGAAGCTGGGCGGGAAGGGACGGACTCGGGGGGGGGAAGCTGGCCGGGCGGGGCCAGGCTCGGGAGGAGAAGCTGGGCGGGCGGGGCCTGGCTTGGGAGGAGAAGCTGGGCGGGCGGGGCCTTGCTTGGGAGGAGAAGCTGGGCGGGCGGGGCCTGGCTCAGGAGGAGATGCTGGGCGGGCAGGGACGGACTCGGGAGGGGAAGCTGGGCGGGCGGAGCCAAGCTGGGAGGGGAAGCTGGGCGGGCGGGGCTTGGCTCCGGAGGAGAAGCTGGGCGGGCGGGGCCTTGCTTGGGAGGAGAAGTTGGGCGGGCGGGGCCTGGCTCATGAGGGGAAGCTGTGCAGGCGCGGCCAGGCTGGGAGGAGAAGCTGGGTGGGCGGGGCCGGGCTCGAGAGGGGAAGCTGGGAAGGCGGGGCCAGGCTGGGAGGAGAAGCTGGGTGGGCGGGGCCGGGCTCGAGAGGGGAAGCTGGGAAGGCGGGGCCGGGCTCGGGAAGAGAAAGTGGGCGGGCGGGGCCAGGCTGGGAGGGGAAGCTGGGCGGGCGGGGCCAGGCTTGGGAGCAGAAGCTGGCCGGGCGGGGCCAGGCTGGGAGGGGAAGCTGGGCGGGCGGGGCCGGACTCGGGAGGGGAAGCCGGGAAGGCGGGGCCGGGCTCGGGAAGACAAAGTGGGCGGGCGGGGCCGGACTCTAGAGGGGAAGCTGGTCGAGCGGGGCCAGGCTGGGAGGGGAACCTGGGGGGGCGGGGCCAAGCTGGGAGGGGAAGGTGGTCGGGCGGGGCCTGGTTTGGGAGGAGAAGCTGGGCGGGCGGGTCCTGGCTCACGAGGAGAAGCTGGGCGGGCGGGGCCAGGCTGGGAGGGGAAGCTGGGAGGGTGGGGCCAGGCTGGGAATGGAAGCTGGGCGGGCGGGGCCGGGAACGGGAGGAGAAACTGGGCGGGCGGGGCTTGGCTGTGAGGGGAAGCTGGGCGGGCAGGGACGGACTCGGGGGGGGAAGCTGGCCGGGCGGGGCCAGGATCGGGAGGGGAAGCTGGGCGGGCGGGGCCGGGCTCAGGAGGAGAAGCTGGGCGGGCGGGGCCGGGCTCAGGAGGAGAAGCTGGGCGGGCGGGGCCAGGCTGGGAGGGGAAGCTGGGCGGGCGGGGCAAGGCTGGGAGGGGAAGCTGGGCGGGCGGGGCCTGGCTTGGGAGGAGAAGCTGGGCGGGCGGGCCCGGGAACGGGAGGAGAAACTGGGCGGGCGAAGCCTGGCTGGGAGGGGAAGCTGGGCGGGCAGAGACGGAATCGGGAGGGGAAGCTGGGCGGGCGGGGCCTGGCTGGGAGGGGAAGCTGGGCGGGCAAGAAAGGAATCGGGAGCGGAAGCTGGCCGGGCGGGGCCAGGCTGGGAGGGGAAGCTGGGCGGGCGGGGCCTGGCTAGGGAGGGGAAGCTGGGCGGGCGGGGCCAGGCTTGGGAGCAGAAGCTGTGGAGGCTGGTCCAGGCTGGGAGGAGAAGCTGGGCGGGCGGGGCCTGGCTCAGGAGGGGAAGCTGGGCGGTCGGGGCCAGGCGGGGAGGAGAAGCTCGGCGGGCGGAGCCGGGCTCGAGAGGGGAAGCTGGGCGGGCGGGGCCTGGCTGGGGAGGGGAAGCTGGGCGGTCGGGGCCAAGCTGGGAGGGGAAGGTGGGCGTGCGGAGCCTGGCTGGGAGGGGAAGCTGGGCGGGCGGGGCCTGGCTCGGAAGGGGAAGATGGGCGGGCGGGACCAACTTGGGGGGAGAAGCTGGGTGGGCGGGGCCGGGCTCGGGAGGGGAAGCTGGGCGGGCGGGGCCAGGCTGGGAGGGGAAGCAGGGCGGGCGGGGCCTGGCTCATGAGGAGAAGCTGAGCGGGCGGGGCCGGGAACGGGAGGAGAAACTGGGCGGGCGGGTCCTGGCTGGGAGGGGAAGCTGGGCGGGCAGGGACGGACTCGGGGGGGGGGAAGCTGGCCGGGCGGGGCCAGGCTGGGAGGGGAAGCTGGGGGGGCGGGGCCAAGCTGGGAGGGGAAGGTGGTCGGGCGGGGCCTGGCTTGGGAGGAGAAGCTGGGCGGGCGGGTCCTGGCTCACGAGGAGAAGCTGGGCGGGCCGGGCCAGGCTGGGAGGGGAAGCTGGGAGGGTGGGGCCAGGCTGGGAAGGGAAGCTGGGCAGGCGGGGCCTGGCTTGAGAGGAGAAGCTGGGCGGGCGGGGCCTGGCTCATGAGGACAAGCTGGGCGGGCGGGGCCAGGCTGGGAGGGGAAGCTGGGCGGGCGGGGCCAGGACTCGGGAGGGGAAGCTGTCCGTGCGGGGCCTGGCTCGGTAGGGGAAGCTGGGCGGGCAGGGACGGACTCGGGGGGGAAGCTGGCCGGGCGGGGCCAGGCTCGGGAGGAGAAGCTGGGCGGGCGGGGCCTGGCTGGGAGGGGAAGCTGGGCGGGCAGGTACGGACTCGGGGGGGAAGCTGGCCGGGCGGGGCCAGGCTCGGGAGGAGAAGCTGGGCGGGCGGGGCCTGGCTTGGGAGGAGAAGCTGGGCGGGCGGGGCCTTGCTTGGGAGGAGAAGCTGGGCGGGCGGGGCCTGGCTCAGGAGGAGAAGCTGGGCAGTCGGGGCCAGGCTGGGAGGAGAACCTCGGCGGGCGGAGCCTGGCTTGGGAGGAGAAGCTGGGCGGGCGGGGCCTGGCTCAGGAGGAGAAGCTGGGCGGGCGGGGCCAGGCTGGGAGGGGAAGCTGGGCGCGCGGGGCCGGACTCGGGAGGGGAAGCTGGGCGGGCGGGGCCAGGCTGGGAGGTGAAGTTGGGTGGGCGGGGCCGGGGTCGAGAGGGGAAGCTGGGAAGGCGGGGCCGGGCTCGGGAAGAGAAAGTGGGCGGGCGGGGCCAGGCTGGGAGGGGAAGCTGGGCGGGCGGGGCCAGGCTTGGGAGCAGAAGCTGGGCAGGCTGGTCCAGGCTGGGAGGAGAAGCTGGCCGGGCGGGGCCAGGCTGGGAGGGGAAGCTGGGCGGGCGGGGCCGGACTCGGGAGGGGAAGCCGGGAAGGCGGGGCCGGGCTCGGGAAGACAAAGTGGGCGGGCGGGTCCGGACTCTGGAGGGGAAGCTGGTCGAGCGGGGCCAGGCTGGGAGAGGAAGCTGGGGGGGCGGGGCCAAGCTGGGAGGGGAAGCTGGGCGGGCGGGGCTTGGCTGTGAGGGGAAGCTGGGCGGGCAGGGACGGACTCGGGGGGGGAAGCTGGCCGGGCGGGGCCAGGCTCGGGAGGAGAAGCTGGGCGGGCGGGGCCTGGCTTGGGAGGAGAAGCTGGGCGGGCTGGGCCTGGCTTGGGAGGAGAAGCTGGGCGGGCGGGGCCTGGCTCAGGAGGAGAAGCTGGGCAGTCGGGGCCAAGCTGGGAGGGGAAGGTGGGCGTGCGGAGCCTGGCTGGGAGGGGAAGCTGGGCGGGCGGGGCCTGGCTCGGAAGGGGAAGATGGGCGGGCGGGACCAACTTGGGGGGAGAAGCTGGGTGGGCGGGGCCGGGCTCGGGAGGGGAAGCTGGGCGGGCGGGGCCAGGCTGGGAGGGGAAGCAGGGCGGGCGGGGCCTGGCTCATGAGGAGAAGCTGAGCGGGCGGGGCCGGGAACGGGAGGAGAAACTGGGCGGGCGGGTCCTGGCTGGGAGGGGAAGCTGGGCGGGCAGGAAAGGAATCGGGAGCGGAAGCTGGCCGGGCGGGGCCAGGATCGGGAGGGGAAGCTGGGCGGGCGGGGCCGGGCTCAGGAGGAGAAGCTGGGCGGGCGGGGCCGGGCTGGGAGGAGAAGCAGGCCGGGCGGAGCTTGGCTGGGAGGGGAAGCTGGGCGGGTAGGGACGGACTCGGGGGGGGGAAGCTGGCCGGGCGGGGCCAGGCTGGGAGGGGAAGCTGGGGGGGCGGGGCCAAGCTGGGAGGGGAAGGTGGTCGGGCGGGGCCTGGCTTGGGAGGAGAAGCTGGGCGGGCGGGGCCAGGCTGGGAGGGGAAGCTGGGCGGGCGGGGCAAGGCTGGGAGGGGAAGCTGGGCGGGCGGGGCCTGGCTTGGGAGGAGAAGCTGGGCGGGCGGGCCCGGGAACGGGAGGAGAAACTGGGCGGGCGGAGCCTGGCTGGGAGGGGAAGCTGGGCGGGCAGAGACGGAATCGGGAGGGGAAGCTGGGCGGGCGGGGCCTGGCTGGGAGGGGAAGCTGGGCGGGCAAGAAAGGAATCGGCAGCGGAAGCTGGCCGGGCGGGGCCAGGCTGGGAGGGGAAGCTGGGCGGGCGGGGCCTGGCTTGGGAGGGGAAGCTGGGCGGGCGGGGCCAGGCTTGGGAGCAGAAGCTGGGCAGGCTGGTCCAGGCTGGGAGGAGAAGCTGGCCGGGCGGAGCTTGGCTGGGAGGGGAAGCTGGGCGGGCAGGGACGGACTCGGGGGGGGGGAAGCTGGCCGGGCGGGGCCAGGCTGGGAGGGGAAGCTGGGGGGGCGGGGCCAAGCTGGGAGGGGAAGGTGGTCGGGCGGGGCCTGGCTTGGGAGGAGAAGCTGGGCGGGCGGGTCCTGGCTCACGAGGAGAAGCTGGGCGGGCCGGGCCAGGCTGGGAGGGGAAGCTGGGAGGGTGGGGCCAGGCTGGGAAGGGAAGCTGGGCAGGCGGGGCCTGGCTTGAGAGGAGAAGCTGGGCGGGCGGGGCCTGGCTCATGGGGACAAGCTGGGCGGGCGGGGCTAGGCTGGGAGGGGAAGCTGGGCGGGCAGGGACGGACTCGGGAGGGGAAGCTGTCCGTGCGGGGCCTGGCTCGGTAGGGGAAGCTGGGCGGGCAGGGACGGACTCGGGGGGGAAGCTGGCCGGGCGGGGCCAGGCTCGGGAGGAGAAGCTGGGCGGGCGGGGCCTGGCTGGGAGGGGAAGCTGGGCGAGCAGGTACGGACTCGGGGGGGAAGCTAGCCGGGCGGGGCCAGGCTCGGGAGGAGAAGCTGGGCGGGCGGGGCCTGGCTTGGGAGGAGAAGCTGGGCGGGCGGGGCCTTGCTTGGGAGGAGAAGCTGGGCGGGCGGGGCCTGGCTCAGGAGGAGAAGCTGGGCAGTCGGGGCCAGGCTGGGAGGAGAACCTCGGCGGGCGGAGCCTGGCTTGGGAGGAGAAGCTGGGCGGGCGGGGCCTGGCTCAGGAGGAGAAGCTGGGCGGGCGGGGCCAGGCTGGGAGGGGAAGCGGGGCGCGCGGGCCCGGACTCGGGAGGGGAAGCTGGGCGGGCGGGGCCAGGCTGGGAGGTGAAGTTGGGTGGGCGGGGCCGGGGTGGGAGGGGAAGCTGGGAAGGCGGGGCCGGGCTCGGAAGGAGAAAGTGGGCGGGCGGGGCCAAGCTGGGAGGGGGAGGTGGGCGGGCGGGGCCAGGCTTGGGAGCAGAAGTTGGGCAGGCGGGGCCAGGCTGGGAGGAGAGGCTGGCCGGGCGGGGCCAGGCTGGGAGGGGAAGCTGGGCGGGCGGGGCCGGACTCGGGAGGGGAAGCCGGGAAGGCGGGGCCGGGCTCGGGAAGACAAAGTGGGCGGGCGGGTCCGGACTCTGGAGGGGAAGCTGGTCGAGCGGGGCCAGGCTGGGAGAGGAAGCTGGGGGGGCGGGGCCAAGCTGGGAGGGGAAGCTGGGCGGGCGGGGCTTGGCTGTGAGGGGAAGCTGGGCGGGCAGGGACGGACTCGGGGGGGGGAAGCTGGCCGGGCGGGGCCAGGCTCGGGAGGAGAAGCTGGGCGGGCGGGGCCTGGCTTGGGAGGAGAAGCTGGGCGGGCTGGGCCTGGCTTGGGAGGAGAAGCTGGGCGGGCGGGGCCTGGCTCAGGAGGAGAAGCTGGGCAGTCGGGGCCAAGCTGGGAGGGGAAGGTGGCCGTGCGGAGCCTGGCTGGGAGGGGAAGCTGGGCGGGCGGGGCCTGGCTCGGAAGGGGAAGATGGGCGGGCGGGACCAACTTGGGGGGAGAAGCTGGGTGGGCGGGGCCGGGCTCGGGAGGGGAAGCTGGGCGGGCGGGGCCAGGCTGGGAGGGGAAGCAGGGCGGGCGGGGCCTGGCTCATGAGGAGAAGCTGAGCGGGCGGGGCCGGGAACGGGAGGAGAAACTGGGCGGGCGGGTCCTGGCTGGGAGGGGAAGCTGGGCGGGCAGGAACGGACTCGGGAGCGGAAGCTGGCCGGGCGGGGCCAGGATCGGGAGGGGAAGCTGGGCGGGCGGGGCCGGGCTCAGGAGGAGAAGCTGGGCGGGCGGGGCCGGGCTCAGGAGGGGAAGCTGGGCGGGCGGGGCCAGGCTGGGAGGGGAAGCTGGGCGGGCGGGGCAAGGCTGGGAGGGGAAGCTGGGCGGGCGGGGCCTGGCTTGGGAGGAGAAGCTGGGCGGGCGGGCCCGGGAACGGGAGGAGAAACTGGGCGGGCGAAGCCTGGCTGGGAGGGGAAGCTGGGCGGGCAGAGACGGAATCGGGAGGGGAAGCTGGGCGGGCGGGGCCTGGCTGGGAGGGGAAGCTGGGCGGGCAAGAAAGGAATCGGGAGCGGAAGCTGGCCGGGCGGGGCCAGGCTGGGAGGGGAAGCTGGGCGGGCGGGGCCTGGCTTGGGAGGAGAAGCTGGGCGGGCGGGGCCTGGCTTGGGAGGAGAAGCTGGGCGGGCGGGGCCTTGCTTGGGAGGAGAAGCTGGGCGGGCGGGGCCTGGCTGGGAGGGGAAGCTGGGCGGGCAAGAAAGGAATCGGCAGCGGAAGCTGGCCGGGCGGGGCCAGGCTGGGAGGGGAAGCTGGGCGGGCGGGGCCTGGCTTGGGAGGGGAAGCTGGGCGGGCGGGGCCAGGATTGGGAGCAGAAGCTGGGCAGGCTGGTCCTGGCTGGGAGGAGAAGCTGGCCGGGCGGAGCTTGGCTGGGAGGGGAAGCTGGGCGGGCAGGGACGGACTCGGGGGGGGGGAAGCTGGCCGGGCGGGGCCAGGCTGGGAGGGGAAGCTGGGGGGGCGGGGCCAAGCTGGGAGGGGAAGGTGGTCGGGCGGGGCCTGGCTTGGGAGGAGAAGGTGGGCGGGCGGGGCCTGGCTGGAAGGAGAAGCGGGGCGGGCCGGGCCAGGCTGGGAGGGGAAGCTGGGAGGGTGGGGCCAGGCTGGGAAGGGAAGCTGGGCAGGCGGGGCCTGGCTTGAGAGGAGAAGCTGGGCGGGCGGGGCCTGGCGCATGAGGACAAGCTGGGGGGGCGGGGCCAGGCTGGGAGGGGAAGCTGGGCGGGCGGGGCCAGGACTCGGGAGGGGAAGCTGTCCGTGCGGGGCCTGGCTCGGTAGGGGAAGCTGGGCGGGCAGGGACGGACTCGGGGGGGAAGCTGGCCGGGCGGGGCCAGGCTCGGGAGGAGAAGCTGGGCGGGCGGGGCCTGGCTGGGAGGGGAAGCTGGGCGGGCAGGGACGGACTCGGGGGGGAAGCTGGCCGGGCGCGGCCAGGCTCGGGAGGAGAAGCTGGGCGGGCGGGGCCTGGCTTGGGAGGAGAAGCTGGGCGGGCGGGGCCTGGCTCAGGAGGAGAAGCTGGGCAGTCGGGGCCAGGCTGGGAGGAGAACCTCGGCGGGCGGAGCCTGGCTTGGGAGGAGAAGCTGGGCGGGCGGGGCCTGGCTCAGGAGGAGAAGCTGGGCGGGCGGGGCCAGGCTGGGAGGGGAAGCTGGGCGCGCGGGGCCGGACTCGGGAGGGGAAGCTGGGCGGGCGGGGCCAGGCTGGGAGGTGAAGTTGGGCGGGCGGGGCCGGGCTTGAGAGGGGAAGCTGGGAAGGTGGGGCCGGGCTCGGGAAGAGAAAGTGGGCGGGCGGGGCCAGGCTGGGAGGGGAAGCTGGGCGGGCGGGGCCAGGCTTGGGAGCAGAAGCTGGGCAGGCTGGTCCAGGCTGGGAGGAGAAGCTGGCCGGGCGGGGCCAGGCTGGGAGGGGAAGCTGGGCGGGCGGGGCCGGACTCGGGAGGGGAAGCCGGGAAGGCGGGGCCGGGCTCGGGAAGACAAAGTGGGCGGGCGGGTCCGGACTCTGGAGGGGAAGCTGGTCGAGCGGGGCCAGGCTGGGAGAGGAAGCTGGGGGGGCGGGGCCAAGCTGGGAGGGGAAGCTGGGCGGGCGGGGCTTGGCTGTGAGGGGAAGCTGGGCGGGCAGGGACGGACTCCGGGGGGAAGCTGGCCGGGCGGGGCCAGGCTCGGGAGGAGAAGCTGGGCGGGCGGGGCCTGGCTTGGGAGGAGAAGTTGGGCGGGCTGGGCCTGGCTTGGGAGGAGAAGCTGGGCGGGCGGGGCCTGGCTCAGGAGGAGAAGCTGTGCAGTCGGGGCCAAGCTGGGAGGGGAAGGTGGGCGTGCGGAGCCTGGCTGGGAGGGGAAGCTGGGCGGGCGGGGCCTGGCTCGGAAGGGGAAGATGGGCGGGCGGGACCAACTTGGGGGGAGAAGCTGGGTGGGCGGGGCCGGGCTCGGGAGGGGAAGCTGGGCGGGCGGGGCCAGGCTGGGAAGGGAAGCAGGGCGGGCGGGGCCTGGCTCATGAGGAGAAGCTGAGCGGGCGGGGCCGGGAACGGGAGGAGAAACTGGGCGGGCGGGTCCTGGCTGGGAGGGGAAGCTGGGCGGGCAGGAACGGACTCGGTAGCGGAAGCTGGCCGGGCGGGGCCAGGATCGGGAGGGGAAGCTGGGCGGGCGGGGCCGGGCTCAGGAGGAGAAGCTGGGCGGGCGGGGCCGGGCTCAGGAGGAGAAGCTGGGCGGGCGGGGCCAGGCTGGGAGGGGAAGCTGGGCAGGGAGGGGCCAGGCTGGGAGAGGAAGCTGGGGGGCGGGGCCTGGCTTGGGAGGAGAAGGTGGGCGGGCGGGCCCGGGAACGGGAGGAGAAGGTGGGCGGGCGAAGCCTGGCTGGGAGGGGAAGCTGGGCGGGCAGAGACGGAATCGGGAGGGGAAGCTGGGCGGGCGGGGCCTGGCTGGGAGGGGAAGCTGGGCGGGCAAGAAAGGAATCGGGAGCGGAAGCTGGCCGGGCGGGGCCAGGCTGGGAGGGGAAGCTGGGCGGGCGGGGCCAGGCTGGGAGGAGAAGCTGGGCGGGCGGGGCCTGGCTTGGGAGGAGAAGCTGGGCGGGCGGGGCCTTGCTTGGGAGGAGAAGCTGGGCGGGCGGGGCCTGGCTCAGGAGGAGAAGCTGGGCGGGCGGGGCCTGGCTCAGGAGGGGAAGCTGGGCGCGCGGGGCCGGACTCGGGAGGGGAAGCTGGGGGGGCGGGGCCAGGCTGGGAGGTGAAGCTGGGTGGACGGGGCCGGGCTCGAGAGGGGTAGCTGGGAAGGCGGGGCCGGGCTCGGGAAGAGAAAGTGGGCGGGCGGGGCCAGGCTGGGAGGGGAAGCTGGGCGGGCGGGGCCAGGCTTGGGAGGGGAAGCAGGGCGGGGGCGGGGCCTGGCTCATGAGGAGAAGCTGAGCGGGCGGGGCCGGGAACGGGAGGAGAAACTGGGCGGGCGGGTCCTGGCTGGGAGGGGAAGCTGGGCGGGCAGGAACGGACTCGGGAGCGGAAGCTGGGCGGGCGGGGCCGGGCTCGGGAGGGGAAGCTGGGCGGGCGGGGCCGGGCTCAGGAGGAGAAGGTGGGCGGGCGGGGCCGGGCTCAGGAGGAGAAGCTGGGCGGGCGGGGCCAGGCTGGGAGGGGAAGCTGGGCGGGCGGGGCAAGGCTGGGAGGGGAAGCTGGGCGGGCGGGGCCTGGCTTGGGAGGAGAAGCTGGGCGGGCGGGCCCGGGAACGGGAGGAGAAACTGGGCGGGCGAAGCCTGGCTGGGAGGGGAAGGTGGGCGGGCAGAGACGGAATCGGGAGGGGAAGCTGGGCGGGCGGGGCCTGGCTGGGAGGGGAAGCTGGGCGGGCAAGAAAGGAATCGGGAGCGGAAGCTGGCCGGGCGGGGCCAGGCTGGGAGGGGAAGCTGGGCGGGCGGGGCCTGGCTCGGGAGGGGAAGCTGGGCGGGCGGGGCCAGGCTTGGGAGCAGAAGCTGGGGAGGCTGGTCCAGGCTGGGAGGAGAAGCTGGCCGGGCGGGGCTTGGCTGGGAGGGGAAGCTGGGCGGGCAGGGACGGCCGGGGGGGGGGAAGCTGGGCGGGCGGGGCTAGGCTCGGGAGGAGAAGCTGGGCGGGCGGGGCCTGGCTTGGGAGGAGAAGCTGGGCGGGCGGGGCCTTGCTTGGGAGGAGAAGCTGGGCGGGCGGGGCCTGGCTCAGGAGGAGAAGCTGGGTAGTCGGGGCCAGGCTGGGAGGAGAAGCTGGGCGGGCAGGGACGGACTCGGGAGGGGAAGCTGGGCGGGCGGAGCCAAGCTGGGAGGGGAAGCTGGGCGGGCGGGGCTTGGCTCCGGAGGAGAAGCTGGGCGGGCGGGGCCTTGCTTGGGAGGAGAAGTTGGGCGGGCGGGGCCTGGCTCATGAGGAGAAGCTGTGCAGGCGCGGCCAGGCTGGGAGGAGAAGCTGGGTGGGCGGGGCCGGGCTCGAGAGGGGAAGCTGGGAAGGCGGGGCCAGGCTGGGAGGAGTAGCGGGGCGGGCGGGGCTGGACTCGAGAGGGGAAGCTGGGAAGGCGGGGCCGGGCTCGGGAAGAGAAAGTGGGCGGGCGGGGCCAGGCTGGGAGGGGAAGCTGGGCGGGCGGGGCCAGGCTTGGGAGCAGAAGCTGGCCGGGCGGGGCTAGGCTGGGAGGGGAAGCTGGGCGGGCGGGGCCGGACTCGGGAGGGGAAGCCGGGAAGGCGGGGCCGGGCTCGGGAACACAAAGTGGGCGGGCGGGGCCGGACTCTAGAGGGGAAGCTGGTCGAGCGGGGCCAGGCTGGGAGGGGAACCTGGGGGGGCGGGGCCAAGTAGGAGGGGAAGGTGGTCGGGCGGGGCCTGGCTTGGGAGGAGAAGCTGGGCGGGCGGGTCCTGGCTCACGAGGAGAAGCTGGGCGGGCGGGGCCAGGCTGGGAGGGGAAGCTGGGAGGGTGGGGCCAGGCTGGGAAGGGAAGCTGGGCGGGCGGGGCCGGGAACGGGAGGAGAAACTGGGCGGGCGGGGCTTGGCTGTGAGGGGAAGCTGGGCGGGCAGGGACGCCCTCGGGGGGGGAAGCTGGCCGGGCGGGGCCAGGCTCCGGAGGAGAAGCTGGCCGGGCGGGGCCAGGATCGGGAGGGGAAGCTGGGCGGGCGGGGCCGGGCTCAGGAGGAGAAGCTGGGCGGGCGGGGCCGGGCTCAGGAGGAGAAGCTGGGCGGGCGGGGCCAGGCTGGGAGGGGAAGCTGGGCGGGCGGGGCAAGGCTGGGAGGGGAAGCTGGGCGGGCGGGGCCTGGCTTGGGAGGAGAAGCTGGGCGGGCGGGCCCGGGAACGGGAGGAGAAACTGGACGGGCGAAGCCTGGCTGGGAGGGGAAGCTGGGCGGGCAGAGACGGAATCGGGAGGGGAAGCTGGGCGGGCGGGGCCTGGCTGGGAGGGGAAGCTGGGCGGGCAAGAAAGGAATCGGGAGCGGAAGCTGGCCGGGCGGGGCCAGGCTGGGAGGGGAAGCTGGGCGGGCGGGGCCTGGCTCGGGAGGGGAAGCTGGGCGGGCGGGGCCAGGCTTGGGGGCAGAAGCTGTGGAGGCTGGTCCGGGCTGGGAGGAGAAGCTGGGCGGGCGGGGCCTGGCTCAGGAGGAGAAGCTGGGGAGTCGGGGCCAGGCGGGGAGGAGAACCTCGGCGGGCGGAGCCGGGCTCGAGAGGGGAAGCTGGGCGGGCGGGGCCTGGCTGGGGAGGGGAAGCTGGGCGGTCGGGGCCAAGCTGGGAGGGGAAGGTGGGTGTGCGGAGCCTGGCTGGGAGGGGAAGCTGGGCGGGCGGGGCCTGGCTCGGAAGGGGAAGATGGGCGCGCGGGACCAACTTGGGGGGAGAAGCTGGGTGGGCGGGGCCGGGCTCGGGAGGGGAAGCTGGGCGGGCGGGACCAGGCTGGGAGGGGAAGCAGGGCGGGCGGGGCCTGGCTCATGAGGACAAGCTGAGCGGGCGGGGCCGGGAACGGGAGGAGAAACTGGGCGGGCGGGTCCTGGCTGGGAGGGGAAGCTGGGCGGGCAGGAACGGACTCGGGAGCGGAAGCTGGCCGGGCGGGGCCAGGATCGGGAGGGGAAGCTGGGCGGGCGGGGCCGGGCTCAGGAGGAGAAGCTGGGCGGGCGGGCCCGGGAACGGGAGGAGAAGCAGGGCGGGCGGGGCTGGACTCCGGAGGGGAAGCTGGGCGGGCGGGGCCAGGATCGGGAGGGGAAGCTGGGCGGGCGGGGCCGGGCTCAGGAGGAGAAGCTGGGCGGGCGGGGCCGGGCTCAGGAGGAGAAGCTGGGCGGGCGGGGCCAGGCTGGGAGGGGAAGCTGGGCGGGCGGGGCCTGGCTTGGGAGGAGAAGCTGGGCGGGCGGGCCCGGGAACGGGAGGAGAAACTGGGCGGGCGGAGCCTGGCTGGGAGGGGAAGCTGGGCGGGCAGAGACGGAATCGGGAGGGGAAGCTGGGCGGGCGGGGCCTGGCTGGGAGGGGAAGCTGGGCGGGCAAGAAAGGAATCGGGAGCGGAAGCTGGCCGGGCGGGGCCAGGCTGGGAGGGGAAGCTGGGCGGGCGGGGCCTGGCTCGGGAGGGGAAGCTGGGCGGGCGGGGCCAGGCTTGGGAGCAGAAGCTGGGCAGGCTGGTCCAGGCTGGGAGGAGAAGCTGGCCGGGCGGGGCTTGGCTGGGAGGGGAAGCTGGGCGGGCAGGGACGGACTCGGGGGGGGGAAGCTGGCCGGGCGGGGCCAAGCTGGGAGGGGAAGCTGGGGGGGCGGGGCCAAGCTGGGAGGGGAAGGTGGTCGGGCGGGGCCTGGCTTGGGAGGAGAAGCTGGGCGGGCGGGTCCTGGCTCACGAGGAGAAGCTGGGCGGGCGGGGTCAGGATGGGAGGGGAAGCTGGGAGGGTGGGGCCCGGCTGGGAAGGGAAGCTGGGCCGGCGGGGCCTGGCTTGAGAGAAGAAGCTGGGCGGGCGGGGCCTGGCTCATGAGGACAAGCTGGGCGGGCGGGGCCAGGCTTGGGAGCAGAAGCTGGGCAGGCTGGTCCAGGCTGGGAGGAGAAGCTGGCCGGGCGGGGCCAGGCTGGGAGGGGAAGCTGTGCGGGCGGGGCCGGACTCGGGAGGGGAAGCCGGGAAGGCGGGGCCGGGCTCGGGAAGACAAAGTGGGCGGGCGGGGCCGGACTCTGGAGGGGAAGCTGGTCGAGCGGGGCCAGGCTGGGAGGGGAAGGTGGGGGGGCGGGGCCAAGCTGGGATGGAAAGGTGGCCGGGCGGGGCCTGGCTTGGGAGGAGAAGCTGGGCGGGCGGGTCCTGGCTCACGAGGAGAAGCTGGGCGGGCGGGGTCAGGCTGGGAGGGGAAGCTGGGAGGGTGGGGCCAGGCTGGGAAGGGAAGCTGGGCCGGCGGGGCCTGGCTTGAGAGGAGAAGCTGGGCGGGCGGGGCCTGGCTCATGAGGACAAGCTGGGCGGGCGGGGCCAGGCTTGGGAGCAGAAGCTGGCCAGGCTGGTCCAGGCTGGGAGGAGAAGCTGGCCGGGCGGGGCCAGGCTGGGAGGGGAAGCTGTGCGGGCGGGGCCGGACTCGGGAGGGGAAGCCGGGAAGGCGGGGCCGGGCTCGGGAAGACAAAGTGGGCGGGCGGGGCCGGACTCTGGAGGGGAAGCTGGTCGAGCGGGGCCAGGCTGGGAGGGGAAGCTGGGGGGGCGGGGCCAAGCTGGGAGGGGAAGGTGGTCGGGCGGGGCCTGGCTTGGGAGGAGAAGCTGGGCGGGCGGGTCCTGGCTCACGAGGAGAAGCTGGGCGGGCGGGGCCAGGCTGGGAGGGGAAGCTGGGAGGGTGGGGCCAGGCTGGGAAGGGAAGCTGGTCGGGCGGGGCCGGGAACGGGAGGAGAAACTGGGCGGCGGGGCTTGGCTGTGAGGGGAAGCTGGGCGGGCAGGGACGGACTCGGGGGGGGGAAGCTGGCCAGGCGGGGCCAGGCTCGGAAGGAGAAGCTGGGCGGGCGGGGCCTGGCTTGGGAGGAGAAGCTGGGCGGGCTGGGCCTGGCTTTGGAGGAGAAGCTGGGCGGGCGGGGCCTGGCTCAGGAGGAGAAGCTGGGCGGGCGGGGCCTGGCTTGGGAGGAGAAGCTGGGCGGGCTGGGCCTGGCTCACGAGGAGAAGCTGGGCGGGCGTGGCCAGGCTGGGAGGGGAAGCTGGGAGGGTGGGGCCAGGCTGGGAAGGGAAGCTGGGCAGGCGAGGCCTGGCTTGAGAGGAGAAGCTGGGCGGGCGGGGCCTGGCTCATGAGGACAAGCTGGGCGGGCGGGGCCAGGCTTGGAGGAGAAGCGGGGCGGGAGGGGCCGGGAACGGGAGGAAAACCTGGGTTGCCGGGGCCTGGTTGGGAGGGGAAGCAGGGCGGGCGGACCAGGGAAGCTGGGCGGGCGGGGCCAGGCTGGGACGGGAGCTGGCCGGGCGGGGTCAGGCTCGGGAGGGTAAGCTGGGCGGGCGGAGCCAAACTGGGAGGGGAAGTTGGGCGGTCGGGGCCTGGCTGGGAGGGGAAGGTGGGCGGGCGGGGCCAAGCTGGTAGGGGAAGCTGGGCGGGCGGGGCCTGGCTTGGGAGGAGAAGATGGGTGGGGGGGGGGCCTGGCTCAGGAGGAGTAGCTGGACAGGCGGGGCCAGGCTGGGAGGAGAAGCTGGCGGGCGGGGCCAGGCTGGGAGGGGAAGCTGGGCGGGCGGGGCCAGGCTGGGAGGGGAATCTGGGCGGGCGGGGGCTGGCTGGGAGGGGAAGCTGGGCGGGCGGGTCCAGGCTGGGAGGAGAAGCTGGGTGGGCGCCGCCGGGCTCGGGAGGGGAAGCTGGGAAGGCGGGGCGGGCTCGGGAAGAAAAAGTGGGCGGGCGCGGCCGGACTCGGGAGGGGAAGCTGGGCGGGCGGGGCCAGGCTGGGAGGGGAAGCTGGAGGGGCGGGGCTAAGCTGGGAGGGGAAGGTGGTCGGGCGAGGCGAGGCTGGGAGGGGAAGCTGGGCGGGCGGGGCCGGACTGGGGTGGAGAAGCGGGACGGGCGGGGCCTGGTACGGGAGGAGAAGGGGGGCGGGCGGGGCGAGACTGGGAGGAGAAGTGGGACGGGCGGGGCCAGGCTGGGAGGGGAAGCTGGGGGGCGGGGCCACGCTGGGAGGAGAAGCGGGGCGGGCGTGGCCAACCTGGGAGGGGAAGGTGGGCGGGCGGGGCCAGGCTGGGAGGGGAAGCTGGGGGGGCGGGGCCAAAATTAGAGGGGAAGGTGGGCGGGCGGGGCCTGGCTCGGGAGGAGAAGCTGGGCAGAGGGGCCTGGCTGGGAGGGGAAGCAGGGCGGGCGGGGCCAGGGTGGGAGGGGAAGCTGGGCGGGGGGGTCCGGACTCGGGAGGGGAAGCTGGGCGGTCGGGGGCTGGCTGGGCGGGGAAGCTGGGCGGGCGGGGCCAAGCTGGGAGGGGAAGGTGGGCGGGCGGGGCCAGTCTGGGAAGAGAAGCTGGGCGGGCGGGGCCTGGCTCGGGAGGGGAAGCTGGGCGGGCGGGGCCTGGCTCGGGAGGGGAAGCTGGGGGGCGGGGCCAAGCTGGGAGGGGAAGGTGGTCGGGCGGGGCCAGGCTGAGAGGGGAAGCTGGGCGAGCGGGGCCGGACTGGGGAGGAGAAGCGGGGGGGGCGGGGCCTGGTACCGGAGGAGAAGCGGGGCGGGCGGGGCCAGACTGGGAGGAGAAGCGGGGCGTGCGGGGCCTGGCTCGGGAGGGGAACGGGGCGGGCGGGGCCAAGCTGGGAGGGAAGGTGAGCGGGCCGGGCCAGGCTGGGAGGGGAAGCTGGGCGGGCGGGGCCAGGCTGGGAGGGGAAGCTGGGCGGGCGGGTCCGGACTCGGGAGGGGAAGCTGGGCGGGTGGGGGGCTGGCTGGGCAGGGAAGATGGGCTGGCTGGGCAGGGAAGATGGGCGGGCGGGGCCAAACTGGGAGGGGAAGCTGGGCGGGCGGAGCCTGCTTCGGGAGAGGAAGCTCGGCGGGCGGGTGCTGGCTGGGCGGGGAAGCTGGGCGGGCGGGCCAAAGTGGGAGGGGAAGCTGGGCGGGCGGAGCCTGCTTCGGGAGGGGAAGCTGGGCAGGGGGGCCCAGACTTGGAGGGGAAGCGGGCCGGGCGGGGCCTGGCTGAGAGGGGAAGGTGGGCGGGCGGGGCCAGGCTGGGAGGGGAAGCGGGCCGGGCGGGGCCTGGATGAGAGGGGAAGGTGGGCGGGCGGGTCCAGGCTGGGAGGAGAAGCTGGGAAGGCGGGGCCGTGCTCGGGAAGAGAAAGTGGGCGGGCGGGGCCGGACTCGGGAGGGGAAGCTGGGCGGGCGGGGCCAGGCTGGGAGGGGAAGCTGGGGGGGCGGGGCCAAGCTGCGAGGGGAAGGTGGTCGGGCGGGGCCAGGCTGAGAGGGGAAGCTTGGCGAGCGGGGCCGGACTGGGGAGGAGAAGCGGGGCGGGCGGGGCCAGGCTGGGAGGAGAAGCTGGGCGGGCGGGTCCTGGCTCGGGAGAGGAACGGGGCGGGCGGGGCCAACCTGGGAGGGGAAGGTGAGCGGGCCGGGGCAGGCTGGGAGGGGAAACTGGGCGGGCGGGGCCTGGCTCGGAATGAGAAGCTGGGCAGAGGGGCCTGGCTGGGAGGGGAAGCAGGGCGGGCGGGGCAAGGCTGGGAGGGGAAGCTGGGCGGGTAGCGCCGGACTCGGGAGGAGAAGCTGGGTGGGCGGGGCCAGGCTGGGAGGGGAAGCTGTAGGGGCGGGGCCAAGATGGGAGGGGAAGGTGGGCGGGCGGAGCCAGGACGGGAGGAGAAGCTGGGTGGGCGGGGCCCGGCTCGGGGGGGAAGCTGGGCGGGCGGGGCCTGGGCTCGGGAGGAGAAACAGGGCGGGTGGGGCCAAGCCGGGAGGGGAAAGTGGGCGGGCGGGGTCAGGCTGGGAGTAGAAGCTGGGCTGGCGGGGTCGGGATGGGGAGGGGAAGGTGGGAGGGCGGGGCCAAGCTGGGAGGGGAAGCTGGGCGTGCAGGGCCTGGCTGGGAGGGGAAACTGGGCGGTCGGGGCCGAGCTGGAGGGGGAACGTGGGCGGGCGGGGCCAGGCTAGGAGGAGAAGCTGGGTGGGCGTGGCTCGGCTCGGGAGGGAAGTTGGGCGGGCGGGGCCGGACTCGGGAGGGGAAGCTGGGCGGGCGGGGCCCGGCTCGCGAGGAGAAACTGGGTGGGCGGGGCAAGCCGGGAGGGGAAGGCGGGCGGGCGTGGCCCGGCTCCGGAGGAGAAACTGGGTGGGCGGGGGAAGCCGGGAGGGGAAGGCGGGCGGGCGGGGCCAGGCTGGGAAGAGAAGCTGGGTGGGCGGGGGAAGCCGGGAGGGGAAGGCGGGCGGGCGGGGCCAGGCTGGGAAGAGAAGCTGGGTGGGCGGGGCCTGGCTCGGGAGGGGAATCTGGGCGGGCGGGGCCAAGCTGGGAGGGGAAGGTGGGCGGGCGGGGCCTGGCTCGGGAGAGGAAGCTCTGCGGTACACCTGTAGCGTACACCGGCCCGGTAGCAAACACCTGGGAGCAGGAGCGAGGCAGAGCGCTGGGTGGGGCGCTGGATGCGCGTCAGGGTCCAAGCTCCGCATGGAGCAGGAGGAGGGTCTCCTGAGCTTTCCTGGCACTGAGGGAAGGAGGTAGGTGGGGGGACGGGTGAAATAAACAACAACAAGCGGCGCGGGAGCAGTCTGAATGGGGACGGCGACAGGCGGCTCAGACCATGGAGCGCAGCTGCCTCTGCCTGCTGCTGAGCTCGCCGGCGTTCGCCATCGGCGGGGGGGGGGGGGGAGTAGGTGCAGGGTGCGCCCCCTCCTCCTGCGGGTTCAGCTCACAAGCGGCGGGGCTCAGTGCTTGCCCGCCTCGCGGCCGGGCTGCCCGCCACAGCGCCCCCTAGGACACCGGCTGCGGCTAGCGGAGCGCGCTGCACCTGCCTATATGCCAGCCCCGGCCCGGTCGCCTCTCCCCGCCGCCTGCCGCTCCGAAGATGCTCGGCTGCTTCATGCCCAGGTCGGGCTGGGCGTGTGCGGAGCGCGGCGGTGGCGCCTCCATGCCGGCTTGCGCGCTTTCCCCTCCCGCGCCGCTTCCTCCGCCTGTGGCCGGGACTCCGCTGTCCAGGCTGGCAGCAGCCGCATCGGGCGCCCTGTGAACTTCAGTTGTCGCCTAGCGCAGCTACAGGCCGGGGGGGGGGGGAGGAAGCAGTAGGGGGTGGGGGTGGCTGGGCTCCGGCATCCTGCCGCATGGCCCCGCCCCCCTCTCCCTCTTCCCTCCCCGCCTTTGTCTCCATGCTGCCCGGCACCTTTCCCGCCGCGCTCCCCTCCCCCGCCCTGACCATTGCCTTGGGCAGCCACAGACCCGCATCGAGTGGTAAGGCTGGCTGGAATGCCGCCCCGGCAAATGTGCCGCCCCAAGCACGCGATTGGTTTGCTGGTGCCTAGAGCCGGCCCTGCCTCTGGGTGTTACAAAGGAAGCTTAGCAGTACAGGAAATTTGCCCATTAGTTTAAATTAGGATACTACAGAGTATAATTACTTATTGAAAGTATCTTGCCCCTCATATAGTCTGTCAGGACATGAGTGTGTACTTTCTCATGCTCCAAACATTTACCTTAATATTGGATTTTAGAGTGATGGAGGCAAGTTACCTCAAGTTAAACTTGGGTACCAATCTCCTAATACCTCATTTTTCACTGCTTAGTAATTCCATTCACAGTGAATACAAAACTGTTCTTTTTCACTTTCATCTTCATTTTGTGATACAGAATCATAGTACTAGAATGTTCTAGAGCAGTTAGGGCACGGTGCCGAATGTTTTTGTGGGCCTTACTGGGGAATGACTATAAAAAACAGAAAATCAGTGCAGAAGTTGTCTTGGCTATGTCTTTGGCTACATCTAGACTACAGAGTTTTGTTGGAAAAAGATACACAAATTGTGAACAACATTTTTTTCCGGAAGAGGCTTTTCGGAAATTTGGCCCATCTACATGGGGCCAAATTTTGGAAAAACCTCCTCTTTCAGAACATCCCTTATTCCTCTAACCGAGAGGAATACAGGGATGCCAAAAGAATGCACCTGCTTTTTCAGAAACTGTTCCGAAAAAGTGGATGTGTTTCCTGGATGCAGCAGAGTTTTTCCGGGATACTATCCTGGAAAAACTCTGCAGTCTAGACATAGCCTTTGACACAGCATGAGCTGGAGTGAGGCAGGGGCTGGAGGCAAGGCAAAGTAAGGTGGGAGACAGTATCAGTCTCTGGAGTGAGGCCCAGGGTAAGCACAACAGGGCTGAGGAAAGGACAAATAGGATTCCACCCCAACGCTAATACCTACCTTCCTCGCCATCCTAGTCTCGTTGTCACTTAGCTACCCCTCTTTCAGCAGCACTTTCCTATCCTCAGGAGGGTGAGTAGGGGATACAGTAGATTACCTGCAGGAACTCTGTGCCTTCCTTTTCAGGCCTCTCTGTGGCTTCAGGCTTCCTTCCTTCCAGGGAGACAGAAGCATGGATCCTCATGTCTGTCACTTGGGCAGGCTGCCTGGAAGACTGGGGTCAAAGCGACTCAGAACTCCATTACTCCAAGCTCTCTGCCTGTAAGCTGATGAGGTGGCAAGGGGCAGGGGCAAATGTGGAGAGAGAAACTCTCATCCCACAAGCTGAGAAAGGAGTGAACTTGTTGTGAATGTGGGGAGGGGAGAAGAGAAGCCCTGGATCAGTTAGCCAAAAGCACAAAAGAGGGTGTGACGGCACGTTGGGGGTCACCCGTCTCCTGCACCCCGAAATGGCACCAACAGTCTGCACCAGCCGGTGGAATAAAGGAAGTTTATTGCCTCTCCAGGATACAGCACAGCACAGATGTAATCTGGTCACAGAGCTGGGCTAGGATGCCACAGGCCCCCTTGAGATGGGGGAGACTGGGCCCCTAAACTCCAGCCCCTTTCCCTAGGCTGTCTCCTCCATGCTCTCAGACAGCACTAACTCCCACTCTTCCAGCCCTGCCCCCCAGCCAGGGCAGCATTCCACCTTCTTTTGTTCCTCTCCATGGGGGGTGTCTGGCCATACTGGTTTGCATAGTGACTCATCCTGTTTTGCTGGGTCGTGGTACCCACGGCAGCCAGTGGGGGTTACCCCAGAGCCAGCAGCATAGAAACCAGCCAGGTATCCCCACTATGTCACAGTTCTCCCCCCTCCGAGAGCGAACTGAGCAGGGTCACTCTGCTCGTGACCTAGGGAAGTTCGGTCCTCTGCGTGGGAACCCGCCCTGGGGACATGGGTGCTCCCCTTGACTCGGGCCGGCCGGCCCACATGAGCTGGCTTCCCTCTGTCCACTCGCCTCCCTGCTCCAGGGCGACTGGCACAGGCCTATCCTCGGGGGTCACACCCACCCTTCCGCTGGCCTTGATCTCTGGCCAGGGTCTCTCGGGCCGGGGCCATGAGCCCAGCGAGCCTTCTCTGGACAGCCAGGGCGGCTTCCACACCCGATGCTCCATCCAGGGAGGTCTTCCTCTCCCATAGCTCTCTCAGCAAGCCCAGAGGGTCCTCTATCTGGGGTAGAGACCCCCAAGCCGCTTTCCTACTGTCTTGGGCCTTCCCGCCCCTCTGGCAGGAGTCACAGTACCGGCAGTACCGCTGCACGGCTGTAAAGATTCCCGGCCAATAGAAGTGTTGGAGCAGCCTCAGCCGGGTGCTCCAGATCCCCCGATGGCCCCCAACGGGGACGCTGTGGGCCAAATACAGCAACTTGAGGCGATACTTTTGGGGGACGACCAGCTGCCGCTGGACCCCCCATACCCTCACCTTCCTGGGGGGAAGCCATTCTCGGAACAGGAGTCCACGCTCCCGCAGGAATCTCTCCTGGCCACCTCTCCCCCGGGGCTGAGCTGCACAGAGGCCAACCTGGTCCCTCAGCCTCTGCAAGGAGGGGTCTGCCTGCACCTCAGCCTGGAATTCAGCTGCTGAGGCAGGGATCGGGACCTGTTCCCCATCTTTACCTAGGTCCGGAGTCCCAGCCTGGCTGGACCCCGTGTCCACTGGGATGGGACCCTGAGGATGCTGCAAGGAGTCCTTCCCTGGACCCACGTTGTCAGCCCCCCGCTGGCTCTGGCTCCGGGTAGTGACTAGAGCCCGCTGGGATTCATGGGGCCACTCCTCTAGGTCATTCCCCATCAGCACCTCGGTGGGCAAGTGCAGGTGCACCCCCACTTCCTTGAGGACTTCCTTCGCCCCCCATTTCAGATGCACCCGGGCTACAGGCACTTTAAACAGGGACCCATCTATGCCCTTCAGGGTCAGCTGGGTGTGGGGTAATATCCGCTCTGGGGCCACTATGTCTGATCGGGCCAGAGTCACCTCCGCCCCCATGTCCCAGAAGCCCGTCACCTTCCTACCATCCACCTCCAGGGGTATGAGGCACTCGCTCCGCAGGGGCCGTCCTGCCCCCACCCGGTACACGGAGAAATCCGCCTCTTGAGACTCAGACCTCCCAGGGGAGGTGCACTGAGCATCCTTCCCCCCACTCAGCTGAGGTTTGCCTGCCAGCCCCTGCCTCTGGGGTGGCCTGCCCTTCCTCCCGCCCCAGCCACTTAACCCTGGAAAGTCCCCGGTCTTGGGACCTGGTGCACTGAGCCCTCTTGTGGCCTGTTTGCCCACAGCGATGGCAAGTTAGGCTTTGGGCTGTCTCTGTCCAGGCCCTGGCTGGTTCTCTGGGGCACAGACGACCTGTTCCTTGGTCTCGCCCCGTAGTTGACTCCCTCCATCGCTCAGCCGAGATCCGGTCTCTGCGCAGTTCCCTTTCTCTCCGGGACTCCCGTTCACACCCGGACCGGCTCTCCGTGAACTCATCCGCCAGCCTCTCGGCCTACTGGGGGTTCTCTGGTCTCCGGTCCTTGAGCCACAGCCTCAGTTTGGGTGGGCACGCTTCATAGAACTGCTCCATCAGGACCAGCTTGAGCAGCTCCTCTGCGGTCTGGGCTCCAACTCCAGACACCCACTTATGGCCGTATTGCGCCAGGCGGGAGGCCAGATCCACATAGGTCTCCCGTGGCCCTTTCTGTCCCCCCCGGAACTTTTTCCTGTACATCTCGGGGGTCAGCCCGAACTTGTGCAGCAGGGCCTCCTTGACTCGGTTGTAATCCCCTGGCTGTAGGTCCTCCAGCTGACTGAGCACTCCGTCCGCCTCCTGGTTCAGTGCGGGGACGAGCTCCTGCAGCCAGTCAGCTGGGGGGACCCGTTGCAGTCCACAGGCCCTCTCAAAGGAGCTGAGGAACCCGTCTATGTCACCCATGTCCTTCAATTGGGCCACCACGAGCCTCTCCAAGCGTCTGGCAGTCCTGGGACCCTGGGACCCATCCGCACTTGGCGCAGCCGGTGCCCCGCCGGTTCTCCGCTCTGCCATGGCCAGCTCATGCTGTCGCTGCCTCTCTCAGTCCTGGCGGTCCCTTTCTCAATCTTGGCGCTCCTTCTCGGTCCTGGCGGTCCCTCTCACAGTCCTCTGCTTCCAATTCCTTTATCTGCAGCTGGATCTCCAGCTGCCGCAGCTCCGCTGGGCTGGCCCCTGCTCTAGATGGGCTATGGCTTGCAGGCCTCCCGGGAGACGCTGTCTCATCTCTGCGGTGGGTTCCAGCGCTCCTCCCCCTCTCTGAGCCTGACACACTCTCGGGGGGGGCTGGCTGCTTCCCCTGGGGACAAGATCCTGGCCCTGTGGCTGGTCATTCTCTTCCAGCTGGGCAATCAGCTGGGCCTTGGTTGCTTTCCGCACAGGCAAGCCCCTCTCTCTGCACAGCCCCACCAGCTCTGCCTTCAAGAGTCGGGCGTAGGCCATCTGCCCGCTGGTTCCCTCGGTGCAGACTCACCAGTCTAGTGCTACAGCGCCCCACGATTCCCAGGAACCGCTTCACTCTGTCTCCAGCACGCCTGGCTCCAGGGCTCTTGCTTCTACGGCACCTTGTCGCTCGCCGCTGGAAGCTCCATCCACAGGGTGCAGTGCATCCCACTTCTAACACCAGTGTGATGGCGCATTGGGGGTCCCCTGTCTCCTGCACCCCGAAATGGCACAAACAGACTGCACCAGCCGGCGGAATAGAGGAAGTTTATTGCCTCTCCAGGATACAGCACAGCACAGATGTAATCTGGTCACAGAGCTGGGATAGGATGCCTCAGGCCCCCTTGAGATGGGGGAGACTGGGCCCCTAAACTCCAGCCCCTTTCCCTAGGCTGTCTCCTCCATGCTCTCAGACAGCACTAACTCCCACTCTTCCAGCCCTGCCCCCCAGCCAGGGCAGCATTCCACCTTCCTTTGTTCCTCTCCATGGGGGGTGTCTGGCCATACTGGTTTGCATAGTGACTCATCCTGTTTTGCTGGGTCGTGGTACCCACGGCAGCCAGTGGGGGTTACCCCAGAGCCAGCAGCATAGAAACCAGCCAGGTACCCCCACTACGTCACAGAGGGACTGGAGAGGAGAGCCTGTGGTACAACCATTGGGCTGCAGCAGAGGGGGAGAGAGTGGGCTGGGCATGTGGGGCCCCTGCTCTGTGCAGGCCCTGTACCATTACAGCTTTGGCACAATTATAAATTCAGTATTGAGTCTAGTCCACTGCAGTCAAGGCATAATAATGCACTACATCAACGATCTCTAGTAGGTTCTGTCTCACTTGCTCTTAAAAATCTCCAGTAACAGAGATTTCACAACTTTCCTGTGGAATTTGTTGCAGTGCTTAATTACCCTAGTAGGTTTTCATAATGGCTTTGTCTAGACTACAGGCTTCTTTCTGAAGAACCATTTTTTGGAAGAGATCTTGTCTTGTCTGGCCTTGTCTGCACTATGAGGTTTTGATGCCAAAAACTGCCTTTTAATGAAAAAAAGGGGAGTGTGCACACCCTGCAATGCTTCTTTTGTTGGGAAACATGCCTAGTTTGGGCAACAAAATAATTCCACCCCTATGAGAGACCTTTCTTTTTCCTTCCTTTTATTATCAACAAATTGCCAGTGTATACAAAGCTGTTGGGTTTGTCAACAGAAGTGGCTTCTGGTTTTATCCTACAAAGTCTACAGTGATCCCTCTGCTCAGAGTTTTGTTATATCTGCTATCCTGCAGGCATGTGCTCCACCCATTTCAAAACTCCAGGAAGTATTTAAGGCTAGGTCTACACTGTAGCTTTTTTTTTTCTTCAGAAAAAGCTATGCAAATTGCGCACCTCAATTTTTGTAGCTTTTTCCAATCACTTTTCTAGAAGAGGCTTTCCCACCATTTTGCCCCCTCTAGATGGGGCCAAATGGCGGAAAAGCCTCCTTTTTCAAAGGATCCCTTATTCTTTGTGAAATGAGGTATGCAGGGCTCCCTGAAAGAATGTGTTTTTACTCCTCTGCAAAAAAAAAAAAGCGGAAGAGCAAACATGTTCCTTGGATGCGGTGGAGTTTTTCCAGAATACCTGCAGTATCCTGAAAAAATCCTGCAGTATAGACATAACCTAACAGCCGAGTATGCTGATTCCTTTGGGGAACAAAGAGTAAATCATTGGAATGCTCCTGTCCTATCCTGCATAAGGAATACATCAGCAGGCAGATTGAAGGGAGGAGAAAGGGAACAAACTGCTGTTACTTTGATATTCATCAGGGTGGAACCCTCACCAAGCTACTCATGATGTTGCTCTGTCAGCTGGGAAAATTACCCACAGTGCACAGCTGTCTGTGTTGATGCAAGAGCTGCAAGTGTGGATAACCTTTGCCTGGACAAGGAGCTAGAGTGTAGATGCAACACACATTGTAATGAGTACACACATTGTACAAATCACATTGAGTACAAATTACCAGCAGATTGTGGTATCATGTACTTGGCACAGACTGAGGGTTCAAACCTATCACTGTGGTGTCTGTTGTAATAGGTAGCTAGGAGCAGGGAAATTGTAAACAAAAGTCAGTAGGTTTTAGGATGAGTTTCCAGATTGGATCTCTTAATTTAGTTATGCAATGTAAGATTCTGAGCTGTTCCAGAACCATGGTGATAATTAAAATGTAGTTTATAAAAAAGAGGATGAATGAGAAGACTGGAAGTGGATGACTCAGATGTTGCTCAGGAGCAGCTCCTTCTGTTCACCCAATTTCTAATTAAAATCCCACTATTATTTTTCAGAGCAATGCCAGAAAGAATTAGGTAAGTTCCCCTTTCTTACTCCACTTCTACTATTCTTCAGAAGAATATTAATAAATTAAAAGAGTCATTTCTTCATTTCATTGCCTTTGCTCAATCCAAGGAGAATGAATTACTTAGCACATCCTTTTTCATTCCATAACAGAACTGAAATGACTTTCTTTCACATTGACTTGATTTATCACCTGAAATATTTATATTAATTCTATTTTGGGTTAAAATTGAAGGATTGATTTTCAGAATCATTGTACAGTATGGACATTCCACAATGCCATACCTCCTCTTCTGTTCATTTTATTTTTGAAAGCTTGTAAAGAGTTTGCATAATATTTCCATGATAATTTTTCATGATGGTTTTTTTCATGCTATGGTGTGTGTTAGGATTTAGAAAAATCATTTTGTGTAGACAAAATTACATTTATTTTAAATTTTACATACAGCTGTGAAAAGATAGTTTTTTTTAAATTGAACTATAGTTTTCTCCCAGGTTCTCAGCCACACTGTAGCTTCTCCATGCTGATATGAGTACACAAACATAAACACAAATAATGCCTCTGAGCTGCAGGGGTTTCCCCTTGCACAGTTAGGTCATGTGGATAGTTCTATTAACTTCTTAACATGTATGCCATCCTAATATAGTAATATAAGGTTACTTTATGGAAGTCTCTTGCATTTCACTTCAGCTACCCAGCTATCATCTTATGGTTTCCTCTAACTTCTTAGACATTATTATCCAAACTGAGCAGTTTTTCTTCCAAAACATCAGCTTACACACGTATTCCCAAGCTCATAATAAGCTTAGATTTATTATAATAGAAACACAGAATCCTAGGGCTGGAAAAGACCTCAGGAGTCATCGAGTCCAACTCCCTGCCCAAAGCAGGACCAACCACAACTAAATCATCCCAGCAAGGGCTTTGTCAATCTGTCCCAGCCAGGGCTTTGTCAAGCTGTGCTTAAAAACCTCTAGAAATGGAGATTCCACCGCCTCCCTAGGTAATCCATTCCAGTGCTTCCCCACCCTCCTAGGGAAACATTTTTTCCTAATATCCAATCTAGATCTCCCCCACTGCAATTTGAGACCATTGCTTCTTGTTCTGTCCTCTTTCACCACTGAGAACAGCCTCTCTCCATCCTCTTTGGAACCCCCCCTTCAGGAAGTTGAAGGCTGCTATCAAATCCCCCCTGACTCTTCTCTTCTGCAGACTAAACAAGCCCAGATCCCTCAGTGTCTCCTCAGAGGTCATGTGCTCCATCTTCCTAATCATTTTGGTTGCCCTCTGCAGGACCCTCTCCAATGCATCCACACCCTTTCTGTAGTTGGTGGTGGGGGCAGAATTGGACACGATACTCCAGATGTGGCCTCACTAGTGCCAAATAAAAGAGAATAATTGTCTTTCTAGATTTACTGGCAATGCTCCTCCTAATTCACCATAATGTGCCATTAGCTTCCTTGGCTACAAGGGCACACTATTGATTCTTATCCAGCTTCTCATCCATTATTATCTCCTGGTCCTTTTCTTCTGAACTCCTGCTTAACCAATCAGTCCCCAGCCTATAACAGTGTTTGGAATTCTTCTGTTCCAAGTGCAGGACTCTACACTTGTCCTTGTTGAACCTCATCAGATTTCTTTTGGCCCAATCCTCCAATTTGTCTAGGTCTCCCATTGTTAGGCTGTTCTGTTTGAATTGGTGTTGTATGTGTGTGCCCTCCTTAACTATCTAGTGAAAGTCAAAGCTACAACTCTAGTTATATTTTCACTGAATAACATTTGTCTGTTTAGTAGCTGGGTAGGAGCAATTGAGCTCACTCATGGATCCATCATGGTAAAAGGGAACAAGATATCATGACAAGGGGTTAAAGTGATTTGGAAGCTCCTTCACTATAGCCTCCAGTATCCAGGCTCCATTCTGGGGTCTCCCAATTAGCTGTGAGATCGCTCAAGAATGAAGTAATTGGTGATTGGGTTGCAGCCTTAAATGAAACCATGGAGTGTCCTGGAGGCCCAGCAGCCAAGACACCAGTGATAGAACTTTACTAGGTAGATTGGCAAGAAGGAAGCCCCCTGAAGTTACTAGGGCCCCTCAATTCCTCAGGCAGTGAACCACACCAAGACTGTTCCTCTTGGGCAGTCCAGGGGCACTTCAAGATGGGCTGCTTTTCATCCCACCAGAATAATTTAGGGTGGAGGAGGGTCCCATGTAATACCTCTGTTGCTACCCTGTAGTGAAGAGTGTTCAATACCTACATCATTAGTTGACCTGAATCCAGCAACACCACACCAAACCCATCAACATAAAAAATAATAATGGGTCTGCGGTATGCATAAAAGTGAGGTGAGGGAGAAGGAATTTGTTTTTTGTAAGAAATAAAACTATACTGTGCCCCAAGAAGAGTGAGTTACATGATGAAATGAGGCATTATCTTGATTTACAAGACAGACAAAGTCATTTTAATTTTCATTCAAACTAATACTCGGGTTTTTAATGAGAAGAGTTCAGAAAAGCCCATGTGCAGGCATGATGTACTAAATCTGTTTGTTAAAAAAATCTTTTAAAAATAATTGGTCCTGTAGCACCTTATAGACTAACAAAAATAAAAAATATGAAATGAGTAATCCGGGACAGCTGGCATGCTGCTGGGTTGGTCCCACAGCCCTGAGGGGCAGCGCTACGGGACCTACCCAGCAGCACTCCAGCTGTTCTGCCCTCGGCTTCCCCAATTCAGCTGCTGGTCAGTTTCAGCAGCTGCTGAATCAGGGAAGCCAGGGACAGAGGAGCTCCAATGGTCCGGCTGCCCGGAGCACTTCTGGGTTCCTGATGGTGCCAGACCATCAGGAGTGCTGGACAATCAGATGCCAGACCAGTGAAGATTACTGTACATTATGTTCTTTTAAACACCAAGTATCAGTCCTTCCTCTAGGTTACTATATTTGTTTTAGATCTTGCAAAATATAATGCTGTGTGCAATTCCTGTAGTAAAATTCTGACTAAAGGAAAGGAAAGGAAAGGAAAGGAAAGGAAAGGAAAGGAAAGGAAAGGAAAGGAAAGGAAAGGAATCAAATACATTATTAATGATGGCAGTGTCTGTAGATCAGGTTCAGCCATTTTGTTATATTGAAATAATTTTGAAATAACGGACAGCTTATTCCGAAATCTGTAAACCTCATTACATGACGAATAACACCTATTCCAAAATAGCTATTTTGAAATAAGGCCTGTGGAGATGCTCCACTGCTGCTTTTTCAAAATAGCCCCTCACCAGGGCCATTCTAAGTTATTCCACCCCAGTCCTTCCTGGGGCTCAATATCAAGATAGCACATCTATATTAGGGCCCTGCAGTATAGATGTGCTATTTCAAAATAAACTATTTCAGAATGACTATTCCGGAATAGCTTATTTCAAAATAAGCCTGCAGTGTAGAAGTACCCTCAGTCAGCTGAACTGAAGAACAGCTATGTCCCTTTTTCTGGTAAAAGCCATAGCAGAACAGTGGTGGCTATTGTTAATGGAAATATTCAATGGGTGCTTCTGAGATTATTGATTAATATACACCTACAAAGCTCCCTAAAAACAGCATGATAATTCATCCTACCTCAAGAAGCCAATATTTGAGGCAAAAGGCCACTTTAATTACCTTCCCATCTCCAGACTCCCATTCCTGAAAAAAAATGATACAGCAGTACTCAGCAAACTCATACATTATGTGGTATCAGCTGATATCCTTTATATCTCACAATTAGGATTTAGATGAGGGCACAGTACAAAGATGGTTCTGGTGACACAAAATGGTAACTTCCTGACAGGTATGATCTCCATGGTCAGACTGAACGACTCTGCAGCCTTTAACACTATCGACTACAAAGTACTTTAACACTATCGACTACAATACAGGCAGTCCCCGGGTTACGTACAAGATAGGGACTATAGGTTTGTTCTTAAGTTGAATCTGTATGTAAGTCGGAACTGGCGTCCAGATTCAGCCGCTGCTCAAACTGACCGCCAGTTCTGACTTACATACAGAATCAACTTAAGAACCCCAAGCGTTCCCCAAGTCAGCTGCTGCTGAAACTGATCAGCAGCTGATTCCAGGAAGCCCGGGGCAGAGCAACTCTGCCTCGGGCTTCCTGTAGTCAGTGCTGGTCAGTTTCAGCAGCGGCTAAATCAGGACGCCTGGGGCAGAGCAGCTGGGGTGCTGCTGGGTTTCTCCAGTAGCGCCGCTCCTCGGCACTACTGGACCAACCCAGCAACACCCCATCTGCTCTGCCCCAGGAGTCCTGATTCAGCCGCTGCTGAAACTGACCAGCAGCGGCTGAATCAGGACCAGAGCACCTGGGGTGCTGCTGGGTTGGACCAGTAGCGCCCAGAGCGGCGCTGCGGGACCAACCGGCAGCACCCCAGCTGCTCTGCCACAGGCTTCCGGAGAAAAGTCTAGTCTGCTGGGGGGGGGGGCGTACTAGCTGCGCCCCACCCCCACCCCAGCAGACCCGGAAGACACGGGCGGCGGACCTAGACGCACCGCGGTCCCGCCGCCTGGGTCCTCCACGGCTTTGCTCCCAGTCTCCCTGGTCTGCTGGACACCAGCAGACCAGGGAGACGGGGAGCAAAGCCTCTGAGGACGCCGGCAGCGGGACAGCAGTGGGGCGTCTGGGCTGTCCCGCTGCCGGCTTCCCCCGTGGCTTTGCAAAGCCTCGGGGAAGGCGGCAGCAGAGCAGCCCAGGCGTGCCTGGGGTGCCCCGCTGCCCGAGCCCCCGCGGCTTTGCAAAGCCGCGGGGAAGCCGGTAGTGGGGCAGTCCAGGGGTGCCTGGGCTGCCTCTGCCCGAGCCCCCCCGTGGCTTTGCAAAGCCGCGGGGGGCGGGGGAGGGGGCTCGGGCAGCGGGCCAGCCCACTGCCCGAGCCCCTCCGGGGCTTTGCTCTGCGTCTTCCTGGTCTGCAGACCAAGGAGACGCAGAGAAAGCCCCAGAGTACACGGGCGGCAGGACCGCGAGGTCCCGCAGTCCGTGTACCCTGGGGCAGCCCCATTCGTAACTGCGGATCCGACATAAGTCGGATCCGCGTAAGTCGGGGACTGCCTGTACAGTACTTTTTTTTTAGTTGGGGGGGAGAGGGATGAATAGATTAGTTGCCAAAAAAAATCAGTTTTGTCTGTTCTGAGTAGACACATTGACATCATGAATATTATTGAACTAACCCAAAGAAATGAAAATTCGTAGAAATGTCAAAACAGGACATTTTGTTTCAACACAAGCCCAAATTGTTTCATGTTTGGCTTTCTGATAAAGGCAAAGAAGAAATATACAAGATCTCTAAGTATGAGAAGTTCCTGTGAAATCATAACCCCAGTGGTGAGGCACTCACTAGGATACAGAAGTTCCTGTCTCAATCCTTGCACTCCTCTGTTTGATGTGGAGGAAGGATCTGCACTTATTTCTTCTATTCTTGTGCAATTCCCTTGCCACTGTGAGCCATGGAACATTCTGTTTCCACTGCTTCCTGCTGAATCTCTTCCCATAATATAAAATATGTAAATGATCATTCAAGCAGGGTCCCAGGACTGACCCTTGGTGTACACCACTAGTTACCCCTCTCCAATCTGAAAATTTACCATTTATTCCTACCCTTTGTTTCCTGTCTTTTAACCAGTTCTCAATCCAAGAAAGGACCTTCCCTCTTATCCCATGGCCATGTAATTTACACAAGAGCCTTTGGTGAGGGACCTTGTTAAAGGCTTTCTGAAAATCCAAGTATACTATATCTACTGGATCCCCCTTGTCCGCATGTTTGTTAACCCCTTCAAAGAACTCTAAGGGTATGTCTACACTACCCTGCTAGTTCGAACTAGCAGGGTAATGTAGGCATACCACACTTGCAAATGAAGCCCGGGATTTGAATTTCCCTGGGCTTCATTTGCATAAGCGGGGAGCCGCCATTTTTAAAACCCCGCTGGTTCAAACCCCATGCAGAGCGGCTACACGGGGCACGAACTAGGTAGTTCGAACTAGGCTTCCTAGTTCAACTACCGTTACTCCTCATTTCACGAGGAAGCCTAGTTCGAACTACCTAGTTCGTGCCCCGTATAGCCGCGCTGCACAGGGTTCGAACCAGCGGGGTTTTAAAAATGGCGGCTCCCCGCTTATGCAAATGAAGCCCGGGAAATTCAAATCCTGGGCTTCATTTGCAAGTGCGGTATGCCTACATTACCCTCCTAGTTCGAACTAGGTGGGTAGTGTAGACATACCCTAATAGATTAGTAAGACAGGATTTCCCTTTACAGATACCATGTTGACTTTTGTCCAACAAATTATGTTCTTCTACATGCTTCACAATTTTATTCTTTACTATTGTTTCGACTAATTTGCCCGGTACTGAAGTTAGACTTACTGGTCTGTAATTGCCAGGATCGCCTCTAGAGCCCTTTTTAAATATTGGTGTCACGTTGGCTACCTTCCAGTCATTAGGTACGGAAGCCGATTTAAAGGATAGGCTACAAACCACAGATAATAGCTCAGCAATTTCCCATTTAAGTTCCTTTAGAACCCTTGGATGAATGCCATCCAGTCCCGGAGATTTGTTAACATTAAGTTTTTCTATTTGTTCCAAAACCTCCTCTAATGACACTTCAATCCGGGACAGTTCCTCAGATTCATCACCCACAAAGGACGGTGCAGATTCAGGAATCTCCCCAACGTCCTCAGCCGTGAAGACTGAAGCAAAGAAATCATTTAGTTTCTCCGCAATGGCTTTATCGTCCTTGATTGCTCCTTTTATAGCTCGATCATCCAGGGGACCCACAGGCTTTTTAGCAGGCTTCCTGCTTCTAATATACTTTAAAAACATTTCATTATTTCTTTTTGAGTTTTTGGCTAGCTGTTCCTCAAAATCTTTTTTTGCTTTTCTTATTACATGTTTACATTTGATTTGACAGTGTTTATGTTCCTTTCTATTTATCTCACTAGGATTGGACTTCCACTTCTTAAAAGATACCTTTTTGTCCCTCACTGCTTCTTTTACATGGTGGTTAAGCCACGGTGACTCTTTTTTAGGTCTCTTGCTATGTTTTTTAATTTGGGGTATACATTTAAGTTGGGCCTCTATTATGGTGTCTTTAAAAAGTTTCCATGCAGTTTTCAGGGATTTGGCTCTAGTCACTGTGCCTTTTAATTTCTGTTTAACTAATCTCCTCATTTTTGCGTAATTCCCCTTTTTGAAATTAAATGCCAGAGTGCTGGACTGCTGAGGACTGAGTGCTGGACTGCTTCCCACCACAGGAATGTTGAATGTTATTATATTATGGTCACTATTCCC
The DNA here is from genome assembly GCF_052426305.1 of Pelodiscus sinensis. Taxonomy (NCBI): domain Eukaryota; kingdom Metazoa; phylum Chordata; order Testudines; family Trionychidae; genus Pelodiscus; species Pelodiscus sinensis. The sequence continues at coordinate 10,768,514 of NC_143069.1, read as the reverse complement.
AAGCGGTCCTGTAACGGTTATATCCTGGACCTGATCCTGCACTCCACTCAGGACTAAATCGAGAATTGCCTCTCCCCTTGTGGGTTCCTGCACTAGCTGCTCCAAGAAGCAGTCATTTAAGCCATTGAGAAATTTTATCTCCGCTTCTCTTCCTGAGATGACATGTATCCAGTCAATATGGGGGTAATTAAAATCCCCCATTATTATAGAGTTCTCTATTTTGGTAGCCTCTCTAATCTCCCTCAGCATTTCTATGTCAGTATCGCTGTCCTGGTCAGGTGGTCGGAGGATGCGGGAGTCGTGTGCCCAGCTGGACCAGCCCCCGTAGATGTCCAGGAAGTGGCCCCGGTGGTCCACGAGGGCCTGCAGAACAATCAAACAGTACCCCTTCCGGTTCATGAATTGGGCTGCTCGATGTTCTGGGGCCCGGATGGGGATGTGGGTTGCTTCCAGGGCTCCCCCGCAGTTGGGGAACCCGAGGGCAGCGAAGCCGGCCATGGTAGCATCCACGTCGCACAGGTGGATGACTCTTGGGAGCAGGACGTCGTTGATGGTGTGGACAGCCTGCGGAAGGGTGCAGAGAAACACAAGGGAACACATCACATATGGCAGGGGTGAGTGTGTGCTCCCTTGGGGCCCCCCCCCCGTGATTCCCTCTGTCCTCATGCACGCACGCACACACACACACCAGGGCCCCCCTCACCCCAGGCTCCCACCCCCCCACCAGCGGGCCTGTGCAAGGGAGGGACAGCCCAAACCCCTGGGCGACCCATCCTGGAGTCTTGGCTGCCCCTGGGCATGGAGTGCAGCACCCTCCTCCCACCCCACTGCCCCTGGGACTTACCTCCATGACGATCACACGGACGGTTGATCTTCCCACCTCGAATTGCTGTGCCACCGAGTGGTAGCTGTCCAGTGTGGCCAGCTTCCACAGCGCGATGGTGACCCTCTTTTTAACGCGGATGGGTGCCCACAGCCGGGTGGTGGCTCTCTGGAGCGCGGGGGTGAGCCAGGCGCACAGCTGCAGGAAGGTCCGCTTTCTTATGCGGAAATTCCAGAGCCATTGCTGGTCATCCCATTGTCCGAGGACCAGCTGGTCCCACAAGTCGGTGCTGGTGTCCAAACTCCAGACTGGCCTCTCCATGGCGGGATGCTGATGCCACAGGGCCGCCATGGCCTCCCTGGTGCGGGAGTCGAATGCGATTTCTGCCTCCTGATCCACAAACAGCAGGGCACCGGCCTGCAGCATGAGCTGCAGGCACTAGCACACGTCCAACAGGGGCCCGAGCAGGTGTATGGCCACCCATGGCATGGCAGACAGGGCAGGGCAGAAGACAGAAAATGCAGGAAAAAGCAGTTGGGGGCCAAAGGGTGGTGCCCCCAAAAGTCAGAGGGCAACCACCAAACCTGCTGAGGGTGTCAGTCCCTGCCAGAGGTCCCAACGCACGGAGCTTGAGACAAACGGCTGTCCGGCGAGACCCCTTTAAGCACGTGTCTGAACGGAGCTCCGGCCCCGCCCCCGGAAAGGTCTGGTGGCCTTTTGCCCTCTTCAAAATGGTTCCGGGCTTCTGCTTTTGCGAAAAAGCACGCTGCCAATCTAGACGTGCTTTCCACAAAAGCACATCGTTATAACCATAACTCCGGGACCAATCTAGACGCGCTTTTCCGGAAATACTTTTAACGGAAAACCTTTTCCATTAAAAGCATTTCCGGAAAATCATGCCAGTGTAGACGTAGCCGAAATGTTTAGTCAGCCACAATCAAATCAATTTATTTATCTTGGGTTGTTGGACTGCTCTGGACTAGGCATATATACACAGGGGGAGGGATAGCTCAGTGGTTTGAGCATTGGAATGCTGAATCCAGGGTTGTGAGCTCAATCCTTGAGAAAGCCATTTAGGGAGCTTGGGCAAAATTTGTCAAGGATGGTACTTAGTCTTGCTGTGAAGGCAGGTGACAGGACTTCATGACCTTCAAAGGTCCCTTCCAGTTCTGGGAGATGGGCATCTCTATTCATTTAACTACCTCCCTTACACTGTAACTCCCCAAACTGAATCCCAGGGAATAAATTCTCAGTGTTGTATTCTTTTTTTTTAAGTTTCTCTGTAACACCTAGCAACCACGTAATGTTACACCCTGTGAATTATATTTGTTTTATTTATAAAAATCATCCTTTCAAGACCATGATCTGATTCCTGTGTCCAAAAAAGCAGAAGGCTCTTTGTGCACATGCCTAAGACTGCAAAAGCAGAGCTATTAAAAGAAATTAGAGTTTCCAAGCTCTCTCAAGAGGGAGGCTTAAAGAGCTTGAAAGTATCCCCCAAGAAGGAATTCCCAAATGCCTTTTCCTAGATTCTTAAAGGAGTTTATGTAGTGGGTGGTGGCAGCAGTACCAGTTCAAGGACAGGGAATCTGTGACCATTGGGAGATATTAAAAATAAGCATATAATGGTATTTTAAAGTGTTTTGCAAGCCTTCTCCTTTAGCACTTGGAATGCCAGAGTGGGGTACAGCCTTAACAGTCCCAGTTCCAGATAAACCAAAATCTTCCCTCCCAATACCATTGTCTCACCCGTACATTGGCTGTGTCTAGACTGGCAAGTTTTTGCACAATGCTTTTGCGCAAGAGGGCCAGTGTAGACAGGTAAGAACTGTTTTTTGCAAAAGCTCCAATGGTGAAAATGGCCACCGGAGCTTCCTTGTGCAAAACCGCATCTATATTGGCCACGGATGCTTTTGTGCAAAAGCACATTTTGCGCAAAAGCATCCGTGCCAATCTAGATGCTCTTTTCCACAAATGCTTTTAACGAAAAAACATTTTCATTAAAAGCATTTGCAGAAAATCATGCCAGTCTAGACGCAGCCATTGAGATCATACAATTCTGTCTAACTGGGAATTTACATGGAAGTGGCAGTATTTCAGAGATTTGCTAGGTCTTATCAGCAAAGTGAGCTGACAGCTTTTCATGGTCGTTGACTTATGAATCTGGCGTTTGGACTTCCATTGTGGATTAGCCAAGTGACAAGGCAGAATGGGTTTGTGAGCTGTGCCCCACCTTCTTACACTGTCAGACATAGTCCGCAGGAATTTGCATATCTTCTTTTGCGCTCACTTTCAAAAGCAGCACTTTCGAAAGTGAAAGTAATCTAGACATGGCTTTGGCAGCAAAACCCCCCTCCTTCAACCCCCGCCCCGTTTGTTGACAAGCTGCGTAAACCTCATTTTTTAAGGAAAAGCAGCTTGTCAACAAATAGGAGGCTTCGCCTACAAAACCATGTCTAGATTACTTTCACTTTCAAAAGTGCCAGTTTCGAAAGTGAGCTCAAAAGAAGATTCTGTGGGTATTTGAATATCCTCTTTCCAAAGTCTAGCGTAGTCTAGACGTACTCTCAGGGAGTAAAAGGGCGATTTCTCCTTCTTTGTTATAGAGGCCTAGTTCTGTATGCATGTGTTGTATATGCTGCTGACAGAGGGCTTCAGAATATATTTGCACTTGACGTATTCCAGACAATGATGGTGATTTTACCAATTGACGTATGGGGATCCCAGATCAGCTAAAGATTTGCTATCTTCACTAAAGTGCATTCAAACACTGTAACCAGCTATTTACACTTAAATGAACGAGAAACTTCATAGAAAAGATGCAAACAGAGTAGTTGGAGACATCTGCAGCAGAAGCTTTCCTTTTCTTCCTCGACTGTGCTTAAAACCCCGTTTCTTGCTTTAGTCACCATTCCATGGCAGGAGGTTTGTAGTTATGGTGCTCTAAAGCCAAAGATATAGAGGGATCCCAGTTCAGCAAAAGATTTGCTAACTCCACGAAAGTCCTCAGATCAAAAAGTGGGTCTGGCCCACGAAAGCTCATCATCTAATAAACCATCTTGTTAGTCTTTAAAGTGCTACATTGTCCTGCATTTTGCTTCAACTACCCCAGACTAACACGGCTACATTTCTATCACTTTAAAACATAGTAACCAGCCATTTACCCTTAAATGAAGGAGAAATTTGTCAGAAGAGCTGCAAACAGCTCAGTTTGAAACATCTGTGGCAGAAATTGTCCTTTTTTTTCTGAAATGGGCTTCTAAACCCCGTAAATTGCTCCACGCACTTTAGTCACCATTCCACTGCAGAAGGTTTGTAGTTACAGAGATTTAAAGCGAAAGATATATAGGGATCCCAGATCAGCTAAAGAATTGCTATCTTCCCTAAACTGCATTCAAACGCTCTAACCAGATATTTACACTTAAATGAACGAGAACCTTCGTAGAAGAGCTGCAAACAGCTCAGTTGGAGACATCTGCGGCAGAAGCTTTCCTTTTTTCCCTTGAATGGGCTTCAAAACTGAGTAACTTTCTCCAGGCACTTTAGTAACTATTGCACTGCAGAAGCTATGTAGTTACAGTGATTTAAAGCGAAAGATGTATGGGGATCCAATATCAGCTAAAGATTTGCTATCTTCGCTAAACTGCAATCAAACACTGTAACCAGCTATTTACACATGAATGAGCGAGAAACTCCGTAGAAGAGCTGCAAACATATCAGTTGGAGAAATCTGCGGCAGAACCTTTCCTTTTTCTTTTTTTTTTTTGAATGGGCTTCAAAACCCCGTAAGTTGCTCCAGGCACTTTATTCACCATTCAAGTGCAGCAGGTATGTAGTTACTGTGATTTAAAGCGAAAGATCTATGGGGATCCCAGATCAGCTAAAGATTTGCTATCTTCACTAAACTGCATTCAAACACTCTAACCAGACATTTACACTTAAATGAACGAGAAACTTCGTAGAAGAGCTGCAAACAGCTCAGTAGGAGACATCGGCGGCAGAATCTTTCCTTTTTCTCCTCGAATGTGCTTAAAACCCCGTAACTTGCTTCATAGTCTTACCTCACCATTCGGTTTGTAGTTACGGTGTTCTAAAACCAAAGATATAAAGGGATAACTGTTCAGCAAAAGATTTGCTATCTCCACGAAAATGATTTCACATACTGTAACCAGCTAGTTACACTGAAATGAAGGAGAAAGTTGTCAGAAGATCTGCAAACAACGCAGTTTGAGATATCTTCGGCAGACGCTTTCCTTTTTTTCTTGAATGGGCTTCAAAACCACGTTAGTGGCTCCAGGCACTTTTGTCACCACGAAAATAATTTCACATACTGTAACCAGCTGGTTACACTGAAATGAACGAGAAACTTCGTAGAAGAGCTGCAAACAGCTCCGTTGGAGACAGCTGCGGCAGAAGCTTTCCTTTTTTTTCTTGAATGGGCTTCAAAACCACGTTAGTGGCTCCAGGCACTTTTGTCACCATTGTACTGCACAGGGTATGTTGTTACAGTGATTTATAGCGAAATATGTATGGGGACTCCAGATTGGATAAAGATTTGCTACCTTCACTAAAGTGCATTCAAACACTATAACCAGCGATTAACACTTAAAGGAACGAGAAATTTCGTAGAAGAGCTGCAAACAGCTCAGTTGGAGACATCTGCGGCAGAAGCTTTCCTTTTTTTTCCCTTGAATGGGCATCAAAACTGCGTAAGTTTCTCCAGGCACTTTAGTCACTATTGTACTGCAGAAGCTATGTAGTTACAATGATTAATAGCCAAAGATGTATGGGGATTCCAGATTGGCTAAAGATTTGCTACCTTCACTAAACTGCATTCAAACACCATAACCAACTATTAACGCTTAAATTAACTAGAAACTTCATAGAAGAGCTGCAAACAGCTCAGTTGGAGACATCTGCGGCAGAAGCTTTCCTTTTTTTTCTTGAATGGGCTTCAAAAGCCCGTAAGTTGGTCCACGCACTTTAGTCACCATTCCAATGCAGCAGGTATGTAGTTACTGTGATTTAAAGAGAAAGATGTATGGGGATACTAGATCAGATAAAGGTTTGCTATCTTTACTAAACTGTATTCAAAGACTATAACCACCTACTTACACTTAAATGAACGAGAAAGTTCGTAGAAGAGCTGCAAACAGCTCAGTTGGAGACATCTGCGGCAAAAGCTTTCTTATTTTCTCGAACGTGCTTAACACCCCGAAACTTGCTTCATACACTTAACTCACCATTCCCCTCACGTAGGTTTGTAGTAACGGTGTTCTAAAGCCAAAGATATATAGGGATACCTGTTCAGCAAAAGATTTGCTATCTCCACGAAAATGATTTCACATACTGTAACCAGCTAGTTACACGGAAATGAAGGACAAAATTGTCAGAAGAGCTGCAAACAGCTCAGTTTGAGACATCTGCGGCAGAAGATTTCCTTTTTTTCCCTTGAATGGGCATCAAAACTGCGTGAGTTTCTCCAGGCACTTTAGTCACCACTCCCCTGCAGCAGGTATGTAGATAAAGTGATTTACAGCGAAAAACGTATGGGGATTCCAGATCAGCTAAAGATTTCCTACCTTCACTAAACTGCATTCAAACACTCTAACTAGATATTTACACAAAAATGAACGAGAAACTTCGTAGAAGAGCTGCAAACAGCTCAGTAGGAGACATCGGCGGCAGAATCTTTCCTTTTTCTCCTCGAATATGCTCAAAACCCCGTAACATGCTTCATGCTCTTACCTCACCATTGCCCTCCATTAGGTTTGTAGTTACGGTGTTCTAAAACGAAAGATATATAGGGATAACTGTTCAGCAAAAGAAATGCTATCTCCACGAAAATGATTTCACATACTGTAACCAGCTAGTTACACTGAAATGAAGGACAAAGTTGTCAGAAGAGCTGCAAACAGCTCAGTTTGACACATCTGCGGCAGAAGTTTTCCATTTTTTTCCTTGAATGGGCATCGAAACTGCGTGTTTCTCCAGGCACTTTAGTCACTTCTGCACTGCAGAAGCTATGTAGTTACAATGATTAATAGCCAAAGATGTATGGGGATTCCAGATTGGCTACAGTTTTGCTACCTTCACTAAACTGCATTCAAACACTATAACCAGCTATTAACGCTTAAATGAACTAGAAACTTCATAGAAGAGCTGCAAACAGCTCAGTTGGCGATATCTCCGGCAGAAGCTTTCCTTTTTTTCTAGAATGGGATTCAAAACCCCGTTAGTGGCTCCAGGCACTTTTGTCACCATTGTACTGCACAGGGTATGTTGTTACAGTGATTTATAGCGAAATATGTATGGGGGACTCCAGATTGGATAAAGATTTGCTACCTTCACTAAAGTGCATTCAAACACTATAACCAGTGATTAACACTTAAATGAACGAGAAATTTCGTAGAAGCGCTGCAAACAGCTCAGTTGGAGACATCTGCGGCAGAAGCTTTCCTTTTTTTCCCCTTGAATGGGCATCAAAACTGCGTAAGTTTCTCCAGGCACTTTAGTCACCATTCCACTGTAGCAGGTATGTAGAGAAAGTGATTTACAGCGAAAAATGTATGGGGATTCCAGATCAGCTAAAGATTTCCTACCTTCACTAAACTGCATTCAAACACTCTAACTAGATATTTACACATAAATGAACGAGAAACTTCGTAGAAGAGCTGCAAACAGCTCAGTAGGAGACATCGGCGGCAGAATCTTTCCTTTTTCTCCTCGAATGTGCTCAAAACCCCGTAACTTGCTTCATGCTCTTACCTCACCATTCCTCTCCATTAGGTTTGTAGTTACGGTGTTCTAAAACGAAAGATATATAGGGATAACTGTTCAGCAAAAGATTTGCTATCTCCACGAAAATGATTTCACATACTGTAACCAGCAAGTTACACTGAAATGAAGGAAAAAGTTGTCAGAAGAGCTGCAAACAGCTCAGGTTGAGACATCTGCGGCAGAAGCTTTCCTTTTTTTCCCTTGAATGGGCATCAAAACTCCGTAAGTTTCTCCAGTCACTTTAGTCACTCTTGCACTGCAGAAGCTATGTAGATACAATGATTAATAGCCAAAGATGTATGGGGATTCCAGATTGGCTAAAGATTTGCTACCTTCACTAAATTGCATTCAAACACTATAACCAGCTATTAACGCTTACATTAACTAGAAACTTCATAGAAGAGCTGCAAACAGCTCAGTTGGCGATATCTCCGGCAGAAGCTTTGCTTTTTTTCTAGAATGGGATTGAAAACACCGTTAGTGGCTCCAGGCACTTTTGTCACCATTGTACTGCACAGGGTATGTTGTTACAGTGATTTATAGCGAAATATGTATGGGGACTCCAGATTGGCTAAAGATTTGCTACCTTCACTAAAGTGCATTCAAACACTATAACCAGCGATTAACACTTAAATGAACGAGAAATTTCGTAGAAGCGCTGCAAACAGCTCAGTTGGCGATATCTGCGGCAGAAGCTTTCCTTTTTTTCTAGAATGGGATTCAAAACCCCGTTAGTGGCTCCAGGCACTTTTGTCACCATTGTACTGCACAGGGTATGTTGTTACAGTGATTTATAGCGAAATATGTCTGGGGGACGCCAGATTGGATAAAGATTTGCTACCTTCACTAAAGTGCATTCAAACACTATAACCAGCGATTAACACTTAAATGAACGAGAAATTTCGTAGAAGAGATGCAAACAGCTCAGTTGGAGACAGCTGCGGCAAAAGCTTTCTTATTTTCTCGAACGTGCTTAAAACCCCGAAACTTGGTTCATACACTTAACTCACCATTCCCCTCCCGTAGGTTTGTAGTTACGGTATTCTAAAGCCAAAGATATATAGGGATACCTGTTCAGCAAAAGATTTGCTATCTCCACGAAAATGATTTCACATACTGTAACCAGCTAGTTACACTGAAATGAAGGAGAAAGTTGTCAGAAGAGCTCCAAACAGCTCATTTTGAGACATCTGCGGCAGAAGTTTTCCACTTTTTTCCTTGAATGGGCATGCAAACTGCGTAAGTTTCTCCAGGCACTTTAGTCACTATTGCACTGCAGAAGCTATGTAGTTACAATGATTAATAGCCAAAGATGTATGGGGATTCCAGATTGGCTAAAGATTTGCTACCTTCACTAAAGTGCATTCAAACACTATAATGAGCTATTAACGCTTACATGAACTAGAAACTTCATAGAAGTGCTGCAAACAGCTCAGTTGGCGATATCTCCGGCAGAAGCTTTCCTTTTTTTCTAGAATGGGATTCAAAACCCCGTTAGTGGCTCCAGGCACTTTTGTCACCATTGTACTGCACAGGGTATGTTGTTACAGTGATTTATAGCGAAATATGTATGGGGACTCCAGATTCGATAAAGATTTGCTACCTTCACTAAAGTGCATTCAAACACTATAACCAGCGATTAACACTTAAAGGAACGGGAAATTTCGTAGAAGCGCTGCAAACAGCTCAGTTGGAGACATCTGCGGCAGAAGCTTTCCTTTTTTTCCCCTTGAATGGGCATCAAAACTGCGTAAGTTTCTCCAGGCACTTTAGTCACCATTCCACTGTAGCAGGAATGTAGATAAAGTGATTTACAGCGAAAAATGTATGGGGATTCCAGATCAGCTAAAGATTTCCTACCTTCACTAAACTGCATTCAAACACTCTAACTAGATACTTACACATAAATGAACGAGAAACTTCGTAGAAGAGCTGCAAACTGTTCAGCAAAAGGTTTGCTATCTCCACGAAAAAGATTTCACATACTGTAACCAGCTAGTTACACTGAAATGAAGGAAAGAGTTGTCAGAAGAGCTGCAAACAGCTCAGTTGGAGACATCTGCGGCAGTAGCTTTCCTTTTTTTCCCTTGAATGGGCATCAAAACTGCGTAAGTTTCTCCAGGCACTTTAGTCACCATTCCACTGCAGCAGGTATGTAGATAAAGTGATTTACAGCGAAAAATGTATGGGGATTCCAGATCAGCTAAAGATTTCCTACCTTCAGTAAACTGCATTCAAACACTCTAACTAGATATTGACACATAAATGAACGAGATACGTCGTAGAAGAGCTGCACACAGCTCAAAAGGAGACATCGGCGGCAGAATCTTTCCTTTTTCTCCTCGAATGTGCTCAAAACCCCGTAACTTGCTTCATGCTCTTACCTCACCATTCCTCTCCATTAGGTTTGTAGTTACGGTGTTCTAAAACGAAAGATATATAGGGATAACTGTTCAGCAAAAGATTTGCTATCTCCACGAAAATGATTTCACATACTGTAACCAGCTAGTTACACTGAAATGAAGGAAAGAGTTGTCAGAAGAGCTGCAAACAGCTCAGGTTGAGACATCTGCGGCAGAAGCTTTCCTTTTTTCCCCTTGAATGGGCATCAAAACTGCGTAAGTTTCTCCAGTCACTTTAGTCACTCTTGCACTGCAGAAGCTATGTAGATACAATGATTAATAGCCAAAGATGTATGGGGATTCCAGATTGGCTAAAGATTTGCTACCTTCACTAAAGTGCATTCAAACACTATAACCAGCGATTAACACTTAAATGAACGAGAATTTTCGTAGAAGAGCTGCAAACAGCTCAGTTGGAGACATCTGCGGCAGAAGCTTTTTTTTTTTTTTTTTTATTGAATGGGCTTCAAAAGCCCGTATGTTGTTCCACGCACTTTATTCACCAGTCCAATGCAGCAGGTATGTAGTAACTGTGATTTAAAGAGAAAGATGTATGGGGATACTAGATCAGCTAAAGGTTTGCTATCTTCACTAAACTGTATTCAAACACTATAACCAGCTACTTACACTTAAATGAACGAGAAACTTGGTAGAAGAGCTGCAAACAGCTCAGCTGGAGACATCTGCGGCTAAAGCTTTCTTATTTTCTCGAACGTGCTTAAAACCCCGAAACTTGCTTCATACACTTAACTCACCATTCCCCTCCCGTAGGTTTGTAGTTACGGTATTCTAAAGCCAAAGATATATAGGGATACCTGTTCAGCAAAAGATTTGCTATCTCCACGAGAATGATTTCACATACTGTAACCAGCTAGTTACACTGAAATGAAGGAGAAAGTTGTCAGAAGAGCTGCAAACAGCTCAGTTTGAGACATCTGCGGCAGAAGCTTTCCTTTTTTTCCCTTGAATGGGCATCAAACTAAGTTTCTCCAGGCACTTTAGTCACTATTGCACTGCAGAAGCTATGTAGTTACAATGATTAATAGCCAAAGATGTATGGGGATTCCAGATTGGCTAAAGATTTGCTACCTTCACTAAAATGCATTCAAACACTATAATCAGTTATTAACGCTTACATGAACTAGAAACTTCATAGAAGTGCTGCAAACAGCTCAGTTGGCGATATCTCCGGCAGAAGCTTTCCTTTTTTTCTAGAATGGGATTCAAAACCCCGTTAGTGCCTCCAGGCACTTTTGTCACCATTGTACTGCACAGGGTATGTTGTTACAGTGATTTATAGCGAAATATTTATGGGGACTCCAGATTGGATAAAGATTTGCTACCTTCACTAAAGTGCATTCAAACACTATAACCAGCGATTAACACTTAAAGGAACGAGAAATTTCGTAGAAGCGCTGCAAACAGCTCAGTTGGAGACATATGCGGCAGAAGCTTTCCTTTTTTTCCCCTTGAATGGGCAGCAAAACTGCGTAAGTTTTTCCAGGCACTGTAGTCACTATTGCACTGCTGAAGCTATGTAGTTACAATGATTAATAGCCAAAGATGTATGGGGATTCCAGATTGGCTAAAGATTTGCTACCTTCACTAAAATGCATTCAAACACTATAATCAGGTATTAACGCTTACATGAACTAGAAACTTCATAGAAGCGCTGCAAACAACTCAGTTTGAGACATCTGCGGCAGAAGCTTTCCTTTTTTTCCCTTGAATGGGCTTCAAAAGCCGGTAATTTGCTCCAAGCACTTTAGTCACCATTCCACTGCAGCAGGGTTTTAGATAAAGTGATTTACAGCGAAAAATGTATGGGTATTCCAGATAAGCTTTAAGATTTCCTACCTTCAGTAAACTGCATTCAAACACTCTAACTAGATATTGACACATAAATGAACGAGATACGTCGTAGAAGAGCTGCACACAGCTCAAAAGGAGACATCGGCGGCAGAATCTTTCCTTTTTCTACTCGAATGTGCTTAAAACCCCGTAACTTGCTTCATACCTCACCATTCCCCTCCAGCAGGCTTGTAGTTACGGTGTTCTAAACCCAAAGATATGTAGGGATACCTGTTCAGCAAAAGATTTGCTATCTCCACGAAAATGATTTCACATACTGTAACCAGCGATTAACACTTAAATGAACGACAAATTTCGTAGAAGAGTTCCAAACAGCTCAGTTGGAGACATCTGCGGTAGAAGCTTTCCTTTTTTTCCCTTGAATGGACATCAAAACTGCGTAAGTTTCTCCAGGCACTTTAGTCACCATTGCACTGCAGAAGCTATGTAGTTACAATGATTAATAGCCAAAGATGTATGGGGATTCCAGATTGGCTAAAAATTTGCTACCTTCACTAAACTGCATTCAAACACTATAACCAGCTATTAACGCTTACATGAACTAGAAACTTCATAGAAGAGCTGCAAACAGCTCAGTTGGAGATATCTGAGGCAGAAGCTTTCCTTTTTTTCTAGAATGGGATTCAAAACCCCGTTAGTGGCTCCAGGCACTTTTGTCACCATTGTACTACACAGGGTATTTAGTTACAGTGATTTATAGCGAAATATGTATGGGGATTCCAGATTGGATAAAGATTTGCTACCTTCACTAAAGTGCATTCAAACACTATAACCAGCGATTAACACTTAAATTAACGAGAAATTTCGTAGAAGAGCTGCAAACAGCTCAGTTGGAGACATCTGCGGCAAAAGCTTTCTTATTTTCTCGAACGTGCTTAAAACCCCGAAACTTGCGTCATACACTTAACTCACCATTGCCCTCCCGTAGGTTTGTAGTTACGGTGTTCTAAAGCCAAAGATGTATAGGGATACCTGTTCAGCAAAAGATTTGCTATCTCCACGAAAATGATTTCACATACTGTAACCAGCTAGTTACACTGAAATAAAGGAGAAAGTTGTCAGAAGAGCTCCAAACAGCTCAGTTTGAGACATCTGCGGCAGAAGTTTTCCTTTTTTTCCCTTGAATGGGCATCAAAACTGCGTAAGTTTCTCCAGGCACTTTAGTTACTTTTGCACTGCAGAAGCTATGTAGTTACAATGATTAATAGCCAAAGATGTATGGGGATTCCAGATTGGATAAAGTTTTGCTACCTTCACTAAACTCCATTCAAACACTATAACCAGCTATTTACGCTTACATGAACTAGAAACTTCATAGAAGAGCTGCAAACAGCTCAGTTGGAGATATATGCGGCAGAAGCTTTCCTTTTTTTCTAGAATGGGATTCAAAACCCCGTTAGTGGCTCCAGGCACTTTGGTCACCATTGTACTGCACAGGGTATGTTGTTACATGGATTTATAGCGAAATATGTATGGGGATTCCAGATTGGATAAAGATTTGCTACCTTCACTAAAGTGCATTCAAACACTATAACCAGCGAGTAACACTTAAATGAACGAGAAATTTCGTAGAAGAGCTGCAAACAGCTCAGTTGGAGACATCTGCGGCAAAAGCTTTCTTATTTTCTCGAACGTGCTTAAAACCCCGAAACTTGCTTCATACACTTAACTCACCATTCCCCTCCCGTAGGTTTGTAGTTACGGTGTTCTAAAGCCAAAGATATATAGGGATACCTGTTCAGCAAAAGATTTGCTATCTCCACGAAAATGATTTCACATACTGTAACCAGCTAGTTACACTGAAATGAAGGAGAAAGTTGTCAGAAGAGCTGCAAACAGCTCAGTTGGAGACATCTGCGGCAGAAGCTTTCCTTTTTTTCCCTTGAATGGGCATCAAACTAAGTTTCTCCAGGCACTGTAGTCACTATTGCACTGCTGAAGCTATGTAGTTACAATGATTAATAGCCAAAGATGTATGGGGATTCCAGATTGGCTAAAGATTTGCTACCTTCACTAAAGTGCATTCAAACACTATAACCAGCGATTAACACTTAAATGAACGAGAAATTTCGTAGAAGAGCTGCAAACAGCTCAAAAGGAGACATCGGCGGCAGAATCTTTCCTTTTTCTACTCGAATGTGCTTAAAACCCCGTAACATGCTTCATACCTCACCATTCCCCTCCAGCAGGTTTGTAGTTACGGTGTTCTAAACCCAAAGATATGTAGGGATACCTGTTCAGCAAAAGATTTGCTATCTCCACGAAAATGATTTCACATACTGTAACCAATGATTAACACTGAAATGAACGACAAATTTCGTAGAAGAGTTCCAAACAGCTCAGTTGGAGACATCTGCGGTAGAAGCTTTCCTTTTTTTCCCTTGAATGGGCATCAAAACTGCGTAAGTTTCTCCAGGCACTTTAGTTACTTTTGCACTGCAGAAGCTATGTAGTTACAATGATTAATAGCCAAAGATGTATGGGGATTCCAGATTGGATAAAGTTTGCTACCTTCACTAAACTGCATTCAAACACTATAACCAGCTATTAACGCTTACATGAACTAGAAACTTCATAGAAGAGCTGCAAACAGCTCAGTTGGAGATATATGCGGCAGAAGCTTTCCTTTTTTTCTAGAATGGGATTCAAAACCCCGTTAGTGGCTCCAGGCACTTTGGTCACCATTGTACTGCACAGGGTATGTTGTTACATGGATTTATAGCGAAATATGTATGGGGATTCCAGATTGGATAAAGATTTGCTACCTTCACTAAAGTGCATTCAAACACTATAACCAGCGAGTAACACTTAAATGAACGAGAAATTTCGTAGAAGAGCTGCAAACAGCTCAAAAGGAGACATCGGCGGCAGAATCTTTCCTTTTTCTACTCGAATGTGCTTAAAACCCCGTAACGTGCTTCATACCTCACCATTCCCCTCCAGCAGGTTTGTAGTTACGGTGTTCTAAAGCCAAAGATATATAGGGATACCTGTTCAGCAAAAGATTTGCTATCTCCACGAAAATGATTTCACATACTGTAACCAGCTAGTTACACTGAAATGAAGGAGAAAGTTGTCAGAAGATCTGCAAACAACGCAGTTTGAGATATCTTCGGCAGACGCTTTCCTTTTTTTCTTGAATGGGCTTCAAAACCACGTTAGTGGCTCCAGGCACTTTTGTCACCACGAAAATAATTTCACATACTGTAACCAGCTGGTTACACTGAAATGAACGAGAAACTTCGTAGAAGAGCTGCAAACAGCTCCGTTGGAGACAGCTGCGGCAGAAGCTTTCCTTTTTTTTCTTGAATGGGCTTCAAAACCACGTTAGTGGCTCCAGGCACTTTTGTCACCATTGTACTGCACAGGGTATGTTGTTACAGTGATTTATAGCGAAATATGTATGGGGACTCCAGATTGGATAAAGATTTGCTACCTTCACTAAAGTGCATTCAAACACTATAACCAGCGATTAACACTTAAAGGAACGAGAAATTTCGTAGAAGAGCTGCAAACAGCTCAGTTGGAGACATCTGCGGCAGAAGCTTTCCTTTTTTTTCCCTTGAATGGGCATCAAAACTGCGTAAGTCTCTCCAGGCACTTTAGTCACTATTGTACTGCAGAAGCTATGTAGTTACAATGATTAATAGCCAAAGATGTATGGGGATTCCAGATTGGCTAAAGATTTGCTACCTTCACTAAACTGCATTCAAACACCATAACCAACTATTAACGCTTAAATTAACTAGAAACTTCATAGAAGAGCTGCAAACAGCTCAGTTGGAGACATCTGCGGCAGAAGCTTTCCTTTTTTTTCTTGAATGGGCTTCAAAAGCCCGTAAGTTGGTCCACGCACTTTAGTCACCATTCCAATGCAGCAGGTATGTAGTTACTGTGATTTAAAGAGAAAGATGTATGGGGATACTAGATCAGATAAAGGTTTGCTATCTTTACTAAACTGTATTCAAAGACTATAACCACCTACTTACACTTAAATGAACGAGAAAGTTCGTAGAAGAGCTGCAAACAGCTCAGTTGGAGACATCTGCGGCAAAAGCTTTCTTATTTTCTCGAACGTGCTTAACACCCCGAAACTTGCTTCATACACTTAACTCACCATTCCCCTCACGTAGGTTTGTAGTAACGGTGTTCTAAAGCCAAAGATATATAGGGATACCTGTTCAGCAAAAGATTTGCTATCTCCACGAAAATGATTTCACATACTGTAACCAGCTAGTTACACGGAAATGAAGGACAAAATTGTCAGAAGAGCTGCAAACAGCTCAGTTTGAGACATCTGCGGCAGAAGATTTCCTTTTTTTCCCTTGAATGGGCATCAAAACTGCGTGAGTTTCTCCAGGCACTTTAGTCACCACTCCCCTGCAGCAGGTATGTAGATAAAGTGATTTACAGCGAAAAACGTATGGGGATTCCAGATCAGCTAAAGATTTCCTACCTTCACTAAACTGCATTCAAACACTCTAACTAGATATTTACACAAAAATGAACGAGAAACTTCGTAGAAGAGCTGCAAACAGCTCAGTAGGAGACATCGGCGGCAGAATCTTTCCTTTTTCTCCTCGAATATGCTCAAAACCCCGTAACATGCTTCATGCTCTTACCTCACCATTGCCCTCCATTAGGTTTGTAGTTACGGTGTTCTAAAACGAAAGATATATAGGGATAACTGTTCAGCAAAAGAAATGCTATCTCCACGAAAATGATTTCACATACTGTAACCAGCTAGTTACACTGAAATGAAGGACAAAGTTGTCAGAAGAGCTGCAAACAGCTCAGTTTGACACATCTGCGGCAGAAGTTTTCCATTTTTTTCCTTGAATGGGCATCGAAACTGCGTGTTTCTCCAGGCACTTTAGTCACTTCTGCACTGCAGAAGCTATGTAGTTACAATGATTAATAGCCAAAGATGTATGGGGATTCCAGATTGGCTACAGTTTTGCTACCTTCACTAAACTGCATTCAAACACTATAACCAGCTATTAACGCTTAAATGAACTAGAAACTTCATAGAAGAGCTGCAAACAGCTCAGTTGGCGATATCTCCGGCAGAAGCTTTCCTTTTTTTCTAGAATGGGATTCAAAACCCCGTTAGTGGCTCCAGGCACTTTTGTCACCATTGTACTGCACAGGGTATGTTGTTACAGTGATTTATAGCGAAATATGTATGGGGGACTCCAGATTGGATAAAGATTTGCTACCTTCACTAAAGTGCATTCATACACTATAACCAGTGATTAACACTTAAATGAGCGAGAAATTTCGTAGAAGCGCTGCAAACAGCTCAGTTGGAGACATCTGCGGCAGAAGCTTTCCTTTTTTTCCCCTTGAATGGGCATCAAAACTGCGTAAGTTTCTCCAGGCACTTTAGTCACCATTCCACTGTAGCAGGTATGTAGATAAAGTGATTTACAGCGAAAAATGTATGGGGATTCCAGATCAGCTAAAGATTTCCTACCTTCACTAAACTGCATTCAAACACTCTAACTAGATACTTACACGTAAATGAACGAGAAACTTCGTAGAAGAGCTGCAAACAGCTCAGTAGGAGACATCGGCGGCAGAATCTTTCCTTTTTCTCCTCGAATGTGCTCAAAACCCCGTAACTTGCTTCATGCTCTTACCTCACCATTCCTCTCCATTAGGTTTGTAGTTACGGTGTTCTAAAACGAAAGATATATAGGGATAACTGTTCAGCAAAAGATTTGCTATCTCCACGAAAATGATTTCACATACTGTAACCAGCAAGTTACACTGAAATGAAGGAAAAAGTTGTCAGAAGAGCTGCAAACAGCTCAGGTTGAGACATCTGCGGCAGAAGCTTTCCTTTTTTTCCCTTGAATGGGCATCAAAACTCCGTAAGTTTCTCCAGTCACTTTAGTCACTCTTGCACTGCAGAAGCTATGTAGATACAATGATTAATAGCCAAAGATGTATGGGGATTCCAGATTGGCTAAAGATTTGCTACCTTCACTAAATTGCATTCAAACACTATAACCAGCTATTAACGCTTACATTAACTAGAAACTTCATAGAAGAGCTGCAAACAGCTCAGTTGGCGATATCTCCGGCAGAAGCTTTGCTTTTTTTCTAGAATGGGATTGAAAACACCGTTAGTGGCTCCAGGCACTTTTGTCACCATTGTACTGCACAGGGTATGTTGTTACAGTGATTTATAGCGAAATATGTATGGGGACTCCAGATTGGCTAAAGATTTGCTACCTTCACTAAAGTGCATTCAAACACTATAACCAGCGATTAACACTTACATGAACGAGAAATTTCGTAGAAGCGCTGCAAACAGCTCAGTTGGAGACATCTGCGGCAGAAGCTTTCCTTTTTTTCCCCTTGAATGGGCATCAAAACTGCGTAAGTTTCTCCAGGCACTTTAGTCACCATTCCACTGTAGCAGGAATGTAGATAAAGTGATTTACAGCGAAAAATGTATGGGGATTCCAGATCAGCTAAAGATTTCCTACCTTCACTAAACTGCATTCAAACACTCTAACTAGATACTTACACATAAATGAACGAGAAACTTCGTAGAAGAGCTGCAAACTGTTCAGCAAAAGGTTTGCTATCTCCACGAAAAAGATTTCACATACTGTAACCAGCTAGTTACACTGAAATGAAGGAAAGAGTTGTCAGAAGAGCTGCAAACAGCTCAGTTGGAGACATCTGCGGCAGTAGCTTTCCTTTTTTTCCCTTGAATGGGCATCAAAACTGCGTAAGTTTCTCCAGGCACTTTAGTCACCATTCCACTGCAGCAGGTATGTAGATAAAGTGATTTACAGCGAAAAACGTATGGGGATTCCAGATCAGCTAAAGATTTCCTACCTTCAGTAAACTGCATTCAAACACTCTAACTAGATATTGACACATAAATGAACGAGATACGTCGTAGAAGAGCTGCACACAGCTCAAAAGGAGACATCGGCGGCAGAATCTTTCCTTTTTCTCCTCGAATGTGCTCAAAACCCCGTAACTTGCTTCATGCTCTTACCTCACCATTCCTCTCCATTAGGTTTGTAGTTACGGTGTTCTAAAACGAAAGATATATAGGGATAACTGTTCAGCAAAAGATTTGCTATCTCCACGAAAATGATTTCACATACTGTAACCAGCTAGTTACACTGAAATGAAGGAAAGAGTTGTCAGAAGAGCTGCAAACAGCTCAGGTTGAGACATCTGCGGCAGAAGCTTTCCTTTTTTCCCCTTGAATGGGCATCAAAACTGCGTAAGTTTCTCCAGTCACTTTAGTCACTCTTGCACTGCAGAAGCTATGTAGATACAATGATTAATAGCCAAAGATGTATGGGGATTCCAGATTGGCTAAAGATTTGCTACCTTCACTAAAGTGCATTCAAACACTAGAACCAGCGATTAACACTTAAATGAACGAGAATTTTCGTAGAAGAGCTGCAAACAGCTCAGTTGGAGACATCTGCGGCAGAAGCTTTTTTTTTTTTTTTTTTATTGAATGGGCTTCAAAAGCCCGTATGTTGTTCCACGCACTTTATTCACCAGTCCAATGCAGCAGGTATGTAGTAACTGTGATTTAAAGAGAAAGATGTATGGGGATACTAGATCAGCTAAAGGTTTGCTATCTTCACTAAACTGTATTCAAACACTATAACCAGCTACTTACACTTAAATGAACGAGAAACTTGGTAGAAGAGCTGCAAACAGCTCAGCTGGAGACATCTGCGGCAAAAGCTTTCTTATTTTCTCGAACGTGCTTAAAACCCCGAAACTTGCTTCATACACTTAACTCACCATTCCCCTCCCGTAGGTTTGTAGTTACGGTGTTCTAAAGCCAAAGATATATAGGGATACCTGTTCAGCAAAAGATTTGCTATCTCCACGAGAATGATTTCACATACTGTAACCAGCTAGTTACACTGAAATGAAGGAGAAAGTTGTCAGAAGAGCTGCAAACAGCTCAGTTGGAGACATCTGCGGCAGAAGCTTTCCTTTTTTCCCCTTAAATGGGCATCAAACTAAGTTTCTCCAGGCACTTTAGTCACTATTGCACTGCAGAAGCTATGTAGTTACAATGATTAATAGCCAAAGATGTATGGGGATTCCAGATTGGCTAAAGATTTGCTACCTTCACTAAAATGCATTCAAACACTATAATCAGTTATTAATGCTTACATGAACTAGAAACTTCATAGAAGTGCTGCAAACAGCTCAGTTGGCGATATCTCCGGCAGAAGCTTTCCTTTTTTTCTAGAATGGGATTCAAAACCCCGTTAGTGCCTCCAGGCACTTTTGTCACCATTGTACTGCACAGGGTATGTTGTTACAGTGATTTATAGCGAAATATTTATGGGGACTCCAGATTGGATAAAGATTTGCTACCTTCACTAAAGTGCATTCAAACACTATAACCAGCGATTAACACTTAAAGGAACGAGAAATTTCGTAGAAGCGCTGCAAACAGCTCAGTTGGAGACATATGCGGCAGAAGCTTTCCTTTTTTTCCCCTTGAATGGGCAGCAAAACTGCGTAAGTTTTTCCAGGCACTGTAGTCACTATTGCACTGCTGAAGCTATGTAGTTACAATGATTAATAGCCAAAGATGTATGGGGATTCCAGATTGGCTAAAGATTTGCTACCTTCACTAAAATGCATTCAAACACTATAATCAGGTATTAACGCTTACATGAACTAGAAACTTCATAGAAGCGCTGCAAACAACTCAGTTTGAGACATCTGCGGCAGAAGCTTTCCTTTTTTTCCCTTGAATGGGCTTCAAAAGCCGGTAATTTGCTCCAAGCACTTTAGTCACCATTCCACTGCAGCAGGGTTTTAGATAAAGTGATTTACAGCGAAAAATGTATGGGTATTCCAGATAAGCTTTAAGATTTCCTACCTTCAGTAAACTGCATTCAAACACTCTAACTAGATATTGACACATAAATGAACGAGATACGTCGTAGAAGAGCTGCACACAGCTCAAAAGGAGACATCGGCGGCAGAATCTTTCCTTTTTCTACTCGAATGTGCTTAAAACCCCGTAACTTGCTTCATACCTCACCATTCCCCTCCAGCAGGCTTGTAGTTACGGTGTTCTAAACCCAAAGATATGTAGGGATACCTGTTCAGCAAAAGATTTGCTATCTCCACGAAAATGATTTCACATACTGTAACCAGCGATTAACACTTAAATGAACGACAAATTTCGTAGAAGAGTTCCAAACAGCTCAGTTGGAGACATCTGCGGTAGAAGCTTTCCTTTTTTTCCCTTGAATGGACATCAAAACTGCGTAAGTTTCTCCAGGCACTTTAGTCACCATTGCACTGCAGAAGCTATGTAGTTACAATGATTAATAGCCAAAGATGTATGGGGATTCCAGATTGGCTAAAAATTTGCTACCTTCACTAAACTGCATTCAAACACTATAACCAGCTATTAACGCTTACATGAACTAGAAACTTCATAGAAGAGCTGCAAACAGCTCAGTTGGAGATATCTGAGGCAGAAGCTTTCCTTTTTTTCTAGAATGGGATTCAAAACCCCGTTAGTGGCTCCAGGCACTTTTGTCACCATTGTACTACACAGGGTATTTAGTTACAGTGATTTATAGCGAAATATGTATGGGGATTCCAGATTGGATAAAGATTTGCTACCTTCACTAAAGTGCATTCAAACACTATAACCAGCGATTAACACTTAAATTAACGAGAAATTTCGTAGAAGAGCTGCAAACAGCTCAGTTGGAGACATCTGCGGCAAAAGCTTTCTTATTTTCTCGAACGTGCTTAAAACCCCGAAACTTGCGTCATACACTTAACTCACCATTGCCCTCCCGTAGGTTTGTAGTTACGGTGCTCTAAAGCCAAAGATGTATAGGGATACCTGTTCAGCAAAAGATTTGCTATCTCCACGAAAATGATTTCACATACTGTAACCAGCTAGTTACACTGAAATAAAGGAGAAAGTTGTCAGAAGAGCTCCAAACAGCTCAGTTTGAGACATCTGCGGCAGAAGTTTTCCTTTTTTTCCCTTGAATGGGCATCAAAACTGCGTAAGTTTCTCCAGGCACTTTAGTTACTTTTGCACTGCAGAAGCTATGTAGTTACAATGATTAATAGCCAAAGATGTATGGGGATTCCAGATTGGATAAAGTTTTGCTACCTTCACTAAACTGCATTCAAACACTATAACCAGCTATTTACGCTTACATGAACTAGAAACTTCATAGAAGAGCTGCAAACAGCTCAGTTGGAGATATATGCGGCAGAAGCTTTCCTTTTTTTCTAGAATGGGATTCAAAACCCCGTTAGTGGCTCCAGGCACTTTGGTCACCATTGTACTGCACAGGGTATGTTGTTACATGGATTTATAGCGAAATATGTATGGGGATTCCAGATTGGATAAAGATTTGCTAACTTCACTAAAGTGCATTCAAACACTATAACCAGCGAGTAACACTTAAATGAACGAGAAATTTCGTAGAAGAGCTGCAAACAGCTCAGTTGGAGACATCTGCGGCAAAAGCTTTCTTATTTTCTCGAACGTGCTTAAAACCCCGAAACTTGCTTCATACACTTAACTCACCATTCCCCTCCCGTAGGTTTGTAGTTACGGTGTTCTAAAGCCAAAGATATATAGGGATACCTGTTCAGCAAAAGATTTGCTATCTCCACGAAAATGATTTCACATACTGTAACCAGCTAGTTACACTGAAATGAAGGAGAAAGTTGTCAGAAGAGCTGCAAACAGCTCAGTTGGAGACATCTGCGGCAGAAGCTTTCCTTTTTTTCCCTTGAATGGGCATCAAACTAAGTTTCTCCAGGCACTGTAGTCACTATTGCACTGCTGAAGCTATGTAGTTACAATGATTAATAGCCAAAGATGTATGGGGATTCCAGATTGGCGAAAGATTTGCTACCTTCACTAAAGTGCATTCAAACACTATAACCAGCGATTAACACTTAAATGAACGAGAAATTTCGTAGAAGAGCTGCAAACAGCTCAAAAGGAGACATCGGCGGCAGAATCTTTCCTTTTTCTACTCGAATGTGCTTAAAACCCCGTAACATGCTTCATACCTCACCATTCCCCTCCAGCAGGTTTGTAGTTACGGTGTTCTAAACCCAAAGATATGTAGGGATACCTGTTCAGCAAAAGATTTGCTATCTCCACGAAAATGATTTCACATACTGTAACCAATGATTAACACTGAAATGAACGACAAATTTCGTAGAAGAGTTCCAAACAGCTCAGTTGGAGACATCTGCGGTAGAAGCTTTCCTTTTTTTCCCTTGAATGGGCATCAAAACTGCGTAAGTTTCTCCAGGCACTTTAGTTACTTTTGCACTGCAGAAGCTATGTAGTTACAATGATTAATAGCCAAAGATGTATGGGGATTCCAGATTGGATAAAGTTTGCTACCTTCACTAAACTGCATTCAAACACTATAACCAGCTATTAACGCTTACATGAACTAGAAACTTCATAGAAGAGCTGCAAACAGCTCAGTTGGAGATATATGCGGCAGAAGCTTTCCTTTTTTTCTAGAATGGGATTCAAAACCCCGTTAGTGGCTCCAGGCACTTTGGTCACCATTGTACTGCACAGGGTATGTTGTTACATGGATTTATAGCGAAATATGTATGGGGATTCCAGATTGGATAAAGATTTGCTACCTTCACTAAAGTGCATTCAAACACTATAACCAGCGAGTAACACTTAAATGAACGAGAAATTTCGTAGAAGAGCTGCAAACAGCACAAAAGGAGACATCGGCGGCAGAATCTTTCCTTTTTCTACTCGAATGTGCTTAAAACCCCGTAACGTGCTTCACCGTGCCTCACCATTCCCCTCCAGCAGGTTTGTAGTTACGGTGTTCTAAAGCCAAAGATATATAGGGATACCTGTTCAGGAAAAGATTTGGTATCTCCACGAGAATGATTTCACATACTGTAACCAGCTAGTTACACTGAAATGAAGGAGAAAGTTGTCAGAAGAGCTGCAAACAGCTCAGTTTGAGACATCTGCGGCAGAAGCTTTCCTTTTTTTCCCTTGAATGGGCATCAAACTAAGTTTCTCCAGGCACTTTAGTCACTATTGCACTGCAGAAGCTATGTAGTTACAATGATTAATAGCCAAAGATGTATGGGGATTCCAGATTGGCTAAAGATTTGCTACCTTCACTAAAATGCATTCAAATACTATAATCAGCTATTAACGCTTACATGAACTAGAAACTTCATAGAAGTGCTGCAAACAGCTCAGTTGGCGATATCTCCGGCAGAAGCTTTCCTTTTTTTCCCCTTGAATGGGCATCAAAACTGCGTAAGTTTCTCCAGGCACTTTAGTCACCATTCCACTGTAGCAGGTATGTAGATAAAGTGATTTACAGCGAAAAATGTATGGGGATTCCAGATCAGCTAAAGATTTCCTACCTTCACTAAACTGCATTCAAACACTCTAACTAGATACTTACACGTAAATGAACGAGAAACTTCGTAGAAGAGCTGCAAACAGCTCAGTAGGAGACATCGGCGGCAGAATCTTTCCTTTTTCTCCTCGAATGTGCTCAAAACCCCGTAACTTGCTTCATGCTCTTACCTCACCATTCCTCTCCATTAGGTTTGTAGTTACGGTGTTCTAAACCCAAAGATATATAGGGATACCTGTTCAGCAAAAGATTTGCTATCTCCACGAGAATGATTTCACATACTGTAACCAGCTAGTTACACTGAAATGAAGGAGAAAGTTGTCAGAAGAGCTGCAAACAGCTCAGTTTGAAACATCTGCGGCAGAAGCTTTCCTTTTTTTCCCTTGAATGGGCATCAAACTAAGTTTCTCCAGGCACTTTAGTCACCATTCCACTGCAGCAGGGTTTTAGATAAAGTGATTTACAGCGAAAAATGTATGGGTATTCCAGATAAGCTTTAAGATTTCCTACCTTCAGTAAACTGCATTCAAACACTCTAACTAGATATTGACACATAAATGAACGAGATACATCGTAGAAGAGCTGCAAACAGCTCAGTAGGAGACATCGGCGGCAGAATCTTTCCTTTTTCTACTCGAATGTGCTTAAAACCCCGTAACTTGCTTCATACCTCACCATTCCCCTCCAGCAGGCTTGTAGTTACGGTGTTCTAAACCCAAAGATATGTAGGGATACCTGTTCAGCAAAAGATTTGCTATCTCCACGAAAATGATTTCACATACTGTAACCAGCGATTAACACTTAAATGAACGACAAATTTCGTAGAAGAGTTCCAAACAGCTCAGTTGGAGACATCTGCGGTAGAAGCTTTCCTTTTTTTCCCTTGAATGGGCATCAAAACTGCGTAAGTTTCTCCAGGCACTTTAGTCACCATTGCACTGCAGAAGCTATGTAGTTACAATGATTAATAGCCAAAGATGTATGGGGATTCCAGATTGGCTAAAAATTTGCTACCTTCACTAAACTGCATTCAAACACTATAACCAGCTATTAACGCTTACATGAACTAGAAACTTCATAGAAGAGCTGCAAACAGCTCAGTTGGAGATATCTGAGGCAGAAGCTTTCCTTTTTTTCTAGAATGGGATTCAAAACCCCGTTAGTGGCTCCAGGCACTTTTGTCACCATTGTACTACACAGGGTATTTAGTTACAGTGATTTATAGCGAAATATGTATGGGGATTCCCGATTGGATAAAGATTTGCTACCTTCACTAAAGTGCATTCAAACACTATAACCAGCGTTTAACACTTAAATTAACGAGAAATTTCGTAGAAGAGCTGCAAACAGCTCAGTTGGAGACAACTGCGGCAAAAGCTTTCTTATTTTCTCGAACGTGCTTAAAACCCCGAAACTTGCGTCATACACTTAACTCACCATTCCCCTCCCGTAGGTTTGTAGTTACGGTGTTCTAAAGCCAAAGATGGATAGGGATACCTGTTCAGCAAAAGATTTGCTATCTCCACGAAAATGATTTCACATACTGTAACCAGCTAGTTACACTGAAATGAAGGAGAAAGTTGTCAGAAGAGCTGCAAACAGCTCAGTTTGAGACATCTGCGGCAGAAGCTTTCCTTTTTTTCCCTTGAATGGGCATCAAACTAAGTTTCTCCAGGCACTTTAGTCACTATTGCACTGCAGAAGCTATGTAGTTACAATGATTAATAGCCAAAGATGTATGGGGATTCCAGATTGGCTAAAGATTTGCTACCTTCACTAAAATGCATTCAAACACTATAATCAGCTATTAACGCTTACATGAACTAGAAACTTCATAGAAGTGCTGCAAACAGCTCAGTTGGCGATATCTCCGGCAGAAGCTTTCCTTTTTTTCTAGAATGGGATTCAAAACCCCGTTAGTGCCTCCAGGCACTTTTGTCACCATTGTACTGCACAGGGTATGTTGTTACAGTGATTTATAGCGAAATATGTATGGGGACTCCAGATTGGATAAAGATTTGCTACCTTCACTAAAGTGCATTCAAACACTATAACCAGCGATTAACACTTAAAGGAACGAGAAATTTCGTAGAAGCGCTGCAAACAGCTCAGTTGGAGACATCTGCGGCAGAAGCTTTCCTTTTTTTCCCCTTGAATGGGCATCAAAACGGCGTAAGTTTCTCCAGGCACTGTAGTCACTATTGCACTGCTGAAGCTATGTAGTTACAATGATTAATAGCCAAAGATGTATGGGGATTCCAGATTGGCTAAAAATTTGCTACCTTCACTAAAGTGCATTCAAACACTATAACCAGCGATTAACACTTAAATGAACGAGAAATTTCGTAGAAGAGCTGCAAACAGCTCAAAAGGAGACATCGGCGGCAGAATCTTTCCTTTTTCTACTCGAATGTGCTTAAAACCCCGTAACTTGCTTCATACCTCACCATTCCCCTCCAGCAGGTTTGTAGTTACGGTGTTCTAAACCCAAAGATATGTAGGGATACCTGTTCAGCAAAAGATTTGCTATCTCCACGAAAATGATTTCACATACTGTAACCAGCGATTAACACTTAAATGAACGACAAATTTCGTAGAAGAGTTCCAAACAGCTCAGTTGGAGACATCTGCGGTAGAAGCTTTCCTTTTTTTCCCTTGAATGGGCATCAAAACTGCGTAAGTTTCTCCAGGCACTTTAGTCACCATTGCACTGCAGAAGCTATGTAGTTACAATGATTAATAGCCAAAGATGTATGGGGATTCCAGATTGGCTAAAGATTTGCTACCTTCACTAAACTGCATTCAAACACTCTAACTAGATACTTACACGTTAATGAACGAGAAACTTCGTAGAAGAGCTGCAAACAGCTCAGTAGGAGACATCGGCGGCAGAATCTTTCCTTTTTCTCCTCGAATGTGCTCAAAACCCCGTAACTTGCTTCATGCTCTTACCTCACCATTCCTCTCCATTAGGTTTGTAGTTACGGTGTTCTAAAACGAAAGATATATAGGGATAACTGTTCAGCAAAAGATTTGCTATCTCCACGAAAATGATTTCACATACTGTAACCAGCTAGTTACACTGAAATGAAGGAAAGAGTTGTCAGAAGAGCTGCAAACAGCTCAGGTTGAGACATCTGCGGCAGAAGCTTTCCTTTTTTTCCCTTGAATGGGCATCAAAACTGCGTAAGTTTCTCCAGGCACGTTAGTCACTATTGCACTGCTGAAGCTATGTAGATACAATGATTAATAGCCAAAGATGTATGGGGATTCCACTTTGGATAAAGATTTGCTACCTTCACTAAAGTGCATTCAAACACTATAACCAGCGATTAACACTTAAATGAACGAGAAATTTCGTAGAAGAGCTGCAAACAGCTCAGTTGGAGACATCTGCGGCAGAAGCTTTCCTTTTTTTTTTTTTATTGAATGGGCTTCAAAAGCCCGTATGTTGTTCCACGCACTTTATTCACCAGTCCAATGCAGCAGGTATGTAGTAACTGTCATTTAAAGAGAAAGATGTATGGGGATACTAGATCAGCTAAAGGTTTGCTATCTTCACTAAACTGTATTCAAACACTATAACCAGCTACTTACACTTAAATGAACGAGAAACTTGGTAGAAGAGCTGCAAACAGCTCAGTTGGAGACATCTGCGGCAAAAGCTTTCTTATTTTCTCGAACGTGCTTAAAACCCCGAAACTTGCTTCATACACTTAACTCACCATTCCCCTCCCGTAGGTTTGTAGTTACGGTGTTCTAAAACCAAAGATATATAGGGATACCTGTTCAGCAAAAGATTTGCTATCTCCACGAGAATGATTTCACATACTGTAACCAGCTAGTTACACTGAAATGAAGGAGAAAGTTGTCAGAAGAGCTGCAAACAGCTCAGTTTGAGACATCTGCGGCAGAAGCTTTCCTTTTTTTCCCTTGAATGGGCATCAAACTAAGTTTCTCCAGGCACTTTAGTCACTATTGCACTGCAGAAGCTATGTAGTTACAATGATTAATAGCCAAAGATGTATGGGGATTCCAGATTGGCTAAAGATTTGCTACCTTCACTAAAATGCATTCAAATACTATAATCAGCTATTAACGCTTACATGAACTAGAAACTTCATAGAAGTGCTGCAAACAGCTCAGTTGGCGATATCTCCGGCAGAAGCTTTCCTTTTTTTCTAGAATGGGATTCAAAACCCCGTTAGTGCCTCCAGGCACTTTTGTCACCATTGTACTGCACAGGGTATGTTGTTACAGTGATTTATAGCGAAATATGTATGGGGACTCCAGATTGGATAAAGATTTGCTACCTTCACTAAAGTGCATTCAAACACTATAACCAGCGATTAACACTTAAAGGAACGAGAAATTTCGTAGAAGCGCTGCAAACAACTCAGTTGGAGACATCTGCGGCAGAAGCTTTCCTTTTTTTCCCCTTGAATGGGCATCAAAACGGCGTAAGTTTCTCCAGGCACTGTAGTCACTATTGCACTGCTGAAGCTATGTAGTTACAATGATTAATAGCCAAAGATGTATGGGGATTCCAGATTGGCTAAAAATTTGCTACCTTCACTAAAGTGCATTCAAACACTATAACCAGCTATTAACGCTTACATGAACTAGAAACTTCATAGAAGTGCTGCAAACAGCTCAGTTGGCGATATCTCCGGCAGAAGCTTTCCTTTTTTTCTAGAATGGGATTCAAAACCCCGTTAGTGGCTCCAGGCACTTTGGTCACCATTGTACTGCACAGGGTATGTTGTTACATGGATTTATAGCGAACTATGTATGGGGATTCCAGATTGGATAAAGATTTGCTACCTTCACTAAAGTGCATTCAAACACTATAACCAGCGAGTAACACTTAAATGAACGAGAAATTTCGTAGAAGAGCTGCAAACAGCTCAGTTGGAGACAACTGCGGCAAAAGCTTTCTTATTTTCTCGAACGTGCTTAAAACCCCGAAACTTGCTTCATACACTTAACTCACCATTCCCCTCCCGTAGGTTTGTAGTTACGGTGTTCTAAAGCCAAAGATATATAGGGATACCTGTTCAGCAAAAGATTTGCTATCTCCACGAAAATGATTTCACATACTGTAACCAGCTAGTTACACTGAAATGAAGGAGAAATTTGTCAGAAGAGCTGCAAACAGCTCAGTTGGAGACATCTGCGGCAGAAGCTTTCCTTTTTTTCCCTTGAATGGGCATCAAACTAAGTTTCTCCAGGCACTGTAGTCACTATTGCACTGCTGAAGCTATGTAGTTACAATGATTAACAGCCAAAGATGTATGGGGATTCCAGATTGGCTAAAGATTTGCTACCTTCACTAAAGTGCATTCAAACACTATAACCAGCGCTTAACACTTAAATGAACGAGAAATTTCGTAGAAGAGCTGCAAACAGCTCAAAAGGAGACATCGGCGGCAGAATCTTTCCTTTTTCTACTCGAATGTGCTTAAAACCCCGTAACGTGCTTCATACCTCACCATTCCCCTCCAGCAGGTTTGTAGTTACGGTGTTCTAAAGCCAAAGATATATAGGGATACCTGTTCAGCAAAAGATTTGCTATCTCCACGAGAATGATTTCACATACTGTAACCAGCTAGTTACACTGAAATGAAGGAGAAAGTTGTCAGAAGAGCTGCAAACAGCTCAGTTTGAGACATCTGCGGCAGAAGCTTTCCTTTTTTTCCCTTGAATGGGCATCAAACTAAGTTTCTCCAGGCACTTTAGTCACTATTGCACTGCAGAAGCTATGTAGTTACAATGATTAATAGCCAAAGATGTATGGGGATTCCAGATTGGCTAAAGATTTGCTACCTTCACTAAAGTGCATTCAAACACTATAACCAGCGATTAACACTTAAAGGAACGAGAAATTTCGTAGAAGCGCTGCAGACAGCTCAGTTGGAGACATCTGCGGCAGAAGCTTTCCTTTTTTTCCCCTTGAATGGGCATCAAAACTGCGTAAGTTTCTCCAGGCACTTTAGTCACCATTCCACTGTAGCAGGTATGTAGATAAAGTGATTTACAGCGAAAAATGTATGGGGATTCCAGATCAGCTAAAGATTTCCTACCTTCACTAAACTGCATTCAAACACTCTAACTAGATACTTACACGTAAATGAACGAGAAACTTCGTAGAAGAGCTGCAAACAGCTCAGTAGGAGACATCGGCGGCAGAATCTTTCCTTTTTCTCCTCGAATGTGCTCAAAACCCCGTAACTTGCTTCATGCTCTTACCTCACCATTCCTCTCCATTAGGTTTGTAGTTACGGTGTTCTAAACCCAAAGATATATAGGGATACCTGTTCAGCAAAAGATTTGCTATCTCCACGAGAATGATTTCACATACTGTAACCAGCTAGTTACACTGAAATGAAGGAGAAAGTTGTCAGAAGAGCTGCAAACAGCTCAGTTTGAAACATCTGCGGCAGAAGCTTTCCTTTTTTTCCCTTGAATGGGCATCAAACTAAGTTTCTCCAGGCACTTTAGTCACCATTCCACTGCAGCAGGGTTTTAGATAAAGTGATTTACAGCGAAAAATGTATGGGTATTCCAGATAAGCTTTAAGATTTCCTACCTTCAGTAAACTGCATTCAAACACTCTAACTAGATATTGACACATAAATGAACGAGATACATCGTAGAAGAGCTGCAAACAGCTCAGTAGGAGACATCGGCGGCAGAATCTTTCCTTTTTCTACTCGAATGTGCTTAAAACCCCGTAACTTGCTTCATACCTCACCATTCCCCTCCAGCAGGCTTGTAGTTACGGTGTTCTAAACCCAAAGATATGTAGGGATACCTGTTCAGCAAACGATTTGCTATCTCCACGAAAATGATTTCACATACTGTAACCAGCGATTAACACTTAAATGAACGACAAATTTCGTAGAAGAGTTCCAAACAGCTCAGTTGGAGACATCTGCGGTAGAAGCTTTCCTTTTTTTCCCTTGAATGGGCATCAAAACTGCGTAAGTTTCTCCAGGCACTTTAGTCACCATTGCACTGCAGAAGCTATGTAGTTACAATGATTAATAGCCAAAGATGTATGGGGATTCCAGATTGGCTAAAAATTTGCTACCTTCACTAAACTGCATTCAAACACTATAACCAGCTATTAACGCTTACATGAACTAGAAACTTCATAGAAGAGCTGCAAACAGCTCAGTTGGAGATATCTGAGGCAGAAGCTTTCCTTTTTTTCTAGAATGGGATTCAAAACCCCGTTAGTGGCTCCAGGCACTTTTGTCACCATTGTACTACACAGGGTATTTAGTTACAGTGATTTATAGCGAAATATGTATGGGGATTCCCGATTGGATAAAGATTTGCTACCTTCACTAAAGTGCATTCAAACACTATAACCAGCGTTTAACACTTAAATTAACGAGAAATTTCGTAGAAGAGCTGCAAACAGCTCAGTTGGAGACAACTGCGGCAAAAGCTTTCTTATTTTCTCGAACGTGCTTAAAACCCCGAAACTTGCGTCATACACTTAACTCACCATTCCCCTCCCGTAGGTTTGTAGTTACGGTGTTCTAAAGCCAAAGATGGATAGGGATACCTGTTCAGCAAAAGATTTGCTATCTCCACGAAAATGATTTCACATACTGTAACCAGCTAGTTACACTGAAATGAAGGAGAAAGTTGTCAGAAGAGCTGCAAACAGCTCAGTTTGAGACATCTGCGGCAGAAGCTTTCCTTTTTTTCCCTTGAATGGGCATCAAACTAAGTTTCTCCAGGCACTTTAGTCACTATTGCACTGCAGAAGCTATGTAGTTACAATGATTAATAGCCAAAGATGTATGGGGATTCCAGATTGGCTAAAGATTTGCTACCTTCACTAAAATGCATTCAAACACTATAATCAGCTATTAACGCTTACATGAACTAGAAACTTCATAGAAGTGCTGCAAACAGCTCAGTTGGCGATATCTCCGGCAGAAGCTTTCCTTTTTTTCTAGAATGGGATTCAAAACCCCGTTAGTGCCTCCAGGCACTTTTGTCACCATTGTACTGCACAGGGTATGTTGTTACAGTGATTTATAGCGAAATATGTATGGGGACTCCAGATTGGATAAAGATTTGCTACCTTCACTAAAGTGCATTCAAACACTATAACCAGCGATTAACACTTAAAGGAACGAGAAATTTCGTAGAAGCGCTGCAAACAGCTCAGTTGGAGACATCTGCGGCAGAAGCTTTCCTTTTTTTCCCCTTGAATGGGCATCAAAACGGCGTAAGTTTCTCCAGGCACTGTAGTCACTATTGCACTGCTGAAGCTATGTAGTTACAATGATTAATAGCCAAAGATGTATGGGGATTCCAGATTGGCTAAAAATTTGCTACCTTCACTAAAGTGCATTCAAACACTATAACCAGCGATTAACACTTAAATGAACGAGAAATTTCGTAGAAGAGCTGCAAACAGCTCAAAAGGAGACATCGGCGGCAGAATCTTTCCTTTTTCTACTCGAATGTGCTTAAAACCCCGTAACTTGCTTCATACCTCACCATTCCCCTCCAGCAGGTTTGTAGTTACGGTGTTCTAAACCCAAAGATATGTAGGGATACCTGTTCAGCAAAAGATTTGCTATCTCCACGAAAATGATTTCACATACTGTAACCAGCGATTAACACTTAAATGAACGACAAATTTCGTAGAAGAGTTCCAAACAGCTCAGTTGGAGACATCTGCGGTAGAAGCTTTCCTTTTTTTCCCTTGAATGGGCATCAAAACTGCGTAAGTTTCTCCAGGCACTTTAGTCACCATTGCACTGCAGAAGCTATGTAGTTACAATGATTAATAGCCAAAGATGTATGGGGATTCCAGATTGGCTAAAGATTTGCTACCTTCACTAAACTGCATTCAAACACTCTAACTAGATACTTACACGTTAATGAACGAGAAACTTCGTAGAAGAGCTGCAAACAGCTCAGTAGGAGACATCGGCGGCAGAATCTTTCCTTTTTCTCCTCGAATGTGCTCAAAACCCCGTAACTTGCTTCATGCTCTTACCTCACCATTCCTCTCCATTAGGTTTGTAGTTACGGTGTTCTAAAACGAAAGATATATAGGGATAACTGTTCAGCAAAAGATTTGCTATCTCCACGAAAATGATTTCACATACTGTAACCAGCTAGTTACACTGAAATGAAGGAAAGAGTTGTCAGAAGAGCTGCAAACAGCTCAGGTTGAGACATCTGCGGCAGAAGCTTTCCTTTTTTTCCCTTGAATGGGCATCAAAACTGCGTAAGTTTCTCCAGGCACGTTAGTCACTATTGCACTGCTGAAGCTATGTAGATACAATGATTAATAGCCAAAGATGTATGGGGATTCCAGATTGGATAAAGATTTGCTACCTTCACTAAAGTGCATTCAAACACTATAACCAGCGATTAACACTTAAATGAACGAGAAATTTCGTAGAAGAGCTGCAAACAGCTCAGTTGGAGACATCTGCGGCAGAAGCTTTCCTTTTTTTTTTTTTATTGAATGGGCTTCAAAAGCCCGTATGTTGTTCCACGCACTTTATTCACCAGTCCAATGCAGCAGGTATGTAGTAACTGTCATTTAAAGAGAAAGATGTATGGGGATACTAGATCAGCTAAAGGTTTGCTATCTTCACTAAACTGTATTCAAACACTATAACCAGCTACTTACACTTAAATGAACGAGAAACTTGGTAGAAGAGCTGCAAACAGCTCAGTTGGAGACATCTGCGGCAAAAGCTTTCTTATTTTCTCGAACGTGCTTAAAACCCCGAAACTTGCTTCATACACTTAACTCACCATTCCCCTCCCGTAGGTTTGTAGTTACGGTGTTCTAAAACCAAAGATATATAGGGATACCTGTTCAGCAAAAGATTTGCTATCTCCACGAGAATGATTTCACATACTGTAACCAGCTAGTTACACTGAAATGAAGGAGAAAGTTGTCAGAAGAGCTGCAAACAGCTCAGTTTGAGACATCTGCGGCAGAAGCTTTCCTTTTTTTCCCTTGAATGGGCATCAAACTAAGTTTCTCCAGGCACTTTAGTCACTATTGCACTGCAGAAGCTATGTAGTTACAATGATTAATAGCCAAAGATGTATGGGGATTCCAGATTGGCTAAAGATTTGCTACCTTCACTAAAATGCATTCAAACACTATAATCAGCTATTAACGCTTACATGAACTAGAAACTTCATAGAAGTGCTGCAAACAGCTCAGTTGGCGATATCTCCGGCAGAAGCTTTCCTTTTTTTCTAGAATGGGATTCAAAACCCCGTTAGTGCCTCCAGGCACTTTTGTCACCATTGTACTGCACAGGGTATGTTGTTACAGTGATTTATAGCGAAATATGTATGGGGACTCCAGATTGGATAAAGATTTGCTACCTTCACTAAAGTGCATTCAAACACTATAACCAGCGATTAACACTTAAAGGAACGAGAAATTTCGTAGAAGCGCTGCAAACAGCTCAGTTGGAGACATCTGCGGCAAGAAGCTTTCCTTTTTTTCCCCTTGAATGGGCATCAAAACTGCGTAAGTTTCTCCAGGCACTGTAGTCACTATTGCACTGCTGAAGCTATGTAGTTACAATGATTAATAGCCAAAGATGTATGGGGATTCCAGATTGGCTAAAAATTTGCTACCTTCACTAAAGTGCATTCAAACACTATAACCAGCTATTAACGCTTACATGAACTAGAAACTTCATAGAAGTGCTGCAAACAGCTCAGTTGGCGATATCTCCGGCAGAAGCTTTCCTTTTTTTCTAGAATGGGATTCAAAACCCCGTTAGTGGCTCCAGGCACTTTGGTCACCATTGTACTGCACAGGGTATGTTGTTACATGGATTATAGCGAAATATGTATGGGGATTCCAGATTGGATAAAGATTTGCTACCTTCACTAAAGTGCATTCAAACACTATAACCAGCGAGTAACACTTAAATGAACGAGAAATTTCGTAGAAGAGCTGCAAACAGCTCAGTTGGAGACATCTGCGGCAAAAGCTTTCTTATTTTCTCGAACGTGCTTAAAACCCCGAAACTTGCTTCATACACTTAACTCACCATTCCCCTCCCGTAGGTTTGTAGTTACGGTGTTCTAAAGCCAAAGATATATAGGGATACCTGTTCAGCAAAAGATTTGCTATCTCCACGAAAATGATTTCACATACTGTAACCAGCTAGTTACACTGAAATGAAGGAGAAAGTTGTCAGAAGAGCTGCAAACAGCTCAGTTTGAGACATCTGCGGCAGAAGCTTTCCTTTTTTTCCCTTGAATGGGCATCAAACTAAGTTTCTCCAGGCACTGTAGTCACTATTGCACTGCTGAAGCTATGTAGTTACAATGATTAATAGCCAAAGATGTATGGGGATTCCAGATTGGCTAAAGATTTGCTACCTTCACTAAAGTGCATTCAAACACTATAACCAGCGATTAACACTTAAAGGAACGAGAAATTTCGTAGAAGCGCTGCAAACAGCTCAGTTGGAGACATCTGCGGCAGAAGCTTTCCTTTTTTTCCCCTTGAATGGGCATCAAAACTGCGTAACTTTCTCCAGGCACTTTAGTCACCATTCCACTGTAGCAGGTATGTAGATAAAGTGATTTACAGCGAAAAATGTATGGGGATTCCAGATCAGCTAAAGATTTCCTACCTTCACTAAACTGCATTCAAACACTCTAACTAGATACTTACACGTAAATGAACGAGAAACTTCGTAGAAGAGCTGCAAACAGCTCAGTAGGAGACATCGGCGGCAGAATCTTTCCTTTTTCTCCTCGAATGTGCTCAAAACCCCGTAACTTGCTTCATGCTCTTACCTCACCATTCCTCTCCATTAGGTTTGTAGTTACGGTGTTCTAAAACGAAAGATATATAGGGATAACTGTTCAGCAAAAGATTTGCTATCTCCACGAAAATGATTTCACATACTGTAACCAGCTAGTTACACTGAAATGAAGGAGAAAGTTGTCAGAAGAGCTGCAAACAGCTCAGTTTGAGACATCTGCGGCAGAAGCTTTCCTTTTTTTCCCTTGAATGGGCATCAAACTAAGTTTCTCCAGGCACTTTAGTCACTATTGC
This sequence comes from Pelodiscus sinensis, assembly GCF_052426305.1. Taxonomy (NCBI): domain Eukaryota; kingdom Metazoa; phylum Chordata; order Testudines; family Trionychidae; genus Pelodiscus; species Pelodiscus sinensis. The sequence continues at coordinate 10,732,115 of NC_143069.1, read as the reverse complement.
ACTGCAGAAGCTATGTAGTTACAATGATTAATAGCCAAAGATGTATGGGGATTCCAGATTGGCTAAAGATTTGCTACCTTCACTAAAATGCATTCAAACACTATAATCAGCTATTAACGCTTACATGAACTAGAAACTTCATAGAAGTGCTGCAAACAGCTCAGTTGGCGATATCTCCGGCAGAAGCTTTCCTTTTTTTCTAGAATGGGATTCAAAACCCCGTTAGTGCCTCCAGGCACTTTTGTCACCATTGTACTGCACAGGGTATGTTGTTACAGTGATTTATAGCGAAATATGTATGGGGACTCCAGATTGGATAAAGATTTGCTACCTTCACTAAAGTGCATTCAAACACTATAACCAGCGATTAACACTTAAAGGAACGAGAAATTTCGTAGAAGCGCTGCAAACAGCTCAGTTGGAGACATCTGCGGCAGAAGCTTTCCTTTTTTTCCCCTTGAATGGGCATCAAAACGGCGTAAGTTTCTCCAGGCACTGTAGTCACTATTGCACTGCTGAAGCTATGTAGTTACAATGATTAATAGCCAAAGATGTATGGGGATTCCAGATTGGCTAAAAATTTGCTACCTTCACTAAAGTGCATTCAAACACTATAACCAGCGATTAACACTTAAATGAACGAGAAATTTCGTAGAAGAGCTGCAAACAGCTCAAAAGGAGACATCGGCGGCAGAATCTTTCCTTTTTCTACTCGAATGTGCTTAAAACCCCGTAACTTGCTTCATACCTCACCATTCCCCTCCAGCAGGTTTGTAGTTACGGTGTTCTAAACCCAAAGATATGTAGGGATACCTGTTCAGCAAAAGATTTGCTATCTCCACGAAAATGATTTCACATACTGTAACCAGCTAGTTACACTGAAATGAAGGAGAAAGTTGTCAGAAGAGCTGCAAACAGCTCAGTTTGAGACATCTGCGGCAGAAGCTTTCCTTTTTTTCCCTTGAATGGGCATCAAACTAAGTTTCTCCAGGCACTGTAGTCACTATTGCACTGCTGAAGCTATGTAGTTACAATGATTAATAGCCAAAGATGTATGGGGATTCCAGATTGGCTAAAGATTTGCTACCTTCACTAAAGTGCATTCAAACACTATAACCAGCGATTAACACTTAAAGGAACGAGAAATTTCGTAGAAGCGCTGCAAACAGCTCAGTTGGAGACATCTGCGGCAGAAGCTTTCCTTTTTTTCCCCTTGAATGGGCATCAAAACTGCGTAACTTTCTCCAGGCACTTTAGTCACCATTCCACTGTAGCAGGTATGTAGATAAAGTGATTTACAGCGAAAAATGTATGGGGATTCCAGATCAGCTAAAGATTTCCTACCTTCACTAAACTGCATTCAAACACTCTAACTAGATACTTACACGTAAATGAACGAGAAACTTCGTAGAAGAGCTGCAAACAGCTCAGTAGGAGACATCGGCGGCAGAATCTTTCCTTTTTCTCCTCGAATGTGCTCAAAACCCCGTAACTTGCTTCATGCTCTTACCTCACCATTCCTCTCCATTAGGTTTGTAGTTACGGTGTTCTAAAACGAAAGATATATAGGGATAACTGTTCAGCAAAAGATTTGCTATCTCCACGAAAATGATTTCACATACTGTAACCAGCTAGTTACACTGAAATGAAGGAAAGAGTTGTCAGAAGAGCTGCAAACAGCTCAGGTTGAGACATCTGCGGCAGAAGCTTTCCTTTTTTTCCCTTGAATGGGCATCAAAACTGCGTAAGTTTCTCCAGTCACTTTAGTCACTCTTGCACTGCAGAAGCTATGTAGATACAATGATTAATAGCCAAAGATGTATGGGGATTCCAGATTGGATAAAGATTTGCTACCTTCACTAAAGTGCATTCAAACACTATAACCAGCGATTAACACTTAAATGAACGAGAAATTTCGTAGAAGAGCTGCAAACAGCTCAGTTGGAGACATCTGCGGCAGAAGCTTTCCTTTTTTTTTTTTATTGAATGGGCTTCAAAAGCCCGTATGTTGTTCCACGCACTTTATTCACCAGTCCAATGCAGCAGGTATGTAGTAACTGTCATTTAAAGAGAAAGATGTATGGGGATACTAGATCAGCTAAAGGTTTGCTATCTTCACTAAACTGTATTCAAACACTATAACCAGCTACTTACACTTAAATGAACGAGAAACTTGGTAGAAGAGCTGCAAACAGCTCAGTTGGAGACATCTGCGGCAAAAGCTTTCTTATTTTCTCGAACGTGCTTAAAACCCCGAAACTTGCTTCATACACTTAACTCACCATTCCCCTCCCGTAGGTTTGTAGTTACGGTGTTCTAAAGCCAAAGATATATAGGGATACCTGTTCAGCAAAAGATTTGCTATCTCCACGAGAATGATTTCACATACTGTAACCAGCTAGTTACACTGAAATGAAGGAGAAAGTTGTCAGAAGAGCTGCAAACAGCTCAGTTTGAGACATCTGCGGCAGAAGCTTTCCTTTTTTCCCCTTGAATGGGCATCAAACTAAGTTTCTCCAGGCACTTTAGTCACTATTGCACTGCAGAAGCTATGTAGTTACAATGATTAATAGCCAAAGATGTATGGGGATTCCAGATTGGCTAAAGATTTGCTACCTTCACTAAAATGCATTCAAACACTATAATCAGCTATTAACGCTTACATGAACTAGAAACTTCATAGAAGTGCTGCAAACAGCTCAGTTGGCGATATCTCCGGCAGAAGCTTTCCTTTTTTTCTAGAATGGGATTCAAAACCCCGTTAGTGCCTCCAGGCACTTTTGTCACCATTGTACTGCACAGGGTATGTTGTTACAGTGATTTATAGCGAAATATGTATGGGGACTCCAGATTGGATAAAGATTTGCTACCTTCACTAAAGTGCATTCAAACACTATAACCAGCGATTAACACTTAAAGGAACGAGAAATTTCGTAGAAGCGCTGCAAACAGCTCAGTTGGAGACATCTGCGGCAGAAGCTTTCCTTTTTTTCCCCTTGAATGGGCATCAAAACTGCGTAAGTTTCTCCAGGCACTGTAGTCACTATTGCACTGCTGAAGCTATGTAGTTACAATGATTAATAGCCAAAGATGTATGGGGATTCCAGATTGGCTAAAAATTTGCTACCTTCACTAAAGTGCATTCAAACACTATAACCAGCTATTAACGCTTACATGAACTAGAAACTTCATAGAAGTGCTGCAAACAGCTCAGTTGGCGATATCTCCGGCAGAAGCTTTCCTTTTTTTCTAGAATGGGATTCAAAACCCCGTTAGTGGCTCCAGGCACTTTGGTCACCATTGTACTGCACAGGGTATGTTGTTACATGGATTTATAGCGAAATATGTATGGGGATTCCAGATTGGATAAAGATTTGCTACCTTCACTAAAGTGCATTCAAACACTATAACCAGCGAGTAACACTTAAATGAACGAGAAGTTTCGTAGAAGAGCTGCAAACAGCTCAGTTGGAGACATCTGCGGCAAAAGCTTTCTTATTTTCTCGAACGTGCTTAAAACCCCGAAACTTGCTTCATACACTTAACTCACCATTCCCCTCCCGTAGGTTTGTAGTTACGGTGTTCTAAAGCCAAAGATATATAGGGATACCTGTTCAGCAAAAGATTTGCTATCTCCACGAAAATGATTTCACATACTGTAACCAGCTAGTTACACTGAAATGAAGGAGAAAGTTGTCAGAAGAGCTGCAAACAGCTCAGTTGGAGACATCTGCGGCAGAAGCTTTCCTTTTTTTCCCTTGAATGGGCATCAAACTAAGTTTCTCCAGGCACTGTAGTCACTATTGCACTGCTGAAGCTATGTAGTTACAATGATTAATAGCCAAAGATGTATGGGGATTCCAGATTGGCTAAAGATTTGCTACCTTCACTAAAGTGCATTCAAACACTATAACCAGCGATTAACACTTAAATGAACGAGAAATTTCGTAGAAGAGCTGCAAACAGCTCAAAAGGAGACATCGGCGGCAGAATCTTTCCTTTTTCTACTCGAATGTGCTTAAAACCCCGTAACTTGCTTCATACCTCACCATTCCCCTCCAGCAGGTTTGTAGTTACGGTGTTCTAAACCCAAAGATATGTAGGGATACCTGTTCAGCAAAAGATTTGCTATCTCCACGAAAATGATTTCACATACTGTAACCAGCGATTAACACTTAAATGAACGACAAATTTCGTAGAAGAGTTCCAAACAGCTCAGTTGGAGACATCTGCGGTAGAAGCTTTCCTTTTTTTCCCTTGAATGGGCATCAAAACTGCGTAAGTTTCTCCAGGCACTTTAGTCACCATTGCACTGCAGAAGCTATGTAGTTACAATGATTAATAGCCAAAGATGTATGGGGATTCCAGATTGGATAAAGTTTGCTACCTTCACTAAACTGCATTCAAACACTATAACCAGCTATTAACGCTTACATGAACTAGAAACTTCATAGAAGAGCTGCAAACAGCTCAGTTGGAGATATATGCGGCAGAAGCTTTCCTTTTTTTCTAGAATGGGATTCAAAACCCCGTTAGTGGCTCCAGGCACTTTGGTCACCATTGTACTGCACAGGGTATGTTGTTACATGGATTTATAGCGAAATATGTATGGGGATTCCAGATTGGATAAAGATTTGCTACCTTCACTAAAGTGCATTCAAACACTATAACCAGCGAGTAACACTTAAATGAACGAGAAATTTCGTAGAAGAGCTGCAAACAGCTCAAAAGGAGACATCGGCGGCAGAATCTTTCCTTTTTCTACTCGAATGTGCTTAAAACCCCGTAACGTGCTTCATACCTCACCATTCCCCTCCAGCAGGTTTGTAGTTACGGTGTTCTAAAGCCAAAGATATATAGGGATACCTGTTCAGCAAAAGATTTGCTATCTCCACGAGAATGATTTCACATACTGTAACCAGCTAGTTACACTGAAATGAAGGAGAAAGTTGTCAGAAGAGCTGCAAACAGCTCAGTTGGAGACATCTGCGGCAGAAGCTTTCCTTTTTTTCCCTTGAATGGGCATCAAACTAAGTTTCTCCAGGCACTTTAGTCACTATTGCACTGCAGAAGCTATGTAGTTACAATGATTAATAGCCAAAGATGTATGGGGATTCCAGATTGGCTAAAGATTTGCTACCTTCACTAAAGTGCATTCAAACACTATAACCAGCGATTAACACTTAAAGGAACGAGAAATTTCGTAGAAGCGCTGCAAACAGCTCAGTTGGAGACATCTGCGGCAGAAGCTTTCCTTTTTTTCCCCTTGAATGGGCATCAAAACTGCGTAAGTTTCTCCAGGCACTTTAGTCACCATTCCACTGTAGCAGGTATGTAGATAAAGTGATTTACAGCGAAAAATGTATGGGGATTCCAGATCAGCTAAAGATTTCCTACCTTCACTAAACTGCATTCAAACACTCTAACTAGATACTTACACGTAAATGAACGAGAAACTTCGTAGAAGAGCTGCAAACAGCTCAGTAGGAGACATCGGCGGCAGAATCTTTCCTTTTTCTCCTCGAATGTGCTCAAAACCCCGTAACTTGCTTCATGCTCTTACCTCACCATTCCTCTCCATTAGGTTTGTAGTTACGGTGTTCTAAAACGAAAGATATATAGGGATAACTGTTCAGCAAAAGATTTGCTATCTCCACGAAAATGATTTCACATACTGTAACCAGCTAGTTACACTGAAATGAAGGAAAGAGTTGTCAGAAGAGCTGCAAACAGCTCAGGTTGAGACATCTGCGGCAGAAGCTTTCCTTTTTTTCCCTTGAATGGGCATCAAAACTGCGTAAGTTTCTCCAGTCACTTTAGTCACTCTTGCACTGCAGAAGCTATGTAGATACAATGATTAATAGCCAAAGATGTATGGGGATTCCAGATTGGATAAAGATTTGCTACCTTCACTAAAGTGCATTCAAACACTATAACCAGCGATTAACACTTAAATGAACGAGAAATTTCGTAGAAGAGCTGCAAACAGCTCAGTTGGAGACATCTGCGGCAGAAGCTTTCCTTTTTTTTTTTTATTGAATGGGCTTCAAAAGCCCGTATGTTGTTCCACGCACTTTATTCACCAGTCCAATGCAGCAGGTATGTAGTAACTGTCATTTAAAGAGAAAGATGTATGGGGATACTAGATCAGCTAAAGGTTTGCTATCTTCACTAAACTGTATTCAAACACTATAACCAGCTACTTACACTTAAATGAACGAGAAACTTGGTAGAAGAGCTGCAAACAGCTCAGTTGGAGACATCTGCGGCAAAAGCTTTCTTATTTTCTCGAACGTGCTTAAAACCCCGAAACTTGCTTCATACACTTAACTCACCATTCCCCTCCCGTAGGTTTGTAGTTACGGTGTTCTAAAGCCAAAGATATATAGGGATACCTGTTCAGCAAAAGATTTGCTATCTCCACGAGAATGATTTCACATACTGTAACCAGCTAGTTACACTGAAATGAAGGAGAAAGTTGTCAGAAGAGCTGCAAACAGCTCAGTTTGAGACATCTGCGGCAGAAGCTTTCCTTTTTTTCCCTTGAATGGGCATCAAACTAAGTTTCTCCAGGCACTTTAGTCACTATTGCACTGCAGAAGCTATGTAGTTACAATGATTAATAGCCAAAGATGTATGGGGATTCCAGATTGGCTAAAGATTTGCTACCTTCACTAAAATGCATTCAAACACTATAATCAGCTATTAACGCTTACATGAACTAGAAACTTCATAGAAGTGCTGCAAACAGCTCAGTTGGCGATATCTCCGGCAGAAGCTTTCCTTTTTTTCTAGAATGGGATTCAAAACCCCGTTAGTGCCTCCAGGCACTTTTGTCACCATTGTACTGCACAGGGTATGTTGTTACAGTGATTTATAGCGAAATATGTATGGGGACTCCAGATTGGATAAAGATTTGCTACCTTCACTAAAGTGCATTCAAACACTATAACCAGCGATTAACACTTAAAGGAACGAGAAATTTCGTAGAAGCGCTGCAAACAGCTCAGTTGGAGACATCTGCGGCAGAAGCTTTCCTTTTTTTCCCCTTGAATGGGCATCAAAACTGCGTAAGTTTCTCCAGGCACTGTAGTCACTATTGCACTGCTGAAGCTATGTAGTTACAATGATTAATAGCCAAAGATGTATGGGGATTCCAGATTGGCTAAAAATTTGCTACCTTCACTAAAGTGCATTCAAACACTATAACCAGCTATTAACGCTTACATGAACTAGAAACTTCATAGAAGAGCTGCAAACAGCTCAGTTGGAGATATATGCGGCAGAAGCTTTCCTTTTTTTCTAGAATGGGATTCAAAACCCCGTTAGTGGCTCCAGGCACTTTGGTCACCATTGTACTGCACAGGGTATGTTGTTACATGGATTTATAGCGAAATATGTATGGGGATTCCAGATTGGATAAAGATTTGCTATCTTCACTAAAGTGCATTCAAACACTATAACCAGCGAGTAACACTTAAATGAACGAGAAATTTCGTAGAAGAGCTGCAAACAGCTCAAAAGGAGACATCGGCGGCAGAATCTTTCCTTTTTCTACTCGAATGTGCTTAAAACCCCGTAACGTGCTTCATACCTCACCATTCCCCTCCAGCAGGTTTGTAGTTACGGTGTTCTAAAGCCAAAGATATATAGGGATACCTGTTCAGCAAAAGATTTGCTATCTCCACGAGAATGATTTCACATACTGTAACCAGCTAGTTACACTGAAATGAAGGAGAAAGTTGTCAGAAGAGCTGCAAACAGCTCAGTTTGAGACATCTGCGGCAGAAGCTTTCCTTTTTTTCCCTTGAATGGGCATCAAACTAAGTTTCTCCAGGCACTTTAGTCACTATTGCACTGCAGAAGCTATGTAGTTACAATGATTAATAGCCAAAGATGTATGGGGATTCCAGATTGGCTAAAGATTTGCTACCTTCACTAAAGTGCATTCAAACACTATAACCAGCGATTAACACTTAAAGGAACGAGAAATTTCGTAGAAGCGCTGCAAACAGCTCAGTTGGACACATCTGCGGCAGAAGCTTTCCTTTTTTTCCCCTTGAATGGGCATCAAAACTGCGTAAGTTTCTCCAGGCACTTTAGTCACCATTCCACTGTAGCAGGTATGTAGATAAAGTGATTTACAGCGAAAAATGTATGGGGATTCCAGATCAGCTAAAGATTTCCTACCTTCACTAAACTGCATTCAAACACTCTAACTAGATACTTACACGTAAATGAACGAGAAACTTCGTAGAAGAGCTGCAAACAGCTCAGTAGGAGACATCGGCGGCAGAATCTTTCCTTTTTCTCCTCGAATGTGCTGAAAACCCCGTAACTTGCTTCATGCTCTTACCTCACCATTCCTCTCCATTAGGTTTGTAGTTACGGTGTTCTAAAACGAAAGATATATAGGGATAACTGTTCAGCAAAAGATTTGCTATCTCCACGAAAATGATTTCACATACTGTAACCAGCTAGTTACACTGAAATGAAGGAAAGAGTTGTCAGAAGAGCTGCAAACAGCTCAGGTTGAGACATCTGCGGCAGAAGCTTTCCTTTTTTTCCCTTGAATGGGCATCAAAACTGCGTAAGTTTCTCCAGTCACTTTAGTCACTCTTGCACTGCAGAAGCTATGTAGATACAATGATTAATAGCCAAAGATGTATGGGGATTCCAGATTGGATAAAGATTTGCTACCTTCACTAAAGTGCATTCAAACACTATAACCAGCGATTAACACTTAAATGAACGAGAAATTTCGTAGAAGAGCTGCAAACAGCTCAGTTGGAGACATCTGCGGCAGAAGCTTTCCTTTTTTTCCCTTGAATGGGCATCAAACTAAGTTTCTCCAGGCACTTTAGTCACTATTGCACTGCAGAAGCTATGTAGTTACAATGATTAATAGCCAAAGATGTATGGGGATTCCAGATTGGCTAAAGATTTGCTACCTTCACTAAAGTGCATTCAAACACTATAACCAGCGATTAACACTTAAAGGAACGAGAAATTTCGTAGAAGCGCTGCAAACAGCTCAGTTGGACACATCTGCGGCAGAAGCTTTCCTTTTTTTCCCCTTGAATGGGCATCAAAACTGCGTAACTTTCTCCAGGCACTTTAGTCACCATTCCACTGTAGCAGGTATGTAGATAAAGTGATTTACAGCGAAAAATGTATGGGGATTCCAGATCAGCTAAAGATTTCCTACCTTCACTAAACTGCATTCAAACACTCTAACTAGATACTTACACGTAAATGAACGAGAAACTTCGTAGAAGAGCTGCAAACAGCTCAGTAGGAGACATCGGCGGCAGAATCTTTCCTTTTTCTCCTCGAATGTGCTGAAAACCCCGTAACTTGCTTCATGCTCTTACCTCACCATTCCTCTCCATTAGGTTTGTAGTTACGGTGTTCTAAAACGAAAGATATATAGGGATAACTGTTCAGCAAAAGATTTGCTATCTCCACGAAAATGATTTCACATACTGTAACCAGCTAGTTACACTGAAATGAAGGAAAGAGTTGTCAGAAGAGCTGCAAACAGCTCAGGTTGAGACATCTGCGGCAGAAGCTTTCCTTTTTTTCCCTTGAATGGGAATCAAAACTGCGTAAGTTTCTCCAGTCACTTTAGTCACTCTTGCACTGCAGAAGCTATGTAGATACAATGATTAATAGCCAAAGATGTATGGGGATTCCAGATTGGATAAAGATTTGCTACCTTCACTAAAGTGCATTCAAACACTATAACCAGCGATTAACACTTAAATGAACGAGAAATTTCGTAGAAGAGCTGCAAACAGCTCAGTTGGAGACATCTGCGGCAGAAGCTTTCCTTTTTTTTTTTAATTGAATGGGCTTCAAAAGCCCGTATGTTGTTCCACGCACTTTATTCACCAGTCCAATGCAGCAGGTAAGTAGTAACTGTCATTTAAAGAGAAAGATGTATGGGGATACTAGATCAGCTAAAGGTTTGCTATCTTCACTAAACTGTATTCAAACACTATAACCAGCTACTTACACTTAAATGAACGAGAAACTTGGTAGAAGAGCTGCAAACAGCTCAGTTGGAGACATCTGCGGCAAAAGCTTTCTTATTTTCTCGAACGTGCTTAAAACCCCGAAACTTGCTTCATACACTTAACTCACCATTCCCCTCCCGTAGGTTTGTAGTTACGGTGTTCTAAAGCCAAAGATATATAGGGATACCTGTTCAGCAAAAGATTTGCTATCTACACGAGAATGATTTCACATACTGTAACCAGCTAGTTACACTGAAATGAAGGAGAAAGTTGTCAGAAGAGCTGCAAACAGCTCAGTTTGAGACATCTGCGGCAGAAGCTTTACTTTTTTTCCCTTGAATGGGCATCAAACTAAGTTTCTCCAGGCACTTTAGTCACTATTGCACTGCAGAAGCTATGTAGTTACAATGATTAATAGCCAAAGATGTATGGGGATTCCAGATTGGCTAAAGATTTGCTACCTTCACTAAAATGCATTCAAACACTATAATCAGCTATTAACGCTTACATGAACTAGAAACTTCATAGAAGTGCTGCAAACAGCTCAGTTGGCGATATCTCCGGCAGAAGCTTTCCTTTTTTTCTAGAATGGGATTCAAAACCCCGTTAGTGGCTCCAGGCACTTTTGTCACCATTGTACTGCACAGGGTATGTTGTTACAGTGATTTATAGCGAAATATGTATGGGGACTCCAGATTGGATAAAGATTTGCTACCTTCACTAAAGTGCATTCAAACACTATAACCAGCGATTAACACTTAAAGGAACGAGAAATTTCGTAGAAGCGCTGCAAACAGCTCAGTTGGAGACATCTGCGGCAGAAGCTTTCCTTTTTTTCCCCTTGAATGGGCATCAAAACTGCGTAAGTTTCTCCAGGCACTGTAGTCACTATTGCACTGCTGATGCTATGTAGTTACAATGATTAATAGCCAAAGATGTATGGGGATTCCAGATTGGTTAAAGATTTGCTACCTTCACTAAAGTGCATTCAAACACTATAACCAGCGATTAACACTTAAATGAACGAGAAATTTCGTAGAAGAGCTGCAAACAGCTCAGTTGGAGACATCTGCGGCAAAAGCTTTCTTATTTTCTCGAACGTGCTTAAAACCCCGAAACTTGCTTCATACACTTAACTCACCATTCCCCTCCCGTAGGTTTGTAGTTACGGTGTTCTAAAGCCAAAGATATATAGGGATACCTGTTCAGCAAAAGATTTGCTATCTCCACGAAAATGATTTCACATACTGTAACCAGCTAGTTACACTGAAATGAAGGAGAAAGTTGTCAGAAGAGCTGCAAACAGCTCAGTTGGAGACATCTGCGGCAGAAGCTTTCCTTTTTTTCCCTTGAATGGGCATCAAACTAAGTTTCTCCAGGCACTGTAGTCACTATTGCACTGCTGAAGCTATGTAGTTACAATGATTAATAGCCAAAGATGTATGGGGATTCCAGATTGGCTAAAGATTTGCTACCTTCACTAAAGTGCATTCAAACACTATAACCAGCGATTAACACTTAAATGAACGAGAAATTTCGTAGAAGAGCTGCAAACAGCTCAAAAGGAGACATCGGCGGCAGAATCTTTCCTTTTTCTACTCGAATGTGCTTAAAACCCCGTAACTTGCTTCATACCTCACCATTCCCCTCCAGCAGGTTTGTAGTTACGGTGTTCTAAACCCAAAGATATGTAGGGATACCTGTTCAGCAAAAGATTTGCTATCTCCACGAAAATGATTTCACATACTGTAACCAGCGATTAACACTTAAATGAACGACAAATTTCGAAGAAGAGTTCCAAACAGCTCAGTTGGAGACATCTGCGGTAGAAGCTTTCCTTTTTTTCCCTTGAATGGGCATCAAAACTGCGTAAGTTTCTCCAGGCACTTTAGTCACCATTGCACTGCAGAAGCTATGTAGTTACAATGATTAATAGCCAAAGATGTATGGGGATTCCAGATTGGATAAAGTTTGCTACCTTCACTAAACTGCATTCAAACACTATAACCAGCTATTAACGCTTACATGAAATAGAAACTTCATAGAAGAGCTGCAAACAGCTCAGTTGGAGATATATGCGGCAGAAGCTTTCCTTTTTTTCTAGAATGGGATTCAAAACCCCGTTAGTGGCTCCAGGCACTTTGGTCACCATTGTACTGCACAGGGTATGTTGTTACATGGATTTATAGCGAAATATGTATGGGGATTCCAGATTGGCTAAAGATTTGCTACCTTCACTAAAGTGCATTCAAACACTATAACCAGCGAGTAACACTTAAATGAACGAGAAATTTCGTAGAAGAGCTGCAAACAGCTCAAAAGGAGACATCGGCGGCAGAATCTTTCCTTTTTCTACTCGAATGTGCTTAAAACCCCGTAACGTGCTTCATACCTCACCATTCCCCTCCAGCAGGTTTGTAGTTACGGTGTTCTAAAGCCAAAGATATATAGGGATACCTGTTCAGCAAAAGATTTGCTATCTCCACGAGAATGATTTCACATACTGTAACCAGCTAGTTACACTGAAATGAAGGAGAAAGTTGTCAGAAGAGCTGCAAACAGCTCAGTTTGAGACATCTGCGGCAGAAGCTTTCCTTTTTTTCCCTTGAATGGGCATCAAACTAAGTTTCTCCAGGCACTTTAGTCAATATTGCACTGCAGAAGCTATGTAGTTACAATGATTAATAGCCAAAGATGTATGGGGATTCCAGATTGGCTAAAGATTTGCTACCTTCACTAAAGTGCATTCAAACACTATAACCAGCGATTAACACTTAAATGAACGAGAAATTTCGTAGAAGAGCTGCAAACAGCTCAAAAGGAGACATCGGCGGCAGAATCTTTCCTTTTTCTACTCGAATGTGCTTAAAACCCCGTAACTTGCTTCATACCTCACCATTCCCCTCCAGCAGGTTTGTAGTTACGGTGTTCTAAACCCAAAGATATGTAGGGATACCTGTTCAGCAAAAGATTTGCTATCTCCACGAAAATGATTTCACATACTGTAACCAGCGATTAACACTTAAATGAACGACAAATTTCGTAGAAGAGTTCCAAACAGCTCAGTTGGAGACATCTGCGGTAGAAGCTTTCCTTTTTTTCCCTTGAGTGGGCATCAAAACTGCGTAAGTTTCTCCAGGCACTTTAGTCACCATTGCACTGCAGAAGCTATGTAGTTACAATGATTAATAGCCAAAGATGTATGGGGATTCCAGATTGGCTAAAGATTTGCTACCTTTACTAAAATGCATTCAAACACTATAATCAGCTATTAACGCTTACATGAACTAGAAACTTCATAGAAGTGCTGCAAACAGCTCAGTTGGCGATATCTCCGGCAGAAGCTTTCCTTTTTTTCTAGAATGGGATTCAAAACCCCGTTAGTGGCTCCAGGCACTTTTGTCACCATTGTACTGCACAGGGTATGTTGTTACAGTGATTTATAGCGAAATATGTATGGGGACTCCAGATTCGATAAAGATTTGCTACCTTCACCAAAGTGCATTCAAACACTATAACCAGCGATTAACACTTAAAGGAACGAGAAATTTCGTAGAAGTGCTGCAAACAGCTCAGTTGGAGACATCTGCGGCAGAAGCTTTCCTTTTTCTACTCGAATGTGCTTAAAACCCCGTAACGTGCTTCATACCTCACCATTCCCCTCCAGCAGGTTTGTAGTTACGGTGTTCTAAAGCCAAAGATATATAGGGATACCTGTTCAGCAAAAGATTTGCTATCTCCACGAGAATGATTTCACATACTGTAACCAGCTAGTTACACTGAAATGAAGGAGAAAGTTGTCAGAAGAGCTGCAAACAGCTCAGTTTGAGACATCTGCGGCAGAAGCTTTCCTTTTTTTCCCTTGAATGGGCATCAAACTAAGTTTCTCCAGGCACTTTAGTCACTATTGCACTGCAGAAGCTATGTAGTTACAATGATTAATAGCCAAAGATGTATGGGGATTCCAGATTGGCTAAAGATTTGCTACCTTCACTAAAGTGCATTCAAACACTATAACCAGCGATTAACACTTAAAGGAACGAGAAATTTCGTAGAAGCGCTGCAAACAGCTCAGTTGGAGACATCTGCGGCAGAAGCTTTCCTTTTTTTCCCCTTGAATGGGCATCAAAACTGCGTAAGTTTCTCCAGGCACTTTAGTCACCATTCCACTGTAGCAGGTATGTAGATAAAGTGATTTACAGCGAAAAATGTATGGGGATTCCAGATCAGCTAAAGATTTCCTACCTTCACTAAACTGCATTCAAACACTCTAACTAGATACTTACACGTAAATGAACGAGAAACTTCGTAGAAGAGCTGCAAACAGCTCAGTAGGAGACATCGGCGGCAGAATCTTTCCTTTTTCTCCTCGAATGTGCTCAAAACCCCGTAACTTGCTTCATGCTCTTACCTCACCATTCCTCTCCATTAGGTTTGTAGTTACGGTGTTCTAAAACGAAAGATATATAGGGATAACTGTTCAGCAAAAGATTTGCTATCTCCACGAAAATGATTTCACATACTGTAACCAGCTAGTTACACTGAAATGAAGGAAAGAGTTGTCAGAAGAGCTGCAAACAGCTCAGGTTGAGACATCTGCGGCAGAAGCTTTCCTTTTTTTCCCTTGAATGGGCATCAAAACTGCGTAAGTTTCTCCAGTCACTTTAGTCACTCTTGCACTGCAGAAGCTATGTAGATACAATGATTAATAGCCAAAGATGTATGGGGATTCCAGATTGGATAAAGATTTGCTACCTTCACTAAAGTGCATTCAAACACTATAACCGGCGATTAACACTTAAAGGAACGAGAAATTTCGTAGAAGCGCTGCAAACAGCTCAGTTGGCGATATCTCCGGCAGAAGCTTTCCTTTTTTTCTAGAATGGGATTCAAAACCCCGTTAGTGCCTCCAGGCACTTTTGTCACCATTGTACTGCACAGGGTATGTTGTTACAGTGATTTATAGCGAAATATGTATGGGGACTCCAGATTGGATAAAGATTTGCTACCTTCACTAAAGTGCATTCAAACACTATAACCAGCGATTAACACTTAAAGGAACGAGAAATTTCGTAGAAGCGCTGCAAACAGCTCAGTTGGAGACATCTGCGGCAGAAGCTTTCCTTTTTTTCCCCTTGAATGGGCATCAAAACTGCGTAAGTTTCTCCAGGCACTGTAGTCACTATTGCACTGCTGAAGCTATGTAGTTACAATGATTAATAGCCAAAGATGTATGGGGATTCCAGATTGGCTAAAAATTTGCTACCTTCACTAAAGTGCATTCAAACACTATAACCAGCTATTAACGCTTACATGAACTAGAAACTTCATAGAAGTGCTGCAAACAGCTCAGTTGGCGATATCTCCGGCAGAAGCTTTCCTTTTTTTCTAGAATGGGATTCAAAACCCCGTTAGTGGCTCCAGGCACTTTGGTCACCATTGTACTGCACAGGGTATGTTGTTACATGGATTTATAGCGAAATATGTATGGGGATTCCAGATTGGATAAAGATTTGCTACCTTCACTAAAGTGCATTCAAACACTATAACCAGCGAGTAACACTTAAATGAACGAGAAGTTTCGTAGAAGAGCTGCAAACAGCTCAGTTGGAGACATCTGCGGCAAAAGCTTTCTTATTTTCTCGAACGTGCTTAAAACCCCGAAACTTGCTTCATACACTTAACTCACCATTCCCCTCCCGTAGGTTTGTAGTTACGGTGTTCTAAAGCCAAAGATATATAGGGATACCTGTTCAGCAAAAGATTTGCTATCTCCACGAAAATGATTTCACATACTGTAACCAGCTAGTTACACTGAAATGAAGGAGAAAGTTGTCAGAAGAGCTGCAAACAGCTCAGTTGGAGACATCTGCGGCAGAAGCTTTCCTTTTTTTCCCTTGAATGGGCATCAAACTAAGTTTCTCCAGGCACTGTAGTCACTATTGCACTGCTGAAGCTATGTAGTTACAATGATTAATAGCCAAAGATGTATGGGGATTCCAGATTGGCTAAAGATTTGCTACCTTCACTAAAGTGCATTCAAACACTATAACCAGCGATTAACACTTAAATGAACGAGAAATTTCGTAGAAGAGCTGCAAACAGCTCAAAAGGAGACATCGGCGGCAGAATCTTTCCTTTTTCTACTCGAATGTGCTTAAAACCCCGTAACTTGCTTCATACCTCACCATTCCCCTCCAGCAGGTTTGTAGTTACGGTGTTCTAAACCCAAAGATATGTAGGGATACCTGTTCAGCAAAAGATTTGCTATCTCCACGAAAATGATTTCACATACTGTAACCAGCGATTAACACTTAAATGAACGACAAATTTCGAAGAAGAGTTCCAAACAGCTCAGTTGGAGACATCTGCGGTAGAAGCTTTCCTTTTTTTCCCTTGAATGGGCATCAAAACTGCGTAAGTTTCTCCAGGCACTTTAGTCACCATTGCACTGCAGAAGCTATGTAGTTACAATGATTAATAGCCAAAGATGTATGGGGATTCCAGATTGGATAAAGTTTGCTACCTTCACTAAACTGCATTCAAACACTATAACCAGCTATTAACGCTTACATGAAATAGAAACTTCATAGAAGAGCTGCAAACAGCTCAGTTGGAGATATATGCGGCAGAAGCTTTCCTTTTTTTCTAGAATGGGATTCAAAACCTCGTTAGTGGCTCCAGGCACTTTGGTCACCATTGTACTGCACAGGGTATGTTGTTACATGGATTTATAGCGAAATATGTATGGGGATTCCAGATTGGCTAAAGATTTGCTACCTTCACTAAAGTGCATTCAAACACTATAACCAGCGAGTAACACTTAAATGAACGAGAAATTTCGTAGAAGAGCTGCAAACAGCTCAAAAGGAGACATCGGCGGCAGAATCTTTCCTTTTTCTACTCGAATGTGCTTAAAACCCCGTAACGTGCTTCATACCTCACCATTCCCCTCCCGTAGGTTTGTAGTTACGGTGTTCTAAAGCCAAAGATATATAGGGATACCTGTTCAGCAAAAGATTTGCTATCTCCACGAGAATGATTTCACATACTGTAACCAGCTAGTTACACTGAAATGAAGGAGAAAGTTGTCAGAAGAGCTGCAAACAGCTCAGTTTGAGACATCTGCGGCAGAAGCTTTCCTTTTTTTCCCTTGAATGGGCATCAAACTAAGTTTCTCCAGGCACTGTAGTCACTATTGCACTGCTGAAGCTATGTAGTTACAATGATTAATAGCCAAAGATGTATGGGGATTCCAGATTGGCTAAAGATTTGCTACCTTCACTAAAGTGCATTCAAACACTATAACCAGCGATTAACACTTAAAGGAACGAGAAATTTCGTAGAAGCGCTGCAAACAGCTCAGTTGGAGACATCTGCGGCAGAAGCTTTCTTTTTTTTCCCCTTGAATGGGCATCAAAACTGCGTAAGTTTCTCCAGGCACTTTAGTCACCATTCCACTGTAGCAGGTATGTAGATAAAGTGATTTACAGCGAAAAATGTATGGGGATTCCAGATCAGCTAAAGATTTCCTACCTTCACTAAACTGCATTCAAACACTCTAACTAGATACTTACACGTAAATGAACGAGAAACTTCGTAGAAGAGCTGCAAACAGCTCAGTAGGAGACATCGGCGGCAGAATCTTTCCTTTTTCTCCTCGAATGTGCTCAAAACCCCGTAACTTGCTTCATGCTCTTACCTCACCATTCCTCTCCATTAGGTTTGTAGTTACGGTGTTCTAAAACGAAAGATATATAGGGATAACTGTTCAGCAAAAGATTTGCTATCTCCACGAAAATGATTTCACATACTGTAACCAGCTAGTTACACTGAAATGAAGGAAAGAGTTGTCAGAAGAGCTGCAAACAGCTCAGGTTGAGACATCTGCGGCAGAAGCTTTCCTTTTTTTCCCTTGAATGGGCATCAAAACTGCGTAAGTTTCTCCAGTCACTTTAGTCACTCTTGCACTGCAGAAGCTATGTAGATACAATGATTAATAGCCAAAGATGTATGGGGATTCCAGATTGGATAAAGATTTGCTACCTTCACTAAAGTGCATTCAAACACTATAACCAGCGATTAACACTTAAATGAACGAGAAATTTCGTAGAAGAGCTGCAAACAGCTCAGTTGGAGACATCTGCGGCAGAAGCTTTCCTTTTTTTTTTTTATTGAATGGGCTTCAAAAGCCCGTATGTTGTTCCACGCACTTTATTCACCAGTCCAATGCAGCAGGTATGTAGTAACTGTCATTTAAAGAGAAAGATGTATGGGGATACTAGATCAGCTAAAGGTTTGCTATCTTCACTACAGCTCAGTTGGAGACATCTGCGGCAAAAGCTTTCTTATTTTCTCGAACGTGCTTAAAACCCCGAAACTTGCTTCATACACTTAACTCACCATTCCCCTCCCGTAGGTTTGTAGTTACGGTGTTCTAAAGCCAAAGATATATAGGGATACCTGTTCAGCAAAAGATTTGCTATCTCCACGAGAATGATTTCACATACTGTAACCAGCTAGTTACACTGAAATGAAGGAGAAAGTTGTCAGAAGAGCTGCAAACAGCTCAGTTTGAGACATCTGCGGCAGAAGCTTTCCTTTTTTTCCCTTGAATGGGCATCAAACTAAGTTTCTCCAGGCACTTTAGTCACTATTGCACTGCAGAAGCTATGTAGTTACAATGATTAATAGCCAAAGATGTATGGGGATTCCAGATTGGCTAAAGATTTGCTACCTTCACTAAAATGCATTCAAACACTATAATCAGCTATTAACGCTTACATGAACTAGAAACTTCATAGAAGTGCTGCAAACAGCTCAGTTGGCGATATCTCCGGCAGAAGCTTTCCTTTTTTTCTAGAATGGGATTCAAAACCCCGTTAGTGCCTCCAGGCACTTTTGTCACCATTGTACTGCACAGGGTATGTTGTTACAGTGATTTATAGCGAAATATGTATGGGGACTCCAGATTGGATAAAGATTTGCTACCTTCACTAAAGTGCATTCAAACACTATAACCAGCGATTAACACTTAAAGGAACGAGAAATTTCGTAGAAGCGCTGCAAACAGCTCAGTTGGAGACATCTGCGGCAGAAGCTTTCCTTTTTTTCCCCTTGAATGGGCATCAAAACTGCGTAAGTTTCTCCAGGCACTGTAGTCACTATTGCACTGCTGAAGCTATGTAGTTACAATGATTAATAGCCAAAGATGTATGGGGATTCCAGATTGGCTAAAAATTTGCTACCTTCACTAAAGTGCATTCAAACACTATAACCAGCTATTAACGCTTACATGAACTAGAAACTTCATAGAAGTGCTGCAAACAGCTCAGTTGGCGATATCTCCGGCAGAAGCTTTCCTTTTTTTCTAGAATGGGATTCAAAACCCCGTTAGTGGCTCCAGGCACTTTGGTCACCATTGTACTGCACAGGGTATGTTGTTACATGGATTTATAGCGAAATATGTATGGGGATTCCAGATTGGATAAAGATTTGCTACCTTCACTAAAGTGCATTCAAACACTATAACCAGCGAGTAACACTTAAATGAACGAGAAGTTTCGTAGAAGAGCTGCAAACAGCTCAGTTGGAGACATCTGCGGCAAAAGCTTTCTTATTTTCTCGAACGTGCTTAAAACCCCGAAACTTGCTTCATACACTTAACTCACCATTCCCCTCCCGTAGGTTTGTAGTTACGGTGTTCTAAAGCCAAAGATATATAGGGATACCTGTTCAGCAAAAGATTTGCTATCTCCACGAAAATGATTTCACATACTGTAACCAGCTAGTTACACTGAAATGAAGGAGAAAGTTGTCAGAAGAGCTGCAAACAGCTCAGTTGGAGACATCTGCGGCAGAAGCTTTCCTTTTTTTCCCTTGAATGGGCATCAAACTAAGTTTCTCCAGGCACTGTAGTCACTATTGCACTGCTGAAGCTATGTAGTTACAATGATTAATAGCCAAAGATGTATGGGGATTCCAGATTGGCTAAAGATTTGCTACCTTCACTAAAGTGCATTCAAACACTATAACCAGAGATTAACACTTAAATGAACGAGAAATTTCGTAGAAGAGCTGCAAACAGCTCAAAAGGAGACATCGGCGGCAGAATCTTTCCTTTTTCTACTCGAATGTGCTTAAAACCCCGTAACTTGCTTCATACCTCACCATTCCCCTCCAGCAGGTTTGTAGTTACGGTGTTCTAAACCCAAAGATATGTAGGGATACCTGTTCAGCAAAAGATTTGCTATCTCCACGAAAATGATTTCACATACTGTAACCAGCGATTAACACTTAAATGAACGACAAATTTCGTAGAAGAGTTCCAAACAGCTCAGTTGGAGACATCTGCGGTAGAAGCTTTCCTTTTTTTCCCTTGAATGGGCATCAAAACTGCGTAAGTTTCTCCAGGCACTTTAGTCACCATTGCACTGCAGAAGCTATGTAGTTACAATGATTAATAGCCAAAGATGTATGGGGATTCCAGATTGGCTAAAGATTTGCTACCTTTACTAAAATGCATTCAAACACTATAATCAGCTATTAACGCTTACATGAACTAGAAACTTCATAGAAGTGCTGCAAACAGCTCAGTTGGCGATATCTCCGGCAGAAGCTTTCCTTTTTTTCTAGAATGGGATTCAAAACCCCGTTAGTGGCTCCAGGCACTTTTGTCACCATTGTACTGCACAGGGTATGTTGTTACAGTGATTTATAGCGAAATATGTATGGGGACTCCAGATTCGATAAAGATTTGCTACCTTCACTAAAGTGCATTCAAACACTATAACCAGCGATTAACACTTAAAGGAACGAGAAATTTCGTAGAAGTGCTGCAAACAGCTCAGTTGGAGACATCTGCGGCAGAAGCTTTCCTTTTTCTACTCGAATGTGCTTAAAACCCCGTAACGTGCTTCATACCTCACCATTCCCCTCCAGCAGGTTTGTAGTTACGGTGTTCTAAAGCCAAAGATATATAGGGATACCTGTTCAGCAAAAGATTTGCTATCTCCACGAGAATGATTTCACATACTGTAACCAGCTAGTTACACTGAAATGAAGGAGAAAGTTGTCAGAAGAGCTGCAAACAGCTCAGTTTGAGACATCTGCGGCAGAAGCTTTCCTTTTTTTCCCTTGAATGGGCATCAAACTAAGTTTCTCCAGGCACTTTAGTCACTATTGCACTGCAGAAGCTATGTAGTTACAATGATTAATAGCCAAAGATGTATGGGGATTCCAGATTGGCTAAAGATTTGCTACCTTCACTAAAGTGCATTCAAACACTATAACCAGCGATTAACACTTAAAGGAACGAGAAATTTCGTAGAAGCGCTGCAAACAGCTCAGTTGGAGACATCTGCGGCAGAAGCTTTCCTTTTTTTCCCCTTGAATGGGCATCAAAACTGCGTAACTTTCTCCAGGCACTTTAGTCACCATTCCACTGTAGCAGGTATGTAGATAAAGTGATTTACAGCGAAAAATGTATGGGGATTCCAGATCAGCTAAAGATTTCCTACCTTCACTAAACTGCATTCAAACACTCTAACTAGATACTTACACGTAAATGAACGAGAAACTTCGTAGAAGAGCTGCAAACAGCTCAGTAGGAGACATCGGCGGCAGAATCTTTCCTTTTTCTCCTCGAATGTGCTCAAAACCCCGTAACTTGCTTCATGCTCTTACCTCACCATTCCTCTCCATTAGGTTTGTAGTTACGGTGTTCTAAAACGAAAGATATATAGGGATAACTGTTCAGCAAAAGATTTGCTATCTCCACGAAAATGATTTCACATACTGTAACCAGCTAGTTACACTGAAATGAAGGAAAGAGTTGTCAGAAGAGCTGCAAACAGCTCAGGTTGAGACATCTGCGGCAGAAGCTTTCCTTTTTTTCCCTTGAATGGGCATCAAAACTGCGTAAGTTTCTCCAGTCACTTTAGTCACTCTTGCACTGCAGAAGCTATGTAGATACAATGATTAATAGCCAAAGATGTATGGGGATTCCAGATTGGATAAAGATTTGCTACCTTCACTAAAGTGCATTCAAACACTATAACCAGCGATTAACACTTAAATGAACGAGAAATTTCGTAGAAGAGCTGCAAACAGCTCAGTTGGAGATATATGCGGCAGAAGCTTTCCTTTTTTTTTTTTATTGAATGGGCTTCAAAAGCCCGTATGTTGTTCCACGCACTTTATTCACCAGTCCAATGCAGCAGGTATGTAGTAACTGTCATTTAAAGAGAAAGATGTATGGGGATACTAGATCAGCTAAAGGTTTGCTATCTTCACTAAACTGTATTCAAACACTATAACCAGCTACTTACACTTAAATGAACGAGAAACTTGGTAGAAGAGCTGCAAACAGCTCAGTTGGAGACATCTGCGGCAAAAGCTTTCTTATTTTCTCGAACGTGCTTAAAACCCCGAAACTTGCTTCATACACTTAACTCACCATTCCCCTCCCGTAGGTTTGTAGTTACGGTGTTCTAAAGCCAAAGATATATAGGGATACCTGTTCAGCAAAAGATTTGCTATCTCCACGAGAATGATTTCACATACTGTAACCAGCTAGTTACACTGAAATGAAGGAGAAAGTTGTCAGAAGAGCTGCAAACAGCTCAGTTTGAGACATCTGCGGCAGAAGCTTTCCTTTTTTTCCCTTGAATGGGCATCAAACTAAGTTTCTCCAGGCACTTTAGTCACTATTGCACTGCAGAAGCTATGTAGTTACAATGATTAATAGCCAAAGATGTATGGGGATTCCAGATTGGCTAAAGATTTGCTACCTTCACTAAAATGCATTCAAACACTATAATCAGCTATTAACGCTTACATGAACTAGAAACTTCATAGAAGTGCTGCAAACAGCTCAGTTGGCGATATCTCCGGCAGAAGCTTTCCTTTTTTTCTAGAATGGGATTCAAAACCCCGTTAGTGCCTCCAGGCACTTTTGTCACCATTGTACTGCACAGGGTATGTTGTTACAGTGATTTATAGCGAAATATGTATGGGGACTCCAGATTGGATAAAGATTTGCTACCTTCACTAAAGTGCATTCAAACACTATAACCAGCGAGTAACACTTAAATGAACGAGAAATTTCGTAGAAGAGCTGCAAACAGCTCAGTTGGAGACATCTGCGGCAAAAGCTTTCTTATTTTCTCGAACGTGCTTAAAACCCCGAAACTTGCTTCATACACTTAACTCACCATTCCCCTCCCGTAGGTTTGTAGTTACGGTGTTCTAAAGCCAAAGATATATAGGGATACCTGTTCAGCAAAAGATTTGCTATCTCCACGAAAATGATTTCACATACTGTAACCAGCTAGTTACACTGAAATGAAGGAGAAAGTTGTCAGAAGAGCTGCAAACAGCTCAGTTGGAGACATCTGCGGCAGAAGCTTTCCTTTTTTTCCCTTGAATGGGCATCAAACTAAGTTTCTCCAGGCACTGTAGTCACTATTGCACTGCTGAAGCTATGTAGTTACAATGATTAATAGCCAAAGATGTATGGGGATTCCAGATTGGCTAAAGATTTGCTACCTTCACTAAAGTGCATTCAAACACTATAACCAGCGATTAACACTTAAATGAACGAGAAATTTCGTAGAAGAGCTGCAAACAGCTCAAAAGGAGACATCTGCGGCAGAATCTTTCCTTTTTCTACTCGAATGTGCTTAAAACCCCGTAACTTGCTTCATACCTCACCATTCCCCTCCAGCAGGTTTGTAGTTACGGTGTTCTAAACCCAAAGATATGTAGGGATACCTGTTCAGCAAAAGATTTGCTATCTCCACGAAAATGATTTCACATACTGTAACCAGCGATTAACACTTAAATGAACGACAAATTTCGTAGAAGAGTTCCAAACAGCTCAGTTGGAGACATCTGCGGTAGAAGCTTTCCTTTTTTTCCCTTGAATGGGCATCAAAACTGCGTAAGTTTCTCCAGGCACTTTAGTCACCATTGCACTGCAGAAGCTATGTAGTTACAATGATTAATAGCCAAAGATGTATGGGGATTCCAGATTGGATAAAGTTTGCTACCTTCACTAAACTGCATTCAAACACTATAACCAGCTATTAACGCTTACATGAAATAGAAACTTCATAGAAGAGCTGCAAACAGCTCAGTTGGAGATATATGCGGCAGAAGCTTTCCTTTTTTTCTAGAATGGGATTCAAAACCCCGTTAGTGGCTCCAGGCACTTTGGTCACCATTGTACTGCACAGGGTATGTTGTTACATGGATTTATAGCGAAATATGTATGGGGATTCCAGATTGGCTAAAGATTTGCTACCTTCACTAAAGTGCATTCAAACACTATAACCAGCGAGTAACACTTAAATGAACGAGAAATTTCGTAGAAGAGCTGCAAACAGCTCAAAAGGAGACATCGGCGGCAGAATCTTTCCTTTTTCTACTCGAATGTGCTTAAAACCCCGTAACGTGCTTCATACCTCACCATTCCCCTCCAGCAGGTTTGTAGTTACGGTGTTCTAAAGCCAAAGATATATAGGGATACCTGTTCAGCAAAAGATTTGCTATCTCCACGAGAATGATTTCACATACTGTAACCAGCTAGTTACACTGAAATGAAGGAGAAAGTTGTCAGAAGAGCTGCAAACAGCTCAGTTTGAGACATCTGCGGCAGAAGCTTTCCTTTTTTTCCCTTGAATGGGCATCAAACTAAGTTTCTCCAGGCACTTTAGTCACTATTGCACTGCAGAAGCTATGTAGTTACAATGATTAATAGCCAAAGATGTATGGGGATTCCAGATTGGCTAAAGATTTGCTACCTTCACTAAAGTGCATTCAAACACTATAACCAGCGATTAACACTTAAAGGAACGAGAAATTTCGTAGAAGCGCTGCAAACAGCTCAGTTGGAGACATCTGCGGCAGAAGCTTTCCTTTTTTTCCCCTTGAATGGGCATCAAAACTGCGTAACTTTCTCCAGGCACTTTAGTCACCATTCCACTGTAGCAGGTATGTAGATAAAGTGATTTACAGCGAAAAATGTATGGGGATTCCAGATCAGCTAAAGATTTCCTACCTTCACTAAACTGCATTCAAACACTCTAACTAGATACTTACACGTAAATGAACGAGAAACTTCATAGAAGAGCTGCAAACAGCTCAGTAGGAGACATCGGCGGCAGAATCTTTCCTTTTTCTCCTCGAATGTGCTCAAAACCCCGTAACTTGCTTCATGCTCTTACCTCACCATTCCTCTCCATTAGGTTTGTAGTTACGGTGTTCTAAAACGAAAGATATATAGGGATAACTGTTCAGCAAAAGATTTGCTATCTCCACGAAAATGATTTCACATACTGTAACCAGCTAGTTACACTGAAATGAAGGAAAGAGTTGTCAGAAGAGCTGCAAACAGCTCAGGTTGAGACATCTGCGGCAGAAGCTTTCCTTTTTTTCCCTTGAATGGGCATCAAAACTGCGTAAGTTTCTCCAGTCACTTTAGTCACTCTTGCACTGCAGAAGCTATGTAGATACAATGATTAATAGCCAAAGATGTATGGGGATTCCAGATTGGATAAAGATTTGCTACCTTCACTAAAGTGCATTCAAACACTATAACCAGCGATTAACACTTAAATGAACGAGAAATTTCGTAGAAGAGCTGCAAACAGCTCAGTTGGAGACATCTGCGGCAGAAGCTTTCCTTTTTTTTTTTTATTGAATGGGCTTCAAAAGCCCGTATGTTGTTCCACGCACTTTATTCACCAGTCCAATGCAGCAGGTATGTAGTAACTGTCATTTAAAGAGAAAGATGTATGGGGATACTAGATCAGCTAAAGGTTTGCTATCTTCACTAAACTGTATTCAAACACTATAACCAGCTACTTACACTTAAATGAACGAGAAACTTGGTAGAAGAGCTGCAAACAGCTCAGTTGGAGACATCTGCGGCAAAAGCTTTCTTATTTTCTCGAACGTGCTTAAAACCCCGAAACTTGCTTCATACACTTAACTCACCATTCCCCTCCCGTAGGTTTGTAGTTACGGTGTTCTAAAGCCAAAGATATATAGGGATACCTGTTCAGCAAAAGATTTGCTATCTCCACGAAAATGATTTCACATACTGTAACCAGCTAGTTACACTGAAATGAAGGAGAAAGTTGTCAGAAGAGCTGCAAACAGCTCAGTTGGAGACATCTGCGGCAGAAGCTTTCCTTTTTTTCCCTTGAATGGGCATCAAACTAAGTTTCTCCAGGCACTGTAGTCACTATTGCACTGCTGAAGCTATGTAGTTACAATGATTAATAGCCAAAGATGTATGGGGATTCCAGATTGGCTAAAGATTTGCTACCTTCACTAAAGTGCATTCAAACACTATAACCAGCGATTAACACTTAAATGAACGAGAAATTTCGTAGAAGAGCTGCAAACAGCTCAAAAGGAGACATCGGCGGCAGAATCTTTCCTTTTTCTACTCGAATGTGCTTAAAACCCCGTAACTTGCTTCATACCTCACCATTCCCCTCCAGCAGGTTTGTAGTTACGGTGTTCTAAACCCAAAGATATGTAGGGATACCTGTTCAGCAAAAGATTTGCTATCTCCACGAAAATGATTTCACATACTGTAACCAGCGATTAACACTTAAATGAACGACAAATTTCGTAGAAGAGTTCCAAACAGCTCAGTTGGAGACATCTGCGGTAGAAGCTTTCCTTTTTTCCCTTGAATGGGCATCAAAACTGCGTAAGTTTCTCCAGGCACTTTAGTCACCATTGCACTGCAGAAGCTATGTAGTTACAATGATTAATAGCCAAAGATGTATGGGGATTCCAGATTGGATAAAGTTTGCTACCTTCACTAAACTGCATTCAAACACTATAACCAGCTATTAACGCTTACATGAAATAGAAACTTCATAGAAGAGCTGCAAACAGCTCAGTTGGAGATATATGCGGCAGAAGCTTTCCTTTTTTTCTAGAATGGGATTCAAAACCCCGTTAGTGGCTCCAGGCACTTTGGTCACCATTGTACTGCACAGGGTATGTTGTTACATGGATTTATAGCGAAATATGTATGGGGATTCCAGATTGGCTAAAGATTTGCTACCTTCACTAAAGTGCATTCAAACACTATAACCAGCGAGTAACACTTAAATGAACGAGAAATTTCGTAGAAGAGCTGCAAACAGCTCAAAAGGAGACATCGGCGGCAGAATCTTTCCTTTTTCTACTCGAATGTGCTTAAAACCCCGTAACGTGCTTCATACCTCACCATTCCCCTCCAGCAGGTTTGTAGTTACGGTGTTCTAAAGCCAAAGATATATAGGGATACCTGTTCAGCAAAAGATTTGCTATCTCCACGAGAATGATTTCACATACTGTAACCAGCTAGTTACACTGAAATGAAGGAGAAAGTTGTCAGAAGAGCTGCAAACAGCTCAGTTTGAGACATCTGCGGCAGAAGCTTTCCTTTTTTTCCCTTGAATGGGCATCAAACTAAGTTTCTCCAGGCACTTTAGTCACTATTGCACTGCAGAAGCTATGTAGTTACAATGATTAATAGCCAAAGATGTATGGGGATTCCAGATTGGCTAAAGATTTGCTACCTTCACTAAAGTGCATTCAAACACTATAACCAGCGATTAACACTTAAAGGAACGAGAAATTTCGTAGAAGCGCTGCAAACAGCTCAGTTGGAGACATCTGCGGCAGAAGCTTTCCTTTTTTTCCCCTTGAATGGGCATCAAAACTGCGTAACTTTCTCCAGGCACTTTAGTCACCATTCCACTGTAGCAGGTATGTAGATAAAGTGATTTACAGCGAAAAATGTATGGGGATTCCAGATCAGCTAAAGATTTCCTACCTTCACTAAACTGCATTCAAACACTCTAACTAGATACTTACACGTAAATGAACGAGAAACTTCGTAGAAGAGCTGCAAACAGCTCAGTAGGAGACATCGGCGGCAGAATCTTTCCTTTTTCTCCTCGAATGTGCTCAAAACCCCGTAACTTGCTTCATGCTCTTACCTCACCATTCCTCTCCATTAGGTTTGTAGTTACGGTGTTCTAAAACGAAAGATATATAGGGATAACTGTTCAGCAAAAGATTTGCTATCTCCACGAAAATGATTTCACATACTGTAACCAGCTAGTTACACTGAAATGAAGGAAAGAGTTGTCAGAAGAGCTGCAAACAGCTCAGGTTGAGACATCTGCGGCAGAAGCTTTCCTTTTTTTCCCTTGAATGGGCATCAAAACTGCGTAAGTTTCTCCAGTCACTTTAGTCACTCTTGCACTGCAGAAGCTATGTAGATACAATGATTAATAGCCAAAGATGTATGGGGATTCCAGATTGGATAAAGATTTGCTACCTTCACTAAAGTGCATTCAAACACTATAACCAGCGATTAACACTTAAATGAACGAGAAATTTCGTAGAAGAGCTGCAAACAGCTCAGTTGGAGACATCTGCGGCAGAAGCTTTCCTTTTTTTTTTTTATTGAATGGGCTTCAAAAGCCCGTATGTTGTTCCACGCACTTTATTCACCAGTCCAATGCAGCAGGTATGTAGTAACTGTCATTTAAAGAGAAAGATGTATGGGGATACTAGATCAGCTAAAGGTTTGCTATCTTCACTAAACTGTATTCAAACACTATAACCAGCTACTTACACTTAAATGAACGAGAAACTTGGTAGAAGAGCTGCAAACAGCTCAGTTGGAGACATCTGCGGCAAAAGCTTTCTTATTTTCTCGAACGTGCTTAAAACCCCGAAACTTGCTTCATACACTTAACTCACCATTCCCCTCCCGTAGGTTTGTAGTTACGGTGTTCTAAAGCCAAAGATATATAGGGATACCTGTTCAGCAAAAGATTTGCTATCTCCACGAAAATGATTTCACATACTGTAACCAGCTAGTTACACTGAAATGAAGGAGAAAGTTGTCAGAAGAGCTGCAAACAGCTCAGTTGGAGACATCTGCGGCAGAAGCTTTCCTTTTTTTCCCTTGAATGGGCATCAAACTAAGTTTCTCCAGGCACTGTAGTCACTATTGCACTGCTGAAGCTATGTAGTTACAATGATTAATAGCCAAAGATGTATGGGGATTCCAGATTGGCTAAAGATTTGCTACCTTCACTAAAGTGCATTCAAACACTATAACCAGCGATTAACACTTAAATGAACGAGAAATTTCGTAGAAGAGCTGCAAACAGCTCAAAAGGAGACATCGGCGGCAGAATCTTTCCTTTTTCTACTCGAATGTGCTTAAAACCCCGTAACTTGCTTCATACCTCACCATTCCCCTCCAGCAGGTTTGTAGTTACGGTGTTCTAAACCCAAAGATATGTAGGGATACCTGTTCAGCAAAAGATTTGCTATCTCCACGAAAATGATTTCACATACTGTAACCAGCGATTAACACTTAAATGAACGACAAATTTCGTAGAAGAGTTCCAAACAGCTCAGTTGGAGACATCTGCGGTAGAAGCTTTCCTTTTTTTCCCTTGAATGGGCATCAAAACTGCGTAAGTTTCTCCAGGCACTTTAGTCACCATTGCACTGCAGAAGCTATGTAGTTACAATGATTAATAGCCAAAGATGTATGGGGATTCCAGATTGGATAAAGTTTGCTACCTTCACTAAACTGCATTCAAACACTATAACCAGCTATTAACGCTTACATGAAATAGAAACTTCATAGAAGAGCTGCAAACAGCTCAGTTGGAGATATATGCGGCAGAAGCTTTCCTTTTTTTCTAGAATGGGATTCAAAACCCCGTTAGTGGCTCCAGGCACTTTGGTCACCATTGTACTGCACAGGGTATGTTGTTACATGGATTTATAGCGAAATATGTATGGGGATTCCAGATTGGCTAAAGATTTGCTACCTTCACTAAAGTGCATTCAAACACTATAACCAGCGAGTAACACTTAAATGAACGAGAAATTTCGTAGAAGAGCTGCAAACAGCTCAAAAGGAGACATCTGCGGCAGAAGCTTTCCTTTTTCTACTCGAATGTGCTTAAAACCCCGTAACGTGCTTCATACCTCACCATTCCCCTCCAGCAGGTTTGTAGTTACGGTGTTCTAAAGCCAAAGATATATAGGGATACCTGTTCAGCAAAAGATTTGCTATCTCCACGAGAATGATTTCACATACTGTAACCAGCTAGTTACACTGAAATGAAGGAGAAAGTTGTCAGAAGAGCTGCAAACAGCTCAGTTTGAGACATCTGCGGCAGAAGCTTTCCTTTTTTTCCCTTGAATGGGCATCAAACTAAGTTTCTCCAGGCACTTTAGTCACTATTGCACTGCAGAAGCTATGTAGTTACAATGATTAATAGCCAAAGATGTATGGGGATTCCAGATTGGCTAAAGATTTGCTACCTTCACTAAAGTGCATTCAAACACTATAACCAGCGATTAACACTTAAAGGAACGAGAAATTTCGTAGAAGCGCTGCAAACAGCTCAGTTGGAGACATCTGCGGCAGAAGCTTTCCTTTTTTTCCCCTTGAATGGGCATCAAAACTGCGTAACTTTCTCCAGGCACTTTAGTCACCATTCCACTGTAGCAGGTATGTAGATAAAGTGATTTACAGCGAAAAATGTATGGGGATTCCAGATCAGCTAAAGATTTCCTACCTTCACTAAACTGCATTCAAACACTCTAACTAGATACTTACACGTAAATGAACGAGAAACTTCGTAGAAGAGCTGCAAACAGCTCAGTAGGAGACATCGGCGGCAGAATCTTTCCTTTTTCTCCTCGAATGTGCTCAAAACCCCGTAACTTGCTTCATGCTCTTACCTCACCATTCCTCTCCATTAGGTTTGTAGTTACGGTGTTCTAAAACGAAAGATATATAGGGATAACTGTTCAGCAAAAGATTTGCTATCTCCACGAAAATGATTTCACATACTGTAACCAGCTAGTTACACTGAAATGAAGGAAAGAGTTGTCAGAAGAGCTGCAAACAGCTCAGGTTGAGACATCTGCGGCAGAAGCTTTCCTTTTTTTCCCTTGAATGGGCATCAAAACTGCGTAAGTTTCTCCAGTCACTTTAGTCACTCTTGCACTGCAGAAGCTATGTAGATACAATGATTAATAGCCAAAGATGTATGGGGATTCCAGATTGGATAAAGATTTGCTACCTTCACTAAAGTGCATTCAAACACTATAACCAGCGATTAACACTTAAATGAACGAGAAATTTCGTAGAAGAGCTGCAAACAGCTCAGTTGGAGACATCTGCGGCAGAAGCTTTCCTTTTTTTTTTTTATTGAATGGGCTTCAAAAGCCCGTATGTTGTTCCACGCACTTTATTCACCAGTCCAATGCAGCAGGTATGTAGTAACTGTCATTTAAAGAGAAAGATGTATGGGGATACTAGATCAGCTAAAGGTTTGCTATCTTCACTAAACTGTATTCAAACACTATAACCAGCTACTTACACTTAAATGAACGAGAAACTTGGTAGAAGAGCTGCAAACAGCTCAGTTGGAGACATCTGCGGCAAAAGCTTTCTTATTTTCTCGAACGTGCTTAAAACCCCGAAACTTGCTTCATACACTTAACTCACCATTCCCCTCCCGTAGGTTTGTAGTTACGGTGTTCTAAAGCCAAAGATATATAGGGATACCTGTTCAGCAAAAGATTTGCTATCTCCACGAAAATGATTTCACATACTGTAACCAGCTAGTTACACTGAAATGAAGGAGAAAGTTGTCAGAAGAGCTGCAAACAGCTCAGTTGGAGACATCTGCGGCAGAAGCTTTCCTTTTTTTCCCTTGAATGGGCATCAAACTAAGTTTCTCCAGGCACTTTAGTCACTATTGCACTGCAGAAGCTATGTAGTTACAATGATTAATAGCCAAAGATGTATGGGGATTCCAGATTGGCTAAAAATTTGCTACCTTCACTAAAGTGCATTCAAACACTATAACCAGCTATTAACGCTTACATGAACTAGAAACTTCATAGAAGTGCTGCAAACAGCTCAGTTGGCGATATCTCCGGCAGAAGCTTTCCTTTTTTTCTAGAATGGGATTCAAAACCCCGTTAGTGGCTCCAGGCACTTTGGTCACCATTGTACTGCACAGGGTATGTTGTTACATGGATTTATAGCGAAATATGTATGGGGATTCCAGATTGGATAAAGATTTGCTACCTTCACTAAAGTGCATTCAAACACTATAACCAGCGAGTAACACTTAAATGAACGAGAAATTTCGTAGAAGAGCTGCAAACAGCTCAGTTGGAGACATCTGCGGCAAAAGCTTTCTTATTTTCTCGAACGTGCTTAAAACCCCGAAACTTGCTTCATACACTTAACTCACCATTCCCCTCCCGTAGGTTTGTAGTTACGGTGTTCTAAAGCCAAAGATATATAGGGATACCTGTTCAGCAAAAGATTTGCTATCTCCACGAAAATGATTTCACATACTGTAACCAGCTAGTTACACTGAAATGAAGGAGAAAGTTGTCAGAAGAGCTGCAAACAGCTCAGTTGGAGACATCTGCGGCAGAAGCTTTCCTTTTTTTCCCTTGAATGGGCATCAAACTAAGTTTCTCCAGGCACTGTAGTCACTATTGCACTGCTGAAGCTATGTAGTTACAATGATTAATAGCCAAAGATGTATGGGGATTCCAGATTGGCTAAAGATTTGCTACCTTCACTAAAGTGCATTCAAACACTATAACCAGCGATTAACACTTAAATGAACGAGAAATTTCGTAGAAGAGCTGCAAACAGCTCAAAAGGAGACATCGGCGGCAGAATCTTTCCTTTTTCTACTCGAATGTGCTTAAAACCCCGTAACTTGCTTCATACCTCACCATTCCCCTCCAGCAGGTTTGTAGTTACGGTGTTCTAAACCCAAAGATATGTAGGGATACCTGTTCAGCAAAAGATTTGCTATCTCCACGAAAATGATTTCACATACTGTAACCAGCGATTAACACTTAAATGAACGACAAATTTCGTAGAAGAGTTCCAAACAGCTCAGTTGGAGACATCTGCGGTAGAAGCTTTCCTTTTTTTCCCTTGAATGGGCATCAAAACTGCGTAAGTTTCTCCAGGCACTTTAGTCACCATTGCACTGCAGAAGCTATGTAGTTACAATGATTAATAGCCAAAGATGTATGGGGATTCCAGATTGGATAAAGTTTGCTACCTTCACTAAACTGCATTCAAACACTATAACCAGCTATTAACGCTTACATGAAATAGAAACTTCATAGAAGAGCTGCAAACAGCTCAGTTGGAGATATATGCGGCAGAAGCTTTCCTTTTTTTCTAGAATGGGATTCAAAACCCCGTTAGTGGCTCCAGGCACTTTGGTCACCATTGTACTGCACAGGGTATGTTGTTACATGGATTTATAGCGAAATATGTATGGGGATTCCAGATTGGCTAAAGATTTGCTACCTTCACTAAAGTGCATTCAAACACTATAACCAGCGAGTAACACTTAAATGAACGAGAAATTTCGTAGAAGAGCTGCAAACAGCTCAAAAGGAGACATCGGCGGCAGAATCTTTCCTTTTTCTACTCGAATGTGCTTAAAACCCCGTAACGTGCTTCATACCTCACCATTCCCCTCCAGCAGGTTTGTAGTTACGGTGTTCTAAAGCCAAAGATATATAGGGATACCTGTTCAGCAAAAGATTTGCTATCTCCACGAGAATGATTTCACATACTGTAACCAGCTAGTTACACTGAAATGAAGGAGAAAGTTGTCAGAAGAGCTGCAAACAGCTCAGTTTGAGACATCTGCGGCAGAAGCTTTCCTTTTTTTCCCTTGAATGGGCATCAAACTAAGTTTCTCCAGGCACTTTAGTCACTATTGCACTGCAGAAGCTATGTAGTTACAATGATTAATAGCCAAAGATGTATGGGGATTCCAGATTGGCTAAAGATTTGCTACCTTCACTAAAGTGCATTCAAACACTATAACCAGCGATTAACACTTAAAGGAACGAGAAATTTCGTAGAAGCGCTGCAAACAGCTCAGTTGGAGACATCTGCGGCAGAAGCTTTCCTTTTTTTCCCCTTGAATGGGCATCAAAACTGCGTAACTTTCTCCAGGCACTTTAGTCACCATTCCACTGTAGCAGGTATGTAGATAAAGTGATTTACAGCGAAAAATGTATGGGGATTCCAGATCAGCTAAAGATTTCCTACCTTCACTAAACTGCATTCAAACACTCTAACTAGATACTTACACGTAAATGAACGAGAAACTTCGTAGAAGAGCTGCAAACAGCTCAGTAGGAGACATCGGCGGCAGAATCTTTCCTTTTTCTCCTCGAATGTGCTCAAAACCCCGTAACTTGCTTCATGCTCTTACCTCACCATTCCTCTCCATTAGGTTTGTAGTTACGGTGTTCTAAAACGAAAGATATATAGGGATAACTGTTCAGCAAAAGATTTGCTATCTCCACGAAAATGATTTCACATACTGTAACCAGCTAGTTACACTGAAATGAAGGAAAGAGTTGTCAGAAGAGCTGCAAACAGCTCAGGTTGAGACATCTGCGGCAGAAGCTTTCCTTTTTTTCCCTTGAATGGGCATCAAAACTGCGTAAGTTTCTCCAGTCACTTTAGTCACTCTTGCACTGCAGAAGCTATGTAGATACAATGATTAATAGCCAAAGATGTATGGGGATTCCAGATTGGATAAAGATTTGCTACCTTCACTAAAGTGCATTCAAACACTATAACCAGCGATTAACACTTAAATGAACGAGAAATTTCGTAGAAGAGCTGCAAACAGCTCAGTTGGAGACATCTGCGGCAGAAGCTTTCCTTTTTTTTTTTATTGAATGGGCTTCAAAAGCCCGTATGTTGTTCCACGCACTTTATTCACCAGTCCAATGCAGCAGGTATGTAGTAACTGTCATTTAAAGAGAAAGATGTATGGGGATACTAGATCAGCTAAAGGTTTGCTATCTTCACTAAACTGTATTCAAACACTATAACCAGCTACTTACACTTAAATGAACGAGAAACTTGGTAGAAGAGCTGCAAACAGCTCAGTTGGAGACATCTGCGGCAAAAGCTTTCTTATTTTCTCGAACGTGCTTAAAACCCCGAAACTTGCTTCATACACTTAACTCACCATTCCCCTCCCGTAGGTTTGTAGTTACGGTGTTCTAAAGCCAAAGATATATAGGGATACCTGTTCAGCAAAAGATTTGCTATCTCCACGAAAATGATTTCACATACTGTAACCAGCTAGTTACACTGAAATGAAGGAGAAAGTTGTCAGAAGAGCTGCAAACAGCTCAGTTGGAGACATCTGCGGCAGAAGCTTTCCTTTTTTTCCCTTGAATGGGCATCAAACTAAGTTTCTCCAGGCACTGTAGTCACTATTGCACTGCTGAAGCTATGTAGTTACAATGATTAATAGCCAAAGATGTATGGGGATTCCAGATTGGCTAAAGATTTGCTACCTTCACTAAAGTGCATTCAAACACTATAACCAGCGATTAACACTTAAATGAACGAGAAATTTCGTAGAAGAGCTGCAAACAGCTCAAAAGGAGACATCGGCGGCAGAATCTTTCCTTTTTCTACTCGAATGTGCTTAAAACCCCGTAACTTGCTTCATACCTCACCATTCCCCTCCAGCAGGTTTGTAGTTACGGTGTTCTAAACCCAAAGATATGTAGGGATACCTGTTCAGCAAAAGATTTGCTATCTCCACGAAAATGATTTCACATACTGTAACCAGCGATTAACACTTAAATGAACGACAAATTTCGTAGAAGAGTTCCAAACAGCTCAGTTGGAGACATCTGCGGTAGAAGCTTTCCTTTTTTTCCCTTGAATGGGCATCAAAACTGCGTAAGTTTCTCCAGGCACTTTAGTCACCATTGCACTGCAGAAGCTATGTAGTTACAATGATTAATAGCCAAAGATGTATGGGGATTCCAGATTGGATAAAGTTTGCTACCTTCACTAAACTGCATTCAAACACTATAACCAGCTATTAACGCTTACATGAACTAGAAACTTCATAGAAGAGCTGCAAACAGCTCAGTTGGAAATATATGCGGCAGAAGCTTTCCTTTTTTTCTAGAATGGGATTCAAAACCCCGTTAGTGGCTCCAGGCACTTTGGTCACCATTGTACTGCACAGGGTATGTTGTTACATGGATTTATAGCGAAATATGTATGGGGATTCCAGATTGGATAAAGATTTGCTACCTTCACTAAAGTGCATTCAAACACTATAACCAGCGATTAACACTTAAATGAACGAGAAATTTCGTAGAAGAGCTGCAAACAGCTCAAAAGGAGACATCGGCGGCAGAATCTTTCCTTTTTCTACTCGAATGTGCTTAAAACCCCGTAACGTGCTTCATACCTCACCATTCCCCTCCAGCAGGTTTGTAGTTACGGTGTTCTAAAGCCAAAGATATATAGGGATACCTGTTCAGCAAAAGATTTGCTATCTCCACGAGAATGATTTCACATACTGTAACCAGCTACTTACACTGAAATGAAGGAGAAAGTTGTCAGAAGAGCTGCAAACAGCTCAGTTTGAGACATCTGCGTCAGAAGCTTTCCTTTTTTTCCCTTGAATGGGCATCAAACTAAGTTTCTCCAGGCACTTTAGTCACTATTGCACTGCAGAAGCTATGTAGTTACAATGATTAATAGCCAAAGATGTATGGGGATTCCAGATTGGCTAAAGATTTGCTACCTTCACTAAAGTGCATTCAAACACTATAACCAGCGATTAACACTTAAAGGAACGAGAAATTTCGTAGAAGCGCTGCAAACAGCTCAGTTGGAGACATCTGCGGCAGAAGCTTTCCTTTTTTTCCCCTTGAATGGGCATCATAACTGCGTAAGTTTCTCCAGGCACTTTAGTCACCATTCCACTGTAGCAGGTATGTAGATAAAGTGATTTACAGCGAAAAATGTATGGGGATTCCAGATCAGCTAAAGATTTCCTACCTTCACTAAACTGCATTCAAACACTCTAACTAGATACTTACACGTAAATGAACGAGAAACTTCGTAGAAGAGCTGCAAACAGCTCAGTAGGAGACATCGGCGGCAGAATCTTTCCTTTTTCTCCTCGAATGTGCTCAAAACCCCGTAACTTGCTTCATGCTCTTACCTCACCATTCCTCTCCATTAGGTTTGTAGTTACGGTGTTCTAAAACGAAAGATATATAGGGATAACTGTTCAGCAAAAGATTTGCTATCTCCACGAAAATGATTTCACATACTGTAACCAGCTAGTTACACTGAAATGAAGGAAAGAGTTGTCAGAAGAGCTGCAAACAGCTCAGGTTGAGACATCTGCGGCAGAAGCTTTCCTTTTTTTCCCTTGAATGGGCATCAAAACTGCGTAAGTTTCTCCAGTCACTTTAGTCACTCTTGCACTGCAGAAGCTATGTAGATACAATGATTAATAGCCAAAGATGTATGGGGATTCCAGATTGGATAAAGATTTGCTACCTTCACTAAAGTGCATTCAAACACTATAACCAGCGATTAACACTTAAATGAACGAGAAATTTCGTAGAAGAGCTGCAAACAGCTCAGTTGGAGACATCTGCGGCAGAAGCTTTCCTTTTTTTTATTGAATGGGCTTCAAAAGCCCGTATGTTGTTCCACGCACTTTATTCACCAGTCCAATGCAGCAGGTATGTAGTAACTGTGATTTAAAGAGAAAGATGTATGGGGATACTAGATCAGCTAAAGGTTTGCTATCTTCACTAAACTGTATTCAAACACTATAACCAGCTACTTACACTTAAATGAACGAGAAACTTGGTAGAAGAGCTGCAAAGAGCTCAGTTGGAGACATCTGCGGCAAAAGCTTTCTTATTTTCTCGAACGTGCTTAAAACCCCGAAACTTGCTTCATACACTTAACTCACCATTCCCCTCCCGTAGGTTTGTAGTTACGGTGTTCTAAAGCCAAAGATATATAGGGATACCTGTTCAGCAAAAGATTTGCTATCTCCACGAGAATGATTTCACATACTGTAACCAGCTAGTTACACTGAAATGAAGGAGAAAGTTGTCAGAAGAGCTGCAAACAGCTCAGTTTGAGACATCTGCGGCAGAAGCTTTCCTTTTTTTCCCTTGAATGGGCATCAAACTAAGTTTCTCCAGGCACTTTAGTCACTATTGCACTGCAGAAGCTATGTAGTTACAATGATTAATAGCCAAAGATGTATGGGGATTCCAGATTGGCTAAAGATTTGCTACCTTCACTAAAATGCATTCAAACACTATAATCAGCTATTAACGCTTACATGAACTAGAAACTTCATAGAAGTGCTGCAAACAGCTCAGTTGGCGATATCTCCGGCAGAAGCTTTCCTTTTTTTCTAGAATGGGATTCAAAACCCCGTTAGTGCCTCCAGGCACTTTTGTCACCATTGTACTGCACAGGGTATGTTGTTACAGTGATTTATAGCGAAATATGTATGGGGACTCCAGATTGGATAAAGATTTGCTACCTTCACTAAAGTGCATTCAAACACTATAACCAGCGATTAACACTTAAAGGAACGAGAAATTTCGTAGAAGCGCTGCAAACAGCTCAGTTGGAGACATCTGCGGCAGAAGCTTTCCTTTTTTTCCCCTTGAATGGGCATCAAAACTGCGTAAGTTTCTCCAGGCACTGTAGTCACTATTGCACTGCTGAAGCTATGTAGTTACAATGATTAATAGCCAAAGATGTATGGGGATTCCAGATTGGCTAAAAATTTGCTACCTTCACTAAAGTGCATTCAAACACTATAACCAGCTATTAACGCTTACATGAACTAGAAACTTCATAGAAGTGCTGCAAACAGCTCAGTTGGCGATATCTCCGGCAGAAGCTTTCCTTTTTTTCTAGAATGGGATTCAAAACCCCGTTAGTGGCTCCAGGCACTTTGGTCACCATTGTACTGCACAGGGTATGTTGTTACATGGATTTATAGCGAAATATGTATGGGGATTCCAGATTGGATAAAGATTTGCTACCTTCACTAAAGTGCATTCAAACACTATAACCAGCGAGTAACACTTAAATGAACGAGAAGTTTCGTAGAAGAGCTGCAAACAGCTCAGTTGGAGACATCTGCGGCAAAAGCTTTCTTATTTTCTCGAACGTGCTTAAAACCCCGAAACTTGCTTCATACACTTAACTCACCATTCCCCTCCCGTAGGTTTGTAGTTACGGTGTTCTAAAGCCAAAGATATATAGGGATACCTGTTCAGCAAAAGATTTGCTATCTCCACGAAAATGATTTCACATACTGTAACCAGCTAGTTACACTGAAATGAAGGAGAAAGTTGTCAGAAGAGCTGCAAACAGCTCAGTTGGAGACATCTGCGGCAGAAGCTTTCCTTTTTTTCCCTTGAATGGGCATCAAACTAAGTTTCTCCAGGCACTGTAGTCACTATTGCACTGCTGAAGCTATGTAGTTACAATGATTAATAGCCAAAGATGTATGGGGATTCCAGATTGGCTAAAGATTTGCTACCTTCACTAAAGTGCATTCAAACACTATAACCAGCGATTAACACTTAAATGAACGAGAAATTTCGTAGAAGAGCTGCAAACAGCTCAAAAGGAGACATCTGCGGCAGAATCTTTCCTTTTTCTACTCGAATGTGCTTAAAACCCCGTAACTTGCTTCATACCTCACCATTCCCCTCCAGCAGGTTTGTAGTTATGGTGTTCTAAACCCAAAGATATGTAGGGATACCTGTTCAGCAAAAGATTTGCTATCTCCACGAAAATGATTTCACATACTGTAACCAGCGATTAACACTTAAATGAACGACAAATTTCGTAGAAGAGTTCCAAACAGCTCAGTTGGAGACATCTGCGGTAGAAGCTTTCCTTTTTTTCCCTTGAATGGGCATCAAAACTGCGTAAGTTTCTCCAGGCACTTTAGTCACCATTGCACTGCAGAAGCTATGTAGTTACAATGATTAATAGCCAAAGATGTATGGGGATTCCAGATTGGATAAAGTTTGCTACCTTCACTAAACTGCATTCAAACACTATAACCAGCTATTAACGCTTACATGAACTAGAAACTTCATAGAAGAGCTGCAAACAGCTCAGTTGGAGATATATGCGGCAGAAGCTTTCCTTTTTTTCTAGAATGGGATTCAAAACCCCGTTAGTGGCTCCAGGCACTTTGGTCACCATTGTACTGCACAGGGTATGTTGTTACATGGATTTATAGCGAAATATGTATGGGGATTCCAGATTGGCTAAAGATTTGCTACCTTCACTAAAGTGCATTCAAACACTATAACCAGCGATTAACACTTAAAGGAACGAGAAATTTCGTAGAAGCGCTGCAAACAGCTCAGTTGGAGACATCTGCGGCAGAAGCTTTCCTTTTTTTCCCCTTGAATGGGCATCATAACTGCGTAAGTTTCTCCAGGCACTTTAGTCACCATTCCACTGTAGCAGGTATGTAGATAAAGTGATTTACAGCGAAAAATGTATGGGGATTCCAGATCAGCTAAAGATTTCCTACCTTCACTAAACTGCATTCAAACACTCTAACTAGATACTTACACGTAAATGAACGAGAAACTTCGTAGAAGAGCTGCAAACAGCTCAGTAGGAGACATCGGCGGCAGAATCTTTCCTTTTTCTCCTCGAATGTGCTCAAAACCCCGTAACTTGCTTCATGCTCTTACCTCACCATTCCTCTCCATTAGGTTTGTAGTTACGGTGTTCTAAAACGAAAGATATATAGGGATAACTGTTCAGCAAAAGATTTGCTATCTCCACGAAAATGATTTCACATACTGTAACCAGCTAGTTACACTGAAATGAAGGAAAGAGTTGTCAGAAGAGCTGCAAACAGCTCAGGTTGAGACATCTGCGGCAGAAGCTTTCCTTTTTTTCCCTTGAATGGGCATCAAAACTGCGTAAGTTTCTCCAGTCACTTTAGTCACTCTTGCACTGCAGAAGCTATGTAGATACAATGATTAATAGCCAAAGATGTATGGGGATTCCAGATTGGATAAAGATTTGCTACCTTCACTAAAGTGCATTCAAACACTATAACCAGCGATTAACACTTAAATGAACGAGAAATTTCGTAGAAGAGCTGCAAACAGCTCAGTTGGAGACATCTGCGGCAGAAGCTTTCCTTTTTTTTATTGAATGGGCTTCAAAAGCCCGTATGTTGTTCCACGCACTTTATTCACCAGTCCAATGCAGCAGGTATGTAGTAACTGTGATTTAAAGAGAAAGATGTATGGGGATACTAGATCAGCTAAAGGTTTGCTATCTTCACTAAACTGTATTCAAACACTATAACCAGCTACTTACACTTAAATGAACGAGAAACTTGGTAGAAGAGCTGCAAAGAGCTCAGTTGGAGACATCTGCGGCAAAAGCTTTCTTATTTTCTCGAACGTGCTTAAAACCCCGAAACTTGCTTCATACACTTAACTCACCATTCCCCTCCCGTAGGTTTGTAGTTACGGTGTTCTAAAGCCAAAGATATATAGGGATACCTGTTCAGCAAAAGATTTGCTATCTCCACGAGAATGATTTCACATACTGTAACCAGCTAGTTACACTGAAATGAAGGAGAAAGTTGTCAGAAGAGCTGCAAACAGCTCAGTTTGAGACATCTGCGGCAGAAGCTTTCCTTTTTTTCCCTTGAATGGGCATCAAACTAAGTTTCTCCAGGCACTTTAGTCACTATTGCACTGCAGAAGCTATGTAGTTACAATGATTAATAGCCAAAGATGTATGGGGATTCCAGATTGGCTAAAGATTTGCTACCTTCACTAAAATGCATTCAAACACTATAATCAGCTATTAACGCTTACATGAACTAGAAACTTCATAGAAGTGCTGCAAACAGCTCAGTTGGCGATATCTCCGGCAGAAGCTTTCCTTTTTTTCTAGAATGGGATTCAAAACCCCGTTAGTGCCTCCAGGCACTTTTGTCACCATTGTACTGCACAGGGTATGTTGTTACAGTGATTTATAGCGAAATATGTATGGGGACTCCAGATTGGATAAAGATTTGCTACCTTCACTAAAGTGCATTCAAACACTATAACCAGCGATTAACACTTAAAGGAACGAGAAATTTCGTAGAAGCGCTGCAAACAGCTCAGTTGGAGACATCTGCGGCAGAAGCTTTCCTTTTTTTCCCCTTGAATGGGCATCAAAACTGCGTAAGTTTCTCCAGGCACTGTAGTCACTATTGCACTGCTGAAGCTATGTAGTTACAATGATTAATAGCCAAAGATGTATGGGGATTCCAGATTGGCTAAAAATTTGCTACCTTCACTAAAGTGCATTCAAACACTATAACCAGCTATTAACGCTTACATGAACTAGAAACTTCATAGAAGTGCTGCAAACAGCTCAGTTGGCGATATCTCCGGCAGAAGCTTTCCTTTTTTTCTAGAATGGGATTCAAAACCCCGTTAGTGGCTCCAGGCACTTTGGTCACCATTGTACTGCACAGGGTATGTTGTTACATGGATTTATAGCGAAATATGTATGGGGATTCCAGATTGGATAAAGATTTGCTACCTTCACTAAAGTGCATTCAAACACTATAACCAGCGAGTAACACTTAAATGAACGAGAAGTTTCGTAGAAGAGCTGCAAACAGCTCAGTTGGAGACATCTGCGGCAAAAGCTTTCTTATTTTCTCGAACGTGCTTAAAACCCCGAAACTTGCTTCATACACTTAACTCACCATTCCCCTCCCGTAGGTTTGTAGTTACGGTGTTCTAAAGCCAAAGATATATAGGGATACCTGTTCAGCAAAAGATTTGCTATCTCCACGAAAATGATTTCACATACTGTAACCAGCTAGTTACACTGAAATGAAGGAGAAAGTTGTCAGAAGAGCTGCAAACAGCTCAGTTGGAGACATCTGCGGCAGAAGCTTTCCTTTTTTTCCCTTGAATGGGCATCAAACTAAGTTTCTCCAGGCACTGTAGTCACTATTGCACTGCTGAAGCTATGTAGTTACAATGATTAATAGCCAAAGATGTATGGGGATTCCAGATTGGCTAAAGATTTGCTACCTTCACTAAAGTGCATTCAAACACTATAACCAGCGATTAACACTTAAATGAACGAGAAATTTCGTAGAAGAGCTGCAAACAGCTCAAAAGGAGACATCTGCGGCAGAATCTTTCCTTTTTCTACTCGAATGTGCTTAAAACCCCGTAACTTGCTTCATACCTCACCATTCCCCTCCAGCAGGTTTGTAGTTATGGTGTTCTAAACCCAAAGATATGTAGGGATACCTGTTCAGCAAAAGATTTGCTATCTCCACGAAAATGATTTCACATACTGTAACCAGCGATTAACACTTAAATGAACGACAAATTTCGTAGAAGAGTTCCAAACAGCTCAGTTGGAGACATCTGCGGTAGAAGCTTTCCTTTTTTTCCCTTGAATGGGCATCAAAACTGCGTAAGTTTCTCCAGGCACTTTAGTCACCATTGCACTGCAGAAGCTATGTAGTTACAATGATTAATAGCCAAAGATGTATGGGGATTCCAGATTGGATAAAGTTTGCTACCTTCACTAAACTGCATTCAAACACTATAACCAGCTATTAACGCTTACATGAACTAGAAACTTCATAGAAGAGCTGCAAACAGCTCAGTTGGAGATATATGCGGCAGAAGCTTTCCTTTTTTTCTAGAATGGGATTCAAAACCCCGTTAGTGGCTCCAGGCACTTTGGTCACCATTGTACTGCACAGGGTATGTTGTTACATGGATTTATAGCGAAATATGTATGGGGATTCCAGATTGGCTAAAGATTTGCTACCTTCACTAAAGTGCATTCAAACACTATAACCAGCGATTAACACTTAAAGGAACGAGAAATTTCGTAGAAGCGCTGCAAACAGCTCAGTTGGAGACATCTGCGGCAGAAGCTTTCCTTTTTTTCCCCTTGAATGGGCATCATAACTGCGTAAGTTTCTCCAGGCACTTTAGTCACCATTCCACTGTAGCAGGTATGTAGATAAAGTGATTTACAGCGAAAAATGTATGGGGATTCCAGATCAGCTAAAGATTTCCTACCTTCACTAAACTGCATTCAAACACTCTAACTAGATAC
The DNA here is from genome assembly GCF_052426305.1 of Pelodiscus sinensis. Taxonomy (NCBI): domain Eukaryota; kingdom Metazoa; phylum Chordata; order Testudines; family Trionychidae; genus Pelodiscus; species Pelodiscus sinensis. The sequence continues at coordinate 10,688,003 of NC_143069.1, read as the reverse complement.
TTACACGTAAATGAACGAGAAACTTCGTAGAAGAGCTGCAAACAGCTCAGTAGGAGACATCGGCGGCAGAATCTTTCCTTTTTTCTCCTCGAATGTGCTCAAAACCCCGTAACTTGCTTCATGCTCTTACCTCACCATTCCTCTCCATTAGGTTTGTAGTTACGGTGTTCTAAAACGAAAGATATATAGGGATAACTGTTCAGCAAAAGATTTGCTATCTCCACGAAAATGATTTCACATACTGTAACCAGCTAGTTACACTGAAATGAAGGAAAGAGTTGTCAGAAGAGCTGCAAACAGCTCAGGTTGAGACATCTGCGGCAGAAGCTTTCCTTTTTTTCCCTTGAATGGGCATCAAAACTGCGTAAGTTTCTCCAGTCACTTTAGTCACTCTTGCACTGCAGAAGCTATGTAGATACAATGATTAATAGCCAAAGATGTATGGGGATTCCAGATTGGATAAAGATTTGCTACCTTCACTAAAGTGCATTCAAACACTATAACCAGCGATTAACACTTAAATGAACGAGAAATTTCGTAGAAGAGCTGCAAACAGCTCAGTTGGAGACATCTGCGGCAGAAGCTTTCCTTTTTTTTTTTATTGAATGGGCTTCAAAAGCCCGTATGTTGTTCCACGCACTTTATTCACCAGTCCAATGCAGCAGGTATGTAGTAACTGTGATTTAAAGAGAAAGATGTATGGGGATACTAGATCAGCTAAAGGTTTGCTATCTTCACTAAACTGTATTCAAACACTATAACCAGCTACTTACACTTAAATGAACGAGAAACTTGGTAGAAGAGCTGCAAAGAGCTCAGTTGGAGACATCTGCGGCAAAAGCTTTCTTATTTTCTCGAACGTGCTTAAAACCCCGAAACTTGCTTCATACACTTAACTCACCATTCCCCTCCCGTAGGTTTGTAGTTACGGTGTTCTAAAGCCAAAGATATATAGGGATACCTGTTCAGCAAAAGATTTGCTATCTCCACGAGAATGATTTCACATACTGTAACCAGCTAGTTACACTGAAATGAAGGAGAAAGTTGTCAGAAGAGCTGCAAACAGCTCAGTTTGAGACATCTGCGGCAGAAGCTTTCCTTTTTTTCCCTTGAATGGGCATCAAACTAAGTTTCTCCAGGCACTTTAGTCACTATTGCACTGCAGAAGCTATGTAGTTACAATGATTAATAGCCAAAGATGTATGGGGATTCCAGATTGGCTAAAGATTTGCTACCTTCACTAAAATGCATTCAAACACTATAATCAGCTATTAACGCTTACATGAACTAGAAACTTCATAGAAGTGCTGCAAACAGCTCAGTTGGCGATATCTCCGGCAGAAGCTTTCCTTTTTTTCTAGAATGGGATTCAAAACCCCGTTAGTGCCTCCAGGCACTTTTGTCACCATTGTACTGCACAGGGTATGTTGTTACAGTGATTTATAGCGAAATATGTATGGGGACTCCAGATTGGATAAAGATTTGCTACCTTCACTAAAGTGCATTCAAACACTATAACCAGCGATTAACACTTAAAGGAACGAGAAATTTCGTAGAAGCGCTGCAAACAGCTCAGTTGGAGACATCTGCGGCAGAAGCTTTCCTTTTTTTCCCCTTGAATGGGCATCAAAACTGCGTAAGTTTCTCCAGGCACTGTAGTCACTATTGCACTGCTGAAGCTATGTAGTTACAATGATTAATAGCCAAAGATGTATGGGGATTCCAGATTGGCTAAAAATTTGCTACCTTCACTAAAGTGCATTCAAACACTATAACCAGCTATTAACGCTTACATGAACTAGAAACTTCATAGAAGTGCTGCAAACAGCTCAGTTGGCGATATCTCCGGCAGAAGCTTTCCTTTTTTTCTAGAATGGGATTCAAAACCCCGTTAGTGGCTCCAGGCACTTTGGTCACCATTGTACTGCACAGGGTATGTTGTTACATGGATTTATAGCGAAATATGTATGGGGATTCCAGATTGGATAAAGATTTGCTACCTTCACTAAAGTGCATTCAAACACTATAACCAGCGAGTAACACTTAAATGAACGAGAAGTTTCGTAGAAGAGCTGCAAACAGCTCAGTTGGAGACATCTGCGGCAAAAGCTTTCTTATTTTCTCGAACGTGCTTAAAACCCCGAAACTTGCTTCATACACTTAACTCACCATTCCCCTCCCGTAGGTTTGTAGTTACGGTGTTCTAAAGCCAAAGATATATAGGGATACCTGTTCAGCAAAAGATTTGCTATCTCCACGAAAATGATTTCACATACTGTAACCAGCTAGTTACACTGAAATGAAGGAGAAAGTTGTCAGAAGAGCTGCAAACAGCTCAGTTGGAGACATCTGCGGCAGAAGCTTTCCTTTTTTTCCCTTGAATGGGCATCAAACTAAGTTTCTCCAGGCACTGTAGTCACTATTGCACTGCTGAAGCTATGTAGTTACAATGATTAATAGCCAAAGATGTATGGGGATTCCAGATTGGCTAAAGATTTGCTACCTTCACTAAAGTGCATTCAAACACTATAACCAGCGATTAACACTTAAATGAACGAGAAATTTCGTAGAAGAGCTGCAAACAGCTCAAAAGGAGACATCTGCGGCAGAATCTTTCCTTTTTCTACTCGAATGTGCTTAAAACCCCGTAACTTGCTTCATACCTCACCATTCCCCTCCAGCAGGTTTGTAGTTATGGTGTTCTAAACCCAAAGATATGTAGGGATACCTGTTCAGCAAAAGATTTGCTATCTCCACGAAAATGATTTCACATACTGTAACCAGCGATTAACACTTAAATGAACGACAAATTTCGTAGAAGAGTTCCAAACAGCTCAGTTGGAGACATCTGCGGTAGAAGCTTTCCTTTTTTTCCCTTGAATGGGCATCAAAACTGCGTAAGTTTCTCCAGGCACTTTAGTCACCATTGCACTGCAGAAGCTATGTAGTTACAATGATTAATAGCCAAAGATGTATGGGGATTCCAGATTGGATAAAGTTTGCTACCTTCACTAAACTGCATTCAAACACTATAACCAGCTATTAACGCTTACATGAACTAGAAACTTCATAGAAGAGCTGCAAACAGCTCAGTTGGAGATATATGCGGCAGAAGCTTTCCTTTTTTTCTAGAATGGGATTCAAAACCCCGTTAGTGGCTCCAGGCACTTTGGTCACCATTGTACTGCACAGGGTATGTTGTTACATGGATTTATAGCGAAATATGTATGGGGATTCCAGATTGGCTAAAGATTTGCTACCTTCACTAAAGTGCATTCAAACACTATAACCAGCGATTAACACTTAAAGGAACGAGAAATTTCGTAGAAGCGCTGCAAACAGCTCAGTTGGAGACATCTGCGGCAGAAGCTTTCCTTTTTTTCCCCTTGAATGGGCATCATAACTGCGTAAGTTTCTCCAGGCACTTTAGTCACCATTCCACTGTAGCAGGTATGTAGATAAAGTGATTTACAGCGAAAAATGTATGGGGATTCCAGATCAGCTAAAGATTTCCTACCTTCACTAAACTGCATTCAAACACTCTAACTAGATACTTACACGTAAATGAACGAGAAACTTCGTAGAAGAGCTGCAAACAGCTCAGTAGGAGACATCGGCGGCAGAATCTTTCCTTTTTCTCCTCGAATGTGCTCAAAACCCCGTAACTTGCTTCATGCTCTTACCTCACCATTCCTCTCCATTAGGTTTGTAGTTACGGTGTTCTAAAACGAAAGATATATAGGGATAACTGTTCAGCAAAAGATTTGCTATCTCCACGAAAATGATTTCACATACTGTAACCAGCTAGTTACACTGAAATGAAGGAAAGAGTTGTCAGAAGAGCTGCAAACAGCTCAGGTTGAGACATCTGCGGCAGAAGCTTTCCTTTTTTTCCCTTGAATGGGCATCAAAACTGCGTAAGTTTCTCCAGTCACTTTAGTCACTCTTGCACTGCAGAAGCTATGTAGATACAATGATTAATAGCCAAAGATGTATGGGGATTCCAGATTGGATAAAGATTTGCTACCTTCACTAAAGTGCATTCAAACACTATAACCAGCGATTAACACTTAAATGAACGAGAAATTTCGTAGAAGAGCTGCAAACAGCTCAGTTGGAGACATCTGCGGCAGAAGCTTTCCTTTTTTTTATTGAATGGGCTTCAAAAGCCCGTATGTTGTTCCACGCACTTTATTCACCAGTCCAATGCAGCAGGTATGTAGTAACTGTGATTTAAAGAGAAAGATGTATGGGGATACTAGATCAGCTAAAGGTTTGCTATCTTCACTAAACTGTATTCAAACACTATAACCAGCTACTTACACTTAAATGAACGAGAAACTTGGTAGAAGAGCTGCAAAGAGCTCAGTTGGAGACATCTGCGGCAAAAGCTTTCTTATTTTCTCGAACGTGCTTAAAACCCCGAAACTTGCTTCATACACTTAACTCACCATTCCCCTCCCGTAGGTTTGTAGTTACGGTGTTCTAAAGCCAAAGATATATAGGGATACCTGTTCAGCAAAAGATTTGCTATCTCCACGAGAATGATTTCACATACTGTAACCAGCTAGTTACACTGAAATGAAGGAGAAAGTTGTCAGAAGAGCTGCAAACAGCTCAGTTTGAGACATCTGCGGCAGAAGCTTTCCTTTTTTTCCCTTGAATGGGCATCAAACTAAGTTTCTCCAGGCACTTTAGTCACTATTGCACTGCAGAAGCTATGTAGTTACAATGATTAATAGCCAAAGATGTATGGGGATTCCAGATTGGCTAAAGATTTGCTACCTTCACTAAAATGCATTCAAACACTATAATCAGCTATTAACGCTTACATGAACTAGAAACTTCATAGAAGTGCTGCAAACAGCTCAGTTGGCGATATCTCCGGCAGAAGCTTTCCTTTTTTTCTAGAATGGGATTCAAAACCCCGTTAGTGCCTCCAGGCACTTTTGTCACCATTGTACTGCACAGGGTATGTTGTTACAGTGATTTATAGCGAAATATGTATGGGGACTCCAGATTGGATAAAGATTTGCTACCTTCACTAAAGTGCATTCAAACACTATAACCAGCGATTAACACTTAAAGGAACGAGAAATTTCGTAGAAGCGCTGCAAACAGCTCAGTTGGAGACATCTGCGGCAGAAGCTTTCCTTTTTTTCCCCTTGAATGGGCATCAAAACTGCGTAAGTTTCTCCAGGCACTGTAGTCACTATTGCACTGCTGAAGCTATGTAGTTACAATGATTAATAGCCAAAGATGTATGGGGATTCCAGATTGGCTAAAAATTTGCTACCTTCACTAAAGTGCATTCAAACACTATAACCAGCTATTAACGCTTACATGAACTAGAAACTTCATAGAAGTGCTGCAAACAGCTCAGTTGGCGATATCTCCGGCAGAAGCTTTCCTTTTTTTCTAGAATGGGATTCAAAACCCCGTTAGTGGCTCCAGGCACTTTGGTCACCATTGTACTGCACAGGGTATGTTGTTACATGGATTTATAGCGAAATATGTATGGGGATTCCAGATTGGATAAAGATTTGCTACCTTCACTAAAGTGCATTCAAACACTATAACCAGCGAGTAACACTTAAATGAACGAGAAGTTTCGTAGAAGAGCTGCAAACAGCTCAGTTGGAGACATCTGCGGCAAAAGCTTTCTTATTTTCTCGAACGTGCTTAAAACCCCGAAACTTGCTTCATACACTTAACTCACCATTCCCCTCCCGTAGGTTTGTAGTTACGGTGTTCTAAAGCCAAAGATATATAGGGATACCTGTTCAGCAAAAGATTTGCTATCTCCACGAAAATGATTTCACATACTGTAACCAGCTAGTTACACTGAAATGAAGGAGAAAGTTGTCAGAAGAGCTGCAAACAGCTCAGTTGGAGACATCTGCGGCAGAAGCTTTCCTTTTTTTCCCTTGAATGGGCATCAAACTAAGTTTCTCCAGGCACTGTAGTCACTATTGCACTGCTGAAGCTATGTAGTTACAATGATTAATAGCCAAAGATGTATGGGGATTCCAGATTGGCTAAAGATTTGCTACCTTCACTAAAGTGCATTCAAACACTATAACCAGCGATTAACACTTAAATGAACGAGAAATTTCGTAGAAGAGCTGGAAACAGCTCAAAAGGAGACATCTGCGGCAGAATCTTTCCTTTTTCTACTCGAATGTGCTTAAAACCCCGTAACTTGCTTCATACCTCACCATTCCCCTCCAGCAGGTTTGTAGTTATGGTGTTCTAAACCCAAAGATATGTAGGGATACCTGTTCAGCAAAAGATTTGCTATCTCCACGAAAATGATTTCACATACTGTAACCAGCGATTAACACTTAAATGAACGACAAATTTCGTAGAAGAGTTCCAAACAGCTCAGTTGGAGACATCTGCGGTAGAAGCTTTCCTTTTTTCCCTTGAATGGGCATCAAAACTGCGTAAGTTTCTCCAGGCACTTTAGTCACCATTGCACTGCAGAAGCTATGTAGTTACAATGATTAATAGCCAAAGATGTATGGGGATTCCAGATTGGATAAAGTTTGCTACCTTCACTAAACTGCATTCAAACACTATAACCAGCTATTAACGCTTACATGAACTAGAAACTTCATAGAAGAGCTGCAAACAGCTCAGTTGGAGATATATGCGGCAGAAGCTTTCCTTTTTTTCTAGAATGGGATTCAAAACCCCGTTAGTGGCTCCAGGCACTTTGGTCACCATTGTACTGCACAGGGTATGTTGTTACATGGATTTATAGCGAAATATGTATGGGGATTCCAGATTGGCTAAAGATTTGCTACCTTCACTAAAGTGCATTCAAACACTATAACCAGCGATTAACACTTAAATGAACGAGAAATTTCGTAGAAGAGCTGCAAACAGCTCAAAAGGAGACATCGGCGGCAGAATCTTTCCTTTTTCTACTCGAATGTGCTTAAAACCCCGTAACTTGCTTCATACCTCACCATTCCCCTCCAGCAGGTTTGTAGTTACGGTGTTCTAAACCCAAAGATATGTAGGGATACCTGTTCAGCAAAAGATTTGCTATCTCCACGAAAATGATTTCACATACTGTAACCAGCGATTAACACTTAAATGAACGACAAATTTCGTAGAAGAGTTCCAAACAGCTCAGTTGGAGACATCTGCGGTAGAAGCTTTCCTTTTTTTCCCTTGAATGGGCATCAAAACTGCGTAAGTTTCTCCAGGCACTTTAGTTACTTTTGCACTGCAGAAGCTATGTAGTTACAATGATTAATAGCCAAAGATGTATGGGGATTCCAGATTGGATAAAGTTTGCTACCTTCACTAAACTGCATTCAAACACTATAACCAGCTATTAACGCTTACATGAACTAGAAACTTCATAGAAGAGCTGCAAACAGCTCAGTTGGAGATATATGCGGCAGAAGCTTTCCTTTTTTTCTAGAATGGGATTCAAAACCCCGTTAGTGGCTCCAGGCACTTTGGTCACCATTGTACTGCACAGGGTATGTTGTTACATGGATTTATAGCGAAATATGTATGGGGATTCCAGATTGGATAAAGATTTGCTACCTTCACTAAAGTGCATTCAAACACTATAACCAGCGAGTAACACTTAAATGAACGAGAAATTTCGTAGAAGAGCTGCAAACAGCTCAAAAGGAGACATCGGCGGCAGAATCTTTCCTTTTTCTACTCGAATGTGCTTAAAACCCCGTAACGTGCTTCATACCTCACCATTCCCCTCCAGCAGGTTTGTAGTTACGGTGTTCTAAAGCCAAAGATATATAGGGATACCTGTTCAGCAAAAGATTTGCTATCTCCACGAGAATGATTTCACATACTGTAACCAGCTAGTTACACTGAAATGAAGGAGAAAGTTGTCAGAAGAGCTGCAAACAGCTCAGTTTGAGACATCTGCGGCAGAAGCTTTCCTTTTTTTCCCTTGAATGGGCATCAAACTAAGTTTCTCCAGGCACTTTAGTCACTATTGCACTGCAGAAGCTATGTAGTTACAATGATTAATAGCCAAAGATGTATGGGGATTCCAGATTGGCTAAAGATTTGCTACCTTCACTAAAGTGCATTCAAACACTATAACTAGCGATTAACACTTAAAGGAACGAGAAATTTCGTAGAAGCGCTGCAAACAGCTCAGTTGGAGACATCTGCGGCAGAAGCTTTCCTTTTTTTCCCCTTGAATGGGCATCAAAACTGCGTAAGTTTCTCCAGGCACTTTAGTCACCATTCCACTGTAGCAGGTATGTAGATAAAGTGATTTACAGCGAAAAATGTATGGGGATTCCAGATCAGCTAAAGATTTCCTACCTTCACTAAACTGCATTCAAACACTCTAACTAGATACTTACACGTAAATGAACGAGAAACTTCGTAGAAGAGCTGCAAACAGCTCAGTAGGAGACATCGGCGGCAGAATCTTTCCTTTTTCTCCTCGAATGTGCTCAAAACCCCGTAACTTGCTTCATGCTCTTACCTCACCATTCCTCTCCATTAGGTTTGTAGTTACGGTGTTCTAAAACGAAAGATATATAGGGATAACTGTTCAGCAAAAGATTTGCTATCTCCACGAAAATGATTTCACATACTGTAACCAGCTAGTTACACTGAAATGAAGGAAAGAGTTGTCAGAAGAGCTGCAAACAGCTCAGGTTGAGACATCTGCGGCAGAAGCTTTCCTTTTTTTCCCTTGAATGGGCATCAAAACTGCGTAAGTTTCTCCAGTCACTTTAGTCACTCTTGCACTGCAGAAGCTATGTAGATACAATGATTAATAGCCAAAGATGTATGGGGATTCCAGATTGGCTAAAGATTTGCTACCTTCACTAAAGTGCATTCAAACACTATAACCAGCGATTAACACTTAAATGAACGAGAAATTTCGTAGAAGAGCTGCAAACAGCTCAGTTGGAGACATCTGCGGCAGAAGCTTTCCTTTTTTTTTTTTATTGAATGGGCTTCAAAAGCCCGTATGTTGTTCCACGCACTTTATTCACCAGTCCAATGCAGCAGGTATGTAGTAACTGTCATTTAAAGAGAAAGATGTATGGGGATACTAGATCAGCTAAAGGTTTGCTATCTTCACTAAACTGTATTCAAACACTATAACCAGCTACTTACACTTAAATGAACGAGAAACTTGGTAGAAGAGCTGCAAACAGCTCAGTTGGAGACATCTGCGGCAAAAGCTTTCTTATTTTCTCGAACGTGCTTAAAACCCCGAAACTTGCTTCATACACTTAACTCACCATTCCCCTCCCGTAGGTTTGTAGTTACGGTGTTCTAAAGCCAAAGATATATAGGGATACCTGTTCAGCAAAAGATTTGCTATCTCCACGAGAATGATTTCACATACTGTAACCAGCTAGTTACACTGAAATGAAGGAGAAAGTTGTCAGAAGAGCTGCAAACAGCTCAGTTTGAGACATCTGCGGCAGAAGCTTTCCTTTTTTTCCCTTGAATGGGCATCAAACTAAGTTTCTCCAGGCACTTTAGTCACTATTGCACTGCAGAAGCTATGTAGTTACAATGATTAATAGCCAAAGATGTATGGGGATTCCAGATTGGCTAAAAATTTGCTACCTTCACTAAAGTGCATTCAAACACTATAACCAGCTATTAACGCTTACATGAACTAGAAACTTCATAGAAGTGCTGCAAACAGCTCAGTTGGCGATATCTCCGGCAGAAGCTTTCCTTTTTTTCTAGAATGGGATTCAAAACCCCGTTAGTGCCTCCAGGCACTTTGGTCACCATTGTACTGCACAGGGTATGTTGTTACATGGATTTATAGCGAAATATGTATGGGGATTCCAGATTGGATAAAGATTTGCTACCTTCACTAAAGTGCATTCAAACACTATAACCAGCGAGTAACACTTAAATGAACGAGAAATTTCGTAGAAGAGCTGCAAACAGCTCAAAAGGAGACATCGGCGGCAGAATCTTTCCTTTTTCTACTCGAATGTGCTTAAAACCCCGTAACTTGCTTCATACCTCACCATTCCCCTCCAGCAGGTTTGTAGTTACGGTGTTCTAAACCCAAAGATATGTAGGGATACCTGTTCAGCAAAAGATTTGCTATCTCCACGAAAATGATTTCACATACTGTAACCAGCGATTAACACTTAAATGAACGACAAATTTCGTAGAAGAGTTCCAAACAGCTCAGTTGGAGACATCTGCGGTAGAAGCTTTCCTTTTTTTCCCTTGAATGGGCATCAAAACTGCGTAAGTTTCTCCAGGCACTTTAGTTACTTTTGCACTGCAGAAGCTATGTAGTTACAATGATTAATAGCCAAAGATGTATGGGGATTCCAGATTGGATAAAGTTTGCTACCTTCACTAAACTGCATTCAAACACTATAACCAGCTATTAACGCTTACATGAACTAGAAACTTCATAGAAGAGCTGCAAACAGCTCAGTTGGAGATATATGCGGCAGAAGCTTTCCTTTTTTTCTGGAATGGGATTCAAAACCCCGTTAGTGGCTCCAGGCACTTTGGTCACCATTGTACTGCACAGGGTATGTTGTTACATGGATTTATAGCGAAATATGTATGGGGATTCCAGATTGGATAAAGATTTGCTACCTTCACTAAAGTGCATTCAAACACTATAACCAGCGAGTAACACTTAAATGAACGAGAAATTTCGTAGAAGAGCTGCAAACAGCTCAAAAGGAGACATCGGCGGCAGAATCTTTCCTTTTTCTACTCGAATGTGCTTAAAACCCCGTAACGTGCTTCATACCTCACCATTCCCCTCCAGCAGGTTTGTAGTTACGGTGTTCTAAAGCCAAAGATATATAGGGATACCTGTTCAGCAAAAGATTTGCTATCTCCACGAGAATGATTTCACATACTGTAACCAGCTAGTTACACTGAAATGAAGGAGAAAGTTGTCAGAAGAGCTGCAAACAGCTCAGTTTGAGACATCTGCGGCAGAAGCTTTCCTTTTTTTCCCTTGAATGGGCATCAAACTAAGTTTCTCCAGGCACTTTAGTCACTATTGCACTGCAGAAGCTATGTAGTTACAATGATTAATAGCCAAAGATGTATGGGGATTCCAGATTGGCTAAAGATTTGCTACCTTCACTAAAGTGCATTCAAACACTATAACCAGCGATTAACACTTAAAGGAACGAGAAATTTCGTAGAAGCGCTGCAAACAGCTCAGTTGGAGACATCTGCGGCAGAAGCTTTCCTTTTTTTCCCCTTGAATGGGCATCAAAACTGCGTAAGTTTCTCCAGGCACTTTAGTCACCATTCCACTGTAGCAGGTATGTAGATAAAGTGATTTACAGCGAAAAATGTATGAGGATTCCAGATCAGCTAAAGATTTCCTACCTTCACTAAACTGCATTCAAACACTCTAACTAGATACTTACACGTAAATGAACGAGAAACTTCGTAGAAGAGCTGCAAACAGCTCAGTAGGAGACATCGGCGGCAGAATCTTTCCTTTTTCTCCTCGAATGTGCTCAAAACCCCGTAACTTGCTTCATGCTCTTACCTCACCATTCCTCTCCATTAGGTTTGTAGTTACGGTGTTCTAAAACGAAAGATATATAGGGATAACTGTTCAGCAAAAGATTTGCTATCTCCACGAAAATGATTTCACATACTGTAACCAGCAAGTTACACTGAAATGAAGGAAAGAGTTGTCAGAAGAGCTGCAAACAGCTCAGGTTGAGACATCTGCGGCAGAAGCTTTCCTTTTTTTCCCTTGAATGGGCATCAAAACTGCGTAAGTTTCTCCAGTCACTTTAGTCACTCTTGCACTGCAGAAGCTATGTAGATACAATGATTAATAGCCAAAGATGTATGGGGATTCCAGATTGGATAAAGATTTGCTACCTTCACTAAAGTGCATTCAAACACTATAACCAGCGAGTAACACTTAAATGAACGAGAAATTTCGTAGAAGAGCTGCAAACAGCTCAAAAGGAGACATCGGCGGCAGAATCTTTCCTTTTTCTACTCGAATGTGCTTAAAACCCCGTAACGTGCTTCATACCTCACCATTCCCCTCCAGCAGGTTTGTAGTTACGGTGTTCTAAAGCCAAAGATATATAGGGATACCTGTTCAGCAAAAGATTTGCTATCTCCACGAGAATGATTTCACATACTGTAACCAGCTAGTTACACTGAAATGAAGGAGAAAGTTGTCAGAAGAGCTGCAAACAGCTCAGTTGGAGACATCTGCGGCAGAAGCTTTCCTTTTTTTCCCTTGAATGGGCATCAAACTAAGTTTCTCCAGGCACTGTAGTCACTATTGCACTGCAGAAGCTATGTAGTTACAATGATTAATAGCCAAAGATGTATGGGGATTCCAGATTGGCTAAAGATTTGCTACCTTCACTAAAGTGCATTCAAACACTATAACCAGCGATTAACACTTAAATGAACGAGAAATTTCGTAGAAGAGCTGCAAACAGCTCAGTTGGAGACATCTGCGGCAGAAGCTTTCCTTTTTTTTTTTATTGAATGGGCTTCAAAAGCCCGTATGTTGTTCCACGCACTTTATTCACCAGTCCAATGCAGCAGGTATGTAGTAACTGTCATTTAAAGAGAAAGATGTATGGGGATACTAGATCAGCTAAAGGTTTGCTATCTTCACTAAACTGTATTCAAACACTATAACCAGCTACTTACACTTAAATGAACGAGAAACTTGGTAGAAGAGCTGCAAACAGCTCAGTTGGAGACATCTGCGGCAAAAGCTTTCTTATTTTCTCGAACGTGCTTAAAACCCCGAAACTTGCTTCATACACTTAACTCACCATTCCCCTCCCGTAGGTTTGTAGTTACGGTGTTCTAAAGCCAAAGATATATAGGGATACCTGTTCAGCAAAAGATTTGCTATCTCCACGAGAATGATTTCACATACTGTAACCAGCTAGTTACACTGAAATGAAGGAGAAAGTTGTCAGAAGAGCTGCAAACAGCTCAGTTTGAGACATCTGCGGCAGAAGCTTTCCTTTTTTTCCCTTGAATGGGCATCAAAACTGCGTAAGTTTCTCCAGGCACTTTAGTTACTTTTGCACTGCAGAAGCTATGTAGTTACAATGATTAATAGCCAAAGATGTATGGGGATTCCAGATTGGATAAAGTTTGCTACCTTCACTAAACTGCATTCAAACACTATAACCAGCTATTAACGCTTACATGAACTAGAAACTTCATAGAAGAGCTGCAAACAGCTCAGTTGGAGATATATGCGGCAGAAGCTTTCCTTTTTTTCTAGAATGGGATTCAAAACCCCGTTAGTGGCTCCAGGCACTTTGGTCACCATTGTACTGCACAGGGTATGTTGTTACATGGATTTATAGCGAAATATGTATGGGGATTCCAGATTGGATAAAGATTTGCTACCTTCACTAAAGTGCATTCAAACACTATAACCAGCGAGTAACACTTAAATGAACGAGAAATTTCGTAGAAGAGCTGCAAACAGCTCAGTTGGAGACATCTGCGGCAAAAGCTTTCTTATTTTCTCGAACGTGCTTAAAACCCCGAAACTTGCTTCATACACTTAACTCACCATTCCCCTCCCGTAGGTTTGTAGTTACGGTGTTCTAAAGCCAAAGATATATAGGGATACCTGTTCAGCAAAAGATTTGCTATCTCCACGAAAATGATTTCACATACTGTAACCAGCTAGTTACACTGAAATGAAGGAGAAAGTTGTCAGAAGAGCTGCAAACAGCTCAGTTGGAGACATCTGCGGCAGAAGCTTTCCTTTTTTTCCCTTGAATGGGCATCAAACTAAGTTTCTCCAGGCACTGTAGTCACTATTGCACTGCTGAAGCTATGTAGTTACAATGATTAATAGCCAAAGATGTATGGGGATTCCAGATTGGCTAAAGATTTGCTACCTTCACTAAAGTGCATTCAAACACTATAACCAGCGATTAACACTTAAATGAACGAGAAATTTCGTAGAAGAGCTGCAAACAGCTCAAAAGGAGACATCGGCGGCAGAATCTTTCCTTTTTCTACTCGAATGTGCTTAAAACCCCGTAACTTGCTTCATACCTCACCATTCCCCTCCAGCAGGTTTGTAGTTACGGTGTTCTAAACCCAAAGATATGTAGGGATACCTGTTCAGCAAAAGATTTGCTATCTCCACGAAAATGATTTCACATACTGTAACCAGCGATTAACACTTAAATGAACGACAAATTTCGTAGAAGAGTTCCAAACAGCTCAGTTGGAGACATCTGCGGTAGAAGCTTTCCTTTTTTTCCCTTGAATGGGCATCAAAACTGCGTAAGTTTCTCCAGGCACTTTAGTCACCATTGCACTGCAGAAGCTATGTAGTTACAATGATTAATAGCCAAAGATGTATGGGGATTCCAGATTGGCTAAAGATTTGCTACCTTCACTAAACTGCATTCAAACACTCTAACTAGATACTTACACGTAAATGAACGAGAAACTTCGTAGAAGAGCTGCAAACAGCTCAGTAGGAGACATCGGCGGCAGAATCTTTCCTTTTTCTCCTCGAATGTGCTGAAAACCCCGTAACTTGCTTCATGCTCTTACCTCACCATTCCTCTCCATTAGGTTTGTAGTTACGGTGTTCTAAAACGAAAGATATATAGGGATAACTGTTCAGCAAAAGATTTGCTATCTCCACGAAAATGATTTCACATACTGTAACCAGCTAGTTACACTGAAATGAAGGAAAGAGTTGTCAGAAGAGCTGCAAACAGCTCAGGTTGAGACATCTGCGGCAGAAGCTTTCCTTTTTTTCCCTTGAATGGGCATCAAAACTGCGTAAGTTTCTCCAGTCACTTTAGTCACTCTTGCACTGCAGAAGCTATGTAGATACAATGATTAATAGCCAAAGATGTATGGGGATTCCAGATTGGATAAAGATTTGCTACCTTCACTAAAGTGCATTCAAACACTATAACCAGCGATTAACACTTAAATGAACGAGAAATTTCGTAGAAGAGCTGCAAACAGCTCAGTTGGAGACATCTGCGGCAGAAGCTTTCCTTTTTTTTTTTTATTGAATGGGCTTCAAAAGCCCGTATGTTGTTCCACGCACTTTATTCACCAGTCCAATGCAGCAGGTATGTAGTAACTGTCATTTAAAGAGAAAGATGTATGGGGATACTAGATCAGCTAAAGGTTTGCTATCTTCACTAAACTGTATTCAAACACTATAACCAGCTACTTACACTTAAATGAACGAGAAACTTGGTAGAAGAGCTGCAAACAGCTCAGTTGGAGACATCTGCGGCAAAAGCTTTCTTATTTTCTCGAACGTGCTTAAAACCCCGAAACTTGCTTCATACACTTAACTCACCATTCCCCTCCCGTAGGTTTGTAGTTACGGTGTTCTAAAGCCAAAGATATATAGGGATACCTGTTCAGCAAAAGATTTGCTATCTCCACGAGAATGATTTCACATACTGTAACCAGCTAGTTACACTGAAATGAAGGAGAAAGTTGTCAGAAGAGCTGCAAACAGCTCAGTTTGAGACATCTGCGGCAGAAGCTTTCCTTTTTTTCCCTTGAATGGGCATCAAACTAAGTTTCTCCAGGCACTTTAGTCACTATTGCACTGCAGAAGCTATGTAGTTACAATGATTAATAGCCAAAGATGTATGGGGATTCCAGATTGGCTAAAGATTTGCTACCTTCACTAAAATGCATTCAAACACTATAATCAGCTATTAACGCTTACATGAACTAGAAACTTCATAGAAGTGCTGCAAACAGCTCAGTTGGCGATATCTCCGGCAGAAGCTTTCCTTTTTTTCTAGAATGGGATTCAAAACCCCGTTAGTGCCTCCAGGCACTTTTGTCACCATTGTACTGCACAGGGTATGTTGTTACAGTGATTTATAGCGAAATATGTATGGGGACTCCAGATTGGATAAAGATTTGCTACCTTCACTAAAGTGCATTCAAACACTATAACCAGCGATTAACACTTAAAGGAACGAGAAATTTCGTAGAAGCGCTGCAAACAGCTCAGTTGGAGACATCTGCGGCAAGAAGCTTTCCTTTTTTTCCCCTTGAATGGGCATCAAAACTGCGTAAGTTTCTCCAGGCACTGTAGTCACTATTGCACTGCTGAAGCTATGTAGTTACAATGATTAATAGCCAAAGATGTATGGGGATTCCAGATTGGCTAAAAATTTGCTACCTTCACTAAAGTGCATTCAAACACTATAACCAGCTATTAACGCTTACATGAACTAGAAACTTCATAGAAGTGCTGCAAACAGCTCAGTTGGCGATATCTCCGGCAGAAGCTTTCCTTTTTTTCTAGAATGGGATTCAAAACCCCGTTAGTGGCTCCAGGCACTTTGGTCACCATTGTACTGCACAGGGTATGTTGTTACATGGATTTATAGCGAAATATGTATGGGGATTCCAGATTGGATAAAGATTTGCTACCTTCACTAAAGTGCATTCAAACACTATAACCAGCGAGTAACACTTAAATGAACGAGAAATTTCGTAGAAGAGCTGCAAACAGCTCAGTTGGAGACATCTGCGGCAAAAGCTTTCTTATTTTCTCGAACGTGCTTAAAACCCCGAAACTTGCTTCATACACTTAACTCACCATTCCCCTCCCGTAGGTTTGTAGTTACGGTGTTCTAAAGCCAAAGATATATAGGGATACCTGTTCAGCAAAAGATTTGCTATCTCCACGAAAATGATTTCACATACTGTAACCAGCTAGTTACACTGAAATGAAGGAGAAAGTTGTCAGAAGAGCTGCAAACAGCTCAGTTGGAGACATCTGCGGCAGAAGCTTTCCTTTTTTTCCCTTGAATGGGCATCAAACTAAGTTTCTCCAGGCACTGTAGTCACTATTGCACTGCTGAAGCTATGTAGTTACAATGATTAATAGCCAAAGATGTATGGGGATTCCAGATTGGCTAAAGATTTGCTACCTTCACTAAAGTGCATTCAAACACTATAACCAGCGATTAACACTTAAATGAACGAGAAATTTCGTAGAAGAGCTGCAAACAGCTCAAAAGGAGACATCGGCGGCAGAATCTTTCCTTTTTCTACTCGAATGTGCTTAAAACCCCGTAACTTGCTTCATACCTCACCATTCCCCTCCAGCAGGTTTGTAGTTACGGTGTTCTAAAGCCAAAGATATGTAGGGATACCTGTTCAGCAAAAGATTTGCTATCTCCACGAAAATGATTTCACATACTGTAACCAGCGATTAACACTTAAATGAACGACAAATTTCGTAGAAGAGTTCCAAACAGCTCAGTTGGAGACATCTGCGGTAGAAGCTTTCCTTTTTTTCCCTTGAATGGGCATCAAAACTGCGTAAGTTTCTCCAGGCACTTTAGTCACCATTGCACTGCAGAAGCTATGTAGTTACAATGATTAATAGCCAAAGATGTATGGGGATTCCAGATTGGCTAAAGATTTGCTACCTTTACTAAAATGTATTCAAACACTATAATCAGCTATTAACGCTTACATGAACTAGAAACTTCATAGAAGAGCTGCAAACAGCTCAGTTGGAAATATATGCGGCAGAAGCTTTCCTTTTTTTCTAGAATGGGATTCAAAACCCCTTTAGTGGTTCCAGGCACTTTTGTCACCATTGTACTGCACAGGGTATGTTGTTACAGTGATTTATAGCGAAATATGTATGGGGACTCCAGATTCGATAAAGATTTGCTACCTTCACTAAAGTGCATTCAAACACTATAACCAGCGAGTAACACTTAAAGGAACGAGAAATTTCGTAGAAGTGCTGCAAACAGCTCAGTTGGAGACATCTGCGGCAGAAGCTTTCCTTTTTCTACTCGAATGTGCTTAAAACCCCGTAACGTGCTTCATACCTCACCATTCCCCTCCAGCAGGTTTGTAGTTACGGTGTTCTAAAGCCAAAGATATATAGGGATACCTGTTCAGCAAAAGATTTGCTATCTCCACGAGAATGATTTCACATACTGTAACCAGCTAGTTACACTGAAATGAAGGAGAAAGTTGTCAGAAGAGCTGCAAACAGCTCAGTTTGAGACATCTGCGGCAGAAGCTTTCCTTTTTTTCCCTTGAATGGGCATCAAACTAAGTTTCTCCAGGCACTTTAGTCACTATTGCACTGCAGAAGCTATGTAGTTACAATGATTAATAGCCAAAGATGTATGGGGATTCCAGATTGGCTAAAGATTTGCTACCTTCACTAAAGTGCATTCAAACACTATAACCAGCGATTAACACTTAAAGGAACGAGAAATTTCGTAGAAGCGCTGCAAACAGCTCAGTTGGAGACATCTGCGGCAGAAGCTTTCCTTTTTTTCCCCTTGAATGGGCATCAAAACTGCGTAACTTTCTCCAGGCACTTTAGTCACCATTCCACTGTAGCAGGTATGTAGATAAAGTGATTTACAGCGAAAAATGTATGGGGATTCCAGATCAGCTAAAGATTTCCTACCTTCACTAAACTGCATTCAAACACTCTAACTAGATACTTACACGTAAATGAACGAGAAACTTCGTAGAAGAGCTGCAAACAGCTCAGTAGGAGACATCGGCGGCAGAATCTTTCCTTTTTCTCCTCGAATGTGCTCAAAACCCCGTAACTTGCTTCATGCTCTTACCTCACCATTCCTCTCCATTAGGTTTGTAGTTACGGTGTTCTAAAACGAAAGATATATAGGGATAACTGTTCAGCAAAAGATTTGCTATCTCCACGAAAATGATTTCACATACTGTAACCAGCTAGTTACACTGAAATGAAGGAAAGAGTTGTCAGAAGAGCTGCAAACAGCTCAGGTTGAGACATCTGCGGCAGAAGCTTTCCTTTTTTTCCCTTGAATGGGCATCAAAACTGCGTAAGTTTCTCCAGTCACTTTAGTCACTCTTGCACTGCAGAAGCTATGTAGATACAATGATTAATAGCCAAAGATGTATGGGGATTCCAGATTGGATAAAGATTTGCTACCTTCACTAAAGTGCATTCAAACACTATAACCAGCGATTAACACTTAAATGAACGAGAAATTTCGTAGAAGAGCTGCAAACAGCTCAGTTGGAGACATCTGCGGCAGAAGCTTTCCTTTTTTTTTTTTATTGAATGGGCTTCAAAAGCCCGTATGTTGTTCCACGCACTTTATTCACCAGTCCAATGCAGCAGGTATGTAGTAACTGTCATTTAAAGAGAAAAATGTATGGGGATACTAGATCAGCTAAAGGTTTGCTATCTTCACTAAACTGTATTCAAACACTATAACCAGCTACTTACACTTAAATGAACGAGAAACTTGGTAGAAGAGCTGCAAACAGCTCAGTTGGAGACATCTGCGGCAAAAGCTTTCTTATTTTCTCGAACGTGCTTAAAACCCCGAAACTTGCTTCATACACTTAACTCACCATTCCCCTCCCGTAGGTTTGTAGTTACGGTGTTCTAAAGCCAAAGATATATAGGGATACCTGTTCAGCAAAAGATTTGCTATCTCCACGAGAATGATTTCACATACTGTAACCAGCTAGTTACACTGAAATGAAGGAGAAAGTTGTCAGAAGAGCTGCAAACAGCTCAGTTGGAGACATCTGCGGCAGAAGCTTTCCTTTTTTTCCCTTGAATGGGCATCAAAACTGCGTAAGTTTCTCCAGGCACTTTAGTTACTTTTGCACTGCAGAAGCTATGTAGTTACAATGATTAATAGCCAAAGATGTATGGGGATTCCAGATTGGATAAAGTTTGCTACCTTCACTAAACTGCATTCAAACACTATAACCAGCTATTAACGCTTACATGAACTAGAAACTTCATAGAAGAGCTGCAAACAGCTCAGTTGGCGATATCTCCGGCAGAAGCTTTCCTTTTTTTCTAGAATGGGATTCAAAACCCCGTTAGTGGCTCCAGGCACTTTGGTCACCATTGTACTGCACAGGGTATGTTGTTACATGGATTTATAGCGAAATATGTATGGGGATTCCAGATTGGATAAAGATTTGCTACCTTCACTAAAGTGCATTCAAACACTATAACCAGCGAGTAACACTTAAATGAACGAGAAATTTCGTAGAAGAGCTGCAAACAGCTCAGTTGGAGACATCTGCGGCAAAAGCTTTCTTATTTTCTCGAACGTGCTTAAAACCCCGAAACTTGCTTCATACACTTAACTCACCATTCCCCTCCCGTAGGTTTGTAGTTACGGTGTTCTAAAGCCAAAGATATATAGGGATACCTGTTCAGCAAAAGATTTGCTATCTCCACGAAAATGATTTCACATACTGTAACCAGCTAGTTACACTGAAATGAAGGAGAAAGTTGTCAGAAGAGCTGCAAACAGCTCAGTTGGAGACATCTGCGGCAGAAGCTTTCCTTTTTTTCCCTTGAATGGGCATCAAACTAAGTTTCTCCAGGCACTGTAGTCACTATTGCACTGCTGAAGCTATGTAGTTACAATGATTAATAGCCAAAGATGTATGGGGATTCCAGATTGGCTAAAGATTTGCTACCTTCACTAAAGTGCATTCAAACACTATAACCAGCGATTAACACTTAAATGAACGAGAAATTTCGTAGAAGAGCTGCAAACAGCTCAAAAGGAGACATCGGCGGCAGAATCTTTCCTTTTTCTACTCGAATGTGCTTAAAACCCCGTAACTTGCTTCATACCTCACCATTCCCCTCCAGCAGGTTTGTAGTTACGGTGTTCTAAACCCAAAGATATGTAGGGATACCTGTTCAGCAAAAGATTTGCTATCTCCACGAAAATGATTTCACATACTGTAACCAGCGATTAACACTTAAATGAACGACAAATTTCGTAGAAGAGTTCCAAACAGCTCAGTTGGAGACATCTGCGGTAGAAGCTTTCCTTTTTTTCCCTTGAATGGGCATCAAAACTGCGTAAGTTTCTCCAGGCACTTTAGTCACCATTGCACTGCAGAAGCTATGTAGTTACAATGATTAATAGCCAAAGATGTATGGGGATTCCAGATTGGATAAAGTTTGCTACCTTCACTAAACTGCATTCAAACACTATAACCAGCTATTAACGCTTACATGAAATAGAAACTTCATAGAAGAGCTGCAAACAGCTCAGTTGGAGATATATGCGGCAGAAGCTTTCCTTTTTTTCTAGAATGGGATTCAAAACCCCGTTAGTGGCTCCAGGCACTTTGGTCACCATTGTACTGCACAGGGTATGTTGTTACATGGATTTATAGCGAAATATGTATGGGGATTCCAGATTGGATAAAGATTTGCTACCTTCACTAAAGTGCATTCAAACACTATAACCAGCGAGTAACACTTAAATGAACGAGAAATTTCGTAGAAGAGCTGCAAACAGCTCAAAAGGAGACATCGGCGGCAGAATCTTTCCTTTTTCTACTCGAATGTGCTTAAAACCCCGTAACGTGCTTCATACCTCACCATTCCCCTCCAGCAGGTTTGTAGTTACGGTGTTCTAAAGCCAAAGATATATAGGGATACCTGTTCAGCAAAAGATTTGCTATCTCCACGAGAATGATTTCACATACTGTAACCAGCTAGTTACACTGAAATGAAGGAGAAAGTTGTCAGAAGAGCTGCAAACAGCTCAGTTTGAGACATCTGCGTCAGAAGCTTTCCTTTTTTTCCCTTGAATGGGCATCAAACTAAGTTTCTCCAGGCACTTTAGTCACTATTGCACTGCAGAAGCTATGTAGTTACAATGATTAATAGCCAAAGATGTATGGGGATTCCAGATTGGCTAAAGATTTGCTACCTTCACTAAAGTGCATTCAAACACTATAACCAGCGATTAACACTTAAAGGAACGAGAAATTTCGTAGAAGCGCTGCAAACAGCTCAGTTGGAGACATCTGCGGCAGAAGCTTTCCTTTTTTTCCCCTTGAATGGGCATCAAAACTGCGTAAGTTTCTCCAGGCACTTTAGTCACCATTCCACTGTAGCAGGTATGTAGATAAAGTGATTTACAGCGAAAAATGTATGGGGATTCCAGATCAGCTAAAGATTTCCTACCTTCACTAAACTGCATTCAAACACTCTAACTAGATACTTACACGTAAATGAACGAGAAACTTCGTAGAAGAGCTGCAAACAGCTCAGTAGGAGACATCGGCGGCAGAATCTTTCCTTTTTCTCCTCGAATGTGCTCAAAACCCCGTAACTTGCTTCATGCTCTTACCTCACCATTCCTCTCCATTAGGTTTGTAGTTACGGTGTTCTAAAACGAAAGATATATAGGGATAACTGTTCAGCAAAAGATTTGCTATCTCCACGAAAATGATTTCACATACTGTAACCAGCTAGTTACACTGAAATGAAGGAAAGAGTTGTCAGAAGAGCTGCAAACAGCTCAGGTTGAGACATCTGCGGCAGAAGCTTTCCTTTTTTTCCCTTGAATGGGCATCAAAACTGCGTAAGTTTCTCCAGTCACTTTAGTCACTCTTGCACTGCAGAAGCTATGTAGATACAATGATTAATAGCCAAAGATGTATGGGGATTCCAGATTGGATAAAGATTTGCTACCTTCACTAAAGTGCATTCAAACACTATAACCAGCGATTAACACTTAAATGAACGAGAAATTTCGTAGAAGAGCTGCAAACAGCTCAGTTGGAGACATCTGCGGCAGAAGCTTTCCTTTTTTTTTTTTATTGAATGGGCTTCAAAAGCCCGTATGTTGTTCCACGCACTTTATTCACCAGTCCAATGCAGCAGGTATGTAGTAACTGTCATTTAAAGAGAAAGATGTATGGGGATACTAGATCAGCTAAAGGTTTGCTATCTTCACTAAACTGTATTCAAACACTATAACCAGCTACTTACACTTAAATGAACGAGAAACTTGGTAGAAGAGCTGCAAACAGCTCAGTTGGAGACATCTGCGGCAAAAGCTTTCTTATTTTCTCGAACGTGCTTAAAACCCCGAAACTTGCTTCATACACTTAACTCACCATTCCCCTCCCGTAGGTTTGTAGTTACGGTGTTCTAAAGCCAAAGATATATAGGGATACCTGTTCAGCAAAAGATTTGCTATCTCCACGAGAATGATTTCACATACTGTAACCAGCTAGTTACACTGAAATGAAGGAGAAAGTTGTCAGAAGAGCTGCAAACAGCTCAGTTTGAGACATCTGCGGCAGAAGCTTTCCTTTTTTTCCCTTGAATGGGCATCAAACTAAGTTTCTCCAGGCACTTTAGTCACTATTGCACTGCAGAAGCTATGTAGTTACAATGATTAATAGCCAAAGATGTATGGGGATTCCAGATTGGCTAAAGATTTGCTACCTTCACTAAAATGCATTCAAACACTATAATCAGCTATTAACGCTTACATGAACTAGAAACTTCATAGAAGTGCTGCAAACAGCTCAGTTGGCGATATCTCCGGCAGAAGCTTTCCTTTTTTTCTAGAATGGGATTCAAAACCCCGTTAGTGCCTCCAGGCACTTTTGTCACCATTGTACTGCACAGGGTATGTTGTTACAGTGATTTATAGCGAAATATGTATGGGGACTCCAGATTGGATAAAGATTTGCTACCTTCACTAAAGTGCATTCAAACACTATAACCAGCGATTAACACTTAAAGGAACGAGAAATTTCGTAGAAGCGCTGCAAACAGCTCAGTTGGAGACATCTGCGGCAAGAAGCTTTCCTTTTTTTCCCCTTGAATGGGCATCAAAACTGCGTAAGTTTCTCCAGGCACTGTAGTCACTATTGCACTGCTGAAGCTATGTAGTTACAATGATTAATAGCCAAAGATGTATGGGGATTCCAGATTGGCTAAAAATTTGCTACCTTCACTAAAGTGCATTCAAACACTATAACCAGCTATTAACGCTTACATGAACTAGAAACTTCATAGAAGTGCTGCAAACAGCTCAGTTGGCGATATCTCCGGCAGAAGCTTTCCTTTTTTTCTAGAATGGGATTCAAAACCCCGTTAGTGGCTCCAGGCACTTTGGTCACCATTGTACTGCACAGGGTATGTTGTTACATGGATTTATAGCGAAATATGTATGGGGATTCCAGATTGGATAAAGATTTGCTACCTTCACTAAAGTGCATTCAAACACTATAACCAGCGAGTAACACTTAAATGAACGAGAAATTTCGTAGAAGAGCTGCAAACAGCTCAGTTGGAGACATCTGCGGCAAAAGCTTTCTTATTTTCTCGAACGTGCTTAAAACCCCGAAACTTGCTTCATACACTTAACTCACCATTCCCCTCCCGTAGGTTTGTAGTTACGGTGTTCTAAAGCCAAAGATATATAGGGATACCTGTTCAGCAAAAGATTTGCTATCTCCACGAAAATGATTTCACATACTGTAACCAGCTAGTTACACTGAAATGAAGGAGAAAGTTGTCAGAAGAGCTGCAAACAGCTCAGTTGGAGACATCTGCGGCAGAAGCTTTCCTTTTTTTCCCTTGAATGGGCATCAAACTAAGTTTCTCCAGGCACTGTAGTCACTATTGCACTGCTGAAGCTATGTAGTTACAATGATTAATAGCCAAAGATGTATGGGGATTCCAGATTGGCTAAAGATTTGCTACCTTCACTAAAGTGCATTCAAACACTATAACCAGCGATTAACACTTAAATGAACGAGAAATTTCGTAGAAGAGCTGCAAACAGCTCAAAAGGAGACATCGGCGGCAGAATCTTTCCTTTTTCTACTCGAATGTGCTTAAAACCCCGTAACTTGCTTCATACCTCACCATTCCCCTCCAGCAGGTTTGTAGTTACGGTGTTCTAAAGCCAAAGATATGTAGGGATACCTGTTCAGCAAAAGATTTGCTATCTCCACGAAAATGATTTCACATACTGTAACCAGCGATTAACACTTAAATGAACGACAAATTTCGTAGAAGAGTTCCAAACAGCTCAGTTGGAGACATCTGCGGTAGAAGCTTTCCTTTTTTTCCCTTGAATGGGCATCAAAACTGCGTAAGTTTCTCCAGGCACTTTAGTCACCATTGCACTGCAGAAGCTATGTAGTTACAATGATTAATAGCCAAAGATGTATGGGGATTCCAGATTGGCTAAAGATTTGCTACCTTTACTAAAATGTATTCAAACACTATAATCAGCTATTAACGCTTACATGAACTAGAAACTTCATAGAAGAGCTGCAAACAGCTCAGTTGGAAATATATGCGGCAGAAGCTTTCCTTTTTTTCTAGAATGGGATTCAAAACCCCGTTAGTGGTTCCAGGCACTTTTGTCACCATTGTACTGCACAGGGTATGTTGTTACAGTGATTTATAGCGAAATATGTATGGGGACTCCAGATTCGATAAAGATTTGCTACCTTCACTAAAGTGCATTCAAACACTATAACCAGCGATTAACACTTAAAGGAACGAGAAATTTCGTAGAAGTGCTGCAAACAGCTCAGTTGGAGACATCTGCGGCAGAAGCTTTCCTTTTTCTACTCGAATGTGCTTAAAACCCCGTAACGTGCTTCATACCTCACCATTCCCCTCCAGCAGGTTTGTAGTTACGGTGTTCTAAAGCCAAAGATATATAGGGATACCTGTTCAGCAAAAGATTTGCTATCTCCACGAGAATGATTTCACATACTGTAACCAGCTAGTTACACTGAAATGAAGGAGAAAGTTGTCAGAAGAGCTGCAAACAGCTCAGTTTGAGACATCTGCGGCAGAAGCTTTCCTTTTTTTCCCTTGAATGGGCATCAAACTAAGTTTCTCCAGGCACTTTAGTCACTATTGCACTGCAGAAGCTATGTAGTTACAATGATTAATAGCCAAAGATGTATGGGGATTCCAGATTGGCTAAAGATTTGCTACCTTCACTAAAGTGCATTCAAACACTATAACCAGCGATTAACACTTAAAGGAACGAGAAATTTCGTAGAAGCGCTGCAAACAGCTCAGTTGGAGACATCTGCGGCAGAAGCTTTCCTTTTTTTCCCCTTGAATGGGCATCAAAACTGCGTAACTTTCTCCAGGCACTTTAGTCACCATTCCACTGTAGCAGGTATGTAGATAAAGTGATTTACAGCGAAAAATGTATGGGGATTCCAGATCAGCTAAAGATTTCCTACCTTCACTAAACTGCATTCAAACACTCTAACTAGATACTTACACGTAAATGAACGAGAAACTTCGTAGAAGAGCTGCAAACAGCTCAGTAGGAGACATCGGCGGCAGAATCTTTCCTTTTTCTCCTCGAATGTGCTGAAAACCCCGTAACTTGCTTCATGCTCTTACCTCACCATTCCTCTCCATTAGGTTTGTAGTTACGGTGTTCTAAAACGAAAGATATATAGGGATAACTGTTCAGCAAAAGATTTGCTATCTCCACGAAAATGATTTCACATACTGTAACCAGCTAGTTACACTGAAATGAAGGAAAGAGTTGTCAGAAGAGCTGCAAACAGCTCAGGTTGAGACATCTGCGGCAGAAGCTTTCCTTTTTTTCCCTTGAATGGGCATCAAAACTGCGTAAGTTTCTCCAGTCACTTTAGTCACTCTTGCACTGCAGAAGCTATGTAGATACAATGATTAATAGCCAAAGATGTATGGGGATTCCAGATTGGATAAAGATTTGCTACCTTCACTAAAGTGCATTCAAACACTATAACCAGCGATTAACACTTAAATGAACGAGAAATTTCGTAGAAGAGCTGCAAACAGCTCAGTTGGAGACATCTGCGGCAGAAGCTTTCCTTTTTTTTTTTTATTGAATGGGCTTCAAAAGCCCGTATGTTGTTCCACGCACTTTATTCACCAGTCCAATGCAGCAGGTATGTAGTAACTGTCATTTAAAGAGAAAAATGTATGGGGATACTAGATCAGCTAAAGGTTTGCTATCTTCACTAAACTGTATTCAAACACTATAACCAGCTACTTACACTTAAATGAACGAGAAACTTGGTAGAAGAGCTGCAAACAGCTCAGTTGGAGACATCTGCGGCAAAAGCTTTCTTATTTTCTCGAACGTGCTTAAAACCCCGAAACTTGCTTCATACACTTAACTCACCATTCCCCTCCCGTAGGTTTGTAGTTACGGTGTTCTAAAGCCAAAGATATATAGGGATACCTGTTCAGCAAAAGATTTGCTATCTCCACGAGAATGATTTCACATACTGTAACCAGCTAGTTACACTGAAATGAAGGAGAAAGTTGTCAGAAGAGCTGCAAACAGCTCAGTTGGAGACATCTGCGGCAGAAGCTTTCCTTTTTTTCCCTTGAATGGGCATCAAAACTGCGTAAGTTTCTCCAGGCACTTTAGTTACTTTTGCACTGCAGAAGCTATGTAGTTACAATGATTAATAGCCAAAGATGTATGGGGATTCCAGATTGGATAAAGTTTGCTACCTTCACTAAACTGCATTCAAACACTATAACCAGCTATTAACGCTTACATGAACTAGAAACTTCATAGAAGAGCTGCAAACAGCTCAGTTGGCGATATCTCCGGCAGAAGCTTTCCTTTTTTTCTAGAATGGGATTCAAAACCCCGTTAGTGGCTCCAGGCACTTTGGTCACCATTGTACTGCACAGGGTATGTTGTTACATGGATTTATAGCGAAATATGTATGGGGATTCCAGATTGGATAAAGATTTGCTACCTTCACTAAAGTGCATTCAAACACTATAACCAGCGAGTAACACTTAAATGAACGAGAAATTTCGTAGAAGAGCTGCAAACAGCTCAGTTGGAGACATCTGCGGCAAAAGCTTTCTTATTTTCTCGAACGTGCTTAAAACCCCGAAACTTGCTTCATACACTTAACTCACCATTCCCCTCCCGTAGGTTTGTAGTTACGGTGTTCTAAAGCCAAAGATATATAGGGATACCTGTTCAGCAAAAGATTTGCTATCTCCACGAAAATGATTTCACATACTGTAACCAGCTAGTTACACTGAAATGAAGGAGAAAGTTGTCAGAAGAGCTGCAAACAGCTCAGTTGGAGACATCTGCGGCAGAAGCTTTCCTTTTTTTCCCTTGAATGGGCATCAAACTAAGTTTCTCCAGGCACTGTAGTCACTATTGCACTGCTGAAGCTATGTAGTTACAATGATTAATAGCCAAAGATGTATGGGGATTCCAGATTGGCTAAAGATTTGCTACCTTCACTAAAGTGCATTCAAACACTATAACCAGCGATTAACACTTAAATGAACGAGAAATTTCGTAGAAGAGCTGCAAACAGCTCAAAAGGAGACATCGGCGGCAGAATCTTTCCTTTTTCTACTCGAATGTGCTTAAAACCCCGTAACTTGCTTCATACCTCACCATTCCCCTCCAGCAGGTTTGTAGTTACGGTGTTCTAAACCCAAAGATATGTAGGGATACCTGTTCAGCAAAAGATTTGCTATCTCCACGAAAATGATTTCACATACTGTAACCAGCGATTAACACTTAAATGAACGACAAATTTCGTAGAAGAGTTCCAAACAGCTCAGTTGGAGACATCTGCGGTAGAAGCTTTCCTTTTTTTCCCTTGAATGGGCATCAAAACTGCGTAAGTTTCTCCAGGCACTTTAGTCACCATTGCACTGCAGAAGCTATGTAGTTACAATGATTAATAGCCAAAGATGTATGGGGATTCCAGATTGGATAAAGTTTGCTACCTTCACTAAACTGCATTCAAACACTATAACCAGCTATTAACGCTTACATGAAATAGAAACTTCATAGAAGAGCTGCAAACAGCTCAGTTGGAGATATATGCGGCAGAAGCTTTCCTTTTTTTCTAGAATGGGATTCAAAACCCCGTTAGTGGCTCCAGGCACTTTGGTCACCATTGTACTGCACAGGGTATGTTGTTACATGGATTTATAGCGAAATATGTATGGGGATTCCAGATTGGATAAAGATTTGCTACCTTCACTAAAGTGCATTCAAACACTATAACCAGCGAGTAACACTTAAATGAACGAGAAATTTCGTAGAAGAGCTGCAAACAGCTCAAAAGGAGACATCGGCGGCAGAATCTTTCCTTTTTCTACTCGAATGTGCTTAAAACCCCGTAACGTGCTTCATACCTCACCATTCCCCTCCAGCAGGTTTGTAGTTACGGTGTTCTAAAGCCAAAGATATATAGGGATACCTGTTCAGCAAAAGATTTGCTATCTCCACGAGAATGATTTCACATACTGTAACCAGCTAGTTACACTGAAATGAAGGAGAAAGTTGTCAGAAGAGCTGCAAACAGCTCAGTTTGAGACATCTGCGTCAGAAGCTTTCCTTTTTTTCCCTTGAATGGGCATCAAACTAAGTTTCTCCAGGCACTTTAGTCACTATTGCACTGCAGAAGCTATGTAGTTACAATGATTAATAGCCAAAGATGTATGGGGATTCCAGATTGGCTAAAGATTTGCTACCTTCACTAAAGTGCATTCAAACACTATAACCAGCGATTAACACTTAAAGGAACGAGAAATTTCGTAGAAGCGCTGCAAACAGCTCAGTTGGAGACATCTGCGGCAGAAGCTTTCCTTTTTTTCCCCTTGAATGGGCATCAAAACTGCGTAAGTTTCTCCAGGCACTTTAGTCACCATTCCACTGTAGCAGGTATGTAGATAAAGTGATTTACAGCGAAAAATGTATGGGGATTCCAGATCAGCTAAAGATTTCCTACCTTCACTAAACTGCATTCAAACACTCTAACTAGATACTTACACGTAAATGAACGAGAAACTTCGTAGAAGAGCTGCAAACAGCTCAGTAGGAGACATCGGCGGCAGAATCTTTCCTTTTTCTCCTCGAATGTGCTCAAAACCCCGTAACTTGCTTCATGCTCTTACCTCACCATTCCTCTCCATTAGGTTTGTAGTTACGGTGTTCTAAAACGAAAGATATATAGGGATAACTGTTCAGCAAAAGATTTGCTATCTCCACGAAAATGATTTCACATACTGTAACCAGCTAGTTACACTGAAATGAAGGAAAGAGTTGTCAGAAGAGCTGCAAACAGCTCAGGTTGAGACATCTGCGGCAGAAGCTTTCCTTTTTTTCCCTTGAATGGGCATCAAAACTGCGTAAGTTTCTCCAGTCACTTTAGTCACTCTTGCACTGCAGAAGCTATGTAGATACAATGATTAATAGCCAAAGATGTATGGG
Source organism: Pelodiscus sinensis (assembly GCF_052426305.1). Classification (NCBI taxonomy): domain Eukaryota; kingdom Metazoa; phylum Chordata; order Testudines; family Trionychidae; genus Pelodiscus; species Pelodiscus sinensis. The sequence continues at coordinate 10,657,923 of NC_143069.1, read as the reverse complement.
GATTCCAGATTGGATAAAGATTTGCTACCTTCACTAAAGTGCATTCAAACACTATAACCAGCGATTAACACTTAAATGAACGAGAAATTTCGTAGAAGAGCTGCAAACAGCTCAGTTGGAGACATCTGCGGCAGAAGCTTTCCTTTTTTTTTTTTATTGAATGGGCTTCAAAAGCCCGTATGTTGTTCCACGCACTTTATTCACCAGTCCAATGCAGCAGGTATGTAGTAACTGTCATTTAAAGAGAAAGATGTATGGGGATACTAGATCAGCTAAAGGTTTGCTATCTTCACTAAACTGTATTCAAACACTATAACCAGCTACTTACACTTAAATGAACGAGAAACTTGGTAGAAGAGCTGCAAACAGCTCAGTTGGAGACATCTGCGGCAAAAGCTTTCTTATTTTCTCGAACGTGCTTAAAACCCCGAAACTTGCTTCATACACTTAACTCACCATTCCCCTCCCGTAGGTTTGTAGTTACGGTGTTCTAAAGCCAAAGATATATAGGGATACCTGTTCAGCAAAAGATTTGCTATCTCCACGAGAATGATTTCACATACTGTAACCAGCTAGTTACACTGAAATGAAGGAGAAAGTTGTCAGAAGAGCTGCAAACAGCTCAGTTTGAGACATCTGCGGCAGAAGCTTTCCTTTTTTTCCCTTGAATGGGCATCAAACTAAGTTTCTCCAGGCACTTTAGTCACTATTGCACTGCAGAAGCTATGTAGTTACAATGATTAATAGCCAAAGATGTATGGGGATTCCAGATTGGCTAAAGATTTGCTACCTTCACTAAAATGCATTCAAACACTATAATCAGCTATTAACGCTTACATGAACTAGAAACTTCATAGAAGTGCTGCAAACAGCTCAGTTGGCGATATCTCCGGCAGAAGCTTTCCTTTTTTTCTAGAATGGGATTCAAAACCCCGTTAGTGCCTCCAGGCACTTTTGTCACCATTGTACTGCACAGGGTATGTTGTTACAGTGATTTATAGCGAAATATGTATGGGGACTCCAGATTGGATAAAGATTTGCTACCTTCACTAAAGTGCATTCAAACACTATAACCAGCGATTAACACTTAAAGGAACGAGAAATTTCGTAGAAGCGCTGCAAACAGCTCAGTTGGAGACATCTGCGGCAGAAGCTTTCCTTTTTTTCCCCTTGAATGGGCATCAAAACTGCGTAAGTTTCTCCAGGCACTGTAGTCACTATTGCACTGCTGAAGCTATGTAGTTACAATGATTAATAGCCAAAGATGTATGGGGATTCCAGATTGGCTAAAAATTTGCTACCTTCACTAAAGTGCATTCAAACACTATAACCAGCTATTAACGCTTACATGAACTAGAAACTTCATAGAAGTGCTGCAAACAGCTCAGTTGGCGATATCTCCGGCAGAAGCTTTCCTTTTTTTCTAGAATGGGATTCAAAACCCCGTTAGTGGCTCCAGGCACTTTGGTCACCATTGTACTGCACAGGGTATGTTGTTACATGGATTTATAGCGAAATATGTATGGGGATTCCAGATTGGATAAAGATTTGCTACCTTCACTAAAGTGCATTCAAACACTATAACCAGCGAGTAACACTTAAATGAACGAGAAGTTTCGTAGAAGAGCTGCAAACAGCTCAGTTGGAGACATCTGCGGCAAAAGCTTTCTTATTTTCTCGAACGTGCTTAAAACCCCGAAACTTGCTTCATACACTTAACTCACCATTCCCCTCCCGTAGGTTTGTAGTTACGGTGTTCTAAAGCCAAAGATATATAGGGATACCTGTTCAGCAAAAGATTTGCTATCTCCACGAAAATGATTTCACATACTGTAACCAGCTAGTTACACTGAAATGAAGGAGAAAGTTGTCAGAAGAGCTGCAAACAGCTCAGTTGGAGACATCTGCGGCAGAAGCTTTCCTTTTTTTCCCTTGAATGGGCATCAAACTAAGTTTCTCCAGGCACTGTAGTCACTATTGCACTGCTGAAGCTATGTAGTTACAATGATTAATAGCCAAAGATGTATGGGGATTCCAGATTGGCTAAAGATTTGCTACCTTCACTAAAGTGCAGTCAAACACTATAACCAGCGATTAACACTTAAATGAACGAGAAATTTCGTAGAAGAGCTGCAAACAGCTCAAAAGGAGACATCGGCGGCAGAATCTTTCCTTTTTCTACTCGAATGTGCTTAAAACCCCGTAACTTGCTTCATACCTCACCATTCCCCTCCAGCAGGTTTGTAGTTACGGTGTTCTAAAGCCAAAGATATGTAGGGATACCTGTTCAGCAAAAGATTTGCTATCTCCACGAAAATGATTTCACATACTGTAACCAGCGATTAACACTTAAATGAACGACAAATTTCGTAGAAGAGTTCCAAACAGCTCAGTTGGAGACATCTGCGGTAGAAGCTTTCCTTTTTTTCCCTTGAATGGGCATCAAAACTGCGTAACTTTCTCCAGGCACTTTAGTCACCATTCCACTGTAGCAGGTATGTAGATAAAGTGATTTACAGCGAAAAATGTATGGGGATTCCAGATCAGCTAAAGATTTCCTACCTTCACTAAACTGCATTCAAACACTCTAACTAGATACTTACACGTAAATGAACGAGAAACTTCGTAGAAGAGCTGCAAACAGCTCAGTAGGAGACATCGGCGGCAGAATCTTTCCTTTTTCTCCTCGAATGTGCTGAAAACCCCGTAACTTGCTTCATGCTCTTACCTCACCATTCCTCTCCATTAGGTTTGTAGTTACGGTGTTCTAAAACGAAAGATATATAGGGATAACTGTTCAGCAAAAGATTTGCTATCTCCACGAAAATGATTTCACATACTGTAACCAGCTAGTTACACTGAAATGAAGGAAAGAGTTGTCAGAAGAGCTGCAAACAGCTCAGGTTGAGACATCTGCGGCAGAAGCTTTCCTTTTTTTCCCTTGAATGGGCATCAAAACTGCGTAAGTTTCTCCAGTCACTTTAGTCACTCTTGCACTGCAGAAGCTATGTAGATACAATGATTAATAGCCAAAGATGTATGGGGATTCCAGATTGGATAAAGATTTGCTACCTTCACTAAAGTGCATTCAAACACTATAACCAGCGATTAACACTTAAATGAACGAGAAATTTCGTAGAAGAGCTGCAAACAGCTCAGTTGGAGACATCTGCGGCAGAAGCTTTCCTTTTTTTTTTTTATTGAATGGGCTTCAAAAGCCCGTATGTTGTTCCACGCACTTTATTCACCAGTCCAATGCAGCAGGTATGTAGTAACTGTCATTTAAAGAGAAAGATGTATGGGGATACTAGATCAGCTAAAGGTTTGCTATCTTCACTAAACTGTATTCAAACACTATAACCAGCTACTTACACTTAAATGAACGAGAAACTTGGTAGAAGAGCTGCAAACAGCTCAGTTGGAGACATCTGCGGCAAAAGCTTTCTTATTTTCTCGAACGTGCTTAAAACCCCGAAACTTGCTTCATACACTTAACTCACCATTCCCCTCCCGTAGGTTTGTAGTTACGGTGTTCTAAAGCCAAAGATATATAGGGATACCTGTTCAGCAAAAGATTTGCTATCTCCACGAGAATGATTTCACATACTGTAACCAGCTAGTTACACTGAAATGAAGGAGAAAGTTGTCAGAAGAGCTGCAAACAGCTCAGTTTGAGACATCTGCGGCAGAAGCTTTCCTTTTTTTCCCTTGAATGGGCATCAAACTAAGTTTCTCCAGGCACTTTAGTCACTATTGCACTGCAGAAGCTATGTAGTTACAATGATTAATAGCCAAAGATGTATGGGGATTCCAGATTGGCTAAAGATTTGCTACCTTCACTAAAATGCATTCAAACACTATAATCAGCTATTAACGCTTACATGAACTAGAAACTTCATAGAAGTGCTGCAAACAGCTCAGTTGGCGATATCTCCGGCAGAAGCTTTCCTTTTTTTCTAGAATGGGATTCAAAACCCCGTTAGTGCCTCCAGGCACTTTTGTCACCATTGTACTGCACAGGGTATGTTGTTACAGTGATTTATAGCGAAATATGTATGGGGACTCCAGATTGGATAAAGATTTGCTACCTTCACTAAAGTGCATTCAAACACTATAACCAGCGATTAACACTTAAAGGAACGAGAAATTTCGTAGAAGCGCTGCAAACAGCTCAGTTGGAGACATCTGCGGCAGAAGCTTTCCTTTTTTTCCCCTTGAATGGGCATCAAAACTGCGTAAGTTTCTCCAGGCACTGTAGTCACTATTGCACTGCTGAAGCTATGTAGTTACAATGATTAATAGCCAAAGATGTATGGGGATTCCAGATTGGCTAAAAATTTGCTACCTTCACTAAAGTGCATTCAAACACTATAACCAGCTATTAACGCTTACATGAACTAGAAACTTCATAGAAGTGCTGCAAACAGCTCAGTTGGCGATATCTCCGGCAGAAGCTTTCCTTTTTTTCTAGAATGGGATTCAAAACCCCGTTAGTGGCTCCAGGCACTTTGGTCACCATTGTACTGCACAGGGTATGTTGTTACATGGATTTATAGCGAAATATGTATGGGGATTCCAGATTGGATAAAGATTTGCTACCTTCACTAAAGTGCATTCAAACACTATAACCAGCGAGTAACACTTAAATGAACGAGAAGTTTCGTAGAAGAGCTGCAAACAGCTCAGTTGGAGACATCTGCGGCAAAAGCTTTCTTATTTTCTCGAACGTGCTTAAAACCCCGAAACTTGCTTCATACACTTAACTCACCATTCCCCTCCCGTAGGTTTGTAGTTACGGTGTTCTAAAGCCAAAGATATATAGGGATACCTGTTCAGCAAAAGATTTGCTATCTCCACGAAAATGATTTCACATACTGTAACCAGCTAGTTACACTGAAATGAAGGAGAAAGTTGTCAGAAGAGCTGCAAACAGCTCAGTTGGAGACATCTGCGGCAGAAGCTTTCCTTTTTTTCCCTTGAATGGGCATCAAACTAAGTTTCTCCAGGCACTGTAGTCACTATTGCACTGCTGAAGCTATGTAGTTACAATGATTAATAGCCAAAGATGTATGGGGATTCCAGATTGGCTAAAGATTTGCTACCTTCACTAAAGTGCAGTCAAACACTATAACCAGCGATTAACACTTAAATGAACGAGAAATTTCGTAGAAGAGCTGCAAACAGCTCAAAAGGAGACATCGGCGGCAGAATCTTTCCTTTTTCTACTCGAATGTGCTTAAAACCCCGTAACTTGCTTCATACCTCACCATTCCCCTCCAGCAGGTTTGTAGTTACGGTGTTCTAAAGCCAAAGATATGTAGGGATACCTGTTCAGCAAAAGATTTGCTATCTCCACGAAAATGATTTCACATACTGTAACCAGCGATTAACACTTAAATGAACGACAAATTTCGTAGAAGAGTTCCAAACAGCTCAGTTGGAGACATCTGCGGTAGAAGCTTTCCTTTTTTTCCCTTGAATGGGCATCAAAACTGCGTAAGTTTCTCCAGGCACTTTAGTCACCATTCCACTGCAGAAGCTATGTAGTTACAATGATTAATAGCCAAAGATGTATGGGGATTCCAGATTGGCTAAAGATTTGCTACCTTCACTAAAATGCATTCAAACACTATAACCAGCTATTAACGCTTACATGAACTAGAAACTTCATAGAAGAGCTGCAAACAGCTCAGTTGGAGATATATGCGGCAGAAGCTTTCCTTTTTTTCTAGAATGGGATTCAAAACCCCGTTAGTGGCTCCAGGCACTTTGGTCACCATTGTACTGCACAGGGTATGTTGTTACATGGATTTATAGCGAAATATGTATGGGGATTCCAGATTGGATAAAGATTTGCTACCTTCACTAAAGTGCATTCAAACACTATAACCAGCGAGTAACACTTAAATGAACGAGAAATTTCGTAGAAGAGCTGCAAACAGCTCAAAAGGAGACATCGGCGGCAGAATCTTTCCTTTTTCTACTCGAATGTGCTTAAAACCCCGTAACGTGCTTCATACCTCACCATTCCCCTCCAGCAGGTTTGTAGTTACGGTGTTCTAAAGCCAAAGATATATAGGGATACCTGTTCAGCAAAAGATTTGCTATCTCCACGAGAATGATTTCACATACTGTAACCAGCTAGTTACACTGAAATGAAGGAGAAAGTTGTCAGAAGAGCTGCAAACAGCTCAGTTTGAGACATCTGCGGCAGAAGCTTTCCTTTTTTTCCCTTGAATGGGCATCAAACTAAGTTTCTCCAGGCACTTTAGTCACTATTGCACTGCAGAAGCTATGTAGTTACAATGATTAATAGCCAAAGATGTATGGGGATTCCAGATTGGCTAAAGATTTGCTACCTTCACTAAAGTGCATTCAAACACTATAACCAGCGATTAACACTTAAAGGAACGAGAAATTTCGTAGAAGCGCTGCAAACAGCTCAGTTGGAGACATCTGCGGCAGAAGCTTTCCTTTTTTTCCCCTTGAATGGGCATCAAAACTGCGTAACTTTCTCCAGGCACTTTAGTCACCATTCCACTGTAGCAGGTATGTAGATAAAGTGATTTACAGCGAAAAATGTATGGGGATTCCAGATCAGCTAAAGATTTCCTACCTTCACTAAACTGCATTCAAACACTCTAACTAGATACTTACACGTAAATGAACGAGAAACTTCGTAGAAGAGCTGCAAACAGCTCAGTAGGAGACATCGGCGGCAGAATCTTTCCTTTTTCTCCTCGAATGTGCTCAAAACCCCGTAACTTGCTTCATGCTCTTACCTCACCATTCCTCTCCATTAGGTTTGTAGTTACGGTGTTCTAAAACGAAAGATATATAGGGATAACTGTTCAGCAAAAGATTTGCTATCTCCACGAAAATGATTTCACATACTGTAACCAGCTAGTTACACTGAAATGAAGGAAAGAGTTGTCAGAAGAGCTGCAAACAGCTCAGGTTGAGACATCTGCGGCAGAAGCTTTCCTTTTTTTCCCTTGAATGGGCATCAAACTAAGTTTCTCCAGGCACTTTAGTCACTCTTGCACTGCAGAAGCTATGTAGATACAATGATTAATAGCCAAAGATGTATGGGGATTCCAGATTGGATAAAGATTTGCTACCTTCACTAAAGTGCATTCAAACACTATAACCAGCGATTAACACTTAAATGAACGAGAAATTTCGTAGAAGAGCTGCAAACAGCTCAGTTGGAGACATCTGCGGCAGAAGCTTTCCTTTTTTTTTTATTGAATGGGCTTCAAAAGCCCGTATGTTGTTCCACGCACTTTATTCACCAGTCCAATGCAGCAGGTATGTAGTAACTGTCATTTAAAGAGAAAGATGTATGGGGATACTAGATCAGCTAAAGGTTTGCTATCTTCACTAAACTGTATTCAAACACTATAACCAGCTACTTACACTTAAATGAACGAGAAACTTGGTAGAAGAGCTGCAAACAGCTCAGTTGGAGACATCTGCGGCAAAAGCTTTCTTATTTTCTCGAACGTGCTTAAAACCCCGAAACTTGCTTCATACACTTAACTCACCATTCCCCTCCCGTAGGTTTGTAGTTACGGTGTTCTAAAGCCAAAGATATATAGGGATACCTGTTCAGCAAAAGATTTGCTATCTCCACGAGAATGATTTCACATACTGTAACCAGCTAGTTACACTGAAATGAAGGAGAAAGTTGTCAGAAGAGCTGCAAACAGCTCAGTTTGAGACATCTGCGGCAGAAGCTTTCCTTTTTTTCCCTTGAATGGGCATCAAACTAAGTTTCTCCAGGCACTTTAGTCACTATTGCACTGCAGAAGCTATGTAGTTACAATGATTAATAGCCAAAGATGTATGGGGATTCCAGATTGGATAAAGATTTGCTACCTTCACTAAAGTGCATTCAAACACTATAACCAGCGATTAACACTTAAAGGAACGAGAAATTTCGTAGAAGCGCTGCAAACAGCTCAGTTGGAGACATCTGCGGCAGAAGCTTTCCTTTTTTTCCCCTTGAATGGGCATCAAAACTGCGTAAGTTTCTCCAGGCACTGTAGTCACTATTGCACTGCTGAAGCTATGTAGTTACAATGATTAATAGCCAAAGATGTATGGGGATTCCAGATTGGCTAAAAATTTGCTACCTTCACTAAAGTGCATTCAAACACTATAACCAGCTATTAACGCTTACATGAACTAGAAACTTCATAGAAGTGCTGCAAACAGCTCAGTTGGCGATATCTCCGGCAGAAGCTTTCCTTTTTTTCTAGAATGGGATTCAAAACCCCGTTAGTGGCTCCAGGCACTTTGGTCACCATTGTACTGCACAGGGTATGTTGTTACATGGATTTATAGCGAAATATGTATGGGGATTCCAGATTGGATAAAGATTTGCTACCTTCACTAAAGTGCATTCAAACACTATAACCAGCGAGTAACACTTAAATGAACGAGAAGTTTCGTAGAAGAGCTGCAAACAGCTCAGTTGGAGACATCTGCGGCAAAAGCTTTCTTATTTTCTCGAATGTGCTTAAAACCCCGAAACTTGCTTCATACACTTAACTCACCATTCCCCTCCCGTAGGTTTGTAGTTACGGTGTTCTAAAGCCAAAGATATATAGGGATACCTGTTAAGCAAAAGATTTGCTATCTCCACGAGAATGATTTCACATACTGTAACCAGCTAGTTACACTGAAATGAAGGAGAAAGTTGTCAGAAGAGCTGCAAACAGCTCAGTTGGAGACATCTGCGGCAGAAGCTTTCCTTTTTTTCCCTTGAATGGGCATCAAACTAAGTTTCTCCAGGCACTTTAGTCACTATTGCACTGCAGAAGCTATGTAGTTACAATGATTAATAGCCAAAGATGTATGGGGATTCCAGATTGGCTAAAGATTTGCTACCTTCACTAAAGTGCATTCAAACACTATAACCAGCGATTAACACTTAAATGAACGAGAAATTTCGTAGAAGAGCTGCAAACAGCTCAAAAGGAGACATCGGCGGCAGAATCTTTCCTTTTTCTACTCGAATGTGCTTAAAACCCCGTAACTTGCTTCATACCTCACCATTCCCCTCCAGCAGGTTTGTAGTTACGGTGTTCTAAACCCAAAGATATGTAGGGATACCTGTTCAGCAAAAGATTTGCTATCTCCACGAAAATGATTTCACATACTGTAACCAGCGATTAACACTTAAATGAACGACAAATTTCGTAGAAGAGTTCCAAACAGCTCAGTTGGAGACATCTGCGGTAGAAGCTTTCCTTTTTTTCCCTTGAATGGGCATCAAACTAAGTTTCTCCAGGCACTTTAGTCACTATTGCACTGCAGAAGCTATGTAGTTACAATGATTAATAGCCAAAGATGTATGGGGATTCCAGATTGGCTAAAGATTTGCTACCTTCACTAAAGTGCATTCAAACACTATAACCAGCGATTAACACTTAAAGGAACGAGAAATTTCGTAGAAGCGCTGCAAACAGCTCAGTTGGAGACATCTGCGGCAGAAGCTTTCCTTTTTTTCCCCTTGAATGGGCATCAAAACTGCGTAACTTTCTCCAGGCACTTTAGTCACCATTCCACTGTAGCAGGTATGTAGATAAAGTGATTTACAGCGAAAAATGTATGGGGATTCCAGATCAGCTAAAGATTTCCTACCTTCACTAAACTGCATTCAAACACTCTAACTAGATACTTACACGTAAATGAACGAGAAACTTCGTAGAAGAGCTGCAAACAGCTCAGTAGGAGACATCGGCGGCAGAATCTTTCCTTTTTCTCCTCGAATGTGCTCAAAACCCCGTAACTTGCTTCATGCTCTTACCTCACCATTCCTCTCCATTAGGTTTGTAGTTACGGTGTTCTAAAACGAAAGATATATAGGGATAACTGTTCAGCAAAAGATTTGCTATCTCCACGAAAATGATTTCACATACTGTAACCAGCTAGTTACACTGAAATGAAGGAAAGAGTTGTCAGAAGAGCTGCAAACAGCTCAGGTTGAGACATCTGCGGCAGAAGCTTTCCTTTTTTTCCCTTGAATGGGCATCAAAACTGCGTAAGTTTCTCCAGTCACTTTAGTCACTCTTGCACTGCAGAAGCTATGTAGATACAATGATTAATAGCCAAAGATGTATGGGGATTCCAGATTGGATAAAGATTTGCTACCTTCACTAAAGTGCATTCAAACACTATAACCAGCGATTAACACTTAAATGAACGAGAAATTTCGTAGAAGAGCTGCAAACAGCTCAGTTGGAGACATCTGCGGCAGAAGCTTTCCTTTTTTTTTTTTATTGAATGGGCTTCAAAAGCCCGTATGTTGTTCCACGCACTTTATTCACCAGTCCAATGCAGCAGGTATGTAGTAACTGTCATTTAAAGAGAAAGATGTATGGGGATACTAGATCAGCTAAAGGTTTGCTATCTTCACTAAACTGTATTCAAACACTATAACCAGCTACTTACACTTAAATGAACGAGAAACTTGGTAGAAGAGCTGCAAACAGCTCAGTTGGAGACATCTGCGGCAAAAGCTTTCTTATTTTCTCGAACGTGCTTAAAACCCCGAAACTTGCTTCATACACTTAACTCACCATTCCCCTCCCGTAGGTTTGTAGTTACGGTGTTCTAAAGCCAAAGATATATAGGGATACCTGTTCAGCAAAAGATTTGCTATCTCCACGAGAATGATTTCACATACTGTAACCAGCTAGTTACACTGAAATGAAGGAGAAAGTTGTCAGAAGAGCTGCAAACAGCTCAGTTTGAGACATCTGCGGCAGAAGCTTTCCTTTTTTTCCCTTGAATGGGCATCAAACTAAGTTTCTCCAGGCACTTTAGTCACTATTGCACTGCAGAAGCTATGTAGTTACAATGATTAATAGCCAAAGATGTATGGGGATTCCAGATTGGCTAAAGATTTGCTACCTTCACTAAAATGCATTCAAACACTATAATCAGCTATTAACGCTTACATGAACTAGAAACTTCATAGAAGTGCTGCAAACAGCTCAGTTGGCGATATCTCCGGCAGAAGCTTTCCTTTTTTTCTAGAATGGGATTCAAAACCCCGTTAGTGCCTCCAGGCACTTTTGTCACCATTGTACTGCACAGGGTATGTTGTTACAGTGATTTATAGCGAAATATGTATGGGGACTCCAGATTGGATAAAGATTTGCTACCTTCACTAAAGTGCATTCAAACACTATAACCAGCGATTAACACTTAAAGGAACGAGAAATTTCGTAGAAGCGCTGCAAACAGCTCAGTTGGAGACATCTGCGGCAGAAGCTTTCCTTTTTTTCCCCTTGAATGGGCATCAAAACTGCGTAAGTTTCTCCAGGCACTGTAGTCACTATTGCACTGCTGAAGCTATGTAGTTACAATGATTAATAGCCAAAGATGTATGGGGATTCCAGATTGGCTAAAAATTTGCTACCTTCACTAAAGTGCATTCAAACACTATAACCAGCTATTAACGCTTACATGAACTAGAAACTTCATAGAAGTGCTGCAAACAGCTCAGTTGGCGATATCTCCGGCAGAAGCTTTCCTTTTTTTCTAGAATGGGATTCAAAACCCCGTTAGTGGCTCCAGGCACTTTGGTCACCATTGTACTGCACAGGGTATGTTGTTACATGGATTTATAGCGAAATATGTATGGGGATTCCAGATTGGATAAAGATTTGCTACCTTCACTAAAGTGCATTCAAACACTATAACCAGCGAGTAACACTTAAATGAACGAGAAGTTTCGTAGAAGAGCTGCAAACAGCTCAGTTGGAGACATCTGCGGCAAAAGCTTTCTTATTTTCTCGAACGTGCTTAAAACCCCGAAACTTGCTTCATACACTTAACTCACCATTCCCCTCCCGTAGGTTTGTAGTTACGGTGTTCTAAAGCCAAAGATATATAGGGATACCTGTTCAGCAAAAGATTTGCTATCTCCACGAAAATGATTTCACATACTGTAACCAGCTAGTTACACTGAAATGAAGGAGAAAGTTGTCAGAAGAGCTGCAAACAGCTCAGTTGGAGACATCTGCGGCAGAAGCTTTCCTTTTTTTCCCTTGAATGGGCATCAAACTAAGTTTCTCCAGGCACTGTAGTCACTATTGCACTGCTGAAGCTATGTAGTTACAATGATTAATAGCCAAAGATGTATGGGGATTCCAGATTGGCTAAAGATTTGCTACCTTCACTAAAGTGCATTCAAACACTATAACCAGCGATTAACACTTAAATGAACGAGAAATTTCGTAGAAGAGCTGCAAACAGCTCAAAAGGAGACATCGGCGGCAGAATCTTTCCTTTTTCTACTCGAATGTGCTTAAAACCCCGTAACTTGCTTCATACCTCACCATTCCCCTCCAGCAGGTTTGTAGTTACGGTGTTCTAAACCCAAAGATATGTAGGGATACCTGTTCAGCAAAAGATTTGCTATCTCCACGAAAATGATTTCACATACTGTAACCAGCGATTAACACTTAAATGAACGACAAATTTCGTAGAAGAGTTCCAAACAGCTCAGTTGGAGACATCTGCGGTAGAAGCTTTCCTTTTTTTCCCTTGAATGGGCATCAAAACTGCGTAAGTTTCTCCAGGCACTTTAGTCACCATTGCACTGCAGAAGCTATGTAGTTACAATGATTAATAGCCAAAGATGTATGGGGATTCCAGATTGGATAAAGTTTGCTACCTTCACTAAACTGCATTCAAACACTATAACCAGCTATTAACGCTTACATGAACTAGAAACTTCATAGAAGAGCTGCAAACAGCTCAGTTGGAGATATATGCGGCAGAAGCTTTCCTTTTTTTCTAGAATGGGATTCAAAACCCCGTTAGTGGCTCCAGGCACTTTGGTCACCATTGTACTGCACAGGGTATGTTGTTACATGGATTTATAGCGAAATATGTATGGGGATTCCAGATTGGATAAAGATTTGCTACCTTCACTAAAGTGCATTCAAACACTATAACCAGCGAGTAACACTTAAATGAACGAGAAATTTCGTAGAAGAGCTGCAAACAGCTCAAAAGGAGACATCGGCGGCAGAATCTTTCCTTTTTCTACTCGAATGTGCTTAAAACCCCGTAACGTGCTTCATACCTCACCATTCCCCTCCAGCAGGTTTGTAGTTACGGTGTTCTAAAGCCAAAGATATATAGGGATACCTGTTCAGCAAAAGATTTGCTATCTCCACGAGAATGATTTCACATACTGTAACCAGCTAGTTACACTGAAATGAAGGAGAAAGTTGTCAGAAGAGCTGCAAACAGCTCAGTTTGAGACATCTGCGTCAGAAGCTTTCCTTTTTTTCCCTTGAATGGGCATCAAACTAAGTTTCTCCAGGCACTTTAGTCACTATTGCACTGCAGAAGCTATGTAGTTACAATGATTAATAGCCAAAGATGTATGGGGATTCCAGATTGGCTAAAGATTTGCTACCTTCACTAAAGTGCATTCAAACACTATAACCAGCGATTAACACTTAAAGGAACGAGAAATTTCGTAGAAGCGCTGCAAACAGCTCAGTTGGAGACATCTGCGGCAGAAGCTTTCCTTTTTTTCCCCTTGAATGGGCATCAAAACTGCGTAAGTTTCTCCAGGCACTTTAGTCACCATTCCACTGTAGCAGGTATGTAGATAAAGTGATTTACAGCGAAAAATGTATGGGGATTCCAGATCAGCTAAAGATTTCCTACCTTCACTAAACTGCATTCAAACACTCTAACTAGATACTTACACGTAAATGAACGAGAAACTTCGTAGAAGAGCTGCAAACAGCTCAGTAGGAGACATCGGCGGCAGAATCTTTCCTTTTTCTCCTCGAATGTGCTCAAAACCCCGTAACTTGCTTCATGCTCTTACCTCACCATTCCTCTCCATTAGGTTTGTAGTTACGGTGTTCTAAAACGAAAGATATATAGGGATAACTGTTCAGCAAAAGATTTGCTATCTCCACGAAAATGATTTCACATACTGTAACCAGCTAGTTACACTGAAATGAAGGAAAGAGTTGTCAGAAGAGCTGCAAACAGCTCAGGTTGAGACATCTGCGGCAGAAGCTTTCCTTTTTTTCCCTTGAATGGGCATCAAAACTGCGTAAGTTTCTCCAGTCACTTTAGTCACTCTTGCACTGCAGAAGCTATGTAGATACAATGATTAATAGCCAAAGATGTATGGGGATTCCAGATTGGATAAAGATTTGCTACCTTCACTAAAGTGCATTCAAACACTATAACCAGCGATTAACACTTAAATGAACGAGAAATTTCGTAGAAGAGCTGCAAACAGCTCAGTTGGAGACATCTGCGGCAGAAGCTTTCCTTTTTTTTTTTTATTGAATGGGCTTCAAAAGCCCGTATGTTGTTCCACGCACTTTATTCACCAGTCCAATGCAGCAGGTATGTAGTAACTGTCATTTAAAGAGAAAGATGTATGGGGATACTAGATCAGCTAAAGGTTTGCTATCTTCACTAAACTGTATTCAAACACTATAACCAGCTACTTACACTTAAATGAACGAGAAACTTGGTAGAAGAGCTGCAAACAGCTCAGTTGGAGACATCTGCGGCAAAAGCTTTCTTATTTTCTCGAACGTGCTTAAAACCCCGAAACTTGCTTCATACACTTAACTCACCATTCCCCTCCCGTAGGTTTGTAGTTACGGTGTTCTAAAGCCAAAGATATATAGGGATACCTGTTCAGCAAAAGATTTGCTATCTCCACGAGAATGATTTCACATACTGTAACCAGCTAGTTACACTGAAATGAAGGAGAAAGTTGTCAGAAGAGCTGCAAACAGCTCAGTTTGAGACATCTGCGGCAGAAGCTTTCCTTTTTTTCCCTTGAATGGGCATCAAACTAAGTTTCTCCAGGCACTTTAGTCACTATTGCACTGCAGAAGCTATGTAGTTACAATGATTAATAGCCAAAGATGTATGGGGATTCCAGATTGGCTAAAGATTTGCTACCTTCACTAAAATGCATTCAAACACTATAATCAGCTATTAACGCTTACATGAACTAGAAACTTCATAGAAGTGCTGCAAACAGCTCAGTTGGCGATATCTCCGGCAGAAGCTTTCCTTTTTTTCTAGAATGGGATTCAAAACCCCGTTAGT
The DNA here is from genome assembly GCF_052426305.1 of Pelodiscus sinensis. Taxonomy (NCBI): domain Eukaryota; kingdom Metazoa; phylum Chordata; order Testudines; family Trionychidae; genus Pelodiscus; species Pelodiscus sinensis. The sequence continues at coordinate 10,642,797 of NC_143069.1, read as the reverse complement.
GCCTCCAGGCACTTTTGTCACCATTGTACTGCACAGGGTATGTTGTTACAGTGATTTATAGCGAAATATGTATGGGGACTCCAGATTGGATAAAGATTTGCTACCTTCACTAAAGTGCATTCAAACACTATAACCAGCGATTAACACTTAAAGGAACGAGAAATTTCGTAGAAGCGCTGCAAACAGCTCAGTTGGAGACATCTGCGGCAGAAGCTTTCCTTTTTTTCCCCTTGAATGGGCATCAAAACTGCGTAAGTTTCTCCAGGCACTGTAGTCACTATTGCACTGCTGAAGCTATGTAGTTACAATGATTAATAGCCAAAGATGTATGGGGATTCCAGATTGGCTAAAAATTTGCTACCTTCACTAAAGTGCATTCAAACACTATAACCAGCTATTAACGCTTACATGAACTAGAAACTTCATAGAAGAGCTGCAAACAGCTCAGTTGGAGATATATGCGGCAGAAGCTTTCCTTTTTTTCTAGAATGGGATTCAAAACCCCGTTAGTGGCTCCAGGCACTTTGGTCACCATTGTACTGCACAGGGTATGTTGTTACATGGATTTATAGCGAAATATGTATGGGGATTCCAGATTGGATAAAGATTTGCTATCTTCACTAAAGTGCATTCAAACACTATAACCAGCGAGTAACACTTAAATGAACGAGAAATTTCGTAGAAGAGCTGCAAACAGCTCAAAAGGAGACATCGGCGGCAGAATCTTTCCTTTTTCTACTCGAATGTGCTTAAAACCCCGTAACGTGCTTCATACCTCACCATTCCCCTCCAGCAGGTTTGTAGTTACGGTGTTCTAAAGCCAAAGATATATAGGGATACCTGTTCAGCAAAAGATTTGCTATCTCCACGAGAATGATTTCACATACTGTAACCAGCTAGTTACACTGAAATGAAGGAGAAAGTTGTCAGAAGAGCTGCAAACAGCTCAGTTTGAGACATCTGCGGCAGAAGCTTTCCTTTTTTTCCCTTGAATGGGCATCAAACTAAGTTTCTCCAGGCACTTTAGTCACTATTGCACTGCAGAAGCTATGTAGTTACAATGATTAATAGCCAAAGATGTATGGGGATTCCAGATTGGCTAAAGATTTGCTACCTTCACTAAAGTGCATTCAAACACTATAACCAGCGATTAACACTTAAAGGAACGAGAAATTTCGTAGAAGCGCTGCAAACAGCTCAGTTGGACACATCTGCGGCAGAAGCTTTCCTTTTTTTCCCCTTGAATGGGCATCAAAACTGCGTAACTTTCTCCAGGCACTTTAGTCACCATTCCACTGTAGCAGGTATGTAGATAAAGTGATTTACAGCGAAAAATGTATGGGGATTCCAGATCAGCTAAAGATTTCCTACCTTCACTAAACTGCATTCAAACACTCTAACTAGATACTTACACGTAAATGAACGAGAAACTTCGTAGAAGAGCTGCAAACAGCTCAGTAGGAGACATCGGCGGCAGAATCTTTCCTTTTTCTCCTCGAATGTGCTGAAAACCCCGTAACTTGCTTCATGCTCTTACCTCACCATTCCTCTCCATTAGGTTTGTAGTTACGGTGTTCTAAAACGAAAGATATATAGGGATAACTGTTCAGCAAAAGATTTGCTATCTCCACGAAAATGATTTCACATACTGTAACCAGCTAGTTACACTGAAATGAAGGAAAGAGTTGTCAGAAGAGCTGCAAACAGCTCAGGTTGAGACATCTGCGGCAGAAGCTTTCCTTTTTTTCCCTTGAATGGGCATCAAAACTGCGTAAGTTTCTCCAGTCACTTTAGTCACTCTTGCACTGCAGAAGCTATGTAGATACAATGATTAATAGCCAAAGATGTATGGGGATTCCAGATTGGATAAAGATTTGCTACCTTCACTAAAGTGCATTCAAACACTATAACCAGCGATTAACACTTAAATGAACGAGAAATTTCGTAGAAGAGCTGCAAACAGCTCAGTTGGAGACATCTGCGGCAGAAGCTTTCCTTTTTTTCCCTTGAATGGGCATCAAACTAAGTTTCTCCAGGCACTTTAGTCACTATTGCACTGCAGAAGCTATGTAGTTACAATGATTAATAGCCAAAGATGTATGGGGATTCCAGATTGGCTAAAGATTTGCTACCTTCACTAAAGTGCATTCAAACACTATAACCAGCGATTAACACTTAAAGGAACGAGAAATTTCGTAGAAGCGCTGCAAACAGCTCAGTTGGACACATCTGCGGCAGAAGCTTTCCTTTTTTTCCCCTTGAATGGGCATCAAAACTGCGTAACTTTCTCCAGGCACTTTAGTCACCATTCCACTGTAGCAGGTATGTAGATAAAGTGATTTACAGCGAAAAATGTATGGGGATTCCAGATCAGCTAAAGATTTCCTACCTTCACTAAACTGCATTCAAACACTCTAACTAGATACTTACACGTAAATGAACGAGAAACTTCGTAGAAGAGCTGCAAACAGCTCAGTAGGAGACATCGGCGGCAGAATCTTTCCTTTTTCTCCTCGAATGTGCTCAAAACCCCGTAACTTGCTTCATGCTCTTACCTCACCATTCCTCTCCATTAGGTTTGTAGTTACGGTGTTCTAAAACGAAAGATATATAGGGATAACTGTTCAGCAAAAGATTTGCTATCTCCACGAAAATGATTTCACATACTGTAACCAGCTAGTTACACTGAAATGAAGGAAAGAGTTGTCAGAAGAGCTGCAAACAGCTCAGGTTGAGACATCTGCGGCAGAAGCTTTCCTTTTTTTCCCTTGAATGGGCATCAAAACTGCGTAAGTTTCTCCAGTCACTTTAGTCACTCTTGCACTGCAGAAGCTATGTAGATACAATGATTAATAGCCAAAGATGTATGGGGATTCCAGATTGGATAAAGATTTGCTACCTTCACTAAAGTGCATTCAAACACTATAACCAGCGATTAACACTTAAATGAACGAGAAATTTCGTAGAAGAGCTGCAAACAGCTCAGTTGGAGACATCTGCGGCAGAAGCTTTCCTTTTTTTTTTTAATTGAATGGGCTTCAAAAGCCCGTATGTTGTTCCACGCACTTTATTCACCAGTCCAATGCAGCAGGTAAGTAGTAACTGTCATTTAAAGAGAAAGATGTATGGGGATACTAGATCAGCTAAAGGTTTGCTATCTTCACTAAACTGTATTCAAACACTATAACCAGCTACTTACACTTAAATGAACGAGAAACTTGGTAGAAGAGCTGCAAACAGCTCAGTTGGAGACATCTGCGGCAAAAGCTTTCTTATTTTCTCGAACGTGCTTAAAACCCCGAAACTTGCTTCATACACTTAACTCACCATTCCCCTCCCGTAGGTTTGTAGTTACGGTGTTCTAAAGCCAAAGATATATAGGGATACCTGTTCAGCAAAAGATTTGCTATCTACACGAGAATGATTTCACATACTGTAACCAGCTAGTTACACTGAAATGAAGGAGAAAGTTGTCAGAAGAGCTGCAAACAGCTCAGTTTGAGACATCTGCGGCAGAAGCTTTACTTTTTTTCCCTTGAATGGGCATCAAACTAAGTTTCTCCAGGCACTTTAGTCACTATTGCACTGCAGAAGCTATGTAGTTACAATGATTAATAGCCAAAGATGTATGGGGATTCCAGATTGGCTAAAGATTTGCTACCTTCACTAAAATGCATTCAAACACTATAATCAGCTATTAACGCTTACATGAACTAGAAACTTCATAGAAGTGCTGCAAACAGCTCAGTTGGCGATATCTCCGGCAGAAGCTTTCCTTTTTTTCTAGAATGGGATTCAAAACCCCGTTAGTGGCTCCAGGCACTTTTGTCACCATTGTACTGCACAGGGTATGTTGTTACAGTGATTTATAGCGAAATATGTATGGGGACTCCAGATTGGATAAAGATTTGCTACCTTCACTAAAGTGCATTCAAACACTATAACCAGCGATTAACACTTAAAGGAACGAGAAATTTCGTAGAAGCGCTGCAAACAGCTCAGTTGGAGACATCTGCGGCAGAAGCTTTCCTTTTTTTCCCCTTGAATGGGCATCAAAACTGCGTAAGTTTCTCCAGGCACTGTAGTCACTATTGCACTGCTGATGCTATGTAGTTACAATGATTAATAGCCAAAGATGTATGGGGATTCCAGATTGGTTAAAGATTTGCTACCTTCACTAAAGTGCATTCAAACACTATAACCAGCGATTAACACTTAAATGAACGAGAAATTTCGTAGAAGAGCTGCAAACAGCTCAGTTGGAGACATCTGCGGCAAAAGCTTTCTTATTTTCTCGAACGTGCTTAAAACCCCGAAACTTGCTTCATACACTTAACTCACCATTCCCCTCCCGTAGGTTTGTAGTTACGGTATTCTAAAGCCAAAGATATATAGGGATACCTGTTCAGCAAAAGATTTGCTATCTCCACGAAAATGATTTCACATACTGTAACCAGCTAGTTACACTGAAATGAAGGAGAAAGTTGTCAGAAGAGCTCCAAACAGCTCAGTTTGAGACATCTTCGGCAGAAGATTTCCATTTTTTTCCTTGAATGGGCATCAAAACTGCGTAAGTTTCTCCAGGCACTTTAGTCACTTTTGCACTGGAGAAGCTATGTAGTTACAATGATTAATAGCCAAAGATGTATGGGGATTCCAGATTGGCTAAAGATTTACTACCTTCACTAAACTGCATTCAAACACTATAACCAGCTATTAACGCTTACATTAACTAGAAACTTCATAGAAGCGCTGCAAACAGCTCAGTTGGCGATATCTCCGGCAGAAGCTTTGCTTTTTTTCTAGAATGGGATTGAAAACCCCGTTAGTGGCTCCAGGCACTTTTGTCACCATTGTTCTGCACTGGGTATGTTGTTACAGTGAATTATAGCGAAATATGTATGGGGACTCCAGATTGGATAAAGATTTGCTACCTTCACTAAAGTGCATTCAAACACTATAACCAGCGATTAACACTTAAATGAACGAGAAATTTCGTAGAAGAGCTGCAAACAGCTCAAAAGGAGACATCGGCGGCAGAATCTTTCCTTTTTCTACTCGAATGTGCTTAAAACCCCGTAACTTGCTTCATACCTCACCATTCCCCTCCAGCAGGTTTGTAGTTACGGTGTTCTAAACCCAAAGATATGTAGGGATACCTGTTGAGCTAAAGATTTGCTATCTCCACGAAAATGATTTCACATACTGTAACCAGCGATTAACACTTAAATGAACGACAAATTTCGTAGAAGAGTTCCAAACAGCTCAGTTGGAGACATCTGCGGTAGAAGCTTTCCTTTTTTTCCCTTGAATGGGCATCAAAACTGCGTAAGTTTCTCCAGGCACTTTAGTCACCATTGCACTGCAGAAGCTATGTAGTTACAATGATTAATAGCCAAAGATGTATGGGGATTCCAGATTGGCTAAAGATTTGCTACCTTTACTAAAATGCATTCAAACACTATAATCAGCTATTAACGCTTACATGAACTAGAAACTTCATAGAAGTGCTGCAAACAGCTCAGTTGGCGATATCTCCGGCAGAAGCTTTCCTTTTTTTCTAGAATGGGATTCAAAACCCCGTTAGTGGCTCCAGGCACTTTTGTCACCATTGTACTGCACAGGGTATGTTGTTACAGTGATTTATAGCGAAATATGTATGGGGACTCCAGATTGGATAAAGATTTGCTACCTTCACTAAAGTGCATTCAAACACTATAACCAGCGATTAACACTTAAAGGAACGAGAAATTTCGTAGAAGCGCTGCAAACAGCTCAGTTGGAGACATCTGCGGCAGAAGCTTTCCTTTTTTTCCCCTTGAATGGGCATCAAAACTGCGTAAGTTTCTCCAGGCACTTTAGTCACTATTGCACTGCTGAAGCTATGTAGTTACAATGATTAATAGCCAAAGATGTATGGGGATTCCAGATTGGCTAAAGATTTACTACCTTCACTAAACTGCATTCAAACACTATAACCAGCTATTAACGCTTACATAAACTAGAAACTTCATAGAAGCGCTGCAAACAGCTCAGTTGGCGATATCTCCGGCAGAAGCTTTCCTTTTTTTCTAGAATGGGATTGAAAACCCCGTTAGTGGCTCCAGGCACTTTTGTCACCATTGTTCTGCACTGGGTATGTTGTTACAGTGAATTATTGCGAAATATGTATGGGGACTCCAGATTGGATAAAGATTTGCTACCTTCACTAAAGTGCATTCAAACACTATAACCAGCGATTAACACTTAAAGGAACGAGAAATTTCGTAGAAGCGCTGCAAACAGCTCAGTTGGAGACATCTGCGGCAGAAGCTTTCCTTTTTTTCCCCTTGAATGGGCATCAAAACTGCGTAAGTTTCTCCAGGCACTGTAGTCACTATTGCACTGCTGAAGCTATGTAGTTACAATGATTAATAGCCAAAGATGTATGGGGATTCCAGATTGGTTAAAGATTTGCTACCTTCACTAAAGTGCATTCAAACACTATAACCAGCGATTAACACTTAAATGAACGAGAAATTTCGTAGAAGCGCTGCAAACAACTCAGTTTGAGACATCTGCGGTAGAAGCTTTCCTTTTTTTCCCTTGAATGGGCTTCAAAAGCCGGTAATTTGCTCCAAGCACTTTAGTCACCATTCCACTGCAGCAGGGTTTTAGATAAAGTGATTTACAGCGAAAAATGTATGGGTATTCCAGATAAGCTTTAAGATTTCCTACCTTCAGTAAACTGCATTCAAACACTCTAACTAGATATTTACACATAAATGAACGAGATACGTCGTAGAAGAGCTGCACACAGCTCAAAAGGAGACATCGGCGGCAGAATCTTTCCTTTTTCTACTCGAATGTGCTTAAAACCCCGTAACTTGCTTCATCATACCTCACCATTCCCCTCCAGCAGGTTTGTAGTTACGGTGTTCTAAACCCAAAGATATGTAGGGATACCTGTTCAGCAAAAGATTTGCTATCTCCACGAAAATGATTTCACATACTGTAACCAGCGATTAACACTTAAATGAACGACAAATTTCGTAGAAGAGTTCCAAACAGCTCAGTTGGAGACATCTGCGGCAGAAGCTTTCCTTTTTTTCCCCTTGAATGGGCATCAAAACTGCGTAAGTTTCTCCAGGCACTTTAGTCACTATTGCACTGCTGAAGCTATGTAGTTACAATGATTAATAGCCAAAGATGTATGGGGATTCCAGATAGGCTAAAGATTTACTACCTTCACTAACCTGCATTCAAACACTATACCCAGCTATTAACGCTTACATTAACTAGAAACTTCATAGAAGAGCTGCAAACAGCTCAGTTGGCGATATCTCCGGCAGAAGCTTTCCTTTTTTTCTAGAATGGGATTCAAAACCCCGTTAGTGGCTCCAGGCACTTTTGTCACCATTGTACTGCACAGGGTATGTTGTTACAGTGATTTATAGCGAAATATGTATGGGGATTCCAGATTGGATAAAGATTTGCTACCTTCACTAAAGTACATTCAAACACTATAACCAGCGATTAACACTTAAATGAACGAGAAATTTCGTAGAAGAGCTGCAAACAGCTCAGTTGGAGACATCTGCGGCAAAAGCTTTCTTATTTTCTCGAACGTGCTTAAAACCCCGAAACTTGCTTCATACACTTAACTCACCATTCCCCTCCCGTAGGTTTGTAGTTACGGTATTCTAAAGCCAAAGATATATAGGGATACCTGTTCAGCAAAAGATTTGCTATCTCCACGAAAATGATTTCACATACTGTAACCAGCTAGTTACACTGAAATGAAGGAGAAAGCTGTCAGAAGAGCTGCAAACAGCTCAGTTTGAGACATCTGCGGCAGAAGTTTTCCTTTTTTTCCCTTGAATGGGCATCAAAACTGCGTAAGTTTCTCCAGGCACTTTAGTCACTTTTGCACTGCAGAAGCTATGTAGTTACAATGATTAATAGCCAAAGATGTATGGGGATTCCAGATTGGATAAAGATTTGCTACCTTCACTAAAGTGCATTCAAACACTATAATCAGCTATTAGCGCTTACATGAACTAGAAACTTCATAGAAGTGCTGCAAACAGCTCAGTTGGCGATATCTCCGGCAGAAGCTTTCCTTTTTTCTAGAATGGGATTCAAAACCCCGTTAGTGCCTCCAGGCACTTTTGTCACCATTGTACTGCACAGGGTATGTTGTTACAGTGATTTATAGCGAAATATGTATGGCGACTCCAGATTGGATAAAGATTTACTACCTTCACTAAAGTGCATTCAAACACTATAACCAGCGATTAACACTTAAAGGAACGAGAAATTTCGTAGAAGCGCTGCAAACAGCTCAGTTGGAGACATCTGCGGCAGAAGCTTTCCTTTTTTTCCCCTTGAATGGGCATCAAAACTGCATAAGTTTCTCCAGGCACTGTAGTCACTATTGCACTGCTGAAGCTATGTAGTTACAATGATTAATAGCCAAAGATGTATGGGGATTCCAGATTGGTTAAAGATTTGCTACCTTCACTAAAGTGCATTCAAACACTATAACCAGCGATTAACACTTAAATGAACGAGAAATTTCGTAGAAGCGCTGCAAACAACTCAGTTTGAGACATCTGCGGCAGAAGCTTTCCTTTTTTTCACTTGAATGGGCTTCAAAAGCCGGTAATTTGCTCCAAGCACTTTAGTCACCATTCCACTGCAGCAGGGTTTTAGATAAAGTGATTTACAGCGAAAAATGTATGGGTATTCCAGATAAGCTTTAAGATTTCCTACCTTCAGTAAACTGCATTCAAACACTCTAACTAGATATTTACACATAAATGAACGAGATACGTCGTAGAAGAGCTGCACACAGCTCAAAAGGAGACATCGGCGGCAGAATCTTTCCTTTTTCTACTCGAATGTGCTTAAAACCCCGTAACTTGCTTCATTCCTCACCATTCCCCTCCAGCAGGTTTGTAGTTACGGTGTTCTAAACCCAAAGATATGTAGGGATACCTGTTCAGCAAAAGATTTGCTATCTCCACGAAAATGATTTCACATACTGTAACCAGCGATTAACACTTAAATGAACGACAAATTTCGTAGAAGAGTTCCAAACAGCTCAGTTTGAGACATCTGCGGCAGAAGCTTTCCTTTTTTTCCCCTTGAATGGGCATCAAAACTGCGTAAGTTTCTCCAGGCACTTTAGTCACTATTGCACTGCTGAAGCTATGTAGTTACAATGATTAATAGCCAAAGATGTATGGGGATTCCAGATTGGCTAAAGATTTACTACCTTCACTAACCTGCATTCAAACACTATACCCAGCTATTAACGCTTACATTAACTAGAAACTTCATAGAAGAGCTGCAAACAGCTCAGTTGGCGATATCTCCGGCAGAAGCTTTCCTTTTTTTCTAGAATGGGATTCAAAACCCCGTTAGTGGCTCCAGGCACTTTTGTCACCATTGTACTGCACAGGGTATGTTGTTACAGTGATTTATAGCGAAATATGTATGGGGATTCCAGATTGGATAAAGATTTGCTACCTTCACTAAAGTGCATTCAAACACTATAACCAGCGATTAACACTTAAATGAACGAGAAATTTCGTAGAAGAGCTGCAAACAGCTCAGTTGGAGACATCTGCGGCAAAAGCTTTCTTATTTTCTCGAACGTGCGTAAAACCCCGAAACTTGCTTCATACACTTAACTCACCATTCCCCTCCCGTAGGTTTGTAGTTACGGTGTTCTAAAGCCAAAGATATATAGGGATACCTGTTCAGCAAAAGATTTGCTATCTCCACGAAAATGATTTCACATACTGTAACCAGCTAGTTACACTGAAATGAAGGAGAAAGCTGTCAGAAGAGCTGCAAACAGCTCAGTTTGAGACATCTGCGGCAGAAGATTTCCATTTTTTTCCTTGAATGGGCATCAAAACTGCGTAAGTTTCTCCAGGCACTTTAGTCACTTTTTGCATTGCAGAAGCTATGTAGTTACAATGATTAATAGCCAAAGATGTATGGGGATTCCAGATTGGCTAAAGTTTTGCTACCTTCACTAAACTGCATTCAAACATTATAACCAGCTATTAACGCTTAAATGAACTAGAAACTTCATAGAAGAGCTGCAAACAGCTCAGTTGGAGATATCTGCGGCAGAAGCTTTCCTTTTTTTCTAGAATGGGATTCAAAACCCCGTTAGTGGCTCCTGGCATTTTTGTCACCATTGTACAGCACAGGGTATGTTGTTACAGTGATTTATAGCGAAATATGTATAGGGACTCCAGATTGGATAAAGATTTGCTACCTTCACTAAAGTGCATTCAATCACTATAACCAGCTATTAACGCTTACATTAACTAGAAACTTCATAGAAGAGCTGCAAACAGCTCAGTTGGAGATATCTGCGGCAGAAGCTTTCCTTTTTTTCTAGAATGGGATTCAAAACCCCGTTAGTGGCTCCTGGCATTTTTGTCACCATTGTACAGCACAGGGTATGTTGTTACAGTGATTTATAGCGAAATATGTATGGGGACTCCACATTGGATAAAGATTTGCTACCTTCACTAAAGTGCATTCAAACACTATAACCAGCGATTAACACTTAAATGAACGAGAAATTTCGTAGAAGCGCTGCAAACAGCTCAGTTGGAGACATCTGCGGGAAAAGCTTTCTTATTTTCTAGAACGTGCTTAAAACCCCGAAACTTGCTTCATACACTTAACTCACCATTCCCCTCCCGTAGGTTTGTAGTTACGGTGTTCTAAAGCCAAAGATATATAGGGATTCCTGTTCAGCAACAGATTTGCTATCTCCACGAAAATGAGTTCACATACTGTAACCAGCTAGTTACACTGAAATGAAGGAGAAAGTTGTCAGAAGAGCTGCAAACAGCTCAGTTTGAGACATCTGCGGCAGAAGCTTTCCTTTCTTTCCCTTGAATGGGCATCAAACTAAGTTTCTCCAGGCACTTTAGTCACTATTGCACTGCTGAAGCTATGTAGTTACAATGATTAATAGCCAAAGATGTATGGGGATTCCAGATTGGTTAAAGATTTGCTACCTTCACTAAAGTGCATTCAAACACTATAACCAGCGATTAACACTTAAATGAACGAGAAATTTCGTAGAAGCGCTGCAAACAACTCAGTTTGAGACATCTGCGGTAGAAGCTTTCCTTTTTTTCCCTTGAATGGGCTTCAAAAGCCGGTAATTTGCTCCAAGCACTTTAGTCACCATTCCACTGCAGCAGGGTTTTAGATAAAGTGATTTACAGCGAAAAATGTATGGGTATTCCAGATAAGCTTTAAGATTTCCTACCTTCAGTAAACTGCATTCAAACACTCTAACTAGATATTTACACATAAATGAACGAGATACGTCGTAGAAGAGCTGCACACAGCTCAAAAGGAGACATCGGCGGCAGAATCTTTCCTTTTTCTACTCGAATGTGCTTAAAAGCCCGTAACTTGCTTCATCATACCTCACCATTCCCCTCCAGCAGGTTTGTAGTTACGGTGTTCTAAACCCAAAGATATGTAGGGATACCTGTTCAGCAAAAGATTTGCTATCTCCACGAAAATGATTTCACATACTGTAACCAGCGATTAACACTTAAATGAACGACAAATTTCGTAGAAGAGTTCCAAACAGCTCAGTTGGAGACATCTGCGGCAGAAGCTTTCCTTTTTTTCCCCTTGAATGGGCATCAAAACTGCGTAAGTTTCTCCAGGCACTTTAGTCACTATTGCACTGCTGAAGCTATGTAGTTACAATGATTAATAGCCAAAGATGTATGGGGATTCCAGATAGGCTAAAGATTTACTACCTTCACTAACCTGCATTCAAACACTATACCCAGCTATTAACGCTTACATTAACTAGAAACTTCATAGAAGAGCTGCAAACAGCTCAGTTGGCGATATCTCCGGCAGAAGCTTTCCTTTTTTTCTAGAATGGGATTCAAAACCCCGTTAGTGGCTCCAGGCACTTTTGTCACCATTGTACTGCACAGGGTATGTTGTTACAGTGATTTATAGCGAAATATGTATGGGGATTCCAGATTGGATAAAGATTTGCTACCTTCACTAAAGTACATTCAAACACTATAACCAGCGATTAACACTTAAATGAACGAGAAATTTCGTAGAAGAGCTGCAAACAGCTCAGTTGGAGACATCTGCGGCAAAAGCTTTCTTATTTTCTCGAACGTGCTTAAAACCCCGAAACTTGCTTCATACACTTAACTCACCATTCCCCTCCCGTAGGTTTGTAGTTACGGTATTCTAAAGCCAAAGATATATAGGGATACCTGTTCAGCAAAAGATTTGCTATCTCCACGAAAATGATTTCACATACTGTAACCAGCTAGTTACACTGAAATGAAGGAGAAAGCTGTCAGAAGAGCTGCAAACAGCTCAGTTTGAGACATCTGCGGCAGAAGTTTTCCTTTTTTTCCCTTGAATGGGCATCAAAACTGCGTAAGTTTCTCCAGGCACTTTAGTCACTTTTGCACTGCAGAAGCTATGTAGTTACAATGATTAATAGCCAAAGATGTATGGGGATTCCAGATTGGATAAAGATTTGCTACCTTCACTAAAGTGCATTCAAACACTATAATCAGCTATTAGCGCTTACATGAACTAGAAACTTCATAGAAGTGCTGCAAACAGCTCAGTTGGCGATATCTCCGGCAGAAGCTTGCCTTTTTTCTAGAATGGGATTCAAAACCCCGTTAGTGCCTCCAGGCACTTTTGTCACCATTGTACTGCACAGGGTATGTTGTTACAGTGATTTATAGCGAAATATGTATGGCGACTCCAGATTGGATAAAGATTTACTACCTTCACTAAAGTGCATTCAAACACTATAACCAGCGATTAACACTTAAAGGAACGAGAAATTTCGTAGAAGCGCTGCAAACAGCTCAGTTGGAGACATCTGCGGCAGAAACTTTCCTTTTTTTCCCCTTGAATGGGCATCAAAACTGCATAAGTTTCTCCAGGCACTGTAGTCACTATTGCACTGCTGAAGCTATGTAGTTACAATGATTAATAGCCAAAGATGTATGGGGATTCCAGATTGGTTAAAGATTTGCTACCTTCACTAAAGTGCATTCAAACACTATAACCAGCGATTAACACTTAAATGAACGAGAAATTTCGTAGAAGCGCTGCAAACAACTCAGTTTGAGACATCTGCGGCAGAAGCTTTCCTTTTTTTCACTTGAATGGGCTTCAAAAGCCGGTAATTTGCTCCAAGCACTTTAGTCACCATTCCACTGCAGCAGGGTTTTAGATAAAGTGATTTACAGCGAAAAATGTATGGGTATTCCAGATAAGCTTTAAGATTTCCTACCTTCAGTAAACTGCATTCAAACACTCTAACTAGATATTTACACATAAATGAACGAGATACGTCGTAGAAGAGCTGCACACAGCTCAAAAGGAGACATCGGCGGCAGAATCTTTCCTTTTTCTACTCGAATGTGCTTAAAACCCCGTAACTTGCTTCATCATACCTCACCATTCCCCTCCAGCAGGTTTGTAGTTACGGTGTTCTAAACCCAAAGATATGTAGGGATACCTGTTCAGCAAAAGATTTGCTATCTCCACGAAAATGATTTCACATACTGTAACCAGCGATTAACACTTAAATGAACGACAAATTTCGTAGAAGAGTTCCAAACAGCTCAGTTGGAGACATCTGCGGCAGAAGCTTTCCTTTTTTTCCCCTTGAATGGGCATCAAAACTGCGTAAGTTTCTCCAGGCACTTTAGTCACTATTGCACTGCTGAAGCTATGTAGTTACAATGATTAATAGCCAAAGATGTATGGGGATTCCAGATAGGCTAAAGATTTACTACCTTCACTAACCTGCATTCAAACACTATACCCAGCTATTAACGCTTACATTAACTAGAAACTTCATAGAAGAGCTGCAAACAGCTCAGTTGGCGATATCTCCGGCAGAAGCTTTCCTTTTTTTCTAGAATGGGATTCAAAACCCCGTTAGTGGCTCCAGGCACTTTTGTCACCATTGTACTGCACAGGGTATGTTGTTACAGTGATTTATAGCGAAATATGTATGGGGATTCCAGATTGGATAAAGATTTGCTACCTTCACTAAAGTACATTCAAACACTATAACCAGCGATTAACACTTAAATGAACGAGAAATTTCGTAGAAGAGCTGCAAACAGCTCAGTTGGAGACATCTGCGGCAAAAGCTTTCTTATTTTCTCGAACGTGCTTAAAACCCCGAAACTTGCTTCATACACTTAACTCACCATTCCCCTCCCGTAGGTTTGTAGTTACGGTATTCTAAAGCCAAAGATATATAGGGATACCTGTTCAGCAAAAGATTTGCTATCTCCACGAAAATGATTTCACATACTGTAACCAGCTAGTTACACTGAAATGAAGGAGAAAGCTGTCAGAAGAGCTGCAAACAGCTCAGTTTGAGACATCTGCGGCAGAAGTTTTCCTTTTTTTCCCTTGAATGGGCATCAAAACTGCGTAAGTTTCTCCAGGCACTTTAGTCACTTTTGCACTGCAGAAGCTATGTAGTTACAATGATTAATAGCCAAAGATGTATGGGGATTCCAGATTGGATAAAGATTTGCTACCTTCACTAAAGTGCATTCAAACACTATAATCAGCTATTAGCGCTTACATGAACTAGAAACTTCATAGAAGTGCTGCAAACAGCTCAGTTGGCGATATCTCCGGCAGAAGCTTGCCTTTTTTCTAGAATGGGATTCAAAACCCCGTTAGTGCCTCCAGGCACTTTTGTCACCATTGTACTGCACAGGGTATGTTGTTACAGTGATTTATAGCGAAATATGTATGGCGACTCCAGATTGGATAAAGATTTACTACCTTCACTAAAGTGCATTCAAACACTATAACCAGCGATTAACACTTAAAGGAACGAGAAATTTCGTAGAAGCGCTGCAAACAGCTCAGTTGGAGACATCTGCGGCAGAAACTTTCCTTTTTTTCCCCTTGAATGGGCATCAAAACTGCATAAGTTTCTCCAGGCACTGTAGTCACTATTGCACTGCTGAAGCTATGTAGTTACAATGATTAATAGCCAAAGATGTATGGGGATTCCAGATTGGTTAAAGATTTGCTACCTTCACTAAAGTGCATTCAAACACTATAACCAGCGATTAACACTTAAATGAACGAGAAATTTCGTAGAAGCGCTGCAAACAACTCAGTTTGAGACATCTGCGGCAGAAGCTTTCCTTTTTTTCACTTGAATGGGCTTCAAAAGCCGGTAATTTGCTCCAAGCACTTTAGTCACCATTCCACTGCAGCAGGGTTTTAGATAAAGTGATTTACAGCGAAAAATGTATGGGTATTCCAGATAAGCTTTAAGATTTCCTACCTTCAGTAAACTGCATTCAAACACTCTAACTAGATATTTACACATAAATGAACGAGATACGTCGTAGAAGAGCTGCACACAGCTCAAAAGGAGACATCGGCGGCAGAATCTTTCCTTTTTCTACTCGAATGTGCTTAAAACCCCGTAACTTGCTTCATACCTCACCATTCCCCTCCAGCAGGTTTGTAGTTACGGTGTTCTAAACCCAAAGATATGTAGGGATACCTGTTCAGCAAAAGATTTGCTATCTCCACGAAAATGATTTCACATACTGTAACCAGCGATTAACACTTAAATGAACGACAAATTTCGTAGAAGAGTTCCAAACAGCTCAGTTGGAGACATCTGCGGCAGAAGCTTTCCTTTTTTTCCCCTTGAATGGGCATCAAAACTGCGTAAGTTTCTCCAGGCACTTTAGTCACTATTGCACTGCTGAAGCTATGTAGTTACAATGATTAATAGCCAAAGATGTATGGCGATTCCAGATTGGCTAAAGATTTACTACCTTCACTAACCTGCATTCAAACACTATACCCAGCTATTAACGCTTACATTAACTAGAAACTTCATAGAAGAGCTGCAAACAGCTCAGTTGGCGATATCTCCGGCAGAAGCTTTCCTTTTTTTCTAGAATGGGATTCAAAACCCCGTTAGTGGCTCCAGGCACTTTTGTCACCATTGTACTGCACAGGGTATGTTGTTACAGTGATTTATAGCGAAATATGTATGGGGATTCCAGATTGGATAAAGATTTGCTACCTTCACTAAAGTGCATTCAAACACTATAACCAGCGATTAACACTTAAAGGAACGAGAAATTTCGTAGAAGAGCTGCAAACAGCTCAGTTGGAGACATCTGCGGCAAAAGCTTTCTTATTTTCTCGAACGTGCGTAAAACCCCGAAACTTGCTTCATACACTTAACTCACCATTCCCCTCCCGTCGGTTTGTAGTTACGGTGTTCTAAAGCCAAAGATATATAGGGATACCTGTTCAGCAAAAGATTTGCTATCTCCACGAAAATGATTTCACATACTGTAACCAGCTAGTTACACTGAAATGAAGGAGAAAGCTGTCAGAAGAGCTGCAAACAGCTCAGTTTGAGACATCTGCGGCAGAAGATTTCCATTTTTTTCCTTGAATGGGCATCAAAACTGCGTAAGTTTCTCCAGGCACTTTAGTCACTTTTTGCATTGCAGAAGCTATGTAGTTACAATGATTAATAGCCAAAGATGTATGGGGATTCCAGATTGGCTAAAGTTTTGCTACCTTCACTAAACTGCATTCAAACACTATAACCAGCTATTAACGCTTAAATGAACTAGAAACTTCATAGAAGACCTGCAAACAGCTCAGTTGGAGATATCTGCGGCAGAAGCTTTCCTTTTTTTCTAGAATGGGATTCAAAACCCCGTTAGTGGCTCCTGGCATTTTTGTCACCATTGTACAGCACAGGGTATGTTGTTACAGTGATTTATAGCGAAATATGTATAGGGACTCCAGATTGGATAAAGATTTGCTACCTTCACTAAAGTGCATTCAATCACTATAACCAGCTATTAACGCTTACATTAACTAGAAACTTCATAGAAGAGCTGCAAACAGCTCAGTTGGAGATATCTGCGGCAGAAGCTTTCCTTTTTTTCTAGAATGGGATTCAAAACCCCGTTAGTGGCTCCTGGCATTTTTGTCACCATTGTACAGCACAGGGTATGTTGTTACAGTGATTTATAGCGAAATATGTATGGGGACTCCACATTGGATAAAGATTTGCTACCTTCACTAAAGTGCATTCAAACACTATAACCAGCGATTAACACTTAAATGAACGAGAAATTTCGTAGAAGCGCTGCAAACAGCTCAGTTGGAGACATCTGCGGCAGAAGCTTTCCTTTTTTTTCCCTTGAATGGGCATCAAAACTGCGTAAGTTTCTCCAGGCACTTTAGTCACTATTGCACTGCTGAAGCTATGTAGTTACAATGATTAATAGCCAAAGATGTATTGGGATTCCAGATTGGATAAAGATTTGCTACCTTCACTAAAGTGCATTCAAACACTATAACCAGCGATTAACACTTAAATGAACGAGAAATTTCGTAGAAGAGCTGCAAACAGCTCAGTTGGAGACATCTGCGGCAAAAGCTTTCTTATTTTCTAGAACGTGCTTAAAACCCCGAAACTTGCTTCATACACTTAACTCACCATTCCCCTCCCGTAGGTTTGTAGTTACGGTGTTCTAAAGCCAAAGATATATAGGGATTCCTGTTCAGCAACAGATTTGCTATCTCCACGAAAATGAGTTCACATACTGTAACCAGCTAGTTACACTGAAATGAAGGAGAAAGTTGTCAGAAGAGCTGCAAACAGCTCAGTTTGAGACATCTGCGGCAGAAGCTTTCCTTTCTTTCCCTTGACTGGGCATCAAACTAAGTTTCTCCAGGCACTTTAGTCACTATTGCACTGCTGAAGCTATGTAGTTACAATGATTAATAGCCAAAGATGTATGGGGATTCCAGATTGGTTAAAGATTTGCTACCTTCACTAAAGTGCATTCAAACACTATAACCAGCGATTAACACTTAAATGAACGAGAAATTTCGTAGAAGCGCTGCAAACAACTCAGTTTGAGACATCTGCGGTAGAAGCTTTCCTTTTTTTCCCTTGAATGGGCTTCAAAAGCCGGTAATTTGCTCCAAGCACTTTAGTCACCATTCCACTGCAGCAGGGTTTTAGATAAAGTGATTTACAGCGAAAAATGTATGGGTATTCCAGATAAGCTTTAAGATTTCCTACCTTCAGTAAACTGCATTCAAACACTCTAACTAGATATTTACACATAAATGAACGAGATACGTCGTAGAAGAGCTGCACACAGCTCAAAAGGAGACATCGGCGGCAGAATCTTTCCTTTTTCTACTCGAATGTGCTTAAAACCCCGTAACTTGCTTCATCATACCTCACCATTCCCCTCCAGCAGGTTTGTAGTTACGGTGTTCTAAACCCAAAGATATGTAGGGATACCTGTTCAGCAAAAGATTTGCTATCTCCACGAAAATGATTTCACATACTGTAACCAGCGATTAACACTTAAATGAACGACAAATTTCGTAGAAGAGTTCCAAACAGCTCAGTTGGAGACATCTGCGGCAGAAGCTTTCCTTTTTTTCCCCTTGAATGGGCATCAAAACTGCGTAAGTTTCTCCAGGCACTTTAGTCACTATTGCACTGCTGAAGCTATGTAGTTACAATGATTAATAGCCAAAGATGTATGGGGATTCCAGATAGGCTAAAGATTTACTACCTTCACTAACCTGCATTCAAACACTATACCCAGCTATTAACGCTTACATTAACTAGAAACTTCATAGAAGAGCTGCAAACAGCTCAGTTGGCGATATCTCCGGCAGAAGCTTTCCTTTTTTTCTAGAATGGGATTCAAAACCCCGTTAGTGGCTCCAGGCACTTTTGTCACCATTGTACTGCACAGGGTATGTTGTTACAGTGATTTATAGCGAAATATGTATGGGGATTCCAGATTGGATAAAGATTTGCTACCTTCACTAAAGTACATTCAAACACTATAACCAGCGATTAACACTTAAATGAACGAGAAATTTCGTAGAAGAGCTGCAAACAGCTCAGTTGGAGACATCTGCGGCAAAAGCTTTCTTATTTTCTCGAACGTGCTTAAAACCCCGAAACTTGCTTCATACACTTAACTCACCATTCCCCTCCCGTAGGTTTGTAGTTACGGTATTCTAAAGCCAAAGATATATAGGGATACCTGTTCAGCAAAAGATTTGCTATCTCCACGAAAATGATTTCACATACTGTAACCAGCTAGTTACACTGAAATGAAGGAGAAAGCTGTCAGAAGAGCTGCAAACAGCTCAGTTTGAGACATCTGCGGCAGAAGTTTTCCTTTTTTTCCCTTGAATGGGCATCAAAACTGCGTAAGTTTCTCCAGGCACTTTAGTCACTTTTGCACTGCAGAAGCTATGTAGTTACAATGATTAATAGCCAAAGATGTATGGGGATTCCAGATTGGATAAAGATTTGCTACCTTCACTAAAGTGCATTCAAACACTATAATCAGCTATTAGCGCTTACATGAACTAGAAACTTCATAGAAGTGCTGCAAACAGCTCAGTTGGCGATATCTCCGGCAGAAGCTTGCCTTTTTTCTAGAATGGGATTCAAAACCCCGTTAGTGCCTCCAGGCACTTTTGTCACCATTGTACTGCACAGGGTATGTTGTTACAGTGATTTATAGCGAAATATGTATGGCGACTCCAGATTGGATAAAGATTTACTACCTTCACTAAAGTGCATTCAAACACTATAACCAGCGATTAACACTTAAAGGAACGAGAAATTTCGTAGAAGCGCTGCAAACAGCTCAGTTGGAGACATCTGCGGCAGAAACTTTCCTTTTTTTCCCCTTGAATGGGCATCAAAACTGCATAAGTTTCTCCAGGCACTGTAGTCACTATTGCACTGCTGAAGCTATGTAGTTACAATGATTAATAGCCAAAGATGTATGGGGATTCCAGATTGGTTAAAGATTTGCTACCTTCACTAAAGTGCATTCAAACACTATAACCAGCGATTAACACTTAAATGAACGAGAAATTTCGTAGAAGCGCTGCAAACAACTCAGTTTGAGACATCTGCGGCAGAAGCTTTCCTTTTTTTCACTTGAATGGGCTTCAAAAGCCGGTAATTTGCTCCAAGCACTTTAGTCACCATTCCACTGCAGCAGGGTTTTAGATAAAGTGATTTACAGCGAAAAATGTATGGGTATTCCAGATAAGCTTTAAGATTTCCTACCTTCAGTAAACTGCATTCAAACACTCTAACTAGATATTTACACATAAATGAACGAGATACGTCGTAGAAGAGCTGCACACAGCTCAAAAGGAGACATCGGCGGCAGAATCTTTCCTTTTTCTACTCGAATGTGCTTAAAACCCCGTAACTTGCTTCATACCTCACCATTCCCCTCCAGCAGGTTTGTAGTTACGGTGTTCTAAACCCAAAGATATGTAGGGATACCTGTTCAGCAAAAGATTTGCTATCTCCACGAAAATGATTTCACATACTGTAACCAGCGATTAACACTTAAATGAACGACAAATTTCGTAGAAGAGTTCCAAACAGCTCAGTTGGAGACATCTGCGGCAGAAGCTTTCCTTTTTTTCCCCTTGAATGGGCATCAAAACTGCGTAAGTTTCTCCAGGCACTTTAGTCACTATTGCACTGCTGAAGCTATGTAGTTACAATGATTAATAGCCAAAGATGTATGGCGATTCCAGATTGGCTAAAGATTTACTACCTTCACTAACCTGCATTCAAACACTATACCCAGCTATTAACGCTTACATTAACTAGAAACTTCATAGAAGAGCTGCAAACAGCTCAGTTGGCGATATCTCCGGCAGAAGCTTTCCTTTTTTTCTAGAATGGGATTCAAAACCCCGTTAGTGGCTCCAGGCACTTTTGTCACCATTGTACTGCACAGGGTATGTTGTTACAGTGATTTATAGCGAAATATGTATGGGGATTCCAGATTGGATAAAGATTTGCTACCTTCACTAAAGTGCATTCAAACACTATAACCAGCGATTAACACTTAAAGGAACGAGAAATTTCGTAGAAGAGCTGCAAACAGCTCAGTTGGAGACATCTGCGGCAAAAGCTTTCTTATTTTCTCGAACGTGCGTAAAACCCCGAAACTTGCTTCATACACTTAACTCACCATTCCCCTCCCGTAGGTTTGTAGTTACGGTGTTCTAAAGCCAAAGATATATAGGGATACCTGTTCAGCAAAAGATTTGCTATCTCCACGAAAATGATTTCACATACTGTAACCAGCTAGTTACACTGAAATGAAGGAGAAAGCTGTCAGAAGAGCTGCAAACAGCTCAGTTTGAGACATCTGCGGCAGAAGATTTCCATTTTTTTCCTTGAATGGGCATCAAAACTGCGTAAGTTTCTCCAGGCACTTTAGTCACTTTTTGCATTGCAGAAGCTATGTAGTTACAATGATTAATAGCCAAAGATGTATGGGGATTCCAGATTGGCTAAAGTTTTGCTACCTTCACTAAACTGCATTCAAACACTATAACCAGCTATTAACGCTTAAATGAACTAGAAACTTCATAGAAGACCTGCAAACAGCTCAGTTGGAGATATCTGCGGCAGAAGCTTTCCTTTTTTTCTAGAATGGGATTCAAAACCCCGTTAGTGGCTCCTGGCATTTTTGTCACCATTGTACAGCACAGGGTATGTTGTTACAGTGATTTATAGCGAAATATGTATAGGGACTCCAGATTGGATAAAGATTTGCTACCTTCACTAAAGTGCATTCAATCACTATAACCAGCTATTAACGCTTACA
This sequence comes from Pelodiscus sinensis, assembly GCF_052426305.1. NCBI lineage: Eukaryota > Metazoa > Chordata > Testudines > Trionychidae > Pelodiscus > Pelodiscus sinensis. The sequence goes on along the minus strand of NC_143069.1, from coordinate 10,621,033 downwards.
TTAACTAGAAACTTCATAGAAGAGCTGCAAACAGCTCAGTTGGAGATATCTGCGGCAGAAGCTTTCCTTTTTTTCTAGAATGGGATTCAAAACCCCGTTAGTGGCTCCTGGCATTTTTGTCACCATTGTACAGCACAGGGTATGTTGTTACAGTGATTTATAGCGAAATATGTATGGGGACTCCACATTGGATAAAGATTTGCTACCTTCACTAAAGTGCATTCAAACACTATAACCAGCGATTAACACTTAAATGAACGAGAAATTTCGTAGAAGCGCTGCAAACAGCTCAGTTGGAGACATCTGCGGCAGAAGCTTTCCTTTTTTTTCCCTTGAATGGGCATCAAAACTGCGTAAGTTTCTCCAGGCACTTTAGTCACTATTGCACTGCTGAAGCTATGTAGTTACAATGATTAATAGCCAAAGATGTATTGGGATTCCAGATTGGATAAAGATTTGCTACCTTCACTAAAGTGCATTCAAACACTATAACCAGCGATTAACACTTAAATGAACGAGAAATTTCGTAGAAGAGCTGCAAACAGCTCAGTTGGAGACATCTGCGGCAAAAGCTTTCTTATTTTCTCGAACGTGCTTAAAACCCCGAAACTTGCTTCATACACTTAACTCACCATTCCCCTCCCGTAGCTTTGTAGTTACGGTGTTCTAAAGCCAAAGATATATAGGGATACCTGTTCAGGAAAAGTTTGCTATCTCCACGAAAATGAGTTCACATACTGTAACCAGCTAGTTACACTGAAATGAAGGAGAAAGTTGTCAGAAGAGCTGCAAAGAGCTCAGTTTGAGACATCTGCGGCAGAAGCTTTCCTTTTTTTCCCTTGACTGGGCATCAAACTAAGTTTCTCCAGGCACTTTAGTCACTATTGCACTGCAGAAGCTATGTAGTTACAATGATTAATAGCCAAAGATGTATGGGGATTCCAGATTGGCTAAAGATTTGCTACCTTCACTAAAGTGCATTCAAACACTATAATCAGCTATTAACGCTTACATGAACTAGAAACTTCATAGAAGAGCTGGAAACAGCTCAGTTGGCGATATCTCCGGCAGAAGCTTTCCTTTTTTTCTAGAATGGGATTCAAAACCCCGTTAGTGCCTCCAGGCACTTTTGTCACCATTGTACTGCACAGGGTATGTTGTTACAGTGATATATAGCGAAATATGTATGGGGACTCCAGATTGGATAAAGATTTGCTACCTTCACTAAAGTGCATTCAAACGCTACAACCAGCGATTAACACTTAAAGGAACGAGAAATTTCGTAGAAGCGCTGCAAACAGCTCAGTTGGAGACATCTGCGGCAGAAGCTTTCCTTTTTTTTCCCTTGAATGGGCATCAAAACTGCGTAAGTTTCTCCAGGCACTTTAGTCACTATTGCACTGCTGAAGCTATGTAGTTACAATGATTAATAGCCAAAGATGTATGGCGATTCCAGATTGGCTAAAGATTTACTACCTTCACTAAACTGCATTCAAACACTATACCCAGCTATTAACGCTTACATTAACTGGAAACTTCATAGAAGAGCTGAAAACAGCTCAGTTGGCGATATCTCCGGCAGAAGCTTTCCTTTTTTTCTAGAATGGGATTCAAAACCCCGTTAGTGGCTCCAGGCACTTTTGTCACCATTGTACTGCACAGGGTATGTTGTTACAGTAATTTATAGCGAAATATGTATGGGGATTCCAGATTGGATAAAGATTTGCTACCTTCACTAAAGTGCATTCAAACACTATAACCAGCGATTAACACTTAAATGAACGAGAAATTTCGTAGAAGAGCTGCAAACAGCTCAGTTGGAGACATCTGCGGCAAAAGCTTTCTTATTTTCTCGAACGTGCTTAAAACCCCGAAACTTGCTTCATACACTTAACTCACCATTCCCCTCCCGTAGGTTTGTAGTTACGGTGTTCTAAAGCCAAAGATATATAGGGATACCTGTTCAGCAAAAGATTTGCTATCTCCACGAAAATGATTTCACATACTGTAACCAGCTAGTTACACTGAAATGAAGGAGAAAGCTGTCAGAAGAGCTGCAAACAGCTCAGTTTGAGACATCTGCGGCAGAAGATTTCCATTTTTTTCCTTGAATGGGCATCAAAACTGCGTAAGTTTCTCCAGGCACTTTAGTCACTTTTTGCATTGCAGAAGCTATGTAGTTACAATGATTAATAGCCAAAGATGTATGGGGATTCCAGATTGGCTAAAGTTTTGCTACCTTCACTAAACTGCATTCAAACACTATAACCAGCTATTAACGCTTAAATGAACTAGAAACTTCATAGAAGAGCTGCACACAGCTCAGTTGGAGATATATGCGGCACAAGCTTTCCTTTTTTTCTAGAATGGGATTCAAAACCCCGTTAGTGGCTCCTGGCACTTTTGTCACCATTGTACAGCACAGGGTGGCTACGTCTACACTGGCATGAATTTCCGGAAATGCTTAAAACGGAATACATTCCGTTTTCAGCTTTTCCGGAAAAGGAGCGTCTACATTGGCCACGGAGTTTCCGCGATAACGATGTGCTTTTCCGGAAAAGCGCGTCTACATTGGCGGTGCGCTTTTCCGGAAAAGCAGAAAGCCCGGAGCCATTTTGAAGAGGGCAAAGGCCACCAGCCCTTTCCGGGGGCGGGGCCAGAGCGCCGTTCAGACACGTGCTTAAAGGGGTCTCGCCGGGCAGCCGTTGGTCTCCTGCTCCCGTGCCTTGGGGCCTCTTCCAGGGACTGACACCCTTCGCAGGTCTGTGGGTGCCCTTTGACTTTTGGGGACAGCCCCCCTTTTGGCCCCCACTGCTTTTCTCTGCGGTTTATTTTTTTGCCCAGCTCTGTGTACTATGGAGCCACGGGTGGCCATGTGCCTGGTCGGGCCCCTCTTGGTGCTGTTCCGCTGGCTGCAGCTCGTGCTGCAGGCCGGTGCCCTGCTTTTCATGGACCAGGAGGCAGAGATCGCCTTGGACGCCCTCACCAGGGAGGCCCTGGCAACTCTGTCTCATCAGCACCCCACTGTATACCGGCCACTCTGGAGTTTGGACATCAGCACCGACTGGTGGGACCGTGTGGTCCTCGGACTATGGGACGACCAGCAGTGGGTCCGGAATTTCCGGATGAGAAAGCGGACCTTCTTGACCCTGTGCACCTGGCTCACCCCCGCGCTACAGAGAACCGCCACCCGGCTGCGGGCACCCATCCCCGTCAACAAGAGGGTTGCCATCGCGCTGTGGAAGCTGGCCACACCGGACAGCTACCGCTCGGTGGCACACCAGTTCGGGGTGGGAAGATCCACCGTTGGCGTGATCGTCATCCAGGTAAGTCCCAGGGGGAGTGGGATGGGGGGAGGGTGCTCCACTCCAGGCCCAGGGACAGCCAAGACTCCAGGCTGGGTCGCCCAGGGGTTTTGGCCATCCCTCACTTGCACAGGCCCACTGGTGGGGGGGGACATGGGGGGCCCTGGTGTGTGTGTGTGTGTGTGTGTGTGTGTGTGTGTGTGTGTGTGTGTGTGGACAGAGGGAATCAAGGGGGGGGAACCCAAGGGAGCGCACACTCACCCCTGGCTGTATGTAATGTGTTCCCTTGTGTTTCTCTGCACCCTTCTGCAGGTTGTCCACGCCATCAATGACGTCCTGCTGCCAAGAATCATCCGCCTGCGCGACGTCGATGAGACCATGGCCGGCTTCGCTGCCCTCGGGTTCCCCAACTGTGGGGGAGCCCTGGACGCCACCCACATCGCCATCCGGGCCCCAGAGCATCGAGCAGCCCACTTTATGAACCGAAAGGGGTACTGCTCCATCGTCCTGCAGGCCCTCGTGGATCACCGGGGCCGCTTCCTGGACATCTACAGCGGCTGGTCCGGCCGGGCACACGACGCCCGCATCCTCCGGAACTCTGGACTGTTTCAGAGGTTGGAGGCGGGCACCTACTTCCCCCGGCGGGACTTGACTGTTGGGGATGTACCGATGCCCATCTGCATCATCGGGGACGCGGCCTACCCCCTGATGCCCTGGCTCATGCGGCCCTACACGGGGCAGCCGGACCAGAACCGGGCCCGGTTCAACGACCGCCTCAACCGGGCCCGAAACCCAGTGGAGCTGGCATTTGGTCGCTTAAAAGGCCGCTTCCGTTGTTTGCTCACCCGTCTCGACATGGGTGAGCAGAATGCAACGGAGGTGCTGGCCGCGTGCTGCGTGCTCCACAATATTGTGGAGCGCAGTGGGGAGGCCTTCCTCCCTGCATGGGTGGCAGCTGAGGCACAGACCTTGGACCAGCCCGCCACAGCTGCCATCCGCCAGGCGCGCCAGGAGGCGGTGCGCATTAGAGAGGCCCTGGTGGAGATGTTTGCCCAAGCCCCCTAGCAGGGTCGCTTGGGTCACCCCAGAGTACTCTGTCCCAGCTCCTACCCTTCCCCACCTCCTCCCCTTACCTCCCCCCCCCCAATAGTATAGTAAAGCGTCGGGTCACAGCATATCGCGGCCGTCATCGAGTCTGTTCGTCGGGTGCGTCGGGCGTAGTTAGGGTTTGTCTTTTAAGTTAGGCTAGGGTTTAGGCCACCATCGCCGTCCTGAGGAACAGCCAACAGGATTTGGGACTTGTGTGGAAGGCTTACATCAGTGCCATCTTCAATGGATCTCCTGGCTGTTCCTCTCCTGAGGCCCGGAAGGCCCAAAGGACTGACATGGCCAGCAACAGCACGATCATCCATCGAGGGATCTCCTGGCTGTTCCTCTCCTGAGGCCCGGAAGGACCAAAGGATCGAGGTGGCCAGCAACAGCACGATCATCCATCGAGGGATCTCCTGGCTGTTCCTCTCCTGAGGCCCGGAAGGACCAAAGGATCGAGGTGGCCAGCAACAGCACGATCATCCATCGAGGGATCTCCTGGCTGTTCCTCTCCTGAGGCCCGGAAGGACCAAAGGATCGAGGTGGCCAGCAACACCACGATCGTCCTCCCTTTGCCTAGTGTTTGTTTAATAATCTCTGTTGTGTGCATCTTGTAACTGTTCTTGCTAGTTTGTAATCTATGTTAATAATATTTTGTGGTTTACCTGTTACTGAAAAGTGTCATCATTTATTTCTGCGCCACAAACTACTGACCACTTACGAAGGCCCCCCCACCCCCCCCCCAGTGATTACAGTACAGATTTTGTTCTCCACAGTTTGCCACCATGTAACATTTAAGTGGCTACTTGGCATCTCACATCATTTTGTACACTACCCAAGAGTTACACAATACCCAACACACGAATGAACAGCAAAGTAGAGATCTGTTTATTTACAAGGGGGGGGGGAGACCTTCAACTGGGACAGGAGAGGGGGAGACCTTCAACTGGGACAGGAGAGGGGGAGACCTTCAACTGGGACAGGAGAGGGGGGAGACCTTCAACTGGGACAGGAGAGGGGGAGACCTTCAACTGGGACAGGAGAGGGGGGAGACCTTCAACTGGGACGGGGGGAGGCAGTTACTGGGATGGGCGGCCCCTGCGAACGCTCCTCCGGGGGCCAGCCTGCCCACGCTGGGCAGACCGCGTCGGGGCAGGCTGCACACGGAGGTGGCCAGGAGCATGGACACGGCCAGGAACAGGGGCACGGCCAGGAACAGGGCCAGGAACAGGGCCAGGAACAGGGGCAGGAACAGGGGCAGGAACAGGGTCAGGAGGAAGGGCAGGAACAGGGCCAGGAGCTGGGATAGGAGGAGGGGCAGGAACAGGGCCAGGAGCTGGGATAGGAGGAGGGGCAGGAACAGGGCCAGGAGCTGGGATGGGAGGGGGCATGACCTGTGCTACGGGAGGGATGGCGGGGGCCTGGGCTCCGCCCATGCCATAGTGAATGGCATGCACAATATGTGCCGTGAGAGTGTCCATGGTGGTGCGCATCCCTCTGCATTCGGCCAGGAAGGCAGCCCAGGCATCCTGCCGCCACTGCAGGTCCCCCTGCACCCGCTCCTCGATGGAGGCCTGGATTGCCTCCACAGCATGGACGTGGCGCCGAAGCAGCTGGTCCCTCTGGCGGAGCCTGTGCCTCCGGGGTTGGCCTGCTGGGGGTGGCGCTGCTGCCGCAATGGAGGGTCTGGTGCTGGGTCCCGCTGCAAGGAAGAGAAGAAAGGATGGGTCAGTCAGGCAGGCCGTCCACTGTCCCCACACCGCATGCCCTCCACCCCGAACCCAGGTGACCCCACAGTTGTGTGGCTTGGGCCCACTCGGTTCCCCTCCTGCCTGCCCCTGGAGTAGGGTCCTCCCTCCAGGGTATTGTAAGCACCGCTCTGTATCCTGGCCCCATGCAGGGCGGGAGGGTGCTAGTGCAGCATTCACCTGTGGAACTCCCTGCCGGTGGAGACTGTGAAAAGCTTTTGGGTTAATCACTGCTGTTTGACAGGGAGCGAGATGCATCCCCACGCAGTGCCTGGGAGCACATCTGGCAGAGGCGGTCTGGGCTCTCAGATCCCCTCGTGTGGGATATCTCCTGGACGGAACCAGAAGGGTGACTGGGGGGTGGGGGGATGTCCCATCCTTGCAGCACAACTCAGGGGCCCTTCTCCCTCCCACGATCCCTCCCGCAAGCCCGGTAGCCCAGGAACATGTGTGGCCCCAGTGGGGACTTCCCTTGGGGAACCAGCCAAGGCACCGGGAGCAGGTGAGGGGCTCGGTGGGGGCCACGGTCACAGGACCGTGACGCTGTGGTCTACCCAATTAGAAGCTGGCTGTGCCTCACTGCCAGGCATGGGACAGTGTGCCGTTGTCTGGTCTGCACCCTTGCTGAAGCTGCGGGCTCTGGGCTGAGTCCCTGGGGCCCTGGCCAGTTCCGTCCGGCATCCACCCTTCCCCCTGGTCCCGCCAAATGTGTGTGAGCAGCAGGGTCCCAGGCGTGGCCTGCAGCTGCCTGCCGTGGTCACGTGCCGCTCGGTCACCAGGTTGCACGTGGTTGCACCTGCTGCTTGCTGTCCTCATGCTATGCAGCGTGCAGCTCACGTGGCCTGAGTGACATGCTCTCCCCCTCCCCCCTCCGGGCACCTGGCTCCCCACCGCCCGCCCTCCGCCCCCCACCCTTGGGAGTGCAAACTGCACAGACTCACCAGTGGGTTCCTCCCCGTCCTCGGAGGAGTTGCTGGAGGGGGCCTGCTGGGTGGCAACGCTGGCCTCCTCACCAGATGCACTGCCGCTGTCATCTGCCTCCTCCGGCTCGGTGGGACGGTTAATAGGTGGCCGCTGGCAGGTGTCCACGGGGACCGGTGGGGCTTGAGGGGCGGGCTCTCCCAGAAAGGAGTGGAGCTCCGCAAAATATGGGCAGGCGTCGGGTCCTGCCCCCCTGCCCTCAGTGGCCCTGACATACCCCAGCCGCAGCTCCTTGACTTTGGAGCGGACCTGCTCACAGTTGCGGCTGGGGTGTCCATGCTGGGCCAGGTTCTGCGCAAGCCGAGTGTACAGATCGGCGTTCCGGCGCCGGGAATGGAGGTCGTGGAGACCCTCCTCCTCCTTCCATAATTCGATGAGGGCCTCCAGCTCCCTGGGGCTCCAGGATGGGGCCCGCCTTTTGCGGCCCCTGGGGGCCTCCTCCGCTGGGGGTCCAGGGGGCTCTCCAGCAGGAGCTGCCATGGTGCGGTGAGCCGAAAGGAAAAAAGTGTTGGGCAGCACAGCAGGCGGCAGACCAGACCCAGACAGGCTCCTGGCACGTGCGCCCAGCAGCCTGAGAGCCCTTTAACAGCTCGGGCTTACCAGGAAGTCCGCGGCTCCTACGGGGTCTCCCAGCGTCCAAACCGCAGTTTTCCGTTTTTTCTGCTTTTCCGGAAAAGCTGTCTACACTGGCCCTTTTCCGGAAAAGCTTTTCCGGAAAATGAACTTATGCCCGAGCGGGAGCATCGTACGGTTTCCGGAATAGCGGCTGATTTTGTACAGTACAGGATCGTTGCTTTTCCGGAAATTCAAGGGCCAGTGTAGACAGCTCGCGGGTTATTCCGGAAAAGCGGCTGATTTTCCGGAATAAGTGGCCCAGTGTAGACGCACCCCACATGTTGTTACAGTGATTTATAGCGAAATATGTATGGGGACTCCAGATTGGATAAAGATTTGCTACCTTCACTAAAGTGCATTCAAACACTATAACCAGCGATTAACACTTAAATGAACGAAAAATTTCGTAGAAGCGCTGCAAACAGCTCAGTTGGAGACATCTGCGGCAGAAGCTTTCCTTTTTTTCCCCTTGAATTGGCATCAAAACTGCGTAAGTTTCTCCAGGCACTTTAGTCACTATTGCACTGCTGAAGCTATGTAGTTACAATGATTAATAGCCAAAGATGTATGGGGATTCCAGATTGGATAAAGATTTGCTACCTTCACTAAACTGCATTCAAACACTATAACCAGCGATTAACACGTAAATGAACGAGAAATTTCGTAGAAGAGCTGCAAACAGCTCAGTTGGAGACATCTGCGGCAAAAGCTTTCTTATTTTCTCGAACGTGCTTAAAACCCCGAAACTTGCTTCATACACTTAACTCACCATTCCCCTCCCGTAGGTATGTAGTTACGGTGTTCTAAAGCCAAAGATATATAGGGATACCTGTTCAGCAAAAGTTTGCTATCTCCACGAAAATGAGTTCACATACTGTAACCAGCTAGTTACACTGAAATGAAGGAGAAAGTTGTCAGAAGAGCTGCAAACAGCTTAGTTTGAGACATCTGCGGCAGAAGATTTCCATTTTTTCCCTTGAATGGGCATCAAAACTGGGTAAGTTTCTCCAGGCACTTTAGTCACTTTTGCACTGCAGAAGCTATGTAGTTACAATGATTAATAGCCAAAGATATATGGGGATTCCAGATTGGCTAAAGTTTTGCTACCTTCACTAAACTGCATTCAAACACTATAACCAGCTATTAACGCTTAAATGAACTAGAAACTTCATAGAAGAGCTGCAAACAACTCAGTTGGAGATATCCGCGGCAGAAGCTTTCCTTTTTTTCTAGAATGGGATTCAAAACCCCGTTAGTGGCTCCAGGCACTTTTGTCACCATTGTACAGCACAGGGTATGTTGTTACAGTGATTTATAGCGAAATATGTATAGGGACTCCAGATTGGATAAAGATTTGCTACCTTCACTAAAGTGCATTCAAACACTATAACCAGCGATTAACACTAAAATGAACGAGAAATTTCGTAGAAGAGCTGCAAACAGCTCAGTTGGAGACATCTGCGGGAAAAGCTTTCTTATTTTCTAGAACGTGCTTAAAACCCCGAAACTTGCTTCATACACTTAACTCACCATTCCCCTCCCGTAGGTTTGTAGTTACGGTGTTCTAAAGCCAAAGATATATAGGGATTCCTGTTCAGCAACAGATTTGCTATCTCCACGAAAATGAGTTCACATACTGTAACCAGCTAGTTACACTGAAATGAAGGAGAAAGTTGTCAGAAGAGCTGCAAACAGCTCAGTTTGAGACATCTGCGGCAGAAGCTTTCCTTTCATTCCCTTGAATGGGCATCAAACTAAGTTTCTCCAGGCACTTTAGTCACTATTGCACTGCAGAAGCTATGTAGTTACAATGATTAACAGCCAAAGATGTATGGGGATTCCAGATTGGCTAAAGATTTGCTACCTTCACTAAAGTGCATTCAAACACTATAACCAGCTATTAACGCTTAAATGAACTAGAAACTTCATAGAAGAGCTGCAAACAGCTCAGTTGGCGATATCTCCGGCAGAAGCTTTCCTTTTTTTCTAGAATGGGATTCAAAACCCCGTTAGTGGCTCCAGGCACTTTTGTCACCATTGTACTGCACAGGGTATGTTGTTACAGTGATTTATAGCGAAATATGTATGGGGACTCCAGATTGGATAAAGATTTGCTACCTTCACTAAAGTGCATTCAAACACTATAACCAGCGATTAACACTTAAAGGAACGAGAAATTTCGTAGAAGCGCTGCAAACAGCTCAGTTGGAGACATCTGCGGCAGAAGCTTTCCTTTTTTTTCCCTTGAATGGGCATCAAAACTGCGTAAGTTTCTCCAGGAACTTTAGTCACTATTGCACTGCTGAAGCTATGTAGTTACAATGATTAATAGCCAAAGATGTATGGGGATTCCAGATTAGCTAAAGATTTGCTACCTTCACTAAACTGCATTCAAACACTATACCCAGCTATTAACGCTTACATGAACTAGAAACTTCATAGTAGAGCTGCAAACAGCTCAGTTGGCGATATCTCCGGCAGAAGCTTTCCTTTTTTTCTAGAATGGGATTCAAAACCCCGTTAGTGGCTCCAGGCACTTTTGTCACCATTGTACTGCACAGGGTATGTTGTTACAGTGATTTATAGCGAAATATGTATGGGGACTCCAGATTGGATAAAGATTTGCTACCTTCACTAAAGTGCATTCAAACACTGTAACCAGCGATTAACACTTAAATGAACGAGAAATTTCGTAGAAGAGCTGCAAACAGCTCAGTTGGAGACATCTGCGGCAGAAGCTTTCCTTTTTTTCCCCTTGAATGGGAATCAAAACTGCGTAAGTTTCTCCAGGCACTTTAGTCACTATTGCACTGCTGAAGCTATGTAGTTACAATGATTAATAGCCAAAGATGTATGGGGATTCCAGATTGGCTAAAGATTTGCTACCTTCACTAAACTGCATTCAAACACTATACCCAGCTATTAACGCTTACATTAACTAGAAACTTCATAGAAGAGCTCCAAACAGCTCAGTTGGCGATATCTCCGGCAGAAGCTTTCCTTTTTTTCTAGAATGGGATTCAAAACCCCGTTAGTGGCTCCAGGCACTTTTGTCACCATTGTACTGCACAGGGTATGTTGTTACAGTGATTTATAGCGAAATATGTATGGGGATTCCAGATTGGATAAAGATTTGCTACCTTCACTAAAGTGCATTCAAACACTATAACCAGCGATTAACACTTAAATGAACGAGAAGTTTCGTAGAAGAGCTGCAAACAGCTCAGTTGGAGACATCTGCGGCAAAAGCTTTCTTATTTTCTCGAACGTGCTTAAAACCCCGAAACTTGCTTCATCCACTTAACTCTCCTCCCAAGCCAGGCCCCGCCCGCCCAGCTTCCCCTCCCAGCCTGGCCCCGCCCGCCCAGCTTCCCCTCCCAGCCTGGCCCCGCCCACCCAGCTTCTCCTCGTGAGTCAGGCCCCGCCCGCCCAGCTTCTCCTCCCAAGCCAGGCCCCGCCAGCCCAGCTTCTCCTCCCAAGCCAGGCCCCGCCCGCCCAGCTTCCCTCCCGAGTCCGTCCCTGCCCGCCCAGCTTCCCCTCCCAGCCAGGCCCCGCCCGCCCAGTTTCTCCTCCCGTTCCCGGGCCCGCTCGCCCAGCTTCTCCTCCCAAGCCAGGCCCCGCCCTCCCAGCTTCCCCTCCTAGCCTGGCCCCGCCCGCCCAGCTTCCCCTCCCAGCCAGGCCCCGCCCGCCCAGTTTCTCCTCCCGTTCCCGGCCCCGCCCCCCCCAGCTTCTCCTCCCAGGCCTGGCCAGGCCCCGCCCGCCCAGCTTCTCCTCCCAATCCACGCCTCGCCCGCCCAGCTTCCCCTCCCAGCCTGGCCCCGCCTGCCCAGCTTCTCCTCCTGAGCCAGGCCCCGCCTTCCCAGCTTCCCCTCTCGAGCCCGGCCCCGCCCACCCAGCTTCTCCTCCCAGCCTGGCCCCGCCCGCCCAGCTTCCCCTCACGAGTCCGGCCCCGCGCGCCCAGCTTCCCCTCCCAGCCTGGCCCCGCCCGCCCAGCTTCTCCTCCCAGCCTGGCCCCGCCCGCCCAGTTTCTCCTCATGAGCCAGGCCCCGCCCGCCCAGCTTCCCCTCCCAGCTTGGCCCCGCCCCCCCAGCTTCCTCTCCCAGCCTGGCCCCGCCTTCCCGGCTTCCCCTCCCGAGTCCGGTCTCGCCCGCCCAGCTTCCCCTCCCAGCCTGGCCCCGCTCGGCCAGCTTCTCCTCACAGCCTGGACCAGCCTGCCCAGCTTCTGCTCCCAAGCCTGGCCCCGCCCGCCCAGCTTCCCCTCCCGAGCCAGGCCCCGCCCGCCCAGCTTCCCCTCCCAGCCTGGCCCCGCCCGGCCAGCTTCCGCTCCCGAGTCCGTTCCTGCCCGCCCAGCTTCCCCTCCCAGCCAGGCCCCGACCGGCCAGCTTCCCATCCCGATTCCGTCCCTGCCCGCCCAGCTTCCCCTCCCAGCCAGGCTCCGCCCGCCCAGTTTCTCCTCCCGTTCCCGGGCCCGCCCGCCCAGAATCTCCTCCCAAGCCAGGCCCCGCCCGCCCAGCTTCCCCTCCCGAGGCAGGCCCCGCAGGCCCAGCTTCCCCTCCCAGCCTGGCCCCGCCTTACCAGCTTCTCCTCATGAGCCAGGCCCCGCCCGCCCAGCTTCTCCTCCCAAGCTAGGCCCCGCCCGACCACCTTCCCCTCCCAGCCTGTCGCCGCCCCGCCAGCTTCCCTTCCCAGCCTAGCCCCGCCTTCCTGGCTTCCCCTCCCGAGTCCGGCCCCGCCCGCCCAGCTTCCCCTCCCAGCCTGGCCCCCCCGGCCAGCTTCTCCTCGCAGCCTGGCCCCGCCTGCCCAGCTTCTGCTCCCAAGCCTGGCCCCGCCCGCCCAGCTTCCCCTCCCGTGCCAGGCCCCGCCCGCCCAGCCTCCCCTCCCAGGCTGGCCCCGCCCGGCCAGCTTTCGCTCCCGAGTCCGTTCCTGCCCGCCCAGCTTCCCCTCCCAGCGAGGCCCCGCCCGGCCAGATTCCCCTCCCGAATCCGTCCCTGCACGCCCAGCTTCCCCTCCCAGCCAGGCCCCGCCCGCCCAGTTTCTCCTCCCGTTCCCGGGCCCGCCCGCCCAGCTTCTCCTCCCAAGCCAGGCCCCGCCCGCCCAGCTTCCCCTCCCAGCCTGGCCCCGCCCGGCCAGCTTCTCCTCCTGAGCCCGGCCCCGCCCGCCCAGCTTCCCCTACCAGCCTGGCCCCGCCCGCCCAGCTTCTCCTCCCAAGCCAGGCCCCGCCCGCCCAGCTTCTCCTCCCAAGCCAGGCCCCGCCCGCCCAGCTTCTCCTCCCGAGCCCGGCCCCGCCCGCCCAGCTTCCCCTCCTAGCCTGGCCCCGCCCGCCCAGCTTCCCCTCCCAGCCATGCCCCGCCCGCCCAGTTTCTCCTCCCGTTCCCGGGCCCGCCCGCCCAGCTTCGCCTCCCAAGCCAGGCCCCGCCCGCCCAGTTTCCCCTGCCAGCCTGGCCCCGCCCGCCCAGCTTCCCCTCCCGAGCCAGGCCCCGCCCGACCACCTTCCCCTCCCGAGCCAGGCCCCGCCCGCCCAGCTTCCCCTCCCAGCCAGGCCCCGCCCGGCCAGCTTCCCCTCCCGATTCCGTCCCTGCCCGCCCAGCTTCCCCTCCCAGCCAGGCTCCGCCCGCCCAGTTTCTCCTCCCGTTCTCGGGCCCGCCCGCCCAGCTTCTCCTCCCAAGCCAGGCCCCGCCCTCCCAGCTTCCCCTCCCAGCCTTGCCCCGCCCTCCCAGCTTCCCCTCCCAGCCTGGCCCCGCCCGCCCAGCTTCTCCTCCTGAGCCCGGCCCTGCACGCCCAGCTTCCCCTCCCAGCCAGGCCCCGCCCGCCCAGTTTCTCCTCCCGTTCCCGGGCCCGCCCGCCCAGCTTCTCCTCCCAAGCCAGGCCCCGCACGCCCAGCTTCCCCTCCCAGCCTGGCCCCGCCCGGCCAGCTTCTCCTCCTGAGCCCGGCCCCGCCCGCCCAGCTTCTCCTCCCAAGCCAGTCCCCGCCCGCCCAGCTTCTCCTCCCAAGCCAGGCCCCGCCCGCCCAGCTTCTCCTCCCGAGCCTGGCCCCGCCGGCCCAGCTTCCCCTCCTAGCCTGGCCCCGCCCGCCCAGCTTCCCCTCCCAGCCATGCCCCGCCCGCCCAGTTTCTCCTCCCGTTCCCGGGCCCGCCCGCCCAGCTTCTCCTCCCGAGCAAGGCCCCGCCCGCCCAGCTTCCCCTCCTAGCCTGGCCCTGCCCGCCCAGCTTCCCCTCCCAGCCTTGCCCCGCCCGCCCAGCTTCCCCCCCATCCTGGCCCCGCCCGCCTAGCTTCTCCTCCTGAGCCCGGCCCCGCCCGCCCAGCTTCCCCTCCCGAATCCGTCCCTGCCCGCCCAGCTTCCCCTCCCGATCCTGGCCCCGCCCGGCCAGCTTCCGCTCCCGAGTCCGTTCCTGCCCGCCCAGCTTCCCCTCCCAGCCTGGCCCCGCCCGCCCAGCTTCCCCTCCCAGCCTGGCCCCGCCTGCACCACTTCTCCTCTTGAGCCAGACCCCGCCCGCCGAACCTCTCCTCCCAAGCAAGGCCCCGCCCGCCCAGGTTCCCCTCCCGATGCAGGCCCCGCAGGCCCAGCTTCCCCTCCCAGCCTGGCCCCGCCTGCCCAGCTTCTCCTCCGGAGCCAAGCCCCGCCCGCCCAGCTTCCCCTCCCAGCTTGGCCCCGCCCGCCCAGCTTCCCCTCCCGAGTCCGTCCCTGCCCGCCCAGCTTCCCCTACCGATCTAGGCCCGGCACGGCCAGCTTCCCCTCCCGAGTCCGTCCCTGCCCGCCCAGCTTCCCCTCCCAGCCAGGCCCCGCCCGCCCAGTTTCTCCTCCCGTTCCCGGCCCCGCCCGCCCAGCTTCTCCTCCCAAGCCAGGCCCCGCCTGCCCAGCTTCCCCTCCCAGCCTGGCCCCGCCCGCCCAGCTTCCCCTCCTAACCTGGCCCCGCCCGCCCAGCTTCCCCTCCAAGCCTGGCCCCGCCTGCACAGCATCTCCTCATGAGCCAGGCCCCGCCCGCCCAACTTCTCCTCCCAAGCAAGGCCCCGCCCGCCCAGCTTCCCTTCCCGAGGCAGGCCCCGCAGGCCCAGCTTCCCCTCCCAGCCTGGCCCCGCCTGCTCAGTTTCTCCTCCGGAGCCAAGCCCCGCCCGCCCAGCTTCCCCTCCCAGCTTGGCCCCGCCCGCCCAGCTTCCCCTCCCAGCCTGACCCCGCCCGCCGAGCTTCCCCTCCCAGCCTGGCCCCGCCCGCCCAGCTTCTCCTCATGAGCCAGGCCCCGCCCGCCCAGCTTCTCCTCCCAAGCCAGGCCCCGCCCGACCACCTTCTCCTCCCAGCGTGGCCCCGCCCCCCAGATTCCCTTCCCAGCCTAGCTCCGCCTTCCTGGCTTCCCCTCCCGAGTCCGGCCTTGCCCGCCCAGCTTCCCCTCCCAGCCTGCCCCGCCCGGCCAGCTTCTCCTCCCAGCCTGGACCAGCCTGCCCAGCTTCTGCTCCCAAGCCTGGCCCCGCCCGCCCAGCTTCCCCTCCCGAGCCAGGCCCCGCCCGCCCAGCTTCCCCTCCCACCCTGGCCCCGCCCGGCCAGCTTCCGCTCCCGAGTCCGTTCCTGCCCGCCCAGCTTCCCCTCCCAGCCAGGCCCCGCCCCGCGAGCTTCCCCTCCCGATTCCGTCCCTGCACGCCCAGCTTCCCCTCCCAGCCAGGCCCCGCCCGACCAGTTTCTCCTCCCGTTCCCGGGCCCGCCCCCCCAGCTTCTCCTCCCAAGCCAGGCCCCGCCCGCCCAGCTTCACCTCCCAGCCCGGCCCCGCCCGCCCAGCTTCCCCTCCCAGCCAGGCCCCGCCCGCCCAGTTTCTCCTCCCGTTCCCGGGCCCGCCCGCCCAGCTTCTCCTCCCAAGCCAGGCCCCGCCCGCCCAGCTTCCGCTCCCAGCCTGGCCCCGCCCGGCCAGCTTCTACTCCTGAGCCCGGCCCCGCCCGCCCAGCTTCTCCTCCCAAGCCAGGCCCCGCCCGCCCAGCTTCTCCTTCCAAGCCAGGCCCCGCCCGCCCAGCTTCTCCTCCCGAGCCTGGCCCCGCCCGCCCAGCTTCCTTTCCTAGCCTGGCCCCGCCCGCCCAGCTTCCCCTCCCAGCCATGCCCCGCCCGCCCAGTTTCTCCTCCCGTTCCCGGGCCCGGCCGCCCAGCTTCTCCTCCCGAGCCAGGCCCCGCCCGCCCATGTTCCCCTCCCGAGGCAGGCCCCGCAGGCCCAGCTTCCCCTCCCAGCCTGGCCCCGCCTGCCCAGCTTCTCCTCCGGAGCCAAGCCCCGCCCGCCCAGCTTCCCCTCCCAGCTTGGCCCCGCCCGCCCAGCTTCCCCTCCCGAGTCCGTCCCTGCCCGCCCAGCTTCCCCTACCGATCCAGGCCCGGCACGGCCATCTTCCCCTCCCGAGTCCGTCCCTGCCCGCCCAGCTTCCCCTCCCAGCCAGGCCCCGCCCGCCCAGTTTCTCCTCCCGTTCCCGGCCCCGCCCGCCCAGCTTCTCCTCCCAAGCCAGGCCCCGCCTGCCCAGCTTCCCCTCCCAGCCTGGCCCCGCCCGCCCAGCTTCCCCTCCTAACCTGGCCCCGCCCGCCCAGCTTCCCCTCCAAGCCTGGCCCCGCCTGCACAGCATCTCCTCATGAGCCAGGCCCCGCCCGCCCAACTTCTCCTCCCAAGCAAGGCCCCGCCCGCCCAGCTTCCCCTCCCGAGGCAGGCCCCGCAGGCCCAGCTTCCCCTCCCGAGTCCGTCCCTGCCCGCCCAGCTTCCCCTACCGATCCAGGCCCCGCCCGCCCAGTTTCTCCTCCCGTTCCCGGCCCCGCCCGCCCAGCTTCTCCTCCCAAGCCAGGCCCCGCCCGCCCAGCTTCCCCTCCCAGCCTGACCCCGCCCGCCGAGCTTCCCCTCCCAGTCAGGCCCCGCCCGCCCAGTTTCTCCTCCCGTTCCCGGCCCCGCCCGCCCAGCTTCTCCTCCCAAGCCAGGCCCCGCCTGCCCAGCTTCCCCTCCCAGCCTGACCCCGCCCGCCGAGCTTCCCCTCCCAGCCTGGCCCCGCCCGCCCAGCTTCTCCTCATGAGCCAGGCCCCGCCCGCCCAGCTTCTCCTCCCAAGCCAGGCCCCGCCCGACCACCTTCCCCTCCCAGCGTGGCTCCGCCCCCCAGATTCCCTTCCCAGCCTAGCCCCGCCCTCCCGGCTTCCCCTCCCGAGTCCGGCCCCGCCCGCCCAGCTTCCCCTCCCAGCCTGCCCCGCCCGGCCAGCTTCTCCTCCCAGCCTGGACCAGCCTGCCCAGCTTCCGCTCCCGAGTCCGTTCCTGCCCGCCCAGCTTCCCCTCCCAGCCAGGCCCCGCCCCGCGAGCTTCCCCTCCCGATTCCGTCCCTGCACGCCCAGCTTCCCCTCCCAGCCAGGCCCCGCCCGTCCAGTTTCTCCTCCCGTTCCCGGGCCCGCCCCCCCAGCTTCTCCTCCCAAGCCAGGCCCCGCCCGCCCAGCTTCCCCTCCCAGCCCGGCCCCGCCCGCCCAGCTTCCCCTCCCAGCCTGGCCCCGCCCGCCCAGCTTCCCCTCCCAGCCTGGCCCCGCCCGGCCAGCTTCTCCTCCTGAGCCCGGCCCCGCCCGCCCAGCTTCCCCACCCGATCCTGGCCCCGCCCGGCCAGCTTCCGCTCCCGAGTCCGGTCCCGCCCGCTCAGCTTCTCCTCCCAGCCAGCCCCCGCCCGCCCAGATTCCCCTCCCAGCCTGGCCCAGCCTGCCCAGCTTCCCCTCTCGAGCCCGGCCCCGCCCACCCAGCTTCTCCTCCCAGCCTGGCCCCGCCCGCCCAGCTTCTCCTCCTGAGCCAGGCCCCGCCCGCCCAGCTTCTCCTCCCAAGCCAGGCTCCGCCCGCCGAGGTTCTCCTCCCAGCCTGGCCCCGACTGCCCAGCTTGTCCTCCTGAGCCAGGCCCCGCCCGCCCAGCTTCTCCTCCCAAGCAAGGCCCCGCCCGCCCAGCTTCTCCTCCCAAGCCAGGCCCCGCCCGCCCAGCTTCTCCTCCCGAGCCTGGCCCCGCCCGGCCAGCTTCCCCCCCGAGTCCGTCCCTGCCCGCCTAGCTTCCCCTCCCAGCCAGGCCCCGCCCGCCCAGTTTCTCCTCCCGTTCCCGGCCCCGCCCGCCCAGCTTCTCCTCTCAAGCCAGGCCCCGCCTGCCCAGCTTCCCTTCCCACCCTGGCCCCACCCTCCCAACTTCCCCTCCCAACCTGGCCCCGCCCGCCCAGCTTCTCCTCGTGAGCCAGGACCCGCCCGCCCAGCTTCTCCTCCCAAGCCAGGCCCCGCCCGCCCAGCTTCTCCTCCTAACCTGACCCCGCCCGCCGAGCTTCCCCTCCCAGCCTGGCCCCGCCTGCCCAGCTTCTCCTCCGGAGCCAAGCCCCGCCCGCCCAGCTTCCCCTCCCAGCTTGGCCCCGCCCGCCCAGCTTCTCCTCCGGAGCCAAGCCCCGCCCGCCCAGCTTCCCCTCCCAGCTTGGCCCCGCCCGCCCAGCTTCCCCTCCCGAGTCCGTCCCTGCCCGCCCAGCTTCCCCTACCGATCCAGGCCCGGCACGGCCATCTTCCCCTCCCGAGTCCGTCCCTGCCCGCCCAGCTTCCCCTCCCAGCCAGGCCCCGCCCGCCCAGTTTCTCCTCCCGTTCCCGGCCCCGCCCGCCCAGCTTCTCCTCCCAAGCCAGGCCCCGCCTGCCCAGCTTCCCCTCCCACCCTGGCCCCGCCCGCCCAGCTTCCCCTCCTAACCTGGCCCCGCCCGCCCAGCTTCCCCTCCAAGCCTGGCCCCGCCTGCACAGCATCTCCTCATGAGCCAGGCCCCGCCCGCCCAACTTCTCCTCCCAAGCAAGGCCCCGCCCGCCCAGCTTCCCCTCCCGAGGCAGGCCCCGCAGGCCCAGCTTCCCCTCCCAGCCTGGCCCCGCCCGCCCAGCTTCCCCTCCCGAGTCCGTCCCTGCCCGCCCAGCTTCCCCTACCGATCCAGGCCCCGCCCGCCCAGTTTCTCCTCCCGTTCCCGGCCCCGCCCGCCCAGCTTCTCCTCCCAAGCCAGGCCCCGCCCGCCCAGCTTCCCCTCCCAGCCTGACCCCGCCCGCCGAGCTTCCCCTCCCAGTCAGGCCCCGCCCGCCCAGTTTCTCCTCCCGTTCCCGGCCCCGCCCGCCCAGCTTCTCCTCCCAAGCCAGGCCCCGCCTGCCCAGCTTCCCCTCCCAGCCTGACCCCGCCCGCCGAGCTTCCCCTCCCAGCCTGGCCCCGCCCGCCCAGCTTCTCCTCATGAGCCAGGCCCCGCCCGCCCAGCTTCTCCTCCCAAGCCAGGCCCCGCCCGACCACCTTCCCCTCCCAGCGTGGCTCCGCCCCCCAGATTCCCTTCCCAGCCTAGCCCCGCCCTCCCGGCTTCCCCTCCCGAGTCCGGCCCCGCCCGCCCAGCTTCCCCTTCCAGCCTGCCCCGCCCGGCCAGCTTCTCCTCCCAGCCTGGACCAGCCTGCCCAGCTTCTGCTCCCAAGCCTGGCCCGCCCGCCCAGCTTCCCCTCCCGAGCCAGGCCCCGCCCGCCCAGCTTCCCCTCCCAGCCTGGCCCCGCCCGGCCAGCTTCCGCTCCCGAGTCCGTTCCTGCCCGCCCAGCTTCCCCTCCCAGCCAGGCCCCGCCCCGCGAGCTTCCCCTCCCGATTCCGTCCCTGCACGCCCAGCTTCCCCTCCCAGCCAGGCCCCGCCCGTCCAGTTTCTCCTCCCGTTCCCGGGCCCGCCCCCCCAGCTTCTCCTCCCAAGCCAGGCCCCGCCCGCCCAGCTTCCCCTCCCAGCCCGGCCCCGCCCGCCCAGCTTCCCCTCCCAGCCTGGCCCCGCCCGGCCAGCTTCTCCTCCTGAGCCCGGCCCCGCCCGCCCAGCTTCCCCACCCGATCCTGGCCCCGCCCGGCCAGCTTCCGCTCCCGAGTCCGGTCCCGCCCGCTCAGCTTCTCCTCCCAGCCTGGCCCCGCCCGCCCACCTTCCCCTCCCATCTTGGCCCTGCCCCCCAGCTTCCCCTCCCAGCCTTGCCCCGCCCACCCAGCTACCCCTCCCAGCCAGCTCCCGCCCGCCCAGATTCCCCTCCCAGCCTGGCCCCGCCCGCCCAGCTTCCCCTCCCAGCCAGCTCCCGCCCGCCCAGATTCCCCTCCCAGCCTGGCCCCGCCCGCCCACATTCTCTTCCCGAGCCCGGCCCCGCCTTCCCAGCTTCCCCTCTCGAGCCCGGCCCCGCCCACCCAGCTTCTCCTCCCAGCCTGGCCCCGCCCGCCCAGCTTCCCCTCCCGAGTCCGGCCCCGCGCGCCCAGCTTCCCCTCCCAGCCTGGCCCCGCCCGCCCAGCTTCTCCTCCTGAGCCAGGCCCCGCCCGCCCAGCTTCTCCTCCCAAGCCACGCTCCGCCCGCCGAGGTTCTCCTCCCAGCCTGGCCCCGACTGCCCAGCTTCTCCTCCCAAGCCAGGCCCCGCCCGCCCAGCTTCTCCTCCCAAGCCAGGTCACGCCCGCCCAGATTCTCCTCCCGAGCCTGGCCCCGCCCGGCCAGCTTCCCCCCCGAGTCCGTCCCTACCCGCCCAGCTTCCCCTCCCAGCCAGGCCCCGCCCGCCCAGTTTCTACTCCCGTTCCCGACCCCGCCCGCCCAGCTTCTCCTCCCAAGCCAGGCCCCGCCTGCCCAGCTTCCCTTCCCAGCCTCGCCCCACCCTCCCAGCTTCCCCTCCCAGCCTGGCCCCGCCCGCCCAGCTTCTCCTCGTGAGCCAGGCCCCGCCCGACCAGCTTCTCCTCCCAGCCTGACCCCGCCCGCCGAGCTTCCCCTCCCAGCCTGGCCCCGCCTCCCAGCTTCTCCTCGTGAGCCAGGCCCCGCCCGCCCAGCTTCTCCTCCCAAGCCAGGCCCCGCCCGCCCAGCTTCCCCTCCCAGCCTGGCTCCGCCCGCCCAGCTTCCGCTCCCGAGTCCGTTCCTGCCCGCCCAGCTTCCCCTCCCAGCCAGGCCCCGCCCGCCCAGTTTCTCCTCCCGTTCCCGGCCCCGCCCGCTCAGCTTCTCCTCATGAGCCAGGCCCCGCCCGCCCTGCTTCCCCTCGCAGCCTGGCCCCGCCCGCCAGGCTTCCCCTCCCCAGCCCGGCCCCGCCCACCCAGCTTCTCCCCCCCAAGTTGGTCCCGCCCGCCCATCTTCCCCTTCCGAGCCAGGCCCCGCCCGCACAGCTTCCCCTCCTGAGTCCGGCCCCGCCCGCTCAGCTTCTCCTCCCAGCCTGGCCCCGCCCGCTCAGCTTCTCCTCCCAGCCTGGCCCCGCCCGCGCAGCTTCTCCTCCCAGCCTGGCCCCGCCCACCCAGCTTCCCCTCCCAGCCAGCCCCCGCCCGCCCAGATTCCCCTCCCAGCCTGGCCCAGCCTGCCCAGCTTCCCCTCTCGAGCCCGGCCCCGCCCACCCAGCTTCTCCTCCCAGCCTGGCCCCGCCCGCCCAGCTTCTCCTCCTGAGCCAGGCCCCGCCCGCCCAGCTTCTCCTCCCAAGCCAGGCTCCGCCCGCCGAGGTTCTCCTCCCAGCCTGGCCCCGACTGCCCAGCTTGTCCTCCTGAGCCAGGCCCCGCCCGCCCAGCTTCTCCTCCCAAGCAAGGCCCCGCCCGCCCAGCTTCTCCTCCCAAGCCAGGCCCCGCCCGCCCAGCTTCTCCTCCCGAGCCTGGCCCCGCCCGGCCAGCTTCCCCCCCGAGTCCGTCCCTGCCCGCCTAGCTTCCCCTCCCAGCCAGGCCACACCCGCCCAGTTTCTCCTCCCGTTCCCGGCCCCGCCCGCCCAGCTTCTCCTCTCAAGCCAGGCCCCGCCTGCCCAGCTTCCCTTCCCACCCTGGCCCCACCCTCCCAACTTCCCCTCCCAACCTGGCCCCGCCCGCCCAGCTTCTCCTCGTGAGCCAGGACCCGCCCGCCCAGCTTCTCCTCCCAAGCCAGGCCCCGCCCGCCCAGCTTCTCCTCCTAACCTGACCCCGCCCGCCGAGCTTCCCCTCCCAGCCTGGCCCCGCCCGCCCAGCTTCCCCTCGTGAGCCAGGACCCGCCCGCCCAGCTTCTCCTCCAAACCAGGCCCCGCCCGACCACCTTCCCCTCCCAGCTTGGCCCCGCCCCCCCAGCTTCCCCTCCCAGCCTGGCCCCGCTCGACCAGCTTCCCCTCCCGAGTCCGGCCCCGCCCGCCCACTTTGTCTTCCCGAGCCCGGCCCCGCCTTCCCGGCTTCCCCTCCCGAGTCCGGACCCGCCCGCCCAGCTTCCCCTCCCAGCCTGGCCCCGCCCGGCCAGCTTCTCCTCCCAGCCTGGACCAGCCTGCCCAGCTTCTGCTCCCAAGCCTGGCCCCGCCCGCCCAGCTTCCCCTCCCGAGCCAGGCCCCGCCCGCCCAGCTTCCCCTCCCAGCCTGGCCCCGCCCGGCCAGCTTCCGCTCCCGAGTCCGTTCCTGCCCGCCCAGCTTCCCCTCCCAGCCAGGCCCCGCCCGGCCAGCTTCCCCTCCCGATTCCGTCCCTGCCCGCCCAGCTTCCCCTCCCGAGTCCGTCCCTGCCCGCTCAGCTTCCACTCCCGATCCTGGCCCCGCCCGGCCAGCTTCCGCTCCCGAGTCCGTTCCTGCCCGCCCAGCTTCCCCTCCCAGCCTGGCCCCGCCCGCCCAGCTTCCCCTCCCAGCCTGGCCCCGCCTGCACCACTTCTCCTCATGAGCCAGGCCCCGCCCGCCCAGCTTCCCCTCCCAGCCTGGCCCCGCCCGCCCAGCTTCCCCTCCCAGCCTGGCCCCGCCTGCCCAGCTTCTCCTCCGGAGCCAAGCCCCGCCCGCCCAGCTTCGCCTCCCGATTCCGTCCCTGCCCGCCCAGCTTCCCCTCCCAGCCATGCTCCGCCCGCCCAGTTTCTCCTCCCGTTCCCGGGCCCGCCCGCCCAGCTTCTCCTCCCAAGCGAAGCCCCGCCCGCCCAGCTTCCCCTCCCAGCCTGGCCCCGCCTGCCCAGCTTCTACTCCGGAGCCAAGCCCCGCCCGCCCAGCTTCCCCTCCCAGCTTGGCTCCGCCCGCCCAGCTTCCCCTCCCGAGTCCGTCCCTGCCCGCCCAGCTTCCCCTACCGAGCCAGGCCCCGCACGGCCAGCTTCCCCTCCCGAGTCCGTCCCTGCCCGCCCAGCTTCCCCTCCCAGCCTGGCCCCGCCCGCCCAGCTTCACCTCATGAGCCAGGCCCCGCCCGCCCAGCTTCTCCTCCGAAGCCAGGCCCCGCCCGACCACCTTTCCCTCCCAGCCTGGCGCCGCCCCGCCAGCTTCCCTTCCCAGCCTAGCCCCGCCTTCCTGGCTTCCCCTCCCGAGTCCGGCCCCGCCCGCCCAGCTTCCCCTCCCAGCCTGGCCCCGCCCGGCCAGCTTCCGCTCCCGAGTCCGTTCCTGCCCGCCCAGCTTCCCCTCCCGATTCCGTCCCTGCCCGCCCAGCTTCCCCTCCCGATCCTGGCCCCGCCCGGCCAGCTTCCGCTCCCGAGTCCGTTCCTGCCCGCCCAGCTTCCCCTCCCGATCCTGGCCCCGCCCGGCCAGCTTCCGCTCCCGAGTCCGTTCCTGCCCGCCCAGCTTCCCCTCCCAGCCTGGCCCCGCCCGCCCAGCTTCCCCTCCCAGCCTGGCCCCGCCTGCACCACTTCTCCTCATGAGCCAGGCCCCGCCCGCCCAACTTCTCCTCCCAAGCAAGGCCCCGCCCGCCCAGGTTCCCCTCCCGAGGCAGGCCCCGCAGGCCCAGCTTCCCCTCCCAGCCTGGCCCCGCCTGCCCAGCTTCTCCTCCGGAGCCAAGCCCCGCCCGCCCAGCTTCCCCTCCCGATTCCGTCCCTGCCCGCCCAGCTTCCCCTCCCAGCCAGGCTCCGCCCGCCCAGTTTCTCCTCCAGTTCCCGGGCCCGCCCGCCCAGCTTCTCCTCCCAAGCCAGGCCCCGCCCGCCCAGCTTCCCCTCCCAGCCTGGCCCCTCCTGCCCAGCTTCTACTCCGGAGCCAAGCCCCGCCCGCCCAGCTTCCCCTCCCAGCTTGGCTCCGCCCGCCCAGCTTCCCCTCCCGAGTCCGTCCCTGCCCGCCCAGCTTCCCCTACCGAGCCAGGCCCCGCACGGCCAGCTTCCCCTCCCGAGTCCGTCCCTGCCCGCCCAGCTTCCCCTCCCAGCCTGGCCCCGCCCGCCCAGCTTCTCCTCATGAGCCAGGCCCCGCCCGCCCAGCTTCTCCTCCCAAGCTAGGCCCCGCCCGACCACCTTCCCCTCCCAGCCTGGCGCCGCCCCGCCAGCTTCCCTTCCCAGCCTAGCCCCGCCTTCCTGGCTTCCCCTCCCGAGTCCGGCCCCGCCCGCCCAGCTTCCCCTCCCAGCCTGGCTCCCCCGGCCAGCTTCTCCTCGCAGCCTGGCCCCGCCTGCCCAGCTTCTGCTCCCAAGCCTGGCCCCGCCCGCCCAGCTTCCCCTCCCGTGCCAGGCCCCGCCCGCCCAGCCTCCCCTCCCAGGCTGGCCCCGCCCGGCCAGCTTTCGCTCCCGAGTCCGTTCCTGCCCGCCCAGCTTCCCCTCCCAGCCAGGCCCCGCCCGGCCAGCTTCCCCTCCCGAATCCGTCCCTGCACGCCCAGCTTCGCCTCCCAAGCCAGGCCCCGCCCGCCCAGTTTCCCCTGCCAGCCTGGCCCCGCCCGCCCAGCTTCCCCTCCCGAGCCAGGCCCCGCCCGACCACCTTCCCCTCCCGAGCCAGGCCCCGCCCGCCCAGCTTCCCCTCCCAGCCAGGCCCCGCCCGGCCAGCTTCCCCTCCCGATTCCGTCCCTGCCCGCCCAGCTTCCCCTCCCAGCCAGGCTCCGCCCGCCCAGTTTCTCCTCCCGTTCTCGGGCCCGCCCGCCCAGCTTCTCCTCCCAAGCCAGGCCCCGCCCGCCCAGCTTCCCCTCCCAGCCTTGCCCCGCCCGCCCAGCTTCCCCTCCCAGCCTGGCCCCGCCCGCCCAGCTTCTCCTCCTGAGCCCGGCCCTGCACGCCCAGCTTCCCCTCCCAGCCAGGCCCCGCCCGCCCAGTTTCTCCTCCCGTTCCCGGGCCCGCCCGCCCAGCTTCTCCTCCCAAGCCAGGCCCCGCCCGCCCAGCTTCCCCTCCCAGCCTGGCCCCGCCCGGCCAGCTTCTCCTCCTGAGCCCGGCCCCGCCCGCCCAGCTTCTCCTCCCAAGCCAGGCCCCGCCCGCCCAGCTTCTCCTCCCAAGCCAGGCCCCGCCCGCCCAGCTTCCCCTCCTAGCCTGGCCCCGCCCGCCCGCCCAGCTTCCCCTCCCAGCCATGCCCCGCCCGCCCAGTTTCTCCTCCCGTTCCCGGGCCCGCCCGCCCAGCTTCTCCTCCCGAGCCAGGCCCCGCCCGCCCAGCTTCCCCTCCTAGCCTGGCCCTGCCCGCCCAGCTTCCCCTCCCAGCCTTGCCCCGCCCGCCCAGCTTCCCCTCCCAGCCTGGCCCCGCCCGCCTAGCTTCTCCTCCTGAGCCCGGCCCCGCCCGCCCAGCTTCCCCTCCCGAGTACGTCCCTGCCCGCCCAGCTTCCCCTCCCGATCCTGGCCCCGCCCGGCCAGCTTCCGCTCCCGAGTCCGTTCCTTCCCGCCCAGCTTCCCCTCCCAGCCTGGCCCCGCCCGCCCAGCTTCCCCTCCCAGCCTTGGCCCCGCCTGCACCACTTCTCCTCATGAGCCAGACCCCGCCCGCCGAACCTCTCCTCCCAAGCAAGGCCCCGCCCGCCCAGGTTCCCCTCCCGAGGCAGGCCCCGCAGGCCCAGCTTCCCCTCCCAGCCTGGCCCCGCCTGCCCAGCTTCTCCTCCGGAGCCAAGCCCCGCCCGCCCAGCTTCCCCTCCCAGCTTGGCCCCGCCTGCCCAGCTTCCCCTCCCGAGTCCGTCCCTGCCCGCCCAGCTTCCCCTACCGATCCAGGCCCGGCACGGCCAGCTTCCCCTCCCGAGTCCGTCCCTGCCCGCCCAGCTTCCCCTCCCAGCCAGGCCCCGCCCGCCCAGTTTCTCCTCCCGTTCCCGGCCCCGCCCGCCCAGCTTCTCCTCCCAAGCCAGGCCCCGCCTGCCCAGCTTCCCCTCCCAGCCTGGCCCCGCCCGCCCAGCTTCCCCTCCTAACCTGGCCCCGAACGCCCAGCTTCCCCTCCAAGCCTGGCCCCGCCTGCACAGCATCTCCTCATGAGCCAGGCCCCGCCCGCCCAACTTCTCCTCCCAAGCAAGGCCCCGCCCGCCCAGCTTCCCCTCCCGAGGCAGGCCCCGCAGGCCCAGCTTCCCCTCCCAGCCTGGCCCCGCCTGCTCAGCTTCTCCTCCGGAGCCAAGCACCGCCCGCCCAGCTTCCCCTCCCAGCTTGGCCCCGCCCGCCCAGCTTCCCCTCCCGAGTCCGTCCCTGCCCGCCCAGCTTCCCCTACCGATCCAGGCCCCGCCCGCCCAGTTTCTCCTCCCGTTCCCGGCCCCGCCCGCCCAGCTTCTCCTCCCAAGCCAGGCCCCGCCCGACCACCTTCCCCTCCCAGCGTGGCTCCGCCCCCCAGATTCCCTTCCCAGCCTAGCCCCGCCCTCCCGGCTTCCCCTCCCGAGTCCGGCCCCGCCCGCCCAGCTTCCCCTCCCAGCCTGCCCCGCCCGGCCAGCTTCTCCTCCCAGCCTGGACCAGCCTGCCCAGCTTCTGCTCCCAAGCCTGGCCCCGCCCGACCAGCTTCCCCTCCCGAGCCAGGCCCCGCCCGCCCAGCTTCCCCTCCCAGCCTGGCCCCGCCCGGCCAGCTTCCGCTCCCGAGTCCGTTCCTGCCCGCCCAGCTTCCCCTCCCAGCCAGGCCCCGCCCCGCGAGCTTCCCCTCCCGATTCCGTCCCTGCACGCCCAGCTTCCCCTCCCAGCCTGGCCCCGCCCGCCCAGCTTCCCCTCCCAGCCTTGGCCCCGCCTGCACCACTTCTCCTCATGAGCCAGACCCCGCCCGCCGAACCTCTCCTCCCAAGCAAGGCCCCGCCCGCCCAGGTTCCCCTCCCGAGGCAGGCCCCGCAGGCCCAGCTTCCCCTCCCAGCCTGGCCCCGCCTGCCCAGCTTCTCCTCCGGAGCCAAGCCCCGCCCGCCCAGCTTCCCCTCCCAGCTTGGCCCCGCCTGCCCAGCTTCCCCTCCCGAGTCCGTCCCTGCCCGCCCAGCTTCCCCTACCGATCCAGGCCCGGCACGGCCAGCTTCCCCTCCCGAGTCCGTCCCTGCCCGCCCAGCTTCCCCTCCCAGCCAGGCCCCGCCCGCCCAGTTTCTCCTCCCGTTCCCGGCCCCGCCCGCCCAGCTTCTCCTCCCAAGCCAGGCCCCGCCTGCCCAGCTTCCCCTCCCAGCCTGGCCCCGCCCGCCCAGCTTCCCCTCCTAACCTGGCCCCGCCCGCCCAGCTTCCCCTCCAAGCCTGGCCCCGCCTGCACAGCATCTCGTCATGAGCCAGGCCCCGCCCGCCCAACTTCTCCTCCCAAGCAAGGCCCCGCCCGCCCAGCTTCCCCTCCCGAGGCAGGCCCCGCAGGCCCAGCTTCCCCTCCCAGCCTGGCCCCGCCTGCTCAGCTTCTCCTCCGGAGCCAAGCACCGCCCGCCCAGCTTCCCCTCCCAGCTTGGCCCCGCCCGCCCAGCTTCCCCTCCCGAGTCCGTCCCTGCCCGCCCAGCTTCCCCTACCGATCCAGGCCCCGCCCGCCCAGTTTCTCCTCCCGTTCCCGGCCCCGCCCGCCCAGCTTCTCCTCCCAAGCCAGGCCCCGCCCGACCACCTTCCCCTCCCAGCGTGGCTCCGCCCCCCAGATTCCCTTCCCAGCCTAGCCCCGCCCTCCCGGCTTCCCCTCCCGAGTCCGGCCCCGCCCGCCCAGCTTCCCCTCCCAGCCTGCCCCGCCCGGCCAGCTTCTCCTCCCAGCCTGGACCAGCCTGCCCAGCTTCTGCTCCCAAGCCTGGCCCCGCCCGACCAGCTTCCCCTCCCGAGCCAGGCCCCGCCCGCCCAGCTTCCCCTCCCAGCCTGGCCCCGCCCGGCCAGCTTCCGCTCCCGAGTCCGTTCCTGCCCGCCCAGCTTCCCCTCCCAGCCAGGCCCCGCCCCGCGAGCTTCCCCTCCCGATTCCGTCCCTGCACGCCCAGCTTCCCCTCCCAGCCAGGCCCCGCCCGCCCAGTTTCTCCTCCCGTTCCCGGCCCCGCCCGCCCAGCTTCTCCTCATACGCCAGGCCCCGCCCGCCCTGTTTCCCCTCCCAGCCTGGCCTCGCCCGCCCAGCTTCCCCTCCCGAGCCCGGCCCCGCCCACCCAGCTTCTCCCCCCAAGTTGGCCCCGCCCGCCCATCTTCCCCTTCCGAGCCAGGCCCCGCCCGCCCAGCTTCCCCTCCCAGCCAGGCTCCGCACGCCCACCTTCCTCTCCCAGCTTGGCCCCGACCGCCCAGCTTCCCCTCCCCAGCCAGGCCCCGCCCGCCCAGCTTCCCCTCCCGAGTCCGGTCCCGCCCGCTCAGTTTCTCCTCCCAGCCTGGCCCCGCCCGCCCACCTTCCCCTCCCATCTTGGCCCTGCCCCCCAGCTTCCCCTCCCAGCCTTGCCCCGCCCACCCAGCTACCCCTCCCAGCCAGCTCCCGCCCGCCCAGATTCCCCTCCCAGCCTGGCCCCGCCCGCCCAGCTTCCCCTCCCAGCAAGCTCCCGCCCGCCCAGATTCCCCTCCCAGCCTGGCCCCGCCCGCCCAAATTCTCTTCCCGAGCCCGGCCCCGCCTTCCCAGCTTCCCCTCTCGAGCCCGGCCCCGCCCACCCAGCTTCTCCTCCCAGCCTGGCCCCGCCCGCCCAGCTTCCCCTCCCGAGTCCGGCCCCGCGCGCCCAGCTTCCCCTCCCAGCCTGGCCCCGCCCGCCCAGCTTCTCCTCCCGAGCCACGCTCGGCCCGCCGAGGTTCTCCTCCCAGCCTGGCCCCGACTGCCCAGCTTGTCCTCCCAAGCCAGGCCCCGCCCGCCCAGCTTCTCCTCCCAAGCCAGGTCACGCCCGCCCAGATTCTCCTCCCGAGCCTGGCCCCGCCCGGCCAGCTTCCCCCCCGAGTCCGTCCCTACCCGCCCAGCTTCCCCTCCCAGCCAGGCCCCGCCCGCCCAGTTTCTACTCCCGTTCCCGACCCCGCCCGCCCAGCTTCTCCTCCCAAGCCAGGCCCCGCCTGCCCAGCTTCCCTTCCCAGCCTCGCCCCACCCTCCCAGCTTCCCCTCCCAGCCTGGCCCCGCCCGCCCAGCTTCTCCTCGTGAGCCAGGCCCCGCCCGACCAGCTTCTCCTCCCAGCCTGACCCCGCCCGCCGAGCTTCCCCTCCCAGCCTGGCCCCGCCTCCCAGCTTCTCCTCGTGAGCCAGGTCCCGCCCGCCCAGCTTCTCCTCCCAAGCCAGGCCCCGCCCGCCCAGCTTCCCCTCCCAGCCTGGCTCCGCCCGCCCAGCTTCCGCTCCCGAGTCCGTTCCTGCCCGCCCAGCTTCCCCTCCCAGCCAGGCCCCGCCCGCCCAGTTTCTCCTCCCGTTCCCGGCCCCGCCCGCTCAGCTTCTCCTCATGAGCCAGGCCCCGCCCGCCCTGCTTCCCCTCGCAGCCTGGCCCCGCCCACCAGGCTTCCCCTCCCGAGCCCGGCCCCGCCCACCCAGCTTCTCCCCCCCAAGTTGGTCCCGCCCGCCCATCTTCCCCTTCCGAGCCAGGCCCCGCCCGCCCAGCTTCCCCTCCCCAGCCAGGCCCCGCCCGCACAGCTTCCCCTCCTGAGTCCGGCCCCGCCCGCTCAGCTTCTCCTCCCAGCCTGGCCCCGCCCGCTCAGCTTCTCCTCCCAGCCTGGCCCCGCCCACCCAGCTTCCCCTCCCAGCCAGCCCCCGCCCGCCCAGATTCCCCTCCCAGCCTGGCCCAGCCTGCCCAGCTTCCCCTCTCGAGCCCGGCCCCGCCCACCCAGCTTCTCCTCCCAGCCTGGCCCCGCCCGCCCAGCTTCTCCTCCTGAGCCAGGCCCCGCCCGCCCAGCTTCTCCTCCCAAGCCAGGCTCCGCCCGCCGAGGTTCTCCTCCCAGCCTGGCCCCGACTGCCCAGCTTGTCCTCCTGAGGCAGGCCCCGCCCGCCCAGCTTCTCCTCCCAAGCAAGGCCCCGCCCGCCCAGCTTCTCCTCCCAAGCCAGGCCCCGCCCGCCCAGCTTCTCCTCCCGAGCCTGGCCCCGCCCGGCCAGCTTCCCCCCCCGAGTCCGTCCCTGCCCGCCTAGCTTCCCCTCCCAGCCAGGCCCCGCCCGCCCAGTTTCTCCTCCCGTTCCCGGCCCCGCCCGCCCAGCTTCTCCTCTCAAGCCAGGCCCCGCCTGCCCAGCTTCCCTTCCCACCCTGGCCCCACCCTCCCAACTTCCCCTCCCAACCTGGCCCCGCCCGCCCAGCTTCTCCTCGTGAGCCAGGACCCGCCCGCCCACCTTCTCCTCCCAAGCCAGGCCCAGCCCGCCCAGCTTCTGCTCCTATCCTGACCCCGCCCGCCGAGCTTCCCCTCCCAGCCTGGCCCCGCCCGACCAGCTTCCCCTCGTGAGCCAGGACCCGCCCGCCCAGCTTCTCCTCCAAACCAGGCCCCGCCCGACCACCTTCCCCTCCCAGCTTGGCCCCGCCCCCCCAGCTTCCCCTCCCAGCCTGGCCCCGCTCGACCAGCTTCCCCTCCCGAGTCCGGCCCCGCCCGCCCACTTTGTCTTCCCGAGCCCGGCCCCGCCTTCCCGGCTTCCCCTCCCGAGTCCGGACACGCCCGCCCAGCTTCCCCTCCCAGCCTGGCCCCGCCCGGCCAGCTTCTCCTCCCAGCCTGGACCAGCCTGCCCAGCTTCTGCTCCCAAGCCTGGCCCCGCCCGCCCAGCTTCCCCTCCCGAGCCAGGCCCCGCCCGCCCAGCCTCCCCTCCCAGGCTGGCCCCGCCCGGCCAGCTTTCGCTCCCGAGTCCGTTCCTGCCCGCCCAGCTTCCCCTCCCAGCCAGGCCCCGCCCGGCCAGCTTCCCCTCCCGAATCCGTCCCTGCACGCCCAGCTTCCCCTCCCAGCCAGGCCCCGCCCGCCCAGTTTCTCCTCCCGTTCCCGGGCCCGCCCGCCCAGCTTCTCATCCCAAGCCAGGCCCCGCCCGCCCAGCTTCCCCTCCCAGCCTGGCCCCGCCCGGCCAGCTTCTCCTCCTGAGCCCGGCCCCGCCCGCACAGCTTCTCCTCCCAAGCCAGGCCCCGCCCGCCCAGCTTCTCCTCCCAAGCCAGGCTCCGCCCGCCCAGTTTCTCCTCCCGTTCTCGGGCCCGCCCGCCCAGCTTCCCCTCCTAGCCTGGCCCCGCCCGCCCAGCTTCCCCTCCCAGCCTTGCCCCGCCTGCCCACCTTCCCCTCCCAGCCTGGCCCCGCCCGCCCAGCTTCTCCTCCCGTTCCCGGCCCCGCCCGCCCAGCTTCTCCTCCCAAGCCAGGCCCCGCCCGACCACCTTCCCCTCCCAGCGTGGCTCCGCCCCCCAGATTCCCTTCCCAGCCTAGCCCCGCCCTCCCGGCTTCCCCTCCCGAGTCCGGCCCCGCCCGCCCAGCTTCCCCTCCCAGCCTGCCCCGCCCGGACAGCTTCTCCTCCCAGCCTGGACCAGCCTGCCCAGCTTCTGCTCCCAAGCCTGGCCCCGCCCGACCAGCTTCCCCTCCCGAGCCAGGCCCCGCCCGCCCAGCTTCCCCTCCCAGCCTGGCCCCGCCCGGCCAGCTTCCGCTCCCGAGTCCGTTCCTGCCCGCCCAGCTTCCCCTCCCAGCCAGGCCCCGCCCCGCGAGCTTCCCCTCCCGATTCCGTCCCTGCACGCCCAGCTTCCCCTCCCAGCCAGGCCCCGCCCGACCAGTTTCTCCTCCCGTTCCCGGGCCCGCCCCCCCAGCTTCTCCTCCCAAGCCAGGCCCCGCCCGCCCAGCTTCCCCTCCCAGCCCGGCCCCGCCCGCCCAGCTTCCCCTCCCAGCCTGGCCCCGCCTGGCCAGCTTCTCCTCCTGAGCCCGGCCCCGCCCGCCCAGCTTCCCCTCCCGATCCTGGCCCCGCCCGGCCAGCTTCCGCTCCCGAGTCCGTTCCTGCCCGCCCAGCTTCCCCTCCCAGCCAGGCCCCGCCCGCCCAGTTTCTCCTCCCGTTCCCGGCCCCGCCCGCCCAGCTTCTCCTCATACGCCAGGCCCCGCCCGCCCTGTTTCCCCTCCCAGCCTGGCCTCGCCCGCCCAGCTTCCCCTCCCGAGCCCGGCCCCGCCCACCCAGCTTCTCCCCCCAAGTTGGCCCCGCCCGCCCATCTTCCCCTTCCGAGCCAGGCCCCGCCCGCCCAGCTTCCCCTCCCAGCCAGGCTCCGCACGCCCACCTTCCTCTCCCAGCTTGGCCCCGACCGCCCAGCTTCCCCTCCCCAGCCAGGCCCCGCCCGCCCAGCTTCCCCTCCCGAGTCCGGTCCCGCCCGCTCAGTTTCTCCTCCCAGCCTGGCCCCGCCCGCCCACCTTCCCCTCCCATCTTGGCCCTGCCCCCCAGCTTCCCCTCCCAGCCTTGCCCCGCCCACCCAGCTACCCCTCCCAGCCAGCTCCCGCCCGCCCAGATTCCCCTCCCAGCCTGGCCCCGCCCGCCCAGCTTCCCCTCCCAGCAAGCTCCCGCCCGCCCAGATTCCCCTCCCAGCCTGGCCCCGCCCGCCCACATTCTCTTCCCGAGCCCGGCCCCGCCTTCCCAGCTTCCCCTCTCGAGCCCGGCCCCGCCCACCCAGCTTCTCCTCCCAGCCTGGCCCCGCCCGCCCAGCTTCCCCTCCCGAGTCCGGCCCCGCGCGCCCATCTTCCCCTCCCAGCCTGGCCCCGCCCGCCCAGCTTCTCCTCCCGAGCCACGCTCCGCCCGCCGAGGTTCTCCTCCCAGCCTGGCCCCGACTGCCCAGCTTGTCCTCCCAAGCCAGGCCCCGCCCGCCCAGCTTCTCCTCCCAAGCCAGGTCACGCCCGCCCAGATTCTCCTCCCGAGCCTGGCCCCGCCCGGCCAGCTTCCCCCCCGAGTCCGTCCCTACCCGCCCAGCTTCCCCTCCCAGCCAGGCCCCGCCCGCCCAGTTTCTACTCCCGTTCCCGACCCCGCCCGCCCAGCTTCTCCTCCCAAGCCAGGCCCCGCCTGCCCAGCTTCCCTTCCCAGCCTCGCCCCACCCTCCCAGCTTCCCCTCCCAGCCTGGCCCCGCCCGCCCAGCTTCTCCTCGTGAGCCAGGCCCCGCCCGACCAGCTTCTCCTCCCAGCCTGACCCCGCCCGCCGAGCTTCCCCTCCCAGCCTGGCCCCGCCTCCCAGCTTCTCCTCGTGAGCCAGGCCCCGCCCGCCCAGCTTCTCCTCCCAAGCCAGGCCCCGCCCGCCCAGCTTCCCCTCCCAGCCTGGCTCCGCCCGCCCAGCTTCCGCTCCCGAGTCCGTTCCTGCCCGCCCAGCTTCCCCTCCCAGCCAGGCCCCGCCCGCCCAGTTTCTCCTCCCGTTCCCGGCCCCGCCCGCTCAGCTTCTCCTCATGAGCCAGGCCCCGCCCGCCCTGCTTCCCCTCGCAGCCTGGCCCCGCCCACCAGGCTTCCCCTCCCGAGCCCGGCCCCGCCCACCCAGCTTCTCCCCCCCAAGTTGGTCCCGCCCGCCCATCTTCCCCTTCCGAGCCAGGCCCCGCCCGCCCAGCTTCCCCTCCCCAGCCAGGCCCCGCCCGCACAGCTTCCCCTCCTGAGTCCGGCCCCGCCCGCTCAGCTTCTCCTCCCAGCCTGGCCCCGCCCGCTCAGCTTCTCCTCCCAGCCTGGCCCCGCCCACCCAGCTTCCCCTCCCAGCCAGCCCCCGCCCGCCCAGATTCCCCTCCCAGCCTGGCCCAGCCTGCCCAGCTTCCCCTCTCGAGCCCGGCCCCGCCCACCCAGCTTCTCCTCCCAGCCTGGCCCCGCCCGCCCAGCTTCTCCTCCTGAGCCAGGCCCCGCCCGCCCAGCTTCTCCTCCCAAGCCAGGCTCCGCCCGCCGAGGTTCTCCTCCCAGCCTGGCCCCGACTGCCCAGCTTGTCCTCCTGAGGCAGGCCCCGCCCGCCCAGCTTCTCCTCCCAAGCAAGGCCCCGCCCGCCCAGCTTCTCCTCCCAAGCCAGGCCCCGCCCGCCCAGCTTCTCCTCCCGAGCCTGGCCCCGCCCGGCCAGCTTCCCCCCCCGAGTCCGTCCCTGCCCGCCTAGCTTCCCCTCCCAGCCAGGCCCCGCCCGCCCAGTTTCTCCTCCCGTTCCCGGCCCCGCCCGCCCAGCTTCTCCTCTCAAGCCAGGCCCCGCCTGCCCAGCTTCCCTTCCCACCCTGGCCCCACCCTCCCAACTTCCCCTCCCAACCTGGCCCCGCCCGCCCAGCTTCTCCTCGTGAGCCAGGACCCGCCCGCCCACCTTCTCCTCCCAAGCCAGGCCCAGCCCGCCCAGCTTCTGCTCCTATCCTGACCCCGCCCGCCGAGCTTCCCCTCCCAGCCTGGCCCCGCCCGACCAGCTTCCCCTCGTGAGCCAGGACCCGCCCGCCCAGCTTCTCCTCCAAACCAGGCCCCGCCCGACCACCTTCCCCTCCCAGCTTGGCCCCGCCCCCCCAGCTTCCCCTCCCAGCCTGGCCCCGCTCGACCAGCTTCCCCTCCCGAGTCCGGCCCCGCCCGCCCACTTTGTCTTCCCGAGCCCGGCCCCGCCTTCCCGGCTTCCCCTCCCGAGTCCGGACACGCCCGCCCAGCTTCCCCTCCCAGCCTGGCCCCGCCCGGCCAGCTTCTCCTCCCAGCCTGGACCAGCCTGCCCAGCTTCTGCTCCCAAGCCTGGCCCCGCCCGCCCAGCTTCCCCTCCCGAGCCAGGCCCCGCCCGCCCAGCCTCCCCTCCCAGGCTGGCCCCGCCCGGCCAGCTTTCGCTCCCGAGTCCGTTCCTGCCCGCCCAGCTTCCCCTCCCAGCCAGGCCCCGCCCGGCCAGCTTCCCCTCCCGAATCCGTCCCTGCACGCCCAGCTTCCCCTCCCAGCCAGGCCCCGCCCGCCCAGTTTCTCCTCCCGTTCCCGGGCCCGCCCGCCCAGCTTCTCATCCCAAGCCAGGCCCCGCCCGCCCAGCTTCCCCTCCCAGCCTGGCCCCGCCCGGCCAGCTTCTCCTCCTGAGCCCGGCCCCGCCCGCACAGCTTCTCCTCCCAAGCCAGGCCCCGCCCGCCCAGCTTCTCCTCCCAAGCCAGGCTCCGCCCGCCCAGTTTCTCCTCCCGTTCTCGGGCCCGCCCGCCCAGCTTCCCCTCCTAGCCTGGCCCCGCCCGCCCAGCTTCCCCTCCCAGCCTTGCCCCGCCTGCCCACCTTCCCCTCCCAGCCTGGCCCCGCCCGCCCAGCTTCTCCTCCCGTTCCCGGCCCCGCCCGCCCAGCTTCTCCTCCCAAGCCAGGCCCCGCCCGACCACCTTCCCCTCCCAGCGTGGCTCCGCCCCCCAGATTCCCTTCCCAGCCTAGCCCCGCCCTCCCGGCTTCCCCTCCCGAGTCCGGCCCCGCCCGCCCAGCTTCCCCTCCCAGCCTGCCCCGCCCGGACAGCTTCTCCTCCCAGCCTGGACCAGCCTGCCCAGCTTCTGCTCCCAAGCCTGGCCCCGCCCGACCAGCTTCCCCTCCCGAGCCAGGCCCCGCCCGCCCAGCTTCCCCTCCCAGCCTGGCCCCGCCCGGCCAGCTTCCGCTCCCGAGTCCGTTCCTGCCCGCCCAGCTTCCCCTCCCAGCCAGGCCCCGCCCCGCGAGCTTCCCCTCCCGATTCCGTCCCTGCACGCCCAGCTTCCCCTCCCAGCCAGGCCCCGCCCGACCAGTTTCTCCTCCCGTTCCCGGGCCCGCCCCCCCAGCTTCTCCTCCCAAGCCAGGCCCCGCCCGACCAGCTTCTCCTCCCAGCCTGACCCCGCCCGCCGAGCTTCCCCTCCCAGCCTGGCCCCGCCTCCCAGCTTCTCCTCGTGAGCCAGGCCCCGCCCGCCCAGCTTCTCCTCCCAAGCCAGGCCCCGCCCGCCCAGCTTCCCCTCCCAGCCTGGCTCCGCCCGCCCAGCTTCCGCTCCCGAGTCCGTTCCTGCCCGCCCACCTTCCCCCCCCCAAGTTGGTCCCGCCCGCCCATCTTCCCCTTCCGAGCCAGGCCCCGCCCGCCCAGCTTCCCCTCCCCAGCCAGGCCCCGCCCGCACAGCTTCCCCTCCTGAGTCCGGCCCCGCCCGCTCAGCTTCTCCTCCCAGCCTGGCCCCGCCCGCTCAGCTTCTCCTCCCAGCCTGGCCCCGCCCGCGCAGCTTCTCCTCATGAGCCAGGCCCCGCCCGCCCTGCTTCCCCTCGCAGCCTGGCCCCGCCCACCAGGCTTCCCCTCCCGAGCCCGGCCCCGCCCACCCAGCTTCTCCCCCCAAGTTGGTCCCGCCCGCCCATCTTCCCCTTCCGAGCCAGGCCCCGCCCGCCCAGCTTCCCCTCCCCAGCCAGGCCCCGCCCGCACAGCTTCCCCTCCTGAGTCCGGCCCCGCCCGCTCAGCTTCTCCTCCCAGCCTGGCCCCGCCCGCTCAGCTTCTCCTCCCAGCCTGGCCCCGCCCGCGCAGCTTCTCCTCCCAGCCTGGCCCCGCCCACCCAGCTTCCCCTCCCAGCCAGCCCCCGCCCGCCCAGATTCCCCTCCCAGCCTGGCCCAGCCTGCCCAGCTTCCCCTCTCGAGCCCGGCCCCGCCCACCCAGCTTCTCCTCCCAGCCTGGCCCCGCCCGCCCAGCTTCTCCTCCTGAGCCAGGCCCCGCCCGCCCAGCTTCTCCTCCCAAGCCAGGCTCCGCCCGCCGAGGTTCTCCTCCCAGCCTAGCCCCGACTGCCCAGCTTGTCCTCCTGAGCCAGGCCCCGCCCGCCCAGCTTCTCCTCCCAAGCAAGGCCCCGCCCGCCCAGCTTCTCCTCCCAAGCCAGGCCCCGCCCGCCCAGCTTCTCCTCCCGAGCCTGGCCCCGCCCGGCCAGCTTCCCCCCCCGAGTCCGTCCCTGCCCGCCTAGCTTCCCCTCCCAGCCAGGCCCCGCCCGCCCAGTTTCTCCTCCCGTTCCCGGCCCCGCCCGCCCAGCTTCTCCTCTCAAGCCAGGCCCCGCCTGCCCAGCTTCCCTTCCCACCCTGGCCCCACCCTCCCAACTTCCCCTCCCAACCTGGCCCCGCCCGCCCAGCTTCTCCTCGTGAGCCAGGACCCGCCCGCCCAGCTTCTCCTCCCAAGCCAGGCCCAGCCCGCCCAGCTTCTCCTCCTAACCTGACCCCGCCCGCCGAGCTTCCCCTCCCAGCCTGGCCCCGCCCGCCCAGCTTCCCCTCGTGAGCCAGGACCCGCCCGCCCAGCTTCTCCTCCAAACCAGGCCCCGCCCGACCACCTTCCCCTCCCAGCTTGGCCCCGCCCCCCCAGCTTCCCCTCCCAGCCTGGCCCCGCTCGACCAGCTTCCCCTCCCGAGTCCGGCCCCGCCCGCCCACTTTGTCTTCCCGAGCCCGGCCCCGCCTTCCCGGCTTCCCCTCCCGAGTCCGGACCCGCCCGCCCAGCTTCCCCTCCCAGCCTGGCCCCGCCCGGCCAGCTTCTCCTCCCAGCCTGGACCAGCCTGCCCAGCTTCTGCTCCCAAGCCTGGCCCCGCCCGCCCAGCTTCCCCTCCCGAGCCAGGCCCCGCCCGCCCAGCTTCCCCTCCCAGCCTGGCCCCGCCCGGCCAGCTTCCGCTCCCGAGTCCGTTACTGCCCGCCCAGCTTCCCCTCCCAGCCAGGCCCCGCCCGGCCAGCTTCCCCTCCCGATTCCGTCCCTGCCCGCCCAGCTTCCCCTCCCGAGTCCGTCCCTGCCCGCCCAGCTTCCCCTCCCGATCCTGGCCCCGCCCGGCCAGCTTCCGCTCCCGAGTCCGTCCCTGCCCGCCCAGCTTCCCCTACCGAGCCAGGCCCCGCACGGCCAGCTTCCCCTCCCGAGTCCGTCCCTGCCCGCCCAGCTTCCCCTCCCAGCCTGGCCCCGCCCGCCCAGCTTCTCCTCATGAGCCAGGCCCCGCCCGCCCAGCTTCTCCTCCCAAGCCAGGCCCCGCCCGACCACCTTTCCCTCCCAGCCTGGCGCCGCCCCGCCACCTTCCCTTCCCAGCCTAGCCCCGCCTTCCTGGCTTCCCCTCCCGAGTCCGGCCCCGCCCGCCCAGCTTCCCCTCCCAGCCTGGCCCCGCCCGGCCAGCTTCTCCTCCTGAGCCCGGCCCCGCCCGCACAGCTTCTCCTCCCAAGCCAGGCCCCGCCCGCCCAGCTTCTCCTCCCAAGCCAGGCCCCGCCCGCCCAGCTTCTCCTCCCGAGCGGGGCCCCACCCGCCCAGCTTCTCCTCCTAGCCTGGCCCCGCCCGCCCAGCTTCCCCTCCCAGCCATGCCCCGCCCGCCCAGCTTCCCCTCACAGCCAGGCCCCGCCCGGCCAGCTTCCCCTCCCGATTCCGTCCCTGCCCGCCCAGCTTCCCCTCCCAGCCAGACTCCGCCCGCCCAGTTTCTCCTCCCGTTCTCGGGCCCGCCCGCCCAGCTTCTCCTCCCAAGCCAGGCCCCGCCCGCCCAGCTTCCCCTCCCAGCCTTGCCCCGCCCGCCCAGCTTCCCCTCCCAGCCTGGCCCCGCCCGCCCAGCTTCTCCTCCTGAGCCCGGCCCCGCCCGCCCAGCTTCTCCTCCTAGCCTGGCCCCGCCCGCCCAGCTTCCCCTCCCAGCCATGCCCCGCCCGCCCAGTTTCTCCTCCCGTTCCCGGGCCCGCCCGCCCAGCTTCTCCTCCCGAGCCTGGCCCCGCCCGCCCAGCTTCCCCTCCTAGCCTGGCCCCGCCCGCCCACCTTCCCCTCCCAGCCTTGCCCCGCCCGCCCAGCTTCTCCTCCTGAGCCCGGCCCCGCCCGCCCAGCTTCCCCTCCCGAGTCCGTCCCTGCCCGCCCAGCTTCCCCTCCCGATCCTGGCCCCGCCCGGCCAGCTTCCGCTCCCGAGTCCGTTCCTGCCCGCCCAGCTTCCCCTCCCAGCCTGGCCCCGCCCGCCCAGCTTCCCCTCCCAGCCTGGCCCCGCCTGCACCACTTCTCCTCATGAGCCAGGCCCCGCCCGCCCAACCTCTCCTCCCAAGCAAGGCCCCGCCCGCCCAGGTTCCCCTCCCGAGGCAGGCCCCGCAGGCCCAGCTTCCCCTCCCAGCCTGGCCCCGCCTGCCCAGCTTCCCCTCCCAGCTTGGCCCCGCCCGCCCAGCTTCCCCTCCCGAGTCCGTCCCTGCCCGCCCAGCTTCCCATACCGAGCCAGGCCCCGCACGGCCAGCTTCCCCTCCCGAGTCCGTCCCTGCCCGCCCAGCTTCCCCTCCCAGCCAGGCCCCGCCCGCCCAGTTTCTCCTCCCGTTCCCGGCCCCGCCCGCCCAGCTTCTCCTCCCAAGCCAGGCCCCGCCTGCCCAGCTTCCCTTCCCGTGCCAGGCCCCGCCCGCCCAGCCTCCCCTCCCATGCTGGCCCCGCCCGGCCAGCTTTCGCTCCCGAGTCCGTTCCTGCCCGCCCAGCTTCCCCTCCCAGCCAGGCCCCGCCCGGCCAGCTTCCCCTCCCGAATCCGTCCCTGCACGCCCAGCTTCCCCTCCCAGCCAGGCCCCGCCCGCCCAGTTTCTCCTCCCGTTCCCGGGCCCGCCCGCCCAGCTTCTCATCCCAAGCCAGGCCCCGCCCGCCCAGCTTCCCCTCCCAGCCTGGCCCCGCC
The DNA here is from genome assembly GCF_052426305.1 of Pelodiscus sinensis. Classification (NCBI taxonomy): domain Eukaryota; kingdom Metazoa; phylum Chordata; order Testudines; family Trionychidae; genus Pelodiscus; species Pelodiscus sinensis. The sequence continues at coordinate 10,581,979 of NC_143069.1, read as the reverse complement.
CGGCCAGCTTCTCCTCCTGAGCCCGGCCCCGCCCGCACAGCTTCTCCTCCCAAGCCAGGCCCCGCCCGCCCAGCTTCTCCTCCCAAGCCAGGCTCCGCCCGCCCAGTTTCTCCTCCCGTTCTCGGGCCCGCCCGCCCAGCTTCCCCTCCTAGCCTGGCCCCGCCCGCCCAGCTTCCCCTCCCAGCCTTGCCCCGCCTGCCCACCTTCCCCTCCCAGCCTGGCCCCGCCCGCCCAGCTTCTCCTCCCGTTCCCGGCCCCGCCCGCCCAGCTTCTCCTCCCAAGCCAGGCCCCGCCCGACCACCTTCCCCTCCCAACGTGGCTCCGCCCCCCAGATTCCCTTCCCAGCCTAGCCCCGCCCTCCCGGCTTCCCCTCCCGAGTCCGGCCCCGCCCGCCCAGCTTCCCCTCCCAGCCTGCCCCGCCCGGACAGCTTCTCCTCCCAGCCTGGACCAGCCTGCCCAGCTTCTGCTCCCAAGCCTGGCCCCGCCCGACCAGCTTCCCCTCCCGAGCCAGGCCCCGCCCGCCCAGCTTCCCCTCCCAGCCTGGCCCCGCCCGGCCAGCTTCCGCTCCCGAGTCCGTTCCTGCCCGCCCAGCTTCCCCTCCCAGCCAGGCCCCGCCCCGCGAGCTTCCCCTCCCGATTCCGTCCCTGCACGCCCAGCTTCCCCTCCCAGCCAGGCCCCGCCCGACCAGTTTCTCCTCCCGTTCCCGGGCCCGCCCCCCCAGCTTCTCCTCCCAAGCCAGGCCCCGCCCGCCCAGCTTCCCCTCCCAGCCCGGCCCCGCCCGCCCAGCTTCCCCTCCCAGCCTGGCCCCGCCTGGCCAGCTTCTCCTCCTGAGCCCGGCCCCGCCCGCCCAGCTTCCCCTCCCGATCCTGGCCCCGCCCGGCCAGCTTCCGCTCCCGAGTCCGTTCCTGCCCGCCCAGCTTCCCCTCCCAGCCAGGCCCCGCCCGCCCAGTTTCTCCTCCCGTTCCCGGCCCCGCCCGCCCAGCTTCTCCTCATACGCCAGGCCCCGCCCGCCCTGTTTCCCCTCCCAGCCTGGCCTCGCCCGCCCAGCTTCCCCTCCCGAGCCCGGCCCCGCCCACCCAGCTTCTCCCCCCAAGTTGGCCCCGCCCGCCCATCTTCCCCTTCCGAGCCAGGCCCCGCCCGCCCAGCTTCCCCTCCCAGCCAGGCTCCGCACGCCCACCTTCCTCTCCCAGCTTGGCCCCGACCGCCCAGCTTCCCCTCCCCAGCCAGGCCCCGCCCGCCCAGCTTCCCCTCCCGAGTCCGGTCCCGCCCGCTCAGTTTCTCCTCCCAGCCTGGCCCCGCCCGCCCACCTTCCCCTCCCATCTTGGCCCTGCCCCCCAGCTTCCCCTCCCAGCCTTGCCCCGCCCACCCAGCTACCCCTCCCAGCCAGCTCCCGCCCGCCCAGATTCCCCTCCCAGCCTGGCCCCGCCCGCCCAGCTTCCCCTCCCAGCAAGCTCCCGCCCGCCCAGATTCCCCTCCCAGCCTGGCCCCGCCCGCCCAGCTTCTCCTCCCAAGCCAGGCCCCGCCTGCCCAGCTTCCCTTCCCGTGCCAGGCCCCGCCCGCCCAGCCTCCCCTCCCAGGCTGGCCCCGCCCGGCCAGCTTTCGCTCCCGAGTCCGTTCCTGCCCGCCCAGCTTCCCCTCCCAGCCAGGCCCCGCCCGGCCAGCTTCCCCTCCCGAATCCGTCCCTGCACGCCCAGCTTCCCCTCCCAGCCAGGCCCCGCCCGCCCAGTTTCTCCTCCCGTTCCCGGGCCCGCCCGCCCAGCTTCTCATCCCAAGCCAGGCCCCGCCCGCCCAGCTTCCCCTCCCAGCCTGGTCCCGCCCGGCCAGCTTCTCCTCCTGAGCCCGGCCCCGCCCGCACAGCTTCTCCTCCCAAGCCAGGCCCCGCCCGCCCAGCTTCTCCTCCCAAGCCAGGCTCCGCCCGCCCAGTTTCTCCTCCCGTTCTCGGGCCCGCCCGCCCAGCTTCCCCTCCTAGCCTGGCCCCGCCCGCCCAGCTTCCCCTCCCAGCCTTGCCCCGCCTGCACAGCATCTCCTCATGAGCCAGGCCCCGCCCGCCCAACTTCTCCTCCCAAGCAAGGCCCCGCCCGCCCAGCTTCCCCTCCCGAGGCAGGCCTCGCAGGCCCAACTTCCCCTCCCAGCCTGGCCCCGCCTGCTCAGCTTCTCCTCCCGAGCCAAGCCCCGCCCGCCAGCTTCCCCTCCCAGCTTGGCCCCGCCCGCCCAGCTTCCCCTCCTAGCCTGGCCCCGCCCTCCCAGCTTCCCCTCCCAGCCTTGCCCCGCCCGCCCAGCTTCCCCTCCCAGCCTGGCCCCGCCCGCCCAGCTTCTCCTCCTGAGCCCGGCCCCGCCCGCCCAGCTTCCCCTCCCGAGTCCGTCCCTGCCCGCCCAGCTTCCCCTCCCGATCCTGGCCCCGCCCGGCCAGCTTCCGCTCCCGAGTCCGTTCCTGCCCGCCCAGCTTCCCCTCCCAGCCTGGCCCCGCCCGCCCAGCTTCCCCTCCCAGCCTGGCCCCGCCTGCACCACTTCTCCTCATGAGCCAGGCCCCGCCCGCCCAACCTCTCCTCCCAAGCAAGGCCCCGCCCGCCCAGGTTCCCCTCCCGAGGCATGCCCCGCAGGCCCAGCTTCCCCTCCCAGCCTGGCCCCGCCTGCCCAGCTTCTCCTCCGGAGCCAAGCCCCGCCCGCCCAGCTTCCCCTGCCAGCTTGGCCCCGCCCGCCCAGCTTCCCCTCCCGAGTCCGTCCCTGCCCGCCCAGCTTCCCATACCGAGCCAGGCCCCGCACGGCCAGCTTCCCCTCCCGAGTCCGTCCCTGCCCGCCCAGCTTCCCCTCCCAGCCAGGCCCCGCCCGCCCAGTTTCTCCTCCCGTTCCCGGCCCCGCCCGCCCAGCTTCTCCTCCCAAGCCAGGCCCCGCCTGCCCAGCTTCCCCTCCCAGCCTGGCCCCGCCCGCCCAGCTTCCTCTCCAAGCCTGGCCCCGCCTGCACAGCATCTCGTCATGAGCCAGGCCCCGCCCGCCCAAGTTCTCCTCCCAAGCAAGGCCCCGCCCGCCCAGCTTCCCCTCCCGAGGCAGGCCCCGCAGGCCCAACTTCCCCTCCCAGCCTGGCCCCGCCTGCTCAGCTTCTCCTCCGGAGCCAAGCCCCGCCCGCCAGCTTCCCCTCCCAGCTTGGCCCCGCCCGCCCAGCTTCCCCTCCAAGCCTGGCCCCGCCTGCACAGCATCTCCTCATGAGCCAGGCCCCGCCCGCCCAAGTTCTCCTCCCAAGCAAGGCCCCGCCCGCCCAGCTTCCCCTCCCGAGGCAGGCCCCGCAGGCCCAACTTCCCCTCCCAGCCTGGCCCCGCCTGCTCAGCTTCTCCTCCGGAGCCAAGCCCCGCCCTCCAGCTTCCCCTCCCAGCTTGGCCCCGCCCGCCCAGCTTCCCCTCCAGAGTCCGTCCCCGCCCGCCCAGCTTCCCCTCCAAGCCTGGCCCCGCCTGCACAGCATCTCCTCATGAGCCAGGCCCCGCCCGCCCAAGTTCTCCTCCCAAGCAAGGCCCCGCCCGCCCAGCTTCCCCTCCCGAGGCAGGGCCCGCAGGCCCAAATTCCCCTCCCAGCCTGGCCCCGCCTGCTCAGCTTCTCCTCCGGAGCCAAGCCCCGCCCGCCAGCTTCCCCTCCCAGCTTGGCCCCGCCCGCCCAGCTTCCCCTCCAGAGTCCGTCCCTGCCCGCCCAGCTTCCCCTACGGAGCCAGGCCCCGCACGGCCAGCTTCCCCTCCCGAGTCCGTCCCTGCCCGCCCAGCTTCCCCTCCCAGCCAGGCCCCGCCCGCCCAGTTTCTCCTCCCGTTCCCGGCCCCGCCCGCCCAGCTTCTTCTCCCAAGCCAGGCCCCGCCTGCCCAGCTTCCCCTCCCAGCCTGACCCCGCCCGCCGAGCTTCCCCTCCCAGCCTGGCCCCGCCCGCCCAGCTTCTCCTCCTGAGCCCGGCCCCGCCCGCCCAGCTTCTCCTCCCAAGCCAGGCCCCGCCCGACCACCTTCCCCTCCCAGCGTGGCCCCGCCCGCCCAGTTTCTCCTCCCGTTCCCGGCCCCGCTGCCCAGCTTCTCCTCCCAAGCCAGGCCCCGCCTGCCCGCCCGCCCAGCTTCCCCTCCCAGCCAGGCCCCGCCCGCCCAGTTTCTCCTCCCGTTCCCGGCCCCGCTGCCCAGCTTCTCCTCCCAAGCCAGGCTCCGCCCGCCCAGTTTCTCCTCCCGTTCTCGGGCCCGCCCGCCCAGCTTCCCCTCCTAGCCTGGCCCCGCCCGCCCAGCTTCCCCTCCCAGCCTTGCCCCGCCTGCCCACCTTCCCCTCCCAGCCTGGCCCCGCCCGCCCAGCTTCTCCTCCTGAGCCCGGCCCCGCCCGCCCAGCTTCCCCTCCCGAGTCCGTCCCTGCCCGCCCAGCTTCCCCTCTCGATCCTGGCCCCGCCCGGCCAGCTTCCCCTCCCAGCCTGGCCCCGCCTGCACCACTTCTCCTCATGAGCCAGGCCCCGCCCGCCCAACCTCTCCTCCCAAGCAAGGCCCCGCCTGCCCAGCTTCCCCTCCCAAGCCAGGCCCCGCCTGCCCAGCTTCCCCTCCCATCCTGGCCCCGCCCGCCCAGCTTCCCCTCCTAGGCTGGCCCCGCCCGCCCAGCTTCCCCTCCAAGCCTGGCCCCGCCTGCACAGCATCTCCTCATGAGCCAGGCCCCGCCCGCCCAACTTCTCGTCCCAAGCAAGGCCCCGCCCGCCCAGCTTCCCCTCCCGATCCTGGCCCCGCCCGGCCAGCTTCCGCTCCCGAGTCCGTTCCTGCCCGCCCAGCTTCCCCTCCCAGCCTGGCCCCGCCCGCCCAGCTTCCCCTCCCAGCCTGGCCCCGCCTGCACCACTTCTCCTCATGAGCCAGGCCCCGCCCGCCCAACCTCTCCTCCCAAGCAAGGCCCCGCCTGCCCAGCTTCCCCTCCCAAGCCAGGCCCCGCCTGCCCAGCTTCCCCTCCCATCCTGGCCCCGCCCGCCCAGCTTCCCCTCCTAGGCTGGCCCCGCCCGCCCAGCTTCCCCTCCAAGCCTGGCCCCGCCTGCACAGCATCTCCTCATGAGCCAGGCCCCGCCCGCCCAACTTCTCGTCCCAAGCAAGGCCCCGCCCGCCCAGCTTCCCCTCCAAGCCTGGCCCCGCCTGCACAGCATCTCCTCATGAGCCAGGCCCCGCCCGCCCAACTTCTCGTCCCAAGCAAGGCCCCGCCCGCCCAGCTTCCCCTCCCGAGGCAGGCCCCGCAGGCCCAGCTTCCCCTCCCGAGTCCGGCCCCGCCCGCCCACTTTGTCTTCCCGAGCCCGGCCCCGCCTTCCCGGCTTCCCCTCCCGAGTCCGGACCCGCCCGCCCAGCTTCCCCTCCCAGCCTGGCCCCGCCCGGCCAGCTTCTCCTCCCAGCCTGGACCAGCCTGCCCAGCTTCTGCTCCCAAGCCTGGCCCCGCCCGCCCAGCTTCCCCTCCCGAGCCAGGCCCCGCCCGCCCAGCTTCCCCTCCCAGCCTGGCCCCGCCCGGCCAGCTTCCGCTCCCGAGTCCGTTCCTGCCCGCCCAGCTTCCCCTCCCAGCCAGGCCCCGCCCTGCCAGCTTCCCCTCCCGATTCCGTCCCTGCCCGCCCAGCTTCCCCTCCCGAGTCCGTCCCTGCCCGCCCAGCTTCCCCTCCCGATCCTGGCCCCGCCCGGCCAGCTTCCGCTCCCGAGTCCGTTCCTGCCCGCCCAGCTTCCCCTCCCAGCCTGGCCCCGCCCGCCCAGCTTCCCCTCCCAGCCTGGCCCCGCCCGCCCAGCTTCCCCTCCCAGCCTGGCCCCGCCTGCCCAGCTTCTCCTCCGGAGCCAAGCCCCGCCCGCCCAGCTTCGCCTCCCGATTCCGTCCCTGCCCGCCCAGCTTCCCCTCCCAGCCAGGCTCCGCCCGCCCAGTTTCTCCTCCCGTTCCCGGGCCCGCCCGCCCAGCTTCTCCTCCCAAGCGAAGCCCCGCCCGCCCAGCTTCCCCTCCCAGCCTGGCCCCGCCTGCCCAGCTTCTACTCCGGAGCCAAGCCCCGCCCGCCCAGCTTCCCCTCCCGAGTCCGTCCCTGCCCGCCCAGCTTCCCCTACCGAGCCAGGCCCCGCACGGCCAGCTTCCCCTCCCGAGTCCGTCCCTGCCCGCCCAGCTTCCCCTCCCAGCCTGGCCCCGCCCGCCCAGCTTCTCCTCATGAGCCAGGCCCCGCCCGCCCAGCTTCTCCTCCCAAGCCAGGCCCCGCCCGACCACCTTTCCCTCCCAGCCTGGCGCCGCCCCGCCACCTTCCCTTCCCAGCCTAGCCCCGCCTTCCTGGCTTCCCCTCCCGAGTCCGGCCCCGCCCGCCCAGCTTCCCCTCCCAGCCTGGCCCCCCCGGCCAGCTTCTCCTCGCAGCCTGGCCCCGCCTGCCCAGCTTCTGCTCCCAAGCCTGGCCCCGCCCGCCCAGCTTCCCTTCCCGTGCCAGGCCCCGCCCGCCCAGCCTCCCCTCCCAGGCTGGCCCCGCCCGGCCAGCTTTCGCTCCCGAGTCAGTTCCTGCCCGCCCAGCTTCCCCTCCCAGCCAGGCCCCGCCCGGCCAGCTTCCCCTCCCGAATCCGTCCCTGCACGCCCAGCTTCCCCTCCCAGCCAGGCCCCGCCCGCCCAGTTTCTCCTCCCGTTCCCGGGCCCGCCCGCCCAGCTTCTCCTCCCAAGCCAGGCCCCGCCCGCCCAGCTTCCCCTCCCAGCCTGGCCCCGCCCGGCCAGCTTCTCCTCCTGAGCCCGGCCCCGCCCGCACAGCTTCTCCTCCCAAGCCAGGCCCCGCCCGCCCAGCTTCTCCTCCCAAGCCAGGCCCCGCCCGCCCTGCTTCTCCTCCCGAGCGGGGCCCCACCCGCCCAGCTTCTCCTCCTAGCCTGGCCCCGCCCGCCCAGCTTCCCCTCCCAGCCATGCCCCGCCCGCCCAGCTTCCCCTCACAGCCAGGCCCCGCCCGGCCAGCTTCCCCTCCCGATTCCGTCCCTGCCCGCCCAGCTTCCCCTCCCAGCCAGGCTCCGCCCGCCCAGTTTCTCCTCCCGTTCTCGGGCCCGCCCGCCCAGCTTCTCCTCCCAAGCCAGGCCCCGCCCGCCCAGCTTCCCCTCCCAGCCTTGCCCCGCCCGCCCAGCTTCCCCTCCCAGCCTGGCCCCGCCCGCCCAGCTTCTCCTCCTGAGCCCGGCCCCGCCCGCCCAGCTTCTCCTCCTAGCCTGGCCCCGCCCGCCCAGCTTCCCCTCCCAGCCATGCCCCGCCCGCCCAGTTTCTCCTCCCGTTCCCGGGCCCGCCCGCCCAGCTTCTCCTCCCGAGCCTGGCCCCGCCCGCCCAGCTTCCCCTCCTAGCCTGGCCCCGCCCGCCCAGCTTCCCCTCCCAGCCTTGCCCCGCCCGCCCAGCTTCCCCTCCCAGCCTGGCCCCGCCCGCCCAGCTTCTCCTCCTGAGCCCGGCCCCGCCCGCCCAGCTTCCCCTCCCGAGTCCGTCCCTGCCCGCCCAGCTTCCCCTCCCGATCCTGGCCCCGCCCGGCCAGCTTCCGCTCCCGAGTCCGTTCCTGCCCGCCCAGCTTCCCCTCCCAGCCTGGCCCCGCCCGCCCAGCTTCCCCTCCCAGCCTGGCCCCGCCTGCACCACTTCTCCTCATGAGCCAGGCCCCGCCCGCCCAACCTCTCCTCCCAAGCAAGGCCCCGCCCGCCCAGGTTCCCCTCCCGAGGCAGGCCCCGCAGGCCCAGCTTCCCCTCCCAGCCTGGCCCCGCCTGCCCAGCTTCTCCTCCGGAGCCAAGCCCCGCCCGCCCAGCTTCCCCTCCCAGCTTGGCCCCGCCCGCCCAGCTTCCCCTCCCGAGTCCGTCCCTGGCCGCCCAGCTTCCCATACCGAGCCAGGCCCCGCACGGCCAGCTTCCCCTCCCGAGTCCGTCCCTGCCCGCCCAGCTTCCCCTCCCAGCCAGGCCCCGCCCGCCCAGTTTCTCCTCCCGTTCCCGGCCCCGCCCGCCCAGCTTCTCCTCCCAAGCCAGGCCCCGCCTGCCCAGCTTCCCCTCCCAGCCTGGCCCCGCCCGCCCAGCTTCCCCTACTAGCCTGGCCCCGCCCGCCCAGCTTCCCCTCCAAGCCTGGCCCCGCCTGCACAGCATCTCCTCATGAGCCAGGCCCCGCCCGCCCAACTTCTCCTCCCAAGCAAGGCCCCGCCCGCCCAGCTTCCCCTCCCGAGGCAGGCCTCGCAGGCCCAACTTCCCCTCCCAGCCTGGCCCCGCCTGCTCAGCTTCTCCTCCCGAGCCAAGCCCCGCCCGCCAGCTTCCCCTCCCAGCTTGGCCCCGCCCGCCCAGCTTCCCCTCCTAGCCTGGCCCCGCCCTCCCAGCTTCCCCTCCCAGCCTTGCCCCGCCCGCCCAGCTTCCCCTCCCAGCCTGGTTCCGCCCGCCCAGCTTCTCCTCCTGAGCCCGGCCCCGCCCGCCCAGCTTCCCCTCCCGAGTCCGTCCCTGCCCGCCCAGCTTCCCCTCCCGATCCTGGCCCCGCCCGGCCAGCTTCCGCTCCCGAGTCCGTTCCTGCCCGCCCAGCTTCCCCTCCCAGCCTGGCCCCGCCCGCCCAGCTTCCCCTCCCAGCCTGGCCCCGCCTGCACCACTTCTCCTCATGAGCCAGGCCCCGCCCGCCCAACCTCTCCTCCCAAGCAAGGCCCCGCCCGCCCAGGTTCCCCTCCCGAGGCATGCCCCGCAGGCCCAGCTTCCCCTCCCAGCCTGGCCCCGCCTGCCCAGCTTCTCCTCCGGAGCCAAGCCCCGCCCGCCCAGCTTCCCCTGCCAGCTTGGCCCCGCCCGCCCAGCTTCCCCTCCCGAGTCCGTCCCTGCCCGCCCAGCTTCCCATACCGAGCCAGGCCCCGCACGGCCAGCTTCCCCTCCCGAGTCCGTCCCTGCCCGCCCAGCTTCCCCTCTCGATCCTGGCCCCGCCCGGCCAGCTTCCCCTCCCAGCCTGGCCCCGCCTGCACCACTTCTCCTCATGAGCCAGGCCCCGCCCGCCCAACCTCTCCTCCCAAGCAAGGCCCCGCCTGCCCAGCTTCCCCTCCCAAGCCAGGCCCCGCCTGCCCAGCTTCCCCTCCCATCCTGGCCCCGCCCGCCCAGCTTCCCCTCCTAGGCTGGCCCCGCCCGCCCAGCTTCCCCTCCAAGCCTGGCCCCGCCTGCACAGCATCTCCTCATGAGCCAGGCCCCGCCCGCCCAACTTCTCGTCCCAAGCAAGGCCCCGCCCGCCCAGCTTCCCCTCCCGATCCTGGCCCCGCCCGGCCAGCTTCCGCTCCCGAGTCCGTTCCTGCCCGCCCAGCTTCCCCTCCCAGCCTGGCCCCGCCCGCCCAGCTTCCCCTCCCAGCCTGGCCCCGCCTGCACCACTTCTCCTCATGAGCCAGGCCCCGCCCGCCCAATCTCTCCTCCCAAGCAAGGCCCCGCCTGCCCAGCTTCCCCTCCCAAGCCAGGCCCCGCCTGCCCAGCTTCCCCTCCCATCCTGGCCCCGCCCGCCCAGCTTCCCCTCCTAGGCTGGCCCCGCCCGCCCAGCTTCCCCTCCAAGCCTGGCCCCGCCTGCACAGCATCTCCTCATGAGCCAGGCCCCGCCCGCCCAACTTCTCGTCCCAAGCAAGGCCCCGCCCGCCCAGCTTCCCCTCCCGATCCTGGCCCCGCCCGCCCAGCTTCCCCTCCAAGCCTGGCCCCGCCTGCACAGCATCTCCTCATGAGCCAGGCCCCGCCCGCCCAACTTCTCGTCCCAAGCAAGGCCCCGCCCGCCCAGCTTCCCCTCCCGAGGCAGGCCCCGCAGGCCCAGCTTCCCCTCCCGAGTCCGGCCCCGCCCGCCCACTTTGTCTTCCCGAGCCCGGCCCCGCCTTCCCGGCTTCCCCTCCCGAGTCCGGACCCGCCCGCCCAGCTTCCCCTCCCAGCCTGGCCCCGCCCGGCCAGCTTCTCCTCCCAGCCTGGACCAGCCTGCCCAGCTTCTGCTCCCAAGCCTGGCCCCGCCCGCCCAGCTTCCCCACCCGAGCCAGGCCCCGCCCGCCCAGCTTCCCCTCCCAGCCTGGCCCCGCCCGGCCAGCTTCCGCTCCCGAGTCCGTTCCTGCCCGCCCAGCTTCCCCTCCCAGCCAGGCCCCGCCCTGCCAGCTTCCCCTCCCGATTCCGTCCCTGCCCGCCCAGCTTCCCCTCCCGAGTCCGTCCCTGCCCGCCCAGCTTCCCCTCCCAGCCTGGCCCCGCCCGCCCAGCTTCCCCTCCCAGCCTGGCCCCGCCCGCCCAGCTTCCCCTCCCAGCCTGGCCCCGCCCGCCCAGCTTCCCCTCCCAGCCTGGCCCCGCCTGCCCAGCTTCTCCTCCGGAGCCAAGCCCCGCCCGCCCAGCTTCCCCTCCCGATTCCGTCCCTGCCCGCCCAGCTTCCCCTCCCAGCCAGGCTCCGCCCGCCCAGTTTCTCCTCCCGTTCCCGGGCCCGCCCGCCCAGCTTCTCCTCCCAAGCGAAGCCCCGCCCGCCCAGCTTCCCCTCCCAGCCTGGCCCCGCCTGCCCAGCTTCTACTCCGGAGCCAAGCCCCGCCCGCCCAGCTTCCCCTCCCGAGTCCGTCCCTGCCCGCCCAGCTTCCCCTACCGAGCCAGGCCCCGCACGGCCAGCTTCCCCTCCCGAGTCCGTCCCTGCCCGCCCAGCTTCCCCTCCCAGCCTGGCCCCGCCCGCCCAGCTTCTCCTCATGAGCCAGGCCCCGCCCGCCCAGCTTCTCCTCCCAAGCCAGGCCCCGCCCGACCACCTTTCCCTCCCAGCCTGGCGCCGCCCCGCCACCTTCCCTTCCCAGCCTAGCCCCGCCTTCCTGGCTTCCCCTCCCGAGTCCGGCCCCGCCCGCCCAGCTTCCCCTCCCAGCCTGGCCCCCCCGGCCAGCTTCTCCTCGCAGCCTGGCCCCGCCTGCCCAGCTTCTGCTCCCAAGCCTGGCCCCGCCCGCCCAGCTTCCCTTCCCGTGCCAGGCCCCGCCCGCCCAGCCTCCCCTCCCAGGCTGGCCCCGCCCGGCCAGCTTTCGCTCCCGAGTCAGTTCCTGCCCGCCCAGCTTCCCCTCCCAGCCAGGCCCCGCCCGGCCAGCTTCCCCTCCCGAATCGGTCCCTGCACGCCCAGCTTCCCCTCCCAGCCAGGCCCCGCCCGCCCAGTTTCTCCTCCCGTTCCCGGGCCCGCCCGCCCAGCTTCTCCTCCCAAGCCAGGCCCCGCCCGCCCAGCTTCCCCTCCCAGCCTGGCCCCGCCCGGCCAGCTTCTCCTCCTGAGCCCGGCCCCGCCCGCACAGCTTCTCCTCCCAAGCCAGGCCCCGCCCGCCCAGCTTCTCCTCCCAAGCCAGGCCCCGCCCGCCCTGCTTCTCCTCCCGAGCGGGGCCCCACCCGCCCAGCTTCTCCTCCTAGCCTGGCCCCGCCCGCCCAGCTTCCCCTCCCAGCCATGCCCCGCCCGCCCAGCTTCCCCTCACAGCCAGGCCCCGCCCGGCCAGCTTCCCCTCCCGATTCCGTCCCTGCCCGCCCAGCTTCCCCTCCCAGCCAGGCTCCGCCCGCCCAGTTTCTCCTCCCGTTCTCGGGCCCGCCCGCCCAGCTTCTCCTCCCAAGCCAGGCCCCGCCCGCCCAGCTTCCCCTCCCAGCCTTGCCCCGCCCGCCCAGCTTCCCCTCCCAGCCTGGCCCCGCCCGCCCAGCTTCTCCTCCTGAGCCCGGCCCCGCCCGCCCAGCTTCTCCTCCTAGCCTGGCCCCGCCCGCTCAGCTTCCCCTCCCAGCCATGCCCCGCCCGCCCAGTTTCTCCTCCCGTTCCCGGGCCCGCCCGCCCAGCTTCTCCTCCCGAGCCTGGCCCCGCCCGCCCAGCTTCCCCTCCTAGCCTGGCCCCGCCCGCCCAGCTTCCCCTCCCAGCCTTGCCCCGCCCGCCCAGCTTCCCCTCCCAGCCTGGCCCCGCCCGCCCAGCTTCTCCTCCTGAGCCCGGCCCCGCCCGCCCAGCTTCCCCTCCCGAGTCCGTCCCTGCCCGCCCAGCTTCCCCTCCCGATCCTGGCCCCGCCCGGCCAGCTTCCGCTCCCGAGTCCGTTCCTGCCCGCCCAGCTTCCCCTCCCAGCCTGGCCCCGCCCGCCCAGCTTCCCCTCCCAGCCTGGCCCCGCCTGCACCACTTCTCCTCATGAGCCAGGCCCCGCCCGCCCAACCTCTCCTCCCAAGCAAGGCCCCGCCCGCCCAGGTTCCCCTCCCGAGGCAGGCCCCGCAGGCCCAGCTTCCCCTCCCAGCCTGGCCCCGCCTGCCCAGCTTCTCCTCCGGAGCCAAGCCCCGCCCGCCCAGCTTCCCCTCCCAGCTTGGCCCCGCCCGCCCAGCTTCCCCTCCCGAGTCCGTCCCTGGCCGCCCAGCTTCCCATACCGAGCCAGGCCCCGCACGGCCAGCTTCCCCTCCCGAGTCCGTCCCTGCCCGCCCAGCTTCCCCTCCCAGCCAGGCCCCGCCCGCCCAGTTTCTCCTCCCGTTCCCGGCCCCGCCCGCCCAGCTTCTCCTCCCAAGCCAGGCCCCGCCTGCCCAGCTTCCCCTCCCAGCCTGGCCCCGCCCGCCCAGCTTCCCCTACTAGCCTGGCCCCGCCCGCCCAGCTTCCCCTCCAAGCCTGGCCCCGCCTGCACAGCATCTCCTCATGAGCCAGGCCCCGCCCGCCCAACTTCTCCTCCCAAGCAAGGCCCCGCCCGCCCAGCTTCCCCTCCCGAGGCAGGCCTCGCAGGCCCAACTTCCCCTCCCAGCCTGGCCCCGCCTGCTCAGCTTCTCCTCCCGAGCCAAGCCCCGCCCGCCAGCTTCCCCTCCCAGCTTGGCCCCGCCCGCCCAGCTTCCCCTCCTAGCCTGGCCCCGCCCTCCCAGCTTCCCCTCCCAGCCTTGCCCCGCCCGCCCAGCTTCCCCTCCCAGCCTGGTTCCGCCCGCCCAGCTTCTCCTCCTGAGCCCGGCCCCGCCCGCCCAGCTTCCCCTCCCGAGTCCGTCCCTGCCCGCCCAGCTTCCCCTCCCGATCCTGGCCCCGCCCGGCCAGCTTCCGCTCCCGAGTCCGTTCCTGCCCGCCCAGCTTCCCCTCCCAGCCTGGCCCCGCCCGCCCAGCTTCCCCTCCCAGCCTGGCCCCGCCTGCACCACTTCTCCTCATGAGCCAGGCCCCGCCCGCCCAACCTCTCCTCCCAAGCAAGGCCCCGCCCGCCCAGGTTCCCCTCCCGAGGCATGCCCCGCAGGCCCAGCTTCCCCTCCCAGCCTGGCCCCGCCTGCCCAGCTTCTCCTCCGGAGCCAAGCCCCGCCCGCCCAGCTTCCCCTGCCAGCTTGGCCCCGCCCGCCCAGCTTCCCCTCCCGAGTCCGTCCCTGCCCGCCCAGCTTCCCATACCGAGCCAGGCCCCGCACGGCCAGCTTCCCCTCCCGAGTCCGTCCCTGCCCGCCCAGCTTCCCCTCCCAGCCAGGCCCCGCCCGCCCAGTTTCTCCTCCCGTTCCCGGCCCCGCCCGCCCAGCTTCTCCTCCCAAGCCAGGCCCCGCCTGCCCAGCTTCCCCTCCCAGCCTGGCCCCGCCCGCCCAGCTTCCCCTCCAAGCCTGGCCCCGCCTGCACAGCATCTCGTCATGAGCCAGGCCCCGCCCGCCCAAGTTCTCCTCCCAAGCAAGGCCCCGCCCGCCCAGCTTCCCCTCCCGAGGCAGGCCCCGCAGGCCCAACTTCCCCTCCCAGCCTGGCCCCGCCTGCTCAGCTTCTCCTCCGGAGCCAAGCCCCGCCCGCCAGCTTCCCCTCCCAGCTTGGCCCCGCCCGCCCAGCTTCCCCTCCAAGCCTGGCCCCGCCTGCACAGCATCTCCTCATGAGCCAGGCCCCGCCCGCCCAAGTTCTCCTCCCAAGCAAGGCCCCGCCCGCCCAGCTTCCCCTCCCGAGGCAGGCCCCGCAGGCCCAACTTCCCCTCCCAGCCTGGCCCCGCCTGCCCAGCTTCTCCTCCGGAGCCAAGCCCCGCCCGCCAGCTTCCCCTCCCAGCTTGGCCCCGCCCGCCCAGCTTCCCCTCCAGAGTCCGTCCCCGCCCGCCCAGCTTCCCCTCCAAGCCTGGCCCCGCCTGCACAGCATCTCCTCATGAGCCAGGCCCCGCCCGCCCAAGTTCTCCTCCCAAACAAGGCCCCGCCCGCCCAGCTTCCCCTCCCGAGGCAGGCCCCGCAGGCCCAAATTCCCCTCCCAGCCTGGCCCCGCCTGCTCAGCTTCTCCTCCGGAGCCAAGCCCCGCCCGCCAGCTTCCCCTCCCAGCTTGGCCCCGCCCGCCCAGCTTCCCCTCCAGAGTCCGTCCCTGCCCGCCCAGCTTCCCCTACGCAGCCAGGCCCCGCACGGCCAGCTTCCCCTCCCGAGTCCGTCCCTGCCCGCCCAGCTTCCCCTCCCAGCCTGACCCCGCCCGCCGAGCTTCCCCTCCCAGCCTGGCCCCGCCCGCCCAGTTTCTCCTCCCGTTCCCGGCCCCGCCCGCCCAGCTTCTTCTCCCAAGCCAGGCCCCGCCTGCCCAGCTTCCCCTCCCAGCCTGACCCCGCCCGCCGAGCTTCCCCTCCCAGCCTGGCCCCGCCCGCCCAGCTTCTCCTCCTGAGCCCGGCCCCGCCCGCCCAGCTTCTCCTCCCAAGCCAGGCCCCGCCCGACCACCTTCCCCTCCCAGCGTGGCCCCGCCCGCCCAGCTTCCCCTCCCAGCCAGGCCCCGCCCGCCCAGTTTCTCCTCCCGTTCCCGGCCCCGCTGCCCAGCTTCTCCTCCCAAGCCAGGCCCCGCCTGCCCGCCCGCCCAGCTTCCCCTCCCAGCCAGGCCCCGCCCGCCCAGTTTCTCCTCCCGTTCCCGGCCCCGCTGCCCAGCTTCTCCTCCCAAGCCAGGCTCCGCCCGCCCAGTTTCTCCTCCCGTTCTCGGGCCCGCCCGCCCAGCTTCCCCTCCTAGCCTGGCCCCGCCCGCCCAGCTTCCCCTCCCAGCCTTGCCCCGCCTGCCCACCTTCCCCTCCCAGCCTGGCCCCGCCCGCCCAGCTTCTCCTCCTGAGCCCGGCCCCGCCCGCCCAGCTTCCCCTCCCGAGTCCGTCCCTGCCCGCCCAGCTTCCCCTCCCGATCCTGGCCCCGCCCGCCCAGCTTCCCCTCCAAGCCTGGCCCCGCCTGCACAGCATCTCCTCATGAGCCAGGCCCCGCCCTCCCAACTTCTCCTCCCAAGCAAGGCCCCGCCCGCCCAGCTTCCCCTCCCGAGGCAGGCCCCGCAGTCCCAACTTCCCCTCCCAGCCTGGCCCCGCCTGCTCAGCTTCTCCTCCGGAGCCAAGCCCCGCCCGCCAGCTTCCCCTCCCAGCTTGGCCCCGCCCGCCCAGCTTCCCCTCCTAGCCTGGCCCCGCCCGCCCAGCTTCCCCTCCCAGCCTTGCCCCGCCTGCCCACCTTCCCCTCCCAGCCTGGCCCCGCCCGCCCAGCTTCTCCTCCTGAGCCCGGCCCCGCCCGCCCAGCTTCCCCTCCCGAGTCCGTCCCTGCCCGCCCAGCTTCCCCTCCCGATCCTGGCCCCGCCCGCCCAGCTTCCCCTCCCAGCCTGGCCCCGCCTGCACCACTTCTCCTCATGAGCCAGGCCCCGCCCGCCCAACCTCTCCTCCCAAGCAAGGCCCCGCCTGCCCAGCTTCCCCTCCCAAGCCAGGCCCCGCCTGCCCAGCTTCCCCTCCCATCCTGGCCCCGCCCGCCCAGCTTCCCCTCCTAGGCTGGCCCCGCCCGCCCAGCTTCCCCTCCAAGCCTCGCCCCGCCTGCACAGCATCTCCTCATGAGCCAGGCCCCGCCCGCCCAACTTCTCGTCCCAAGCAAGGCCCCGCCCGCCCAGCTTCCCCTCCTAGGCTGGCCCCGCCCGCCCAGCTTCCCCTCCAAGCCTGGCCCCGCCTGCACAGCATCTCCTCATGAGCCAGGCCCCGCCCGCCCAACTTCTCGTCCCAAGCAAGGCCCCGCCCGCCCAGCTTCCCCTCCCGAGGCAGGCCCCGCAGGCCCAGCTTCCCCTCCCAGCTTGGCCCCGCCCGCCCAGCTTCCCCTCCAGAGTCCGTCCCTGCCCGCCCAGCTTCCCCTACGGAGCCAGGCCCCGCACGGCCAGCTTCCCCTCCCGAGTCCGTCCCTGCCCGCCCAGCTTCCCTTCCCAGCCAGGCCCCGCCCGCACAGTTTCTCCTCCCGTTCCCGGCCCCGCCCGCCCAGCTTCTCCTCCCAAGCCAGGCCCCGCCTGCCCAGCATCCCCTCCCAGCCTGACCCCGCCCGCCGAGCTTCCCCTCCCAGCCTGGCCCCGCCCGCCCAGCTTCTCCTCATGAGCCAGGCCCCGCCCGCCCAGCTTCTCCTCCCAAGCCAGGCCCCGCCCGACCACCTTCCCCTCCCAGCGTGGCCCCGCCCGCCCAGCTTCCCCTCCCAGCCAGGCTCCGCCCGCCCAGTTTCTCCTCCCGTTCTCGGGCCCGCCCGCCCAGCTTCTCCTCCCAAGCCAGGCCCCGCCCGCCCAGCTTCCCCTCCCAGCCTTGCCCCGCCCGCCCAGCTTCCCCTCCCAGCCTGGCCCCGCCCGCCCAGCTTCTCCTCCTGAGCCCGGCCCTGCCCGCCCAGCTTCCCCTCCCAGCCAGGCTCCGCCCGCCCAGTTTCTCCTCCCGTTCCCGGGCCCGCCCGCCCAGCTTCTCCTCCCAAGCCAGGCCCCGCCCACCCAGCTTCCCCTCCCAGCCTTGCCCCGCCCGCCCAGCTTCCCCTCCCAGCCTGGCCCCGCCCGCCCAGCTTCTCCTCCTGAGCCCGGCCCTGCACGCCCAGCTTCCCCTCCCAGCCAGGCCCCGCCCGCCCAGTTTCTCCTCCCGTTCCCGGGCCCGCCCGCCCAGCTTCTCCTCCCAAGCCAGGCCCCGCCCGCCCAGCTTTCCCTCCCAGCCTGGCCCCGCCCGGCCAGCTTCTCCTCCTGAGCCCGGCCCCGCCCGCCCAGCTTCTCCTCCTAGCCTGGCCCCGCCCGCCCAGCTTCCCCTCCCAGCCATGCCCCGCCCGCCCAGTTTCTCCTCCCGTTCCCGGGCCCGCCCGCCCAGCTTCTCCTCCCGAGCCTGGCCCCGCCCGCCCAGCTTCCCCTCCTAGCCTGGCCCCGCCCGCCCAGCTTCCCCTCCCAGCCTTGCCCCGCCCGCCCAGCTTCCCCTCCCAAGCAAGGCCCCGCCCGCCCAGCTTCCCCTCCCGAGGCAGGCCTCGCAGGCCCAACTTCCCCTCCCAGCCTGGCCCCGCCTGCTCAGCTTCTCCTCCCGAGCCAAGCCCCGCCCGCCAGCTTC
The DNA here is from genome assembly GCF_052426305.1 of Pelodiscus sinensis. Taxonomy (NCBI): domain Eukaryota; kingdom Metazoa; phylum Chordata; order Testudines; family Trionychidae; genus Pelodiscus; species Pelodiscus sinensis. Next base: position 10,564,869 of record NC_143069.1, on the reverse strand, counting down.
CCCTCCCAGCTTGGCCCCGCCCGCCCAGCTTCCCCTCCTAGCCTGGCCCCGCCCTCCCAGCTTCCCCTCCCAGCCTTGCCCCGCCCGCCCAGCTTCCCCTCCCAGCCTGGCCCCGCCCGCCCAGCTTCTCCTCCTGAGCCCGGCCCCGCCCGCCCAGCTTCCCCTCCCGAGTCCGTCCCTGCCCGCCCAGCTTCCCCTCCCGATCCTGGCCCCGCCCGGCCAGCTTCCGCTCCCGAGTCCGTTCCTGCCCGCCCAGCTTCCCCTCCCAGCCTGGCCCCGCCCGCCCAGCTTCCCCTCCCAGCCTGGCCCCGCCTGCACCACTTCTCCTCATGAGCCAGGCCCCGCCCGCCCAACCTCTCCTCCCAAGCAAGGCCCCGCCCGCCCAGGTTCCCCTCCCGAGGCATGCCCCGCAGGCCCAGCTTCCCCTCCCAGCCTGGCCCCGCCTGCCCAGCTTCTCCTCCGGAGCCAAGCCCCGCCCGCCCAGCTTCCCCTGCCAGCTTGGCCCCGCCCGCCCAGCTTCCCCTCCCGAGTCCGTCCCTGCCCGCCCAGCTTCCCATACCGAGCCAGGCCCCGCACGGCCAGCTTCCCCTCCCGAGTCCGTCCCTGCCCGCCCAGCTTCCCCTCCCAGCCAGGCCCCGCCCGCCCAGTTTCTCCTCCCGTTCCCGGCCCCGCCCGCTCAGCTTCTCCTCCCAAGCCAGGCCCCGCCTGCCCAGCTTCCCCTCCCAGCCTGGCCCCGCCCGCCCAGCTTCCCCTCCTAGCCTGGCCCCGCCCGCCCAGCTTCCCCTCCAAGCCTGGCCCCGCCTGCACAGCATCTCGTCATGAGCCAGGCCCCGCCCGCCCAAGTTCTCCTCCCAAGCAAGGACCCGCCCGCCCAGCTTCCCCTCCCGAGGCAGGCCCCGCAGGCCCAACTTCCCCTCCCAGCCTGGCCCCGCCTGCTCAGCTTCTCCTCCGGAGCCAAGCCCCGCCCGCCAGCTTCCCCTCCCAGCTTGGCCCCGCCCGCCCAGCTTCCCCTCCAGAGTCCGTCCCCGCCCGCCCAGCTTCCCCTCCAAGCCTGGCCCCGCCTGCACAGCATCTCCTCATGAGCCAGGCCCCGCCCGCCCAAGTTCTCCTCCCAAGCAAGGCCCCGCCCGCCCAGCTTCCCCTCCCGAGGCAGGCCCCGCAGGCCCAACTTCCCCTCCCAGCCTGGCCCCGCCTGCTCAGCTTCTCCTCCGGAGCCAAGCCCCGCCCGCCAGCTTCCCCTCCCAGCTTGGCCCCGCCCGCCCAGCTTCCCCTCCAGAGTCCGTCCCTGCCCGCCCAGCTTCCCCTACGGAGCCAGGCCCCGCACGGCCAGCTTCCCCTCCCGAGTCCGTCCCTGCCCGCCCAGCTTCCCCTCCCAGCCAGGCCCCGCCCGCCCAGTTTCTCCTCCCGTTCCCGGCCCCGCCCGCCCAGCTTCTCCTCCCAAGCCAGGCCCCGCCTGCCCAGCTTCCCCTCCCAGCCTGACCCCGCCCGCCGAGGTTCCCCTCCCAGCCTGGCCCCGCCCGCCCAGCTTCTCCTCCTGAGCCCGGCCCCGCCCGCCCAGCTTCTCCTCCCAAGCCAGGCCCCGCCCGACCACCTTCCCCTCCCAGCGTGGCCCCGCCCGCCCAGCTTCCCCTCCCAGCCAGGCCCCGCCCGCCCAGTTTCTCCTCCCGTTCCCGGCCCCGCTGCCCAGCTTCTCCTCCCAAGCCAGGCCCCGCCTGCCCGCCCGCCCAGCTTCCCCTCCCAGCCAGGCCCCGCCCGCCCAGTTTCTCCTCCCGTTCCCGGCCCCGCTGCCCAGCTTCTCCTCCCAAGCCAGGCTCCGCCCGCCCAGTTTCTCCTCCCGTTCTCGGGCCCGCCCGCCCAGCTTCCCCTCCTAGCCTGGCCCCGCCCGCCCAGCTTCCCCTCCAAGCCTGGCCCCGCCTGCACAGCATCTCCTCATGAGCCAGGCCCCGCCCTCCCAACTTCTCCTCCCAAGCAAGGCCCCGCCCGCCCAGCTTCCCCTCCCGAGGCAGGCCCCGCAGTCCCAACTTCCCCTCCCAGCCTGGCCCCGCCTGCTCAGCTTCTCCTCAGGAGCCAAGCCCCGCCCGCCAGCTTCCCCTCCCAGCTTGGCCCCGCCCGCCCAGCTTCCCCTCCTAGCCTGGCCCCGCCCGCCCAGCTTCCCCTCCCAGCCTTGCCCCGCCTGCCCACCTTCCCCTCCCAGCCTGGCCCCGCCCGCCCAGCTTCTCCTCCTGAGCCCGGCCCCGCCCGCCCAGCTTCCCCTCCCGAGTCCGTCCCTGCCCGCCCAGCTTCCCCTCCCGATCCTGGCCCCGCCCGCCCAGCTTCCCCTCCCAGCCTGGCCCCGCCTGCACAGCATCTCGTCATGAGCCAGGCCCCGCCCGCCCAAGTTCTCCTCCCAAGCAAGGCCCCGCCCGCCCAGCTTCCCCTCCCGAGGCAGGCCCCGCAGGCCCAACTTCCCCTCCCAGCCTGGCCCCGCCTGCTCAGCTTCTCCTCCGGAGCCAAGCCCCGCCCGCCAGCTTCCCCTCCCAGCTTGGCCCCGCCCGCCCAGCTTCCCCTCCAGAGTCCGTCCCCGCCCGCCCAGCTTCCCCTCCAAGCCTGGCCCCGCCTGCACAGCATCTCCTCATGAGCCAGGCCCCGCCCGCCCAAGTTCTCCTCCCAAGCAAGGCCCCGCCCGCCCAGCTTCCCCTCCCGAGGCAGGCCCCGCAGGCCCAAATTCCCCTCCCAGCCTGGCCCCGCCTGCTCAGCTTCTCCTCCGGAGCCAAGCCCCGCCCGCCAGCTTCCCCTCCCAGCTTGGCCCCGCCCGCCCAGCTTCCCCTCCAGAGTCCGTCCCTGCCCGCCCAGCTTCCCCTACGGAGCCAGGCCCCGCACGGCCAGCTTCCCCTCCCGAGTCCGTCCCTGCCCGCCCAGCTTCCCCTCCCAGCCAGGCCCCGCCCGCCCAGTTTCTCCTCCCGTTCCCGGCCCCGCCCGCCCAGCTTCTTCTCCCAAGCCAGGCCCCGCCTGCCCAGCTTCCCCTCCCAGCCTGACCCCGCCCGCCGAGCTTCCCCTCCCAGCCTGGCCCCGCCCGCCCAGCTTCTCCTCCTGAGCCCGGCCCCGCCCGCCCAGCTTCTCCTCCCAAGCCAGGCCCCGCCCGACCACCTTCCCCTCCCAGCGTGGCCCCGCCCGCCCAGCTTCCCCTCCCAGCCAGGCCCCGCCCGCCCAGTTTCTCCTCCCGTTCCCGGCCCCGCTGCCCAGCTTCTCCTCCCAAGCCAGGCCCCGCCTGCCCGCCCGCCCAGCTTCCCCTCCCAGCCAGGCCCCGCCCGCCCAGTTTCTCCTCCCGTTCCCGGCCCCGCTGCCCAGCTTCTCCTCCCAAGCCAGGCTCCGCCCGCCCAGTTTCTCCTCCCGTTCTCGGGCCCGCCCGCCCAGCTTCCCCTCCTAGCCTGGCCCCGCCCGCCCAGCTTCCCCTCCCAGCCTTGCCCCGCCTGCCCACCTTCCCCTCCCAGCCTGGCCCCGCCCGCCCAGCTTCTCCTCCTGAGCCCGGCCCCGCCCGCCCAGCTTCCCCTCCCGAGTCCGTCCCTGCCCGCCCAGCTTCCCCTCTCGATCCTGGCCCCGCCCGGCCAGCTTCCCCTCCCAGCCTGGCCCCGCCTGCACCACTTCTCCTCATGAGCCAGGCCCCGCCCGCCCAACCTCTCCTCCCAAGCAAGGCCCCGCCTGCCCAGCTTCCCCTCCCAAGCCAGGCCCCGCCTGCCCAGCTTCCCCTCCCATCCTGGCCCCGCCCGCCCAGCTTCCCCTCCTAGGCTGGCCCCGCCCGCCCAGCTTCCCCTCCAAGCCTGGCCCCGCCTGCACAGCATCTCCTCATGAGCCAGGCCCCGCCCGCCCAACTTCTCGTCCCAAGCAAGGCCCCGCCCGCCCAGCTTCCCCTCCCGATCCTGGCCCCGCCCGGCCAGCTTCCGCTCCCGAGTCCGTTCCTGCCCGCCCAGCTTCCCCTCCCAGCCTGGCCCCGCCCGCCCAGCTTCCCCTCCCAGCCTGGCCCCGCCTGCACCACTTCTCCTCATGAGCCAGGCCCCGCCCGCCCAACCTCTCCTCCCAAGCAAGGCCCCGCCTGCCCAGCTTCCCCTCCCAAGCCAGGCCCCGCCTGCCCAGCTTCCCCTCCCATCCTGGCCCCGCCCGCCCAGCTTCCCCTCCTAGGCTGGCCCCGCCCGCCCAGCTTCCCCTCCAAGCCTGGCCCCGCCTGCACAGCATCTCCTCATGAGCCAGGCCCCGCCCGCCCAACTTCTCGTCCCAAGCAAGGCCCCGCCCGCCCAGCTTCCCCTCCCGAGGCAGGCCCCGCAGGCCCAGCTTCCCCTCCCAGCTTGGCCCCGCCCGCCCAGCTTCCCCTCCAGAGTCCGTCCCTGCCCGCCCAGCTTCCCCTACGGAGCCAGGCCCCGCACGGCCAGCTTCCCCTCCCGAGTCCGTCCCTGCCCGCCCAGCTTCCCCTCCTAGGCTGGCCCCGCCCGCCCAGCTTCCCCTCCAAGCCTGGCCCCGCCTGCACAGCATCTCCTCATGAGCCAGGCCCCGCCCGCCCAACTTCTCGTCCCAAGCAAGGCCCCGCCCGCCCAGCTTCCCCTCCCGAGGCAGGCCCCGCAGGCCCAGCTTCCCCTCCCAGCTTGGCCCCGCCCGCCCAGCTTCCCCTCCAGAGTCCGTCCCTGCCCGCCCAGCTTCCCCTACGGAGCCAGGCCCCGCACGGCCAGCTTCCCCTCCCGAGTCCGTCCCTGCCCGCCCAGCTTCCCCTCCCAGCCAGGCCCCGCCCGCACAGTTTCTCCTCCCGTTCCCGGCCCCGCCCGCCCAGCTTCTCCTCCCAAGCCAGGCCCCGCCTGCCCAGCATCCCCTCCCAGCCTGACCCCGCCCGCCGAGCTTCCCCTCCCAGCCTGGCCCCGCCCGCCCAGCTTCTCCTCATGAGCCAGGCCCCGCCCGCCCAGCTTCTCCTCCCAAGCCAGGCCCCGCCCGACCACCTTCCCCTCCCAGCGTGGCCCCGCCCGCCCAGCTTCCCCTCCCAGCCAGGCTCCGCCCGCCCAGTTTCTCCTCCCGTACTCGGGCCCGCCCGCCCAGCTTCTCCTCCCAAGCCAGGCCCCGCCCGCCCAGCTTCCCCTCCCAGCCTTGCCCCGCCCGCCCAGCTTCCCCTCCCAGCCTGGCCCCGCCCGCCCAGCTTCTCCTCCTGAGCCCGGCCCTGCCCGCCCAGCTTCCCCTCCCAGCCAGGCTCCGCCCGCCCAGTTTCTCCTCCCGTTCCCGGGCCCGCCCGCCCAGCTTCTCCTCCCAAGCCAGGCCCCGCCCGCCCAGCTTCCCCTCCCAGCCTTGCCCCGCCCGCCCAGCTTCCCCTCCCAGCCTGGCCCCGCCCGCCCAGCTTCTCCTCCTGAGCCCGGCCCTGCACGCCCAGCTTCCCCTCCCAGCCAGGCCCCGCCCGCCCAGTTTCTCCTCCCGTTCCCGGGCCCGCCCGCCCAGCTTCTCCTCCCAAGCCAGGCCCCGCCCGCCCAGCTTCCCCTCCCAGCCTGGCCCCGCCCGGCCAGCTTCTCCTCCTGAGCCCGGCCCCGCCCGCCCAGCTTCTCCTCCTAGCCTGGCCCCGCCCGCCCAGCTTCCCCTCCCAGCCATGCCCCGCCCGCCCAGTTTCTCCTCCCGTTCCCGGGCCCGCCCGCCCAGCTTCTCCTCCCGAGCCTGGCCCCGCCCGCCCAGCTTCCCCTCCTAGCCTGGCCCCGCCCGCCCAGCTTCCCCTCCCAGCCTTGCCCCGCCCGCCCAGCTTCCCCTCCCAGCCTGGCCCCACCCGCCCAGCTTCTCCTCCTGAGCCCGGCCCCGCCCGCCCAGCTTCCCCTCCCGAGTCCGTCCCTGCCCGCCCAGCTTCCCCTCCCGATCCTGGCCCCGCCCGGCCAGCTTCCGCTCCCGAGTCCGTTCCTGCCCGCCCAGCTTCCCCTCCCAGCCTGGCCCCGCCCGCCCAGCTTCCCCTCCCAGCCTGGCCCCGCCTGCACCACTTCTCCTCATGAGCCAGGCCCCGCCCGCCCAACCTCTCCTCCCAAGCAAGGCCCCGCCCGCCCAGGTTCCCCTCCCGAGGCAGGCCCCGCAGGCCCAGCTTCCCCTCCCAGCCTGGCCCCGCCTGCCCAGCTTCTCCTCCGGAGCCAAGCCCCGCCCGCCCAGCTTCCCCTCCCAGCTTGGCCCCGCCCGCCCAGCTTCCCCTCCCGAGTCCGTCCCTGCCCGCCCAGCTTCCCATACCGAGCCAGGCCCCGCACGGCCAGCTTCCCCTCCCGAGTCCGTCCCTGCCCGCCCAGCTTCCCCTCCCAGCCAGGCCCCGCCCGCCCAGTTTCTCCTCCCGTTCCCGGCCCCGCCCGCCCAGCTTCTCCTCCCAAGCCAGGCCCCGCCTGCCCAGCTTCCCCTCCCAGCCTGGCCCCGCCCGCCCAGCTTCCCCTACTAGCCTGGCCCCGCCCGCCCAGCTTCCCCTCCAAGCCTGGCCCCGCCTGCACAGCATCTCCTCATGAGCCAGGCCCCGCCCGCCCAACTTCTCCTCCCAAGCAAGGACCCGCCCGCCCAGCTTCCCCTCCCGAGGCAGGCCCCGCAGGCCCAACTTCCCCTCCCAGCCTGGCCCCGCCTGCTCAGCTTCTCCTCCGGAGCCAAGCCCCGTGTGACGTAGTGGGGGTACCTGGCTGGTTTCTATGCTGCTGGCTCTGGGGGAACCCTCACTGGCTGCCGTGGGTACCACGACCCAGCAAAACAGGATGAGTCACTATGCAAACCAGTGGCCAGACACCCCCCATGGAGAGGAACAAAGGAAGGTGGAATGCTGCCTTGGCTGGGGGGCAGGGCTGGAAGTTTGTGAGTTGGTTGCTGGCTGTCGGAGGGCATGGAGGAGAGCCTAGGGGAAGGGGCTGGAGTTTAGGGGCCCAGTCTCCCCCATCTCAAGGGGGCCTGAGGCATCCTAGCCCAGTTCCTGTGACCAGACTACATCTGTGCTGCGCTGTGCTGGAGGAGCAATAAACCACCCTCAATTCCACTGGCTGGTGCAGTCTGTTTGTGCCATTTCGGGGTGCAGGAGACGGGGAACCCCCAACGCGCCGTCACACTGGTGTCAGAAGTGGGATGCACTGCACCCCGTGCATGGAGCTTCCAGCGGCAAGCGACAAGGCGCAGTAGAAGCAAGAGCCCTGGAGCCAGGCGTGCTGGAGACAGAGCGAAGCGGTTCCTGGGAATCGTGGGGCGCTGCAGCACTAGACTGGTGAGTCTGCACCGAGGGGCCCAGCGGGCAGATGGCCTACGCCCGACTCTTGAAGGCAGAGCTGGTGGGGCTGTGCAGAGAGAGGGGCTTGCCTGTGCAAAAAGCAACCAAGGCCCAGCTGATTGCCCAGCTGGAAGATAATGACCAGCCACAGGGCCAGGATCTTGTCCCCAGGGGAAGCAGCCAGACCCCCCCTGAGAGTGTGTCAGGCTCAGAGAGGGGGAGGAGCGCTGGAACCCAACGGAGAGATGAGACAGCGTCTCCCGGGAGGCCTGCAAGCCGTAGCCCATCTAGGGCAGGGGCCAGCCCAGCGGAGCTGCGGCGCCTGGAGATCCAGCTGCGGATCAGGGAATTGGAAGTAGAGGACCGAGAGAAGGACCGCCAGGACCGAGAGAAGGACCGCCAAGATCGAGAGAAGGAGCGCCAAGATCGAGAGAGGCAGCGGCAGCATGAGCTGGCCATGGCAGAGCGGAGAACCGGCGGGGCACCGGCTGCGCCAAGTGCGGATGGGCCCCAGGGTCCCAGGACTGCCAGACGCTTGGAGAGGCTCGTGGTGGCCCAACTGAAGGACATGGGTGACACAGACGGGTTCCTCAGTGCCTTTGAGAGGGCCTGTGGACTGCAACGGGTCCCCCCAGCTGACTGGCTGCAGGAGCTCATCCCCGCACTGAACCAGGAGGCGGCCGGAGTGCTCAGTCAGCTGGAGGACCTACAGCCAGGGGATTACAACCGAGTCAAGGAGGCCCTGCTGCACAAGTTCGGGCTGACCCCCGAGATGTACAGGAAGAAGTTCCGGGGGGTACAGAAAGGGCCACGGGAGACCTATGTGGACCTGGCCTCCCGCCTGGCGCAATACTGCCGCAAGTGGGTGTCTGGAGTCGGAGCCCAGACCGCAGAGGAGCTGCTCAAGCTGGTCATGATGGAGCAGTTCTATGAAGCGTGCCCACCCAAACTGAGGCTGTGGCTCAAGGACCGGAGACCAGAGAACCCCCAGGAGGCCGGGAGACTGGCGGATGAGTTCACGGAGAGCCGGTCCGGGTGTGAACGGGAGTCCCGGAGAGAGAGGGAACCGCGCAGAGACCGGATCTCGGCTGAGCGACGGAGGGAGTCAACTACGGGGCGAGACCAAGGAACAGGTCGTCTGCGCCCCAGAGAACCAGCCAGGGCCTGGACAGAGACAGCCCAAAGCCTAACTTGCCATCGCTGTGGGCAAAAAGGCCACAAGAGGGCTCAGTGCACCAGGTCCCAGGACCGGGGACTTTCCGGGGTTAACTGGCTGGGGCGGGAGGAAGGGCAGGCTGCCCCAGAGGCAGGGGCTGGCAGGCAAACCTCAGCTCAGAGAGAGGGGAAGGATGCTCAGTGCACCTCCCCTGGGAGGTCTGATTCTCAGGAGGCGGATTTCTCTGTGTACCGGGTGGGGGCAGGACGGCCCCTGCGGAGCGAGTGCCTCATACCCCTGGAGGTGGATGGTAGGAAGGTGACGGGCTTCTGGGACACAGGAGCGGAGGTGACTCTGGCCCGATCCGACATAGTGGCCCCGGAGCGGATACTACCCCACGCGCAGCTGACCCTGAAGGGCATAGATGGGTCCCCGTTTAAGGTGCCTGTAGCCCGGGTGCATCTGAAATGGGGGGCGAAGGAGGGCCTCAAGGAAGTGGGGGTGCACCCGCACTTGCCCACCGAGGTGCTGATGGGGAATGACCTAGAGGAGTGGCCCCATGAATCCCAGCGGGCTCTAGTCACTACCCGGAGCCAGAGCCAGCGGGGGGCTGACAACGTGGGTCCAGGGAAGGACTCCTGGCAGCATCCTCAGGGTCCCATCCCAGTGGACACGGGGTCCAGCCAGGCTGGGACTCCGGACCTAGGCAGAGGTGGGGAACAGGTCCCGATCCCTGCCTCAGCAGCTGAATTCCAGGCTGAGGTGCAGGCAGACCCCTCCTTGCAGAGGCTGAGGGACCAGGCTGGCCTCCATGCAGCTCAGCCCCGGGGGAGAGGTGGCCAGGAGAGATTCCTGCGGGAGCGTGGGCTCCTGTTCCGTGAGTGGCTCCCCCCCAGGAAGGCGAGGGCATGGAGGGTAGAGCGGCAGCTGGTCGTCCCCCGAAAGTATCGCCTCAAGCTGCTGTATTTGGCCCACGATTCCCCCGTTGGGGGCCACCGGGGGATCCGGAGCACCCGGCTGAAGCTGCTCCAGCACTTCTATTGGCCGGGAATCTTTACAGCCGTGCAGCGGTACTGCCGGTCCTGTGACTCCTGCCAGAGGGGCGGGAAGGCCCAAGACAGGAGGAAAGCGGCTTGGGGGTCTCTACCCCAGATAGACCCTCTGGGCTGGCTGAGAGAGTTATGGGAGGGGAAGTCCTCCCTGGATGGAGCATCGGGGGTGGAGGCCGCCCTGGCTGTCCAGAGAAGGCTCGCTGGGATCATGGCCCCAGCCCGAGAGACCCTGGCCAGAGATCAAGGCCAGTGGAAGGGTGGGTGTGACCCCCGAGGACAGGCCTGTGCCAGTCGCCCTGGAGCGGGGCGGCGAGTGGACAGAGGGAAGCCAATTCATGTGGGGCCTAGCCACGGCCGGCCCGAGTCAAGGGGAGCACCCATGTCCCCAGGGCGGGTTCCCACGCAGAGGACCCGAACTTCCCTAGGTCACGAGCGGAGTGACCCTGCTCAGTTCGCTCTCGGAGGGGGGAGAACTGTGACGTAGTGGGGGTACCTGGCTGGTTTCTATGCTGCTGGCTCTGGGGGAACCCTCACTGGCTGCCGTGGGTACCACGACCCAGCAAAACAGGATGAGTCACTATGCAAACCAGTGGCCAGACACCCCCCATGGAGAGGAACAAAGGAAGGTGGAATGCTGCCTTGGCTGGGGGGCAGGGCTGGAAGTTTGTGAGTTGGTTGCTGGCTGTCGGAGGGCATGGAGGAGAGCCTAGGGGAAGGGGCTGGAGTTTAGGGGCCCAGTCTCCCCCATCTCAAGGGGGCCTGAGGCATCCTAGCCCAGTTCCTGTGACCAGACTACATCTGTGCTGCGCTGTGCTGGAGGAGCAATAAACCACCCTCAATTCCACTGGCTGGTGCAGTCTGTTTGTGCCATTTCGGGGTGCAGGAGACGGGGAACCCCCAACGCGCCGTCACACCCCGCCCGCCAGCTTCCCCTCCCAGCTTGGCCCCGCCCGCCCAGCTTCCCCTCCAGAGTCCGTCCCCGCCCGCCCAGCTTCCCCTCCAAGCCTGGCCCCGCCTGCACAGCATCTCCTCATGAGCCAGGCCCCGCCCGCCCAAGTTCTCCTCCCAAGCAAGGCCCCGCCCGCCCAGCTTCCCCTCCCGAGGCAGGCCCCGCAGGCCCAACTTCCCCTCCCAGCCTGGCCCCGCCTGCTCAGCTTCTCCTCCGGAGCCAAGCCCCGCCCGCCAGCTTCCCCTCCCAGCTTGGCCCCGGCCGCCCAGCTTCCCCTCCAGAGTCCGTCCCTGCCCGCCCAGCTTCCCCTACGGAGCCAGGCCCCGCACGGCCAGCTTCCCCTCCCGAGTCCGTCCCTGCCCGCCCAGCTTCCCCTCCCAGCCAGGCCCCGCCCGCCCAGTTTCTCCTCCCGTTCCCGGCCCCGCCCGCCCAGCTTCTCCTCCCAAGCCAGGCCCCGCCTGCCCAGCTTCCCCTCCCAGCCTGACCCCGCCCGCCGAGGTTCCCCTCCCAGCCTGGCCCCGCCCGCCCAGCTTCTCCTCCTGAGCCCGGCCCCGCCCGCCCAGCTTCTCCTCCCAAGCCTGGCCCCGCCCGACCACCTTCCCCTCCCAGCGTGGCCCCGCCCGCCCAGCTTCCCCTCCCAGCCAGGCCCCGCCCGCCCAGTTTCTCCTCCCGTTCCCGGCCCCGCTGCCCAGCTTCTCCTCCCAAGCCAGGCCCCGCCTGCCCGCCCGCCCAGCTTCCCCTCCCAGCCAGGCCCCGCCCGCCCAGTTTCTCCTCCCGTTCCCGGCCCCGCTGCCCAGCTTCTCCTCCCAAGCCAGGCTCCGCCCGCCCAGTTTCTCCTCCCGTTCTCGGGCCCGCCCGCCCAGCTTCCCCTCCTAGCCTGGCCCCGCCCGCCCAGCTTCCCCTCCAAGCCTGGCCCCGCCTGCACAGCATCTCCTCATGAGCCAGGCCCCGCCCTCCCAACTTCTCCTCCCAAGCAAGGCCCCGCCCGCCCAGCTTCCCCTCCCGAGGCAGGCCCCGCAGTCCCAACTTCCCCTCCCAGCCTGGCCCCGCCTGCTCAGCTTCTCCTCCGGAGCCAAGCCCCGCCCGCCAGCTTCCCCTCCCAGCTTGGCCCCGCCCGCCCAGCTTCCCCTCCTAGCCTGGCCCCGCCCGCCCAGCTTCCCCTCCCAGCCTTGCCCCGCCTGCCCACCTTCCCCTCCCAGCCTGGCCCCGCCCGCCCAGCTTCTCCTCCTGAGCCCGGCCCCGCCCGCCCAGCTTCCCCTCCCGAGTCCGTCCCTGCCCGCCCAGCTTCCCCTCCCGATCCTGGCCCCGCCCGCCCAGCTTCCCCTCCCAGCCTGGCCCCGCCTGCACCACTTCTCCTCATGAGCCAGGCCCCGCCCGCCCAGCTTCCCCTCCTAGGCTGGCCCCGCCCGCCCAGCTTCCCCTCCAAGCCTCGCCCCGCCTGCACAGCATCTCCTCATGAGCCAGGCCCCGCCCGCCCAACTTCTCGTCCCAAGCAAGGCCCCGCCCGCCCAGCTTCCCCTCCTAGGCTGGCCCCGCCCGCCCAGCTTCCCCTCCAAGCCTGGCCCCGCCTGCACAGCATCTCCTCATGAGCCAGGCCCCGCCCGCCCAACTTCTCGTCCCAAGCAAGGCCCCGCCCGCCCAGCTTCCCCTCCCGAGGCAGGCCCCGCAGGCCCAGCTTCCCCTCCAGAGTCCGTCCCCGCCCGCCCAGCTTCCCCTCCAAGCCTGGCCCCGCCTGCACAGCATCTCCTCATGAGCCAGGCCCCGCCCGCCCAAGTTCTCCTCCCAAGCAAGGCCCCGCCCGCCCAGCTTCCCCTCCCGAGGCAGGCCCCGCAGGCCCAACTTCCCCTCCCAGCCTGGCCCCGCCTGCTCAGCTTCTCCTCCGGAGCCAAGCCCCGCCCGCCAGCTTCCCCTCCCAGCTTGGCCCCGCCCGCCCAGCTTCCCCTCCAGAGTCCGTCCCTGCCCGCCCAGCTTCCCCTACGGAGCCAGGCCCCGCACGGCCAGCTTCCCCTCCCGAGTCCGTCCCTGCCCGCCCAGCTTCCCCTCCCAGCCAGGCCCCGCCCGCCCAGTTTCTCCTCCCGTTCCCGGCCCCGCCCGCCCAGCTTCTCCTCCCAAGCCAGGCCCCGCCTGCCCAGCTTCCCCTCCCAGCCTGACCCCGCCCGCCGAGGTTCCCCTCCCAGCCTGGCCCCGCCCGCCCAGCTTCTCCTCCTGAGCCCGGCCCCGCCCGCCCAGCTTCTCCTCCCAAGCCAGGCCCCGCCCGACCACCTTCCCCTCCCAGCGTGGCCCCGCCCGCCCAGTTTCTCCTCCCGTTCCCGGCCCCGCTGCCCAGCTTCTCCTCCCAAGCCAGGCCCCGCCTGCCCGCCCGCCCAGCTTCCCCTCCCAGCCAGGCCCCGCCCGCCCAGTTTCTCCTCCCGTTCCCGGCCCCGCTGCCCAGCTTCTCCTCCCAAGCCAGGCTCCGCCCGCCCAGTTTCTCCTCCCGTTCTCGGGCCCGCCCGCCCAGCTTCCCCTCCTAGCCTGGCCCCGCCCGCCCAGCTTCCCCTCCAAGCCTGGCCCCGCCTGCACAGCATCTCCTCATGAGCCAGGCCCCGCCCTCCCAACTTCTCCTCCCAAGCAAGGCCCCGCCCGCCCAGCTTCCCCTCCCGAGGCAGGCCCCGCAGTCCCAACTTCCCCTCCCAGCCTGGCCCCGCCTGCTCAGCTTCTCCTCCGGAGCCAAGCCCCGCCCGCCAGCTTCCCCTCCCAGCTTGGCCCCGCCCGCCCAGCTTCCCCTCCTAGCCTGGCCCCGCCCGCCCAGCTTCCCCTCCCAGCCTTGCCCCGCCTGCCCACCTTCCCCTCCCAGCCTGGCCCCGCCCGCCCAGCTTCTCCTCCTGAGCCCGGCCCCGCCCGCCCAGCTTCCCCTCCCGAGTCCGTCCCTGCCCGCCCAGCTTCCCCTCCCGATCCTGGCACCGCCCGCCCAGCTTCCCCTCCCAGCCTGGCCCCGCCTGCACCACTTCTCCTCATGAGCCAGGCCCCGCCCGCCCAACCTCTCCTCCCAAGCAAGGCCCCGCCTGCCCAGCTTCCCCTCCCAAGCCAGGCCCCGCCTGCCCAGCTTCCCCTCCCATCCTGGCCCCGCCCGCCCAGCTTCCCCTCCTAGGCTGGCCCCGCCCGCCCAGCTTCCCCTCCAAGCCTCGCCCCGCCTGCACAGCATCTCCTCATGAGCCAGGCCCCGCCCGCCCAACTTCTCGTCCCAAGCAAGGCCCCGCCCGCCCAGCTTCCCCTCCTAGGCTGGCCCCGCCCGCCCAGCTTCCCCTCCAAGCCTGGCCCCGCCTGCACAGCATCTCCTCATGAGCCAGGCCCCGCCCGCCCAACTTCTCGTCCCAAGCAAGGCCCCGCCCGCCCAGCTTCCCCTCCCGAGGCAGGCCCCGCAGGCCCAGCTTCCCCTCCCAGCCTGGCCCCGCCTGCTCAGCTTCTCCTCCGGAGCCAAGCCCCGCCCGCCCAGCTTCCCCTCCCAGCTTGGCCCCGCCCGCCCAGCTTCCCCTCCAGAGTCCGTCCCTGCCCGCCCAGCTTCCCCTACGGAGCCAGGCCCCGCAAGGCCAGCTTCCCCTCCCGAGTCCGTCCCTGCCCGCCCAGCTTCCCCTCCCAGCCAGGCCCCGCCCGCACAGTTTCTCCTCCCGTTCCCGGCCCCGCCCGCCCAGCTTCTCCTCCCAAGCCAGGCCCCGCCTGCCCAGCATCCCCTCCCAGCCTGACCCCGCCCGCCGAGCTTCCCCTCCCAGCCTGGCCCCGCCCGCCCAGCTTCTCCTCATGAGCCAGGCCCCGCCCGCTCAGCTTCTCCTCCCAAGCCAGGCCCCGCCCGACCACCTTCCACTCCCAGCGTGGCCCAGCCCGCCCAGCTTCCCCTCCCAGCCAGGCTCCGCCCGCCCAGTTTCTCCTCCCGTTCTCGGGCCCGCCCGCCCAGCTTCTCCTCCCAAGCCAGGCCCCGCCCGCCCACCTTCCCCTCCCAGCCTTGCCCCGCCCGCCCAGCTTCCCCTCCCAGCCTGGCCCCGCCCGCCCAGCTTCTCCTCCTGAGCCCGGCCCTGCCCGCCCAGCTTCCCCTCCCAGCCAGGATCCGCCCGCCCAGTTTCTCCTCCCGTTCCCGGGCCCGCCCGCCCAGCTTCTCCTCCCAAGCCAGGCCCCGCCCGCCCAGCTTCCCCTCCCAGCCTTGCCCCGCCCGCCCAGCTTCCCCTCCCAGCCTGGCCCCGCCCGCCCAGCTTCTCCTCCTGAGCCCGGCCCTGCACGCCCAGCTTCCCCTCCCAGCCAGGCCCCGCCCGCCCAGTTTCTCCTCCCGTTCCCGGGCCCGCCCGCCCAGCTTCTCCTCCCAAGCCAGGCCCCGCCCGCCCAGCTTCCCCTCCCAGCCTGGCCCCGCCCGGCCAGCTTCTCCTCCTGAGCCCGGCCCCGCCCGCCCAGCTTCTCCTCCTAGCCTGGCCCCGCCCGCCCAGCTTCCCCTCCCAGCCATGCCCCGCCCGCCCAGTTTCTCCTCCCGTTCCCGGGCCCGCCCGCCCAGCTTCTCCTCCCGAGCCTGGCCCCGCCCGCCCAGCTTCCCCTCCTAGCCTGGCCCCGCCCGCCCAGCTTCCCCTCCCAGCCTTGCCCCGCCCGCCCAGCTTCCCCTCCCAGCCTGGCCCCGCCCGCCCAGCTTCTCCTCCTGAGCCCGGCCCCGCCCGCCCAGCTTCCCCTCCCGAGTCCGTCCCTGCCCGCCCAGCTTCCCCTACCGATCCTGGCCCCGCCCGGCCAGCTTCCGCTCCCGAGTCCGTTCCTGCCCGCCCAGCTTCCCCTCCCAGCCTGGCCCCGCCCGCCCAGCTTCCCCTCCCAGCCTGGCCCCGCCTGCACCACTTCTCCTCATGAGCCAGGCCCCGCCCGCCCAACCTCTCCTCCCAAGCAAGGCCCCGCCCGCCCAGGTTCCCCTCCCGAGGCATGCCCCGCAGGCCCAGCTTCCCCTCCCAGCCTGGCCCCGCCTGCCCAGCTTCTCCTCCGGAGCCAAGCCCCGCCCGCCCAGCTTCCCCTGCCAGCTTGGCCCCGCCCGCCCAGCTTCCCCTCCCGAGTCCGTCCCTGCCCGCCCAGCTTCCCATACCGAGCCAGGCCCCGCACGGCCAGCTTCCCCTCCCGAGTCCGTCCCTGCCCGCCCAGCTTCCCCTCCCAGCCAGGCCCCGCCCGCCCAGTTTCTCCTCCCGTTCCCGGCCCCGCCCGCCCAGCTTCTCCTCCCAAGCCAGGCCCCGCCTGCCCAGCTTCCCCTCCCAGCCTGGCCCCGCCCGCCCAGCTTCCCCTCCTAGCCTGGCCCCGCCCGCCCAGCTTCCCCTCCAAGCCTGGCCCCGCCTGCACAGCATCTCGTCATGAGCCAGGCCCCGCCCGCCCAAGTTCTCCTCCCAAGCAAGGCCCCGCCCGCCCAGCTTCCCCTCCCGAGGCAGGCCCCGCAGGCCCAACTTCCCCTCCCAGCCTGGCCCCGCCTGCTCAGCTTCTCCTCCGGAGCCAAGCCCCGCCCGCCAGCTTCCCCTCCCAGCTTGGCCCCGCCCGCCCAGCTTCCCCTCCAGAGTCCGTCCCCGCCCGCCCAGCTTCCCCTCCAAGCCTGGCCCCGCCTGCACAGCATCTCCTCATGAGCCAGGCCCCGCCCGCCCAAGTTCTCCTCCCAAGCAAGGCCCCGCCCGCCCAGCTTCCCCTCCCGAGGCAGGCCCCGCAGGCCCAACTTCCCCTCCCAGCCTGGCCCCGCCTGCTCAGCTTCTCCTCCGGAGCCAAGCCCCGCCCGCCAGCTTCCCCTCCCAGCTTGGCCCCGCCCGCCCAGCTTCCCCTCCAGAGTCCGTCCCTGCCCGCCCAGCTTCCCCTACGGAGCCAGGCCCCGCACGGCCAGCTTCCCCTCCCGAGTCCGTCCCTGCCCGCCCAGCTTCCCCTCCCAGCCAGGCCCCGCCTGCACAGCATCTCCTCATGAGCCAGGCCCCGCCCTCCCAACTTCTCCTCCCAAGCAAGGCCCCGCTGCCCAGCTTCTCCTCCCAAGCCAGGCCCCGCCTGCCCGCCCGCCCAGCTTCCCCTCCCAGCCAGGCCCCGCCCGCCCAGTTTCTCCTCCCGTTCCCGGCCCCGCTGCCCAGCTTCTCCTCCCAAGCCAGGCTCCGCCCGCCCAGTTTCTCCTCCCGTTCTCGGGCCCGCCCGCCCAGCTTCCCCTCCTAGCCTGGCCCCGCCCGCCCAGCTTCCCCTCCAAGCCTGGCCCCGCCTGCACAGCATCTCCTCATGAGCCAGGCCCCGCCCTCCCAACTTCTCCTCCCAAGCAAGGCCCCGCCCGCCCAGCTTCCCCTCCCGAGGCAGGCCCCGCAGTCCCAACTTCCCCTCCCAGCCTGGCCCCGCCTGCTCAGCTTCTCCTCCGGAGCCAAGCCCCGCCCGCCAGCTTCCCCTCCCAGCTTGGCCCCGCCCGCCCAGCTTCCCCTCCTAGCCTGGCCCCGCCCGCCCAGCTTCCCCTCCCAGCCTTGCCCCGCCTGCCCACCTTCCCCTCCCAGCCTGGCCCCGCCCGCCCAGCTTCTCCTCCTGAGCCCGGCCCCGCCCGCCCAGCTTCCCCTCCCGAGTCCGTCCCTGCCCGCCCAGCTTCCCCTCCCGATCCTGGCACCGCCCGCCCAGCTTCCCCTCCCAGCCTGGCCCCGCCTGCACCACTTCTCCTCATGAGCCAGGCCCCGCCCGCCCAACCTCTCCTCCCAAGCAAGGCCCCGCCTGCCCAGCTTCCCCTCCCAAGCCAGGCCCCGCCTGCCCAGCTTCCCCTCCCATCCTGGCCCCGCCCGCCCAGCTTCCCCTCCTAGGCTGGCCCCGCCCGCCCAGCTTCCCCTCCAAGCCTCGCCCCGCCTGCACAGCATCTCCTCATGAGCCAGGCCCCGCCCGCCCAACTTCTCGTCCCAAGCAAGGCCCCGCCCGCCCAGCTTCCCCTCCTAGGCTGGCCCCGCCCGCCCAGCTTCCCCTCCAAGCCTGGCCCCGCCTGCACAGCATCTCCTCATGAGCCAGGCCCCGCCCGCCCAACTTCTCGTCCCAAGCAAGGCCCCGCCCGCCCAGCTTCCCCTCCCGAGGCAGGCCCCGCAGGCCCAGCTTCCCCTCCCAGCCTGGCCCCGCCTGCTCAGCTTCTCCTCCGGAGCCAAGCCCCGCCCGCCCAGCTTCCCCTCCCAGCTTGGCCCCGCCCGCCCAGCTTCCCCTCCAGAGTCCGTCCCTGCCCGCCCAGCTTCCCCTACGGAGCCAGGCCCCGCAAGGCCAGCTTCCCCTCCCGAGTCCGTCCCTGCCCGCCCAGCTTCCCCTCCCAGCCAGGCCCCGCCCGCACAGTTTCTCCTCCCGTTCCCGGCCCCGCCCGCCCAGCTTCTCCTCCCAAGCCAGGCCCCGCCTGCCCAGCATCCCCTCCCAGCCTGACCCCGCCCGCCGAGCTTCCCCTCCCAGCCTGGCCCCGCCCGCCCAGCTTCTCCTCATGAGCCAGGCCCCGCCCGCTCAGCTTCTCCTCCCAAGCCAGGCCCCGCCCGACCACCTTCCACTCCCAGCGTGGCCCAGCCCGCCCAGCTTCCCCTCCCAGCCAGGCTCCGCCCGCCCAGTTTCTCCTCCCGTTCTCGGGCCCGCCCGCCCAGCTTCTCCTCCCAAGCCAGGCCCCGCCCGCCCACCTTCCCCTCCCAGCCTTGCCCCGCCCGCCCAGCTTCCCCTCCCAGCCTGGCCCCGCCCGCCCAGCTTCTCCTCCTGAGCCCGGCCCTGCCCGCCCAGCTTCCCCTCCCAGCCAGGATCCGCCCGCCCAGTTTCTCCTCCCGTTCCCGGGCCCGCCCGCCCAGCTTCTCCTCCCAAGCCAGGCCCCGCCCGCCCAGCTTCCCCTCCCAGCCTTGCCCCGCCCGCCCAGCTTCCCCTCCCAGCCTGGCCCCGCCCGCCCAGCTTCTCCTCCTGAGCCCGGCCCTGCACGCCCAGCTTCCCCTCCCAGCCAGGCCCCGCCCGCCCAGTTTCTCCTCCCGTTCCCGGGCCCGCCCGCCCAGCTTCTCCTCCCAAGCCAGGCCCCGCCCGCCCAGCTTCCCCTCCCAGCCTGGCCCCGCCCGGCCAGCTTCTCCTCCTGAGCCCGGCCCCGCCCGCCCAGCTTCTCCTCCTAGCCTGGCCCCGCCCGCCCAGCTTCCCCTCCCAGCCATGCCCCGCCCGCCCAGTTTCTCCTCCCGTTCCCGGGCCCGCCCGCCCAGCTTCTCCTCCCGAGCCTGGCCCCGCCCGCCCAGCTTCCCCTCCTAGCCTGGCCCCGCCCGCCCAGCTTCCCCTCCCAGCCTTGCCCCGCCCGCCCAGCTTCCCCTCCCAGCCTGGCCCCGCCCGCCCAGCTTCTCCTCCTGAGCCCGGCCCCGCCCGCCCAGCTTCCCCTCCCGAGTCCGTCCCTGCCCGCCCAGCTTCCCCTACCGATCCTGGCCCCGCCCGGCCAGCTTCCGCTCCCGAGTCCGTTCCTGCCCGCCCAGCTTCCCCTCCCAGCCTGGCCCCGCCCGCCCAGCTTCCCCTCCCAGCCTGGCCCCGCCTGCACCACTTCTCCTCATGAGCCAGGCCCCGCCCGCCCAACCTCTCCTCCCAAGCAAGGCCCCGCCCGCCCAGGTTCCCCTCCCGAGGCATGCCCCGCAGGCCCAGCTTCCCCTCCCAGCCTGGCCCCGCCTGCCCAGCTTCTCCTCCGGAGCCAAGCCCCGCCCGCCCAGCTTCCCCTGCCAGCTTGGCCCCGCCCGCCCAGCTTCCCCTCCCGAGTCCGTCCCTGCCCGCCCAGCTTCCCATACCGAGCCAGGCCCCGCACGGCCAGCTTCCCCTCCCGAGTCCGTCCCTGCCCGCCCAGCTTCCCCTCCCAGCCAGGCCCCGCCCGCCCAGTTTCTCCTCCCGTTCCCGGCCCCGCCCGCCCAGCTTCTCCTCCCAAGCCAGGCCCCGCCTGCCCAGCTTCCCCTCCCAGCCTGGCCCCGCCCGCCCAGCTTCCCCTCCTAGCCTGGCCCCGCCCGCCCAGCTTCCCCTCCAAGCCTGGCCCCGCCTGCACAGCATCTCGTCATGAGCCAGGCCCCGCCCGCCCAAGTTCTCCTCCCAAGCAAGGCCCCGCCCGCCCAGCTTCCCCTCCCGAGGCAGGCCCCGCAGGCCCAACTTCCCCTCCCAGCCTGGCCCCGCCTGCTCAGCTTCTCCTCCGGAGCCAAGCCCCGCCCGCCAGCTTCCCCTCCCAGCTTGGCCCCGCCCGCCCAGCTTCCCCTCCAGAGTCCGTCCCCGCCCGCCCAGCTTCCCCTCCAAGCCTGGCCCCGCCTGCACAGCATCTCCTCATGAGCCAGGCCCCGCCCGCCCAAGTTCTCCTCCCAAGCAAGGCCCCGCCCGCCCAGCTTCCCCTCCCGAGGCAGGCCCCGCAGGCCCAACTTCCCCTCCCAGCCTGGCCCCGCCTGCTCAGCTTCTCCTCCGGAGCCAAGCCCCGCCCGCCAGCTTCCCCTCCCAGCTTGGCCCCGCCCGCCCAGCTTCCCCTCCAGAGTCCGTCCCTGCCCGCCCAGCTTCCCCTACGGAGCCAGGCCCCGCACGGCCAGCTTCCCCTCCCGAGTCCGTCCCTGCCCGCCCAGCTTCCCCTCCCAGCCAGGCCCCGCCCGCCCAGTTTCTCCTCCCGTTCCCGGCCCCGCCCGCCCAGCTTCTCCTCCCAAGCCAGGCCCCGCCTGCCCAGCTTCCCCTCCCAGCCTGACCCCGCCCGCCGAGCTTCCCCTCCCAGCCTGGCCCCGCCCGCCCAGCTTCTCCTCCTGAGCCCGGCCCCGCCCGCCCAGCTTCTCCTCCCAAGCCAGGCCCCGCCCGACCACCTTCCCCTCCCAGCGTGGCCCCGCCCGCCCAGCTTCCCCTCCCAGCCAGGCCCCGCCCGCCCAGTTTCTCCTCCCGTTCCCGGCCCCGCTGCCCAGCTTCTCCTCCCAAGCCAGGCCCCGCCTGCCCGCCCGCCCAGCTTCCCCTCCCAGCCAGGCCCCGCCCGCCCAGTTTCTCCTCCCGTTCCCGGCCCCGCTGCCCAGCTTCTCCTCCCAAGCCAGGCTCCGCCCGCCCAGTTTCTCCTCCCGTTCTCGGGCCCGCCCGCCCAGCTTCCCCTCCTAGCCTGGCCCCGCCCGCCCAGCTTCCCCTCCAAGCCTGGCCCCGCCTGCACAGCATCTCCTCATGAGCCAGGCCCCGCCCTCCCAACTTCTCCTCCCAAGCAAGGCCCCGCCCGCCCAGCTTCCCCTCCCGAGGCAGGCCCCGCAGTCCCAACTTCCCCTCCCAGCCTGGCCCCGCCTGCTCAGCTTCTCCTCAGGAGCCAAGCCCCGCCCGCCAGCTTCCCCTCCCAGCTTGGCCCCGCCCGCCCAGCTTCCCCTCCTAGCCTGGCCCCGCCCGCCCAGCTTCCCCTCCCAGCCTTGCCCCGCCTGCCCACCTTCCCCTCCCAGCCTGGCCCCGCCCGCCCAGCTTCTCCTCCTGAGCCCGGCCCCGCCCGCCCAGCTTCCCCTCCCGAGCTCGGCCCCGCCCGCCCAGCTTCCCCTCCCGAGTCCGTCCCTGCCCGCCCAGCTTCCCCTCCCGATCCTGGCCCCGCCCGGCCAGCTTCCGCTCCCGAGTCCGTTCCTGCCCGCCCAGCTTCCCCTCCCAGCCTGGCCCCGCCCGCCCAGCTTCCCCTCCCAGCCTGGCCCCGCCTGCACCACTTCTCTTCATGAGCCAGGCCCCGCCCGCCCAACCTCTCCTCCCAAGCAAGGCCCCGCCTGCCCAGCTTCCCCTCCCAAGCCAGGCCCCGCCTGCCCAGCTTCCCCTCCCATCCTGGCCCCGCCCGCCCAGCTTCCCCTCCTAGGCTGGCCCCGCCCGCCCAGCTTCCCCTCCAAGCCTGGCCCCGCCTGCACAGCATCTCCTCATGAGCCAGGCCCCGCCGGCCCAACTTCTCGTCCCAAGCAAGGCCCCGCCCGCCCAGCTTCCCCTCCTAGGCTGGCCCCGCCCGCCCAGCTTTCCCTCCAAGCCTGGCCCCGCCTGCACAGCATCTCCTCATGAGCCAGGCCCCGCCCGCCCAACTTCTCGTCCCAAGTAAGGCCCCGCCCGCCCAGCTTCCCCTCCCGAGGCAGGCCCCGCAGGCCCAGCTTCCCCTCCCAGCCTGGCCCCGCCTGCTTAGCTTCTCCTCCGGAGCCAAGCCCCGCCCGCCCAGCTTCCCCTCCCAGCTTGGCCCCGCCCGCCCAGCTTCCCCTCCAGAGTCCGTCCCTGCCCGCCCAGCTTCCCCTACGGAGCCAGGCCCCGCAAGGCCAGCTTCCCCTCCCGAGTCCGTCCCTGCCCGCCCAGCTTCCCCTCCCAGCCAGGCCCCGCCCGCACAGTTTCTCCTCCCGTTCCCGGCCCCGCCCGCCCAGCTTCTCCTCCCAAGCCAGGCCCCGCCTGCCCAGCATCCCCTCCCAGCCTGACCCCGCCCGCCGAGCTTCCCCTCCCAGCCTGGCCCCGCCCGCCCAGCTTCTCCTCATGAGCCAGGCCCCGCCCGCCCAGCTTCTCCTCCCAAGCCAGGCCCCACCCGACCACCTTCCACTCCCAGCGTGGCCCCGCCCGCCCAGCTTCCCCTCCCAGCCAGGCTCCGCCCGCCCAGTTTCTCCTCCCGTTCTCGGGCCCGCCCGCCCAGCTTCTCCTCCCAAGCCAGGCCCCGCCCGCCCAGCTTCCCCTCCCAGCCTTGCCCCGCCCGCCCAGCTTCCCCTCCCAGCCTGGCCCCGCCCGCCCAGCTTCTCCTCCTGAGCCCGGCCCTGCACGCCCAGCTTCCCCTCCCAGCCAGGCCCCGCCCGCCCAGTTTCTCCTCCCGTTCCCGGGCCCGCCCGCCCAGCTTCTCCTCCCAAACCAGGCCCCGCCCGCCCAGCTTCCCCTCCCAGCCTGGCCCCGCCCGGCCAGCTTCTCCTCCTGAGCCCGGCCCCGTCCGCCCAGCTTCTCCTCCTAGCCTGGCCCCGCCCGCCCAGCTTCCCCTCCCGAGTCCGTCCCTGCCCGCCCAGCTTCCCCTACCGATCCTGGCCCCGCCCGGCCAGCTTCCGCTCCCGAGTCCGTTCCTGCCCGCCCAGCTTCCCCTCCCAGCCTGGCCCCGCCCGCCCAGCTTCCCCTCCCAGCCTGGCCCCGCCTGCACCACTTCTCCTCATGAGCCAGGCCCCGCCCGCCCAACCTCTCCTCCCAAGCAAGGCCCCGCCCGCCCAGGTTCCCCTCCCGAGGCATGCCCCGCAGGCCCAGCTTCCCCTCCCAGCCTGGCCCCGCCTGCCCAGCTTCTCCTCCGGAGCCAAGCCCCGCCCGCCCAGCTTCCCCTGCCAGCTTGGCCCCGCCCGCCCAGCTTCCCCTCCCGAGTCCGTCCCTGCCCGCCCAGCTTCCCATACCGAGCCAGGCCCCGCACGGCCAGCTTCCCCTCCCGAGTCCGTCCCTGCCCGCCCAGCTTCCCCTCCCAGCCAGGCCTCGCCCGCCCAGTTTCTCCTCCCGTTCCCGGCCCCGCCCGCCCAGCTTCTCCTCCCAAGCCAGGCCCCGCCTGCCCAGCTTCCCCTCCCAGCCTGGCCCCGCCCTCCCAGCTTCCCCTCCTAGCCTGGCCCCGCCCGCCCAGCTTCCCCTCCAAGCCTGGCCCCGCCTGCACAGCATCTCGTCATGAGCCAGGCCCCGCCCGCCCAAGTTCTCCTCCCAAGCAAGGCCCCGCCCGCCCAGCTTCCCCTCCCGAGGCAGGCCCCGCAGGCCCAACTTCCCCTCCCAGCCTGGCCCCGCCTGCTCAGCTTCTCCTCCGGAGCCAAGCCCCGCCCGCCAGCTTCCCCTCCCAGCTTGGCCCCGCCCGCCCAGCTTCCCCTCCAGAGTCCGTCCCCGCCCGCTCAGCTTCCCCTCCAAGCCTGGCCCCGCCTGCACAGCATCTCCTCATGAGCCAGGCCCCGCCCGCCCAAGTTCTCCTCCCAAGCAAGGCCCCGCCCGCCCAGCTTCCCCTCCCGAGGCAGGCCCCGCAGGCCCAACTTCCCCTCCCAGCCTGGCCCCGCCTGCTCAGCTTCTCCTCCGGAGCCAAGCCCCGCCCGCCAGCTTCCCCTCCCAGCTTGGCCCCGCCCGCCCAGCTTCCCCTCCAGAGTCCGTCCCTGCCCGCCCAGCTTCCCCTACGGAGCCAGGCCCCGCACGGCCAGCTTCCCCTCCCGAGTCCGTCCCTGCCCGCCCAGCTTCCCCTCCCAGCCAGGCCCCGCCCGCCCAGTTTCTCCTCCCGTTCCCGGCCCCGCCCGCCCAGCTTCTCCTCCCAAGCCAGGCCCCGCCTGCCCAGCTTCCCCTCCCAGCCTGACCCCGCCCGCCGAGCTTCCCCTCCCAGCCTGGCCCCGCCCGCCCAGCTTCTCCTCCTGAGCCCGGCCCCGCCCGCCCAGCTTCTCCTCCCAAGCCAGGCCCCGCCCGACCACCTTCCCCTCCCAGCGTGGCCCCGCCCGCCCAGCTTCCCCTCCCAGCCAGGCCCCGCCCGCCCAGTTTCTCCTCCCGTTCCCGGCCCCGCTGCCCAGCTTCTCCTCCCAAGCCAGGCCCCGCCTGCCCGCCCGCCCAGCTTCCCCTCCCAGCCAGGCCCCGCCCGCCCAGTTTCTCCTCCCGTTCCCGGCCCCGCTGCCCAGCTTCTCCTCCCAAGCCAGGCTCCGCCCGCCCAGTTTCTCCTCCCGTTCTCGGGCCCGCCCGCCCAGCTTCCCCTCCTAGCCTGGCCCCGCCCGCCCAGCTTCCCCTCCAAGCCTGGCCCCGCCTGCACAGCATCTCCTCATGAGCCAGGCCCCGCCCTCCCAACTTCTCCTCCCAAGCAAGGCCCCGCCCGCCCAGCTTCCCCTCCCGAGGCAGGCCCCGCAGTCCCAACTTCCCCTCCCAGCCTGGCCCCGCCTGCTCAGCTTCTCCTCAGGAGCCAAGCCCCGCCCGCCAGCTTCCCCTCCCAGCTTGGCCCCGCCCGCCCAGCTTCCCCTCCTAGCCTGGCCCCGCCCGCCCAGCTTCCCCTCCCAGCCTTGCCCCGCCTGCCCACCTTCCCCTCCCAGCCTGGCCCCGCCCGCCCAGCTTCTCCTCCTGAGCCCGGCCCCGCCCGCCCAGCTTCCCCTCCCGAGCCCGGCCCCGCCCGCCCAGCTTCCCCTCCCGAGTCCGTCCCTGCCCGCCCAGCTTCCCCTCCCGATCCTGGCCCCGCCCGGCCAGCTTCCGCTCCCGAGTCCGTTCCTGCCCGCCCAGCTTCCCCTCCCAGCCTGGCCCCGCCCGCCCAGCTTCCCCTCCCAGCCTGGCCCCGCCTGCACCACTTCTCTTCATGAGCCAGGCCCCGCCCGCCCAACCTCTCCTCCCAAGCAAGGCCCCGCCTGCCCAGCTTCCCCTCCCAAGCCAGGCCCCGCCTGCCCAGCTTCCCCTCCCATCCTGGCCCCGCCCGCCCAGCTTCCCCTCCTAGGCTGGCCCCGCCCGCCCAGCTTCCCCTCCAAGCCTGGCCCCGCCTGCACAGCATCTCCTCATGAGCCAGGCCCCGCCCGCCCAACTTCTCGTCCCAAGCAAGGCCGCGCCCGCCCAGCTTCCCCTCCTAGGCTGGCCCCGCCCGCCCAGCTTTCCCTCCAAGCCTGGCCCCGCCTGCACAGCATCTCCTCATGAGCCAGGCCCCGCCCGCCCAACTTCTCGTCCCAAGTAAGGCCCCGCCCGCCCAGCTTCCCCTCCCGAGGCAGGCCCCGCAGGCCCAGCTTCCCCTCCCAGCCTGGCCCCGCCTGCTTAGCTTCTCCTCCGGAGCCAAGCCCCGCCCGCCCAGCTTCCCCTCCCAGCTTGGCCCCGCCCGCCCAGCTTCCCCTCCAGAGTCCGTCCCTGCCCGCCCAGCTTCCCCTACGGAGCCAGGCCCCGCAAGGCCAGCTTCCCCTCCCGAGTCCGTCCCTGCCCGCCCAGCTTCCCCTCCCAGCCAGGCCCCGCCCGCACAGTTTCTCCTCCCGTTCCCGGCCCCGCCCGCCCAGCTTCTCCTCCCAAGCCAGGCCCCGCCTGCCCAGCATCCCCTCCCAGCCTGACCCCGCCCGCCGAGCTTCCCCTCCCAGCCTGGCCCCGCCCGCCCAGCTTCTCCTCATGAGCCAGGCCCCGCCCGCCCAGCTTCTCCTCCCAAGCCAGGCCCCACCCGACCACCTTCCACTCCCAGCGTGGCCCCGCCCGCCCAGCTTCCCCTCCCAGCCAGGCTCCGCCCGCCCAGTTTCTCCTCCCGTTCTCGGGCCCGCCCGCCCAGCTTCTCCTCCCAAGCCAGGCCCCGCCCGCCCAGCTTCCCCTCCCAGCGTTGCCCCGCCCGCCCAGCTTCCCCTCCCAGCCTGGCCCCGCCCGCCCAGCTTCTCCTCCTGAGCCCGGCCCTGCACGCCCAGCTTCCCCTCCCAGCCAGGCCCCGCCCGCCCAGTTTCTCCTCCCGTTCCCGGGCCCGCCCGCCCAGCTTCTCCTCCCAAACCAGGCCCCGCCCGCCCAGCTTCCCCTCCCAGCCTGGCCCCGCCCGGCCAGCTTCTCCTCCTGAGCCCGGCCCCGTCCGCCCAGCTTCTCCTCCTAGCCTGGCCCCGCCCGCCCAGCTTCCCCTCCCAGCCATGCCCCGCCCGCCCAGTTTCTCCTCCCGTTCCCGGGCCCGCCCGCCCAGCTTCTCCTCCCGAGCCTGGCCCCGCCCGCCCAGCTTCCCCTCCTAGCCTGGCCCCGCCCGCCCAGCTTCCCCTCCCAGCCTTGCCCCGCCCGCCCAGCTTCCCCTCCCAGCCTGGCCCCGGCCGCCCAGCTTCTCCTCCTGAGCCCGGCCCCGCCCGCCCAGCTTCCCCTCCCGAGTCCGTCCCTGCCCGCCCAGCTTCCCCTCCCGATCCTGGCCCCGCCCGGCCAGCTTCCGCTCCCGAGTCCGTTCCTGCCCGCCCAGCTTCCCCTCCCAGCCTGGCCCCGCCCGCCCAGCTTCCCCTCCCAGCCTGGCCCCGCCTGCACCACTTCTCCTCATGAGCCAGGCCCCGCCCGCCCAACCTCTCCTCCCAAGCAAGGCCCCGCCCGCCCAGGTTCCCCTCCCGAGGCAGGCCCCGCAGGCCCAGCTTCCCCTCCCAGCCTGGCCCCGCCTGCCCAGCTTCTCCTCCGGAGCCAAGCCCCGCCTGCCCAGCTTCCCCTCCCAGCTTGGCCCCGCCCGCCCAGCTTCCCCTCCCGAGTCCGTCCCTGCCCGCCCAGCTTCCCATACCGAGCCAGGCCCCGCACGGCCAGCTTCCCCTCCCGAGTCCGTCCCTGCCCGCCCAGCTTCCCCTCCCAGCCAGGCCCCGCCCGCCCAGTTTCTCCTCCCGTTCCCGGCCCCGCTGCCCAGCTTCTCCTCCCAAGCCAGGCCCCGCCTGCCCAGCTTCCCCTCCCAGCCTGGCCCCGCCCGCCCAGCTTCCCCTCCTAGCCTCGCCCCGCCCGCCCAGCTTCCCCTCCAAGCCTGGCCCCGCCTGCACAGCATCTCCTCATGAGCCAGGCCCCGCCCGCCCAACTTCTCCTCCCAAGCAAGGCCCCGCCCGCCCAGCTTCCCCTCCCGAGGCAGGCCCCGCAGGCCCAACTTCTCCTCCCAGCCTGGCCCCGCCTGCTCAGCTTCTCCTCCGGAGCCAAGCCCCGCCCGCCAGCTTCCCCTCCCAGCTTGGCCCCGCCCGCCCAGCTTCCCCTCCCAGCTTGGCCCCGCCCGCCCAGCTTCCCCTCCCGAGTCCGTCCCTGCCCGCCCAGCTTCCCCTACCGAGCCAGGCCCCGCACGGCCAGCTTCCCCTCCCGAGTCCGTCCCTGCCCGCCCAGCTTCCCCTCCCAGCCAGGCCCCGCCCGCCAGTTTCTCCTCCCGTTCCCGGCCCCGCCCGCCCAGCTTCTCCTCCCAAGCCAGGCCCCGCCTGCCCAGCTTCCCCTCCCAGCCTGGCCCCGCCCGCCCAGCTTCCCCTCCTAGCCTGGCCCCGCCCGCCCAGCTTCCCCTCCAAGCCTGGCCCCGCCTGCACAGCATCTCCTCATGAGCCAGGCCCCGCCCGCCCAACTTCTCCTCCCAAGCAAGGCCCCGCCCGCCCAGCTTCCCCTCCCGAGGCAGGCCCCGCAGGCCCAACTTCCCCTCCCAGCCTGGCCCCGCCTGCTCAGCTTCTCCTCCGGAGCCAAGCCCCGCCCGCCAGCTTCCCCTCCCAGCTTGGCCCCGCCCGCCCAGCTTCCCCTCCAGAGTCCGTCCCTGCCCGCCCAGCTTCCCCTACGGAGCCAGGCCCCGCACGGCCAGCTTCCCCTCCCGAGTCCGTCCCTGCCCGCCCAGCTTCCCCTCCCAGCCAGGCCCCGCCCGCCCAGTTTCTCCTCCCGTTCCCGGCCCCGCCCGCCCAGCTTCTCCTCCCAAGCCAGG
This sequence comes from Pelodiscus sinensis, assembly GCF_052426305.1. Lineage (NCBI taxonomy): Eukaryota > Metazoa > Chordata > Testudines > Trionychidae > Pelodiscus > Pelodiscus sinensis. Next base: position 10,537,296 of record NC_143069.1, on the reverse strand, counting down.
CCCCGCCTGCCCAGCTTCCCCTCCCAGCCTGACCCCGCCCGCCGAGCTTCCCCTCCCAGCCTGGCCCCGCCCGCCCAGCTTCTCCTCATGAGCCAGGCCCCGCCCGCCCAGCTTCTCCTCCCAAGCCAGGCCCCGCCCGACCACCTTCCCCTCCCAGCGTGGCCCCGCCCCCCAGCTTCCCTTCCCAGCCTAGCCCCGCCTTCCCGGCTTCCCCTCCCGAGTCCGGCCCCGCCCGCCCAGCTTCCCCTCCCAGCCTGCCCCGCCCGGCCAGCTTCTCCTCCCAGCCTGGACCAGCCTGCCCAGCTTCTGCTCACAAGCCTGGCCCCGCCCGCCCAGCTTCCCCTCCCGAGCCAGGCCCCGCCCGCCCAGCTTCCCCTCCCAGCCTGGCCCAGCCCGGCCAGCTTCCGCTCCCGAGTCCGTTCCTGCCCGCCCAGCTTCCTCTCCCAGCCAGGCCCCGCCCCGCGAGCTTCCCCTCCCGATTCCGTCCCTGCACGCCCAGCTTCCCCTCCCAGCCAGGCCCCGCCCGACCAGTTTCTCCTCCCGTTCCCGGCCCCGCCCCCCCAGCTTCTCCTCCCAAGCCAGGCCCCGCCCGCCCAGCTTCCCCTCCCAGCCTGGCCCCGCCCGCCCAGCTTCCCCTCCCAGCCTGGCCCCGCCCGGCCAGCTTCTCCTCCTGAGCCCGGCCCCGCCCGCCCAGCTTCCCCTCCCGATCCTGGCCCCGCCCGGCCAGCTTCCGCTCCCGAGTCCGTTCCTGCCCGCCCAGCTTCCCCTCCCAGCCTGGACCCGCCCGCCAAGCTTCCCCTCCCAGCCTGGCCCCGCTTGCCCAGCTTCTCCTCCGGAGCCAAGCCCCGCCCGCCCAGCTTCCCCTCCCAGCTTGGCTCCGCCCGCCCAGCTTCCCCTCCCGAGTCCGTCCCTGCCCGCCCAGCTTCCCCTACCGTGCCAGGCCCCGCACGGCCAGCTTCCCCTCCCGAGTCCGTCCCTGCCCGCCCAGCTTCCCCTCCCAGCCTGGCCCCGCCCGCCCAGCTTGTCCTCATGAGCCAGGCCCCGCCCGCCCAGCTTCTCCTCCAAAGCCAGGCCCCGCCCGACCACCTTCCCCTCCCAGCCTGGCCCCGCCCCCCCAGATTCCCTTCCCAGCCTAGCCCCGCCTTCCCGGCTTCCCCTCCCGAGTCCGGCCCCGCCCGCCCAGCTTCCCCTCCCAGCCAGGCTCCGCCCGCCCAGATTCTCCTCCCGTTCCCGGGCCCGCCCGCCCAGCTTCTCCTCCCAAGCCAGGCCCCGCCCGCCCAGCTTCCCCTCCCAGCCTTGCCCCGCCCGCCCAGCTTCCCCTCCCAGCCAAGCCCCGCCCGCCCAGCTTCCCCTCCCAGCTTGGCTCCGCCCGCCCAGCTTCCCCTCCCGAGTCAGTCCCTGCCCGCCCAGCTTCCCCTACCGAGCCAGGCCCCGCACGGCCAGCTTCCCCTCCCGAGTCCGTCCCTGCCCGCCCAGCTTCCCCTCCCAGCCTGGCCCCGCCCGCCCAGCTTGTCCTCATGAGCCAGGCCCCGCCCGCCCAGCTTCTCTTCCCAAGCCAGGCCCCGCCCGACCACCTTCCGCTCCCAGCCTGGCCCCGCCCCCCCAGATTCCCTTCCCAGCCTAGCCCCGCCTTCCCGGCTTCCCCTCCCGAGTCCGGCCCCGCCCGCCCAGCTTACCCTCCCAGCCTGGCCCCGCCCGGCCAGCTTCTCCTCGCAGCCTGGCCCCGCCCGCCCAGCTTCTCCTCCCAGCCTGGCCCCGCCCGCCCAGCTTCTCCTCCTGAGCCCGGCCCCGCCCGCCCAGCTTCCCCTCCCAGCCTGGCCCCGCCTGCACCACTTCTGCTCATGAGCCAGGCCCCGCCCGCCCAGGTTCCCCTCCCGAGGCAGGCCCCGCAGGCCCAGCTTCCCCTCCCAGCCTGGCCCCGCCCGCCCAGCTTCTCCTCCCAAGCCAGGCCCCGCCCGACCACCTTCCCCTCCCAGCTTGGCTCCGCCCGCCCAGCTTCCCCTCCCTACCTGGCCCCGCTCGACCAGCTTCCCCTCCCGAGTCCGGCCCCGCCCGCCCAGCTTCCCCTCCCAGCCTGGCCGCGCCCGGCCAGCTTCTCCTCCTGGGCCCGGCCCCGCCCGCCCAGCTTCTCCTCCCAAGCCAGGCCCCGCCCGCCCAGCTTCTCCTCCCGAGCCTGGCCCCGCCCGGCCAGCTTCCCCCCCCGAGTCCGTCCGTGCCCGCCCAGCTTCCCCTCCCAGCCAGACCCCGCCCGCCCAGTTTCTCCTCCCGTTCCCGGGCCCGCCCGCCCAGCTTCTCCTCCCAAGCCAGGCCCCGCCCGCCCAGCTTCGCCTCCCGAGCCAGGCCCCGCCCGCCCAGCTTCCCCTCCCAGCCAGGCCCCGCCCGGCCAGCTTCCCCTCCCGATTCCGTCCCTGCCCGCCCAGCTTCCCCTCCCAGCCAGGCTCCGCCCGCCCAGTTTCTCCTCCCGTTCCCGGGCCCGCCCGCCCAGCTTCTCCTCCCAAGCCAGGCCCCGCCCGCCCAGCTTCTCCTCCCAGCCTGGCCCCGCCCGCCCAGCTTCTCCTCCTGAGCCCGGCCCCGCCCGCCCAGCTTCCCCTCCCAGCCTGGCCCCGCCTGCACCACTTCTCCTCATGAGCCAGGCCCCGCCCGCCCAACTTCTCCTTCCAAGCAAGGCCCCGCCCGCCCATGTTCCCCTCCCGAGGCAGGCGCCGCAGGCCCAGCTTCCCCTCCCAGCCTGGCCCCGCCTGCCCAGCTTCTCCTCAGGAGCCAAGCCCCGCCCGCCCAGCTTCCCCTCCCAGCTTGGCCCCGCCCGCCCAGCTTCCCCTCCCGAGTCCGTCCCTGCCCGCCCAGCTTCCCCTACCGAGCCAGGCCCCGCACGGCCAGATTCCCCTCCCGAGTCCGTCACTGCACGCCCAGCTTCCCCTCCCAGCCAGGCCCCGCCCGCCCAGTTTCTCCTCCCGTTCCCGGCCCCGCCCACCCAGCTTCTCCTCCCAAGCCAGGCCCCGCCTGCCCAGCTTCACATCCCAGCCTGGCCCCGCCCGCCCAGCTTCCCCTCCTAGCCTGGCCCCGCCCGCCCAGCTTCCCTTCCCAGCCTGGCCCCGCCTGCACAGCATCTCCTCATGAGCCAGGCCCCGCCCGCCCAACTTCTCCTCCCAAGCAAGTCCCCGCCCGCCCAGCTTCACCTCCCGAGGCAGGCCCCGCCTGCTCAGCTTCTCCTCCGGAGCCAAGCCCCGCCCGCCCAACTTCCCCTCCCAGCTTGGCCCCGCCCGCCCAGCTTCCCCTCCAGAGTCCGTCCCTGCCCGCCCAGCTTCCCCTACGGAGCCCGGCCCCGCACGGCCAGCTTCCCCTCCCGAGTCCGTCCCTGCCCGCCCAGCTTCCCCTCCCAGCCAGGCCCCGCCCGCCCAGTTTCTCCTCCCGTTCCCGGCCCCGCCCGTCCAGCTTCTCCTCCCAAGCCAGGCCCCGCCTGCCCTGCTTCCCCTCCCAGCCTGGGCCCGCCCGCCCAGCTTCCCTTACCAGCCTGGCCCCGCCCGCCCAGCTTCTCCTCGTGAGCCAGGACCCGCCCGCCCAGCTTCTCCTCCCAAGCCAGGCCCCGCCCGCCCCGCTTCCCCTCCCAGCCTGGCCCCGCCCGGCCAGCTTCTCCTCCTGAGCCGGGCCCCGCCCTCCCAGCTTCCCCTCCCGATCCTGGCCCCGCCCGGCCAGCTTCCGCTCCCGAGTCCGTTCCTGCCCGCCCAGCTTCCCCTCCCAGCCAGGCCCCGCCCGCCCAGTTTCTCCTCCCGTTCCCGGCCCCGCCCGCCCAGCTTCCCCTCCCAGCCAGGCTCCGCACGCCCACCTTCCCCTCCCAGCTTGGCCCCGACCGCCCAGCTTCCCCTCCCCAGCCAGGCCCCGCCCGCCCAGCTTCCCCTCCCGAGTCCGGCCCCGCCCGCTCAGCTTCTCCTCCCAGCCTGGCCCCGCCCGCCCACCTTCCCCTCCCATCTTGGCCCCGACCCCCAGCTTCCCCTCCCAGCCTTGCCCCGCCCGCCCAGCTTCCCCTCCCAGCTTGGCCCCGCCCGCCCAGCTTCCCCTCCAGAGTCCGTCCCTGTCCGCCCAGCTTCCCCTACGGAGCCAGGCCCCGCACGGCCAGCTTCCCCTCCCGAGTCCGTCCCTGCCCGCCCAGCTTCCCCTCCCAGCCAGGCCCCGCCCGTCCAGCTTCTCCTCCCAAGCCAGGCCCCGCCTGCCCAGCTTCCCCTCCCAGCCTGGCCCCGCCCGCCCAGCTTCCCTTACCAGCCTGGCCCCGCCCGCCCAGCTTCTCCTCGTGAGCCAGGACCCGCCCGCCCAGCTTCTCCTCCCAAGCCAGGCCCCGCCCGCCCAGCTTCCCCTCCCAGCCTGGCCCCGCCCGCCCAGCTTCTCCTCCTGAGCCCGGCCCCGCCCTCCCAGCTTCCCCTCCCGATCCTGGCCCCGCCCGGCCAGATTCCGCTCCCGAGTCCGTTCCTGCCCGCCCAGCTTCCCCTCCCAGCCAGGCCCCGCCCGCCCAGTTTCTCCTCCCGTTCCCGGCCCCGCCCGCCCAGCTTCTCCTCATGAGCCAGGCCCCGCCCGCCCTGCTTCCCCTCCCAGCCTGGCCCCGCCCGCCCAGCTTCCCCTCCCGAGCCCGGCCCCGCCCACCCAGCTTCTTCCCCCAAGTTGGCCCCGCCCGCCCATCTTCCCCTTCCGAGCCAGGACCCGCCCGCCCAGCTTCCCCTCCCAGCCAGGCTCCGCACGCCCACCTTCCCCTCCCAGCTTGGCCCCGACCGCCCAGCTTCCCCTCCCCAGCCAGGCCCCGCCCGCCCAGCTTCCCCTCCCGAGTCCGGCCCCGCCCGCTCAGCTTCTCCTCCCAGCCTGGCCCCGCCCGCCCACCTTCCCCTCCCATCTTGGCCCCGACCCCCAGCTTCCCCTCCCAGCCTTGCCCCGCCCACCCAGCTTCCCCTCCCAGCCAGCCCCCGCCCGCCAAGATTCCCCTCCCAGCCTGGCCCCGCCCGCCCAGCTTCCCCTCCCAGCCTGGCCCCGCCCGCCTACATTCTCTTCCCGAGCCCGGCCCCGCCTTCCCAGCTTCCCCTCTCGAGCCCGGCCCCGCCCACCCAGCTTCTCCTCCCAGCCTGGCCCCGCCCGCCCAGCTTCCCCTCCCGAGTCCGGCCCCGCGCGCCCAGCTTCCCCTCCCAGCCTGGCCCCGCCCGCCCAGCTTCTCCTCCTGAGCCAGGCCCCGCCCGCCCAGCTTCTCCTCCCAAGCCAGGCCCCGCCCGCCGAGGTTCTCCTCCCAGCCTGGCCCCGCCCGCCCAGCTTCCCCTCCCGTTCCCGGCCCCGCCCGCCCAGCTTCTCCTCCCAAGCCAGGCCCCGCCTGCCCAGCATCCCCTCCCAGCCTGACCCCGCCCGCCGAGCTTCCCCTCCCAGCCTGGCCCCGCCCGCCCAGCTTCTCCTCATGAGCCAGGCCCCGCCCGCTCAGCTTCTCCTCCCAAGCCAGGCCCCGCCCGACCACCTTCCACTCCCAGCGTGGCCCCGCCCGCCCAGCTTCCCCTCCCAGCCAGGCTCCGCCCGCCCAGTTTCTCCTCCCGTTCTCGGGCCCGCCCGCCCAGCTTCTCCTCCCAAGCCAGGCCCCGCCCGCCCAGCTTCCCCTCCCAGCCTTGCCCCGCCCGCCCAGCTTCCCCTCCCAGCCTGGCCCCGCCCGCCCAGCTTCTCCTCCTGAGCCCGGCCCTGCCCGCCCAGCTTCCCCTCCCAGCCAGGCTCCGCCCGCCCAGTTTCTCCTCCCGTTCCCGGGCCCGCCCGCCCAGCTTCTCCTCCCAAGCCAGGCCCCGCCCGCCCAGCTTCCCCTCCCAGCCTTGCCCCGCCCGCCCAGCTTCCCCTCCCAGCCTGGCCCCGCCCGCCCAGCTTCTCCTCCTGAGCCCGGCCCTGCACGCCCAGCTTCCCCTCCCAGCCAGGCCCCGCCCGCCCAGTTTCTCCTCCCGTTCCCGGGCCCGCCCGCCCAGCTTCTCCTCCCAAGCCAGGCCCCGCCCGCCCAGCTTCCCCTCCCAGCCTGGCCCCGCCCGGCCAGCTTCTCCTCCTGAGCCCGGCCCCGCCCGCCCAGCTTCTCCTCCTAGCCTGGCCCCGCCCGCCCAGCTTCCCCTCCCAGCCATGCCCCGCCCGCCCAGTTTCTCCTCCCGTTCCCGGGCCCGCCCGCCCAGCTTCTCCTCCCGAGCCTGGCCCCGCCCGCCCAGCTTCCCCTCCTAGCCTGGCCCCGCCCGCCCAGCTTCCCCTCCCAGCCTTGCCCCGCCCGCCCAGCTTCCCCTCCCAGCCTGGCCCCGCCCGCCCAGCTTCTCCTCCTGAGCCCGGCCCCGCCCGCCCAGCTTCCCCTCCCGAGTCCGTCCCTGCCCGCCCAGCTTCCCCTACCGATCCTGGCCCCGCCCGGCCAGCTTCCGCTCCCGAGTCCGTTCCTGCCCGCCCAGCTTCCCCTCCCAGCCTGGCCCCGCCCGCCCAGCTTCCCCTCCCAGCCTGGCCCCGCCTGCACCACTTCTCCTCATGAGCCAGGCCCCGCCCGCCCAACCTCTCCTCCCAAGCAAGGCCCCGCCCGCCCAGGTTCCCCTCCCGAGGCATGCCCCGCAGGCCCAGCTTCCCCTCCCAGCCTGGCCCCGCCTGCCCAGCTTCTCCTCCGGAGCCAAGCCCCGCCCGCCCAGCTTCCCCTGCCAGCTTGGCCCCGCCCGCCCAGCTTCCCCTCCCGAGTCCGTCCCTGCCCGCCCAGCTTCCCATACCGAGCCAGGCCCCGCACGGCCAGCTTCCCCTCCCGAGTCCGTCCCTGCCCGCCCAGCTTCCCCTCCCAGCCAGGCCCCGCCCGCCCAGTTTCTCCTCCCGTTCCCGGCCCCGCCCGCCCAGCTTCTCCTCCCAAGCCAGGCCCCGCCTGCCCAGCTTCCCCTCCCAGCCTGGCCCCGCCCGCCCAGCTTCCCCTCCTAGCCTGGCCCCGCCCGCCCAGCTTCCCCTCCAAGCCTGGCCCCGCCTGCACAGCATCTCGTCATGAGCCAGGCCCCGCCCGCCCAAGTTCTCCTCCCAAGCAAGGCCCCGCCCGCCCAGCTTCCCCTCCCGAGGCAGGCCCCGCAGGCCCAACTTCCCCTCCCAGCCTGGCCCCGCCTGCTCAGCTTCTCCTCCGGAGCCAAGCCCCGCCCGCCAGCTTCCCCTCCCAGCTTGGCCCCGCCCGCCCAGCTTCCCCTCCAGAGTCCGTCCCCGCCCGCCCAGCTTCCCCTCCAAGCCTGGCCCCGCCTGCACAGCATCTCCTCATGAGCCAGGCCCCGCCCGCCCAAGTTCTCCTCCCAAGCAAGGCCCCGCCCGCCCAGCTTCCCCTCCCGAGGCAGGCCCCGCAGGCCCAACTTCCCCTCCCAGCCTGGCCCCGCCTGCTCAGCTTCTCCTCCGGAGCCAAGCCCCGCCCGCCAGCTTCCCCTCCCAGCTTGGCCCCGCCCGCCCAGCTTCCCCTCCAGAGTCCGTCCCTGCCCGCCCAGCTTCCCCTACGGAGCCAGGCCCCGCACGGCCAGCTTCCCCTCCCGAGTCCGTCCCTGCCCGCCCAGCTTCCCCTCCCAGCCAGGCCCCGCCCGCCCAGTTTCTCCTCCCGTTCCCGGCCCCGCCCGCCCAGCTTCTCCTCCCAAGCCAGGCCCCGCCTGCCCAGCTTCCCCTCCCAGCCTGACCCCGCCCGCCGAGCTTCCCCTCCCAGCCTGGCCCCGCCCGCCCAGCTTCTCCTCCTGAGCCCGGCCCCGCCCGCCCAGCTTCTCCTCCCAAGCCAGGCCCCGCCCGACCACCTTCCCCTCCCAGCGTGGCCCCGCCCGCCCAGCTTCCCCTCCCAGCCAGGCCCCGCCCGCCCAGTTTCTCCTCCCGTTCCCGGCCCCGCTGCCCAGCTTCTCCTCCCAAGCCAGGCCCCGCCTGCCCGCCCGCCCAGCTTCCCCTCCCAGCCAGGCCCCGCCCGCCCAGTTTCTCCTCCCGTTCCCGGCCCCGCTGCCCAGCTTCTCCTCCCAAGCCAGGCTCCGCCCGCCCAGTTTCTCCTCCCGTTCTCGGGCCCGCCCGCCCAGCTTCCCCTCCTAGCCTGGCCCCGCCCGCCCAGCTTCCCCTCCAAGCCTGGCCCCGCCTGCACAGCATCTCCTCATGAGCCAGGCCCCGCCCTCCCAACTTCTCCTCCCAAGCAAGGCCCCGCCCGCCCAGCTTCCCCACCCGAGGCAGGCCCCGCAGTCCCAACTTCCCCTCCCAGCCTGGCCCCGCCTGCTCAGCTTCTCCTCAGGAGCCAAGCCCCGCCCGCCAGCTTCCCCTCCCAGCTTGGCCCCGCCCGCCCAGCTTCCCCTCCTAGCCTGGCCCCGCCCGCCCAGCTTCCCCTCCCAGCCTTGCCCCGCCTGCCCACCTTCCCCTCCCAGCCTGGCCCCGCCCGCCCAGCTTCTCCTCCTGAGCCCGGCCCCGCCCGCCCAGCTTCCCCTCCCGAGTCCGTCCCTGCCCGCCCAGCTTCCCCTCCCGATCCTGGCCCCGCCCGGCCAGCTTCCGCTCCCGAGTCCGTTCCTGCCCGCCCAGCTTCCCCTCCCAGCCTGGCCCCGCCCGCCCAGCTTCCCCTCCCAGCCTGGCCCCGCCTGCACCACTTCTCTTCATGAGCCAGGCCCCGCCCGCCCAACCTCTCCTCCCAAGCAAGGCCCCGCCTGCCCAGCTTCCCCTCCCAAGCCAGGCCCCGCCTGCCCAGCTTCCCCTCCCATCCTGGCCCCGCCCGCCCAGCTTCCCCTCCTAGGCTGGCCCCGCCCGCCCAGCTTCCCCTCCAAGCCTGGCCCCGCCTGCACAGCATCTCCTCATGAGCCAGGCCCCGCCCGCCCAACTTCTCGTCCCAAGCAAGGCCCCGCCCGCCCAGCTTCCCCTCCTAGGCTGGCCCCGCCCGCCCAGCTTTCCCTCCAAGCCTGGCCCCGCCTGCACAGCATCTCCTCATGAGCCAGGCCCCGCCCGCCCAACTTCTCGTCCCAAGTAAGGCCCCGCCCGCCCAGCTTCCCCTCCCGAGGCAGGCCCCGCAGGCCCAGCTTCCCCTCCCAGCCTGGCCCCGCCTGCTTAGCTTCTCCTCCGGAGCCAAGCCCCGCCCGCCCAGCTTCCCCTCCCAGCTTGGCCCCGCCCGCCCAGCTTCCCCTCCAGAGTCCGTCCCTGCCCGCCCAGCTTCCCCTACGGAGCCAGGCCCCGCAAGGCCAGCTTCCCCTCCCGAGTCCGTCCCTGCCCGCCCAGCTTCCCCTCCCAGCCAGGCCCCGCCCGCACAGTTTCTCCTCCCGTTCCCGGCCCCGCCCGCCCAGCTTCTCCTCCCAAGCCAGGCCCCGCCTGCCCAGCATCCCCTCCCAGCCTGACCCCGCCCGCCGAGCTTCCCCTCCCAGCCTGGCCCCGCCCGCCCAGCTTCTCCTCATGAGCCAGGCCCCGCCCGCCCAGCTTCTCCTCCCAAGCCAGGCCCCACCCGACCACCTTCCACTCCCAGCGTGGCCCCGCCCGCCCAGCTTCCCCTCCCAGCCAGGCTCCGCCCGCCCAGTTTCTCCTCCCGTTCTCGGGCCCGCCCGCCCAGCTTCTCCTCCCAAGCCAGGCCCCGCCCGCCCAGCTTCCCCTCCCAGCCTTGCCCCGCCCGCCCAGCTTCCCCTCCCAGCCTGGCCCCGCCCGCCCAGCTTCTCCTCCTGAGCCCGGCCCTGCACGCCCAGCTTCCCCTCCCAGCCAGGCCCCGCCCGCCCAGTTTCTCCTCCCGTTCCCGGGCCCGCCCGCCCAGCATCTCCTCCCAAACCAGGCCCCGCCCGCCCAGCTTCCCCTCCCAGCCTGGCCCCGCCCGGCCAGCTTCTCCTCCTGAGCCCGGCCCCGTCCGCCCAGCTTCTCCTCCTAGCCTGGCCCCGCCCGCCCAGCTTCCCCTCCCAGCCATGCCCCGCCCGCCCAGTTTCTCCTCCCGTTCCCGGGCCCGCCCGCCCAGCTTCTCCTCCCGAGCCTGGCCCCGCCCGCCCAGCTTCCCCTCCTAGCCTGGCCCCGCCCGCCCAGCTTCCCCTCCCAGCCTTGCCCCGCCCGCCCAGCTTCCCCTCCCAGCCTGGCCCCGGCCGCCCAGCTTCTCCTCCTGAGCCCGGCCCCGCCCGCCCAGCTTCCCCTCCCGAGTCCGTCCCTGCCCGCCCAGCTTCCCCTCCCGATCCTGGCCCCGCCCGGCCAGCTTCCGCTCCCGAGTCCGTTCCTGCCCGCCCAGCTTCCCCTCCCAGCCTGGCCCCGCCCGCCCAGCTTCCCCTCCCAGCCTGGCCCCGCCTGCACCACTTCTCCTCATGAGCCAGGCCCCGCCCGCCCAACCTCTCCTCCCAAGCAAGGCCCCGCCCGCCCAGGTTCCCCTCCCGAGGCAGGCCCCGCAGGCCCAGCTTCCCCTCCCAGCCTGGCCCCGCCTGCCCAGCTTCTCCTCCGGAGCCAAGCCCCGCCTGCCCAGCTTCCCCTCCCAGCTTGGCCCCGCCCGCCCAGCTTCCCCTCCCGAGTCCGTCCCTGCCCGCCCAGCTTCCCATACCGAGCCAGGCCCCGCACGGCCAGCTTCCCCTCCCGAGTCCGTCCCTGCCCGCCCAGCTTCCCCTCCCAGCCAGGCCCCGCCCGCCCAGTTTCTCCTCCCGTTCCCGGCCCCGCTGCCCAGCTTCTCCTCCCAAGCCAGGCCCCGCCTGCCCAGCTTCCCCTCCCAGCCTGGCCCCGCCCGCCCAGCTTCCCCTCCTAGCCTCGCCCCGCCCGCCCAGCTTCCCCTCCAAGCCTGGCCCCGCCTGCACAGCATCTCCTCATGAGCCAGGCCCCGCCCGCCCAACTTCTCCTCCCAAGCAAGGCCCCGCCCGCCCAGCTTCCCCTCCCGAGGCAGGCCCCGCAGGCCCAACTTCTCCTCCCAGCCTGGCCCCGCCTGCTCAGCTTCTCCTCCGGAGCCAAGCCCCGCCCGCCAGCTTCCCCTCCCAGCTTGGCCCCGCCCGCCCAGCTTCCCCTCCCAGCTTGGCCCCGCCCGCCCAGCTTCCCCTCCCGAGTCCGTCCCTGCCCGCCCAGCTTCCCCTACCGAGCCAGGCCCCGCACGGCCAGCTTCCCCTCCCGAGTCCGTCCCTGCCCGCCCAGCTTCCCCTCCCAGCCAGGCCCCGCCCGCCAGTTTCTCCTCCCGTTCCCGGCCCCGCCCGCCCAGCTTCTCCTCCCAAGCCAGGCCCCGCCTGCCCAGCTTCCCCTCCCAGCCTGGCCCCGCCCGCCCAGCTTCCCCTCCTAGCCTGGCCCCGCCCGCCCAGCTTCCCCTCCAAGCCTGGCCCCGCCTGCACAGCATCTCCTCATGAGCCAGGCCCCGCCCGCCCAACTTCTCCTCCCAAGCAAGGCCCCGCCCGCCCAGCTTCCCCTCCCGAGGCAGGCCCCGCAGGCCCAACTTCCCCTCCCAGCCTGGCCCCGCCTGCTCAGCTTCTCCTCCGGAGCCAAGCCCCGCCCGCCAGCTTCCCCTCCCAGCTTGGCCCCGCCCGCCCAGCTTCCCCTCCAGAGTCCGTCCCTGCCCGCCCAGCTTCCCCTACGGAGCCAGGCCCCGCACGGCCAGCTTCCCCTCCCGAGTCCGTCCCTGCCCGCCCAGCTTCCCCTCCCAGCCAGGCCCCGCCCGCCCAGTTTCTCCTCCCGTTCCCGGCCCCGCCCGCCCAGCTTCTCCTCCCAAGCCAGGCCCCGCCTGCCCAGCTTCCCCTCCCAGCCTGACCCCGCCCGCCGAGCTTCCCCTCCCAGCCTGGCCCCGCCCGCCCAGCTTCTCCTCATGAGCCAGGCCCCGCCCGCCCAGCTTCTCCTCCCAAGCCAGGCCCCGCCCGACCACCTTCCCCTCCCAGCGTGGCCCCGCCCCCCAGCTTCCCTTCCCAGCCTAGCCCCGCCTTCCCGGCTTCCCCTCCCGAGTCCGGCCCCGCCCGCCCAGCTTCCCCTCCCAGCCTGCCCCGCCCGGCCAGCTTCTCCTCCCAGCCTGGACCAGCCTGCCCAGCTTCTGCTCACAAGCCTGGCCCCGCCCGCCCAGCTTCCCCTCCCGAGCCAGGCCCCGCCCGCCCAGCTTCCCCTCCCAGCCTGGCCCAGCCCGGCCAGCTTCCGCTCCCGAGTCCGTTCCTGCCCGCCCAGCTTCCTCTCCCAGCCAGGCCCCGCCCCGCGAGCTTCCCCTCCCGATTCCGTCCCTGCACGCCCAGCTTCCCCTCCCAGCCAGGCCCCGCCCGACCAGTTTCTCCTCCCGTTCCCGGCCCCGCCCCCCCAGCTTCTCCTCCCAAGCCAGGCCCCGCCCGCCCAGCTTCCCCTCCCAGCCTGGCCCCGCCCGCCCAGCTTCCCCTCCCAGCCTGGCCCCGCCCGGCCAGCTTCTCCTCCTGAGCCCGGCCCCGCCCGCCCAGCTTCCCCTCCGGATCCTGGCCCCGCCCGGCCAGCTTCCGCTCCCGAGTCCGTTCCTGCCCGCCCAGCTTCCCCTCCCAGCCTGGACCCGCCCGCCAAGCTTCCCCTCCCAGCCTGGCCCCGCTTGCCCAGCTTCTCCTCCGGAGCCAAGCCCCGCCCGCCCAGCTTCCCCTCCCAGCTTGGCTCCGCCCGCCCAGCTTCCCCTCCCGAGTCCGTCCCTGCCCGCCCAGCTTCCCCTACCGTGCCAGGCCCCGCACGGCCAGCTTCCCCTCCCGAGTCCGTCCCTGCCCGCCCAGCTTCCCCTCCCAGCCTGGCCCCGCCCGCCCAGCTTGTCCTCATGAGCCAGGCCCCGCCCGCCCAGCTTCTCCTCCAAAGCCAGGCCCCGCCCGACCACCTTCCCCTCCCAGCCTGGCCCCGCCCCCCCAGATTCCCTTCCCAGCCTAGCCCCGCCTTCCCGGCTTCCCCTCCCGAGTCCGGCCCCGCCCGCCCAGCTTCCCCTCCCAGCCAGGCTCCGCCCGCCCAGATTCTCCTCCCGTTCCCGGGCCCGCCCGCCCAGCTTCTCCTCCCAAGCCAGGCCCCGCCCGCCCAGCTTCCCCTCCCAGCCTTGCCCCGCCCGCCCAGCTTCCCCTCCCAGCCAAGCCCCGCCCGCCCAGCTTCCCCTCCCAGCTTGGCTCCGCCCGCCCAGCTTCCCCTCCCGAGTCCGTCCCTGCCCGCCCAGCTTCCCCTACCGAGCCAGGCCCCGCACGGCCAGCTTCCCCTCCCGAGTCCGTCCCTGCCCGCCCAGCTTCCCCTCCCAGCCTGGCCCCGCCCGCCCAGCTTGTCCTCATGAGCCAGGCCCCGCCCGCCCAGCTTCTCTTCCCAAGCCAGGCCCCGCCCGACCACCTTCCGCTCCCAGCCTGGCCCCGCCCCCCCAGATTCCCTTCCCAGCCTAGCCCCGCCTTCCCGGCTTCCCCTCCCGAGTCCGGCCCCGCCCGCCCAGCTTACCCTCCCAGCCTGGCCCCGCCCGGCCAGCTTCTCCTCGCAGCCTGGCCCCGCCCGCCCAGCTTCTCCTCCCAGCCTGGCCCCGCCCGCCCAGCTTCTCCTCCTGAGCCCGGCCCCGCCCGCCCAGCTTCCCCTCCCAGCCTGGCCCCGCCTGCACCACTTCTGCTCATGAGCCAGGCCCCGCCCGCCCAGGTTCCCCTCCCGAGGCAGGCCCCGCAGGCCCAGCTTCCCCTCCCAGCCTGGCCCCGCCCGCCCAGCTTCTCCTCCCAAGCCAGGCCCCGCCCGACCACCTTCCCCTCCCAGCTTGGCTCCGCCCGCCCAGCTTCCCCTCCCAGCTTGGCCCCGCCCGCCCAGCTTCCCCTCCCGAGTCCGTCCCTGCCCGCCCAGCTTCCCCTACCGAGCCAGGCCCCGCACGGCCAGATTCCCCTCCCGAGTCCGTCACTGCACGCCCAGCTTCCCCTCCCAGCCAGGCCCCGCCCGCCCAGTTTCTCCTCCCGTTCCCGGCCCCGCCCACCCAGCTTCTCCTCCCAAGCCAGGCCCCGCCTGCCCAGCTTCACATCCCAGCCTGGCCCCGCCCGCCCAGCTTCCCCTCCTAGCCTGGCCCCGCCCGCCCAGCTTCCCTTCCCAGCCTGGCCCCGCCTGCACAGCATCTCCTCATGAGCCAGGCCCCGCCCGCCCAACTTCTCCTCCCAAGCAAGTCCCCGCCCGCCCAGCTTCACCTCCCGAGGCAGGCCCCGCCTGCTCAGCTTCTCCTCCGGAGCCAAGCCCCGCCCGCCCAACTTCCCCTCCCAGCTTGGCCCCGCCCGCCCAGCTTCCCCTCCAGAGTCCGTCCCTGCCCGCCCAGCTTCCCCTACGGAGCCCGGCCCCGCACGGCCAGCTTCCCCTCCCGAGTCCGTCCCTGCCCGCCCAGCTTCCCCTCCCAGCCAGGCCCCGCCCGCCCAGTTTCTCCTCCCGTTCCCGGCCCCGCCCGTCCAGCTTCTCCTCCCAAGCCAGGCCCCGCCTGCCCTGCTTCCCCTCCCAGCCTGGGCCCGCCCGCCCAGCTTCCCTTACCAGCCTGGCCCCGCCCGCCCAGCTTCTCCTCGTGAGCCAGGACCCGCCCGCCCAGCTTCTCCTCCCAAGCCAGGCCCCGCCCGCCCAGCTTCCCCTCCCAGCCTGGCCCCGCCCGGCCAGCTTCTCCTCCTGAGCCGGGCCCCGCCCTCCCAGCTTCCCCTCCCGATCCTGGCCCCGCCCGGCCAGCTTCCGCTCCCGAGTCCGTTCCTGCCCGCCCAGCTTCCCCTCCCAGCCAGGCCCCGCCCGCCCAGTTTCTCCTCCCGTTCCCGGCCCCGCCCGCCCAGCTTCCCCTCCCAGCCAGGCTCCGCACGCCCACCTTCCCCTCCCAGCTTGGCCCCGACCGCCCAGCTTCCCCTCCCCAGCCAGGCCCCGCCCGCCCAGCTTCCCCTCCCGAGTCCGGCCCCGCCCGCTCAGCTTCTCCTCCCAGCCTGGCCCCGCCCGCCCACCTTCCCCTCCCATCTTGGCCCCGACCCCCAGCTTCCCCTCCCAGCCTTGCCCCGCCCGCCCAGCTTCCCCTCCCAGCTTGGCCCCGCCCGCCCAGCTTCCCCTCCAGAGTCCGTCCCTGTCCGCCCAGCTTCCCCTACGGAGCCAGGCCCCGCACGGCCAGCTTCCCCTCCCGAGTCCGTCCCTGCCCGCCCAGCTTCCCCTCCCAGCCAGGCCCCGCCCGTCCAGCTTCTCCTCCCAAGCCAGGCCCCGCCTGCCCAGCTTCCCCTCCCAGCCTGGCCCCGCCCGCCCAGCTTCCCTTACCAGCCTGGCCCCGCCCGCCCAGCTTCTCCTCGGGAGCCAGGACACGCCCGCCCAGCTTCTCCTCCCAAGCCAGGCCCCGCCCGCCCAGCTTCCCCTCCCAGCCTGGCCCCGCCCGCCCAGCTTCTCCTCCTGAGCCCGGCCCCGCCCTCCCAGCTTCCCCTCCCGATCCTGGCCCCGCCCGGCCAGCTTCCGCTCCCGAGTCCGTTCCTGCCCGCCCAGCTTCCCCTCCCAGCCAGGCCCCGCCCGCCCAGTTTCTCCTCCCGTTCCCGGCCCCGCCCGCCCAGCTTCTCCTCATGAGCCAGGCCCCGCCCGCCCTGCTTCCCCTCCCGAGCCCGGCCCCGCCCACCCAGCTTCTTCCCCCAAGTTGGCCCCGCCCGCCCATCTTCCCCTTCCGAGCCAGGACCCGCCCGCCCAGCTTCCCCTCCCAGCCAGGCTCCGCACGCCCACCTTCCCCTCCCAGCTTGGCCCCGACCGCCCAGCTTCCCCTCCCCAGCCAGGCCCCGCCCGCCCAGCTTCCCCTCCCGAGTCCGGCCCCGCCCGCTCAGCTTCTCCTCCCAGCCTGGCCCCGCCCGCCCACCTTCCCCTCCCATCTTGGCCCCGACCCCCAGCTTCCCCTCCCAGCCTTGCCCCGCCCACCCAGCTTCCCCTCCCAGCCAGCCCCCGCCCGCCAAGATTCCCCTCCCAGCCTGGCCCCGCCCGCCCAGCTTCCCCTCCCAGCCTGGCCCCGCCCGCCTACATTCTCTTCCCGAGCCCGGCCCCGCCTTCCCAGCTTCCCCTCTCGAGCCCGGCCCCGCCCACCCAGCTTCTCCTCCCAGCCTGGCCCCGCCCGCCCAGCTTCCCCTCCCGAGTCCGGCCCCGCGCGCCCAGCTTCCCCTCCCAGCCTGGCCCCGCCCGCCCAGCTTCTCCTCCTGAGCCAGGCCCCGCCCGCCCAGCTTCTCCTCCCAAGCCAGGCCCCGCCCGCCGAGGTTCTCCTCCCAGCCTGGCCCCGACTGCCCAGCTTCTCCTCCCAAGCCAGGCCCCGCCCGCCCAGCTTCTCCTCCTGTGACGGCGCGTTGGGGGTTCCCCGTCTCCTGCACCCCGAAATGGCACAAACAGACTGTACCAGCCAGTGGAATTGAGGGTGGTTTATTGCTCCTCCAGCACAGCGCAGCACAGATGTAATCTGGTTACAGGAACTGGGCTAGGATGCCTCAGGCTTCCTTGAGATGGGGGAGACTGGGCCCCTAAAACTCCAGCTCCTCTCCCTAGGCTGTCTCATCCATCCTCACAGACAGCCACCAACCAACTAACCCACTTCCAGCCCTGCCCCCCAGCCAGGGCCGCATTCACCTTCCTTTGTTCCTCTCCATGGGGGGTGTCTGGCCACTGGTTCAACAAGTTTGTCCTTACCTCTGCCTAGTGAGGTTTTCCCTGCTGCGTCTTGCTCCAGACAGCAGAGGTCACCACATCCCAGCAAGTACCCCCACTACGTCACACCTCCCAAGCCAGGCCCCGCCCGCCCAGATTCTCCTCACGAGCCTGGCCCCGCCCGGCCATCTTCCCCGCCGAGTCCGTCCCTGGCCGCCCAGCTTCCCCTCCCAGCCAGGCCCCGCCCGCCCAGTTTCTATTCCCGTTCCCGACCCCGCCCGCCCAGCTTCTCCTCCCAAGCCAGGCCCGCCTGCCCAGCTTCCCTTCCCAGCCTCGCCCCACCCTCCCAGGTTCCCCTCCCAGCCTGGCCCCGCCCGCCCAGCTTCTCCTCGTGAGCCAGGACCCGCCCGACCAGCTTCTCCTCCCAGCCTGACCCCGCCCGCCGAGCTTCCCCTCCCAGCCTGGCCCCGCCCGCCCAGCTTCTCACCGTGAGCCAGGCCCCGCCCCGCCCAGCTTCTCCTCCCAAGCCAGGCCCCGCCCGACCACCTTCCCCTCCCAGCTTGGCCCCGCCCCCAGCTTCCCCTCCCGAGTCCGGCCCCGCCCACCCACTTTGTCTTCCCGAGCCCGGCCCCGCCTTCCCGGCTTCCCTCCCGAGTGCGGCCCCGCCCGCCCCAGCTTCCCTCCCAGCCTGGCCCCGCCCGGCAAGCTTCTCCTCCCAGCCTGGACCAGCCTGCCCTGCTTCTGCTCCCAAGCCTGGCCACGCCCGCCCAGCTTCCGCTCCCGAGGCCGTTCCTGCCCGCCCAGCATCTCCTCATGAGCCAGGCCCCGCCCGCCCAACTTCTCCTCCCAAGCAAGGCCCCGCCCGCCCAGCCCCGCCCCCAGGCCAACTTCTCCTCCCAGCCTGGCCCCGCCCGCCCAGCTTCCCCTCCTTCTCCTCCCCTGCCAGGCCCCGCACGGCCAGCTTCCCCTCCCGAGTCCGTCCCTGCCCGCCCAGCTCCCAGCCAGGCCCCGCCCGCCCAGTTTCTCCTCCCGTTCCCGGCCCCGCCCGCCCAGCTTCTCCTCCCAAGCCAGGCCCCGCCTGCCCAGCTTCCCCTCCCCCGCCCGCCCAGCTTGGCCCCGCCCGCCCAGCTTCTCCTCCCAGCCATGCCCCGCCCGCCCAGTTTCTCCTCCCGGTTCCGGCCCCGCCCGCCCAGCTTCCCCTCCCCCGCCCGCCCAGCTTCTCCTCCCGAGCCTGGCCCCGCCCGCGAAGCTTCCCCTCCCGAGTCCGTTCCTGCCCGCCCAGCTTCCTCTCCCAGCCAGGCCCCGCCCAGCTTCCCCTCCCAGCCTGGCCCGGCCGCCCAGCTTCTCCTCTGCCAGGCCCCGCCCGCCCGGCCTGGCCCCGCCCCCCCAGCTTCCCCTCCCAGCCTCCCCTCCCGCCCAGCTTCCCCTCCCGATCCTGGCCCCGCCCGCCCTGCCACGCCCAGCTTCCCCTCCCAGCCTGGACCCGCCCGCCAAGCTTCCCCTCCCAGCTTGGCTCCGCCCGCCCAGCTTCCCTCCCGAGTCCGTCCCTGCCCGCCCAGCTTCCCCTACCGTGCCAGGCCCCGCACGGCCAGCTTCCCCTCCCGAGTCCGTCCCTGCCCGCCCAGCTTCCCCTCCCAGCCTGGCCCCGCCCGCCCAGCTTGTCCTCATGAGCCAGGCCCCGCCCGCCCAGCTTCTCCTCCAAAGCCAGGCCCCGCCCGACCACCTTCCCCTCCCAGCCTGGCCCCGCCCCCCCAGATTCCCTTCCCAGCCTAGCCCCGCCTTCCCGGCTTCCCCTCCCGAGTCCGGCCCCGCCCGCCCAGCTTCCCCTCCCAGCCAGGCTCCGCCCGCCCAGATTCTCCTCCCGTTCCCGGGCCCGCCCGCCCAGCTTCTCCTCCCAAGCCAGGCCCCGCCCGCCCAGCTTCCCCTCCCAGCCTTGCCCCGCCCGCCCAGCTTCCCCTCCCAGCCAAGCCCCGCCCGCCCAGCTTCCCCTCCCAGCTTGGCTCCGCCCGCCCAGCTTCCCCTCCCGAGTCCGTCCCTGCCCGCCCAGCTTCCCCTACCGAGCCAGGCCCCGCACGGCCAGCTTCCTCTCCCGAGTCCGTCCCTGCCCGCCCAGCTTCCCCTCCCAGCCTGGCCCCGCCCGCCCAGCTTGTCCTCATGAGCCAGGCCCCGCCCGCCCAGCTTCTCTTCCCAAGCCAGGCCCCGCCCGACCACCTTCCGCTCCCAGCCTGGCCCCGCCCCCCCAGATTCCCTTCCCAGCCTAGCCCCGCCTTCCCGGCTTCCCCTCCCGAGTCCGGCCCCGCCCGCCCAGCTTACCCTCCCAGCCTGGCCCCGCCCGGCCAGCTTCTCCTCGCAGCCTGGCCCCGCCCGCCCAGCTTCTCCTCCCAGCCTGGCCCCGCCCGCCCAGCTTCTCCTCCTGAGCCCGGCCCCGCCCGCCCAGCTTCCCCTCCCAGCCTGGCCCCGCCTGCACCACTTCTGCTCATGAGCCAGGCCCCGCCCGCCCAGGTTCCCCTCCCGAGGCAGGCCCCGCAGGCCCAGCTTCCCCTCCCAGCCTGGCCCCGCCCGCCCAGCTTCTCCTCCCAAGCCAGGCCCCGCCCGACCACCTTCCCCTCCCAGCTTGGCTCCGCCCGCCCAGCTTCCCCTCCCTGCCTGGCCCCGCTCGACCAGCTTCCCCTCCCGAGTCCGGCCCCGCCCGCCCAGCTTCCCCTCCCAGCCTGGCCGCGCCCGGCCAGCTTCTCCTCCTGGGCCCGGCCCCGCCCGCCCAGCTTCTCCTCCCAAGCCAGGCCCCGCCCGCCCAGCTTCTCCTCCCGAGCCTGGCCCCGCCCGGCCAGCTTCCCCCCCCGAGTCCGTCCGTGCCCGCCCAGCTTCCCCTCCCAGCCAGACCCCGCCCGCCCAGTTTCTCCTCCCGTTCCCGGGCCCGCCCGCCCAGCTTCTCCTCCCAAGCCAGGCCCCGCCCGCCCAGCTTCGCCTCCCGAGCCAGGCCCCGCCCGCCCAGCTTCCCCTCCCAGCCAGGCCCCGCCCGGCCAGCTTCCCCTCCCGATTCCGTCCCTGCCCGCCCAGCTTCCCCTCCCAGCCAGGCTCCGCCCGCCCAGTTTCTCCTCCCGTTCCCGGGCCCGCCCGCCCAGCTTCTCCTCCCAAGCCAGGCCCCGCCCGCCCAGCTTCTCCTCCCAGCCTGGCCCCGCCCGCCCAGCTTCTCCTCCTGAGCCCGGCCCCGCCCGCCCAGCTTCCCCTCCCAGCCTGGCCCCGCCTGCACCACTTCTCCTCATGAGCCAGGCCCCGCCCGCCCAACTTCTCCTTCCAAGCAAGGCCCCGCCCGCCCATGTTCCCCTCCCGAGGCAGGCGCCGCAGGCCCAGCTTCCCCTCCCAGCCTGGCCCCGCCTGCCCAGCTTCTCCTCAGGAGCCAAGCCCCGCCCGCCCAGCTTCCCCTCCCAGCTTGGCCCCGCCCGCCCAGCTTCCCCTCCCGAGTCCGTCCCTGCCCGCCCAGCTTCCCCTACCGAGCCAGGCCCCGCACGGCCAGATTCCCCTCCCGAGTCCGTCACTGCACGCCCAGCTTCCCCTCCCAGCCAGGCCCCGCCCGCCCAGTTTCTCCTCCCGTTCCCGGCCCCGCCCACCCAGCTTCTCCTCCCAAGCCAGGCCCCGCCTGCCCAGCTTCACATCCCAGCCTGGCCCCGCCCGCCCAGCTTCCCCTCCTAGCCTGGCCCCGCCCGGCCAGCTTCTCCTCCTGAGCCGGGCCCCGCCCTCCCAGCTTCCCCTCCCGATCCTGGCCCCGCCCGGCCAGCTTCCGCTCCCGAGTCCGTTCCTGCCCGCCCAGCTTCCCCTCCCAGCCAGGCCCCGCCCGCCCAGTTTCTCCTCCCGTTCCCGGCCCCGCCCGCCCAGCTTCCCCTCCCAGCCAGGCTCCGCACGCCCACCTTCCCCTCCCAGCTTGGCCCCGACCGCCCAGCTTCCCCTCCCCAGCCAGGCCCCGCCCGCCCAGCTTCCCCTCCCGAGTCCGGCCCCGCCCGCTCAGCTTCTCCTCCCAGCCTGGCCCCGCCCGCCCACCTTCCCCTCCCATCTTGGCCCCGACCCCCAGCTTCCCCTCCCAGCCTTGCCCCGCCCGCCCAGCTTCCCCTCCCAGCTTGGCCCCGCCCGCCCAGCTTCCCCTCCAGAGTCCGTCCCTGTCCGCCCAGCTTCCCCTACGGAGCCAGGCCCCGCACGGCCAGCTTCCCCTCCCGAGTCCGTCCCTGCCCGCCCAGCTTCCCCTCCCAGCCAGGCCCCGCCCGTCCAGCTTCTCCTCCCAAGCCAGGCCCCGCCTGCCCAGCTTCCCCTCCCAGCCTGGCCCCGCCCGCCCAGCTTCCCTTACCAGCCTGGCCCCGCCCGCCCAGCTTCTCCTCGTGAGCCAGGACCCGCCCGCCCAGCTTCTCCTCCCAAGCCAGGCCCCGCCCGCCCAGCTTCCCCTCCCAGCCTGGCCCCGCCCGCCCAGCTTCTCCTCCTGAGCCCGGCCCCGCCCTCCCAGCTTCCCCTCCCGATCCTGGCCCCGCCCGGCCAGCTTCCGCTCCCGAGTCCGTTCCTGCCCGCCCAGCTTCCCCTCCCAGCCAGGCCCCGCCCGCCCAGTTTCTCCTCCCGTTCCCGGCCCCGCCCGCCCAGCTTCTCCTCATGAGCCAGGCCCCGCCCGCCCTGCTTCCCCTCCCAGCCTGGCCCCGCCCGCCCAGCTTCCCCTCCCGAGCCCGGCCCCGCCCACCCAGCTTCTTCCCCCAAGTTGGCCCCGCCCGCCCATCTTCCCCTTCCGAGCCAGGACCCGCCCGCCCAGCTTCCCCTCCCAGCCAGGCTCCGCACGCCCAGCTTCCCCTCCCGAGTCCGGCCCCGCCCGCTCAGCTTCTCCTCCCAGCCTGGCCCCGCCCGCCCACCTTCCCCTCCCATCTTGGCCCCGACCCCCAGCTTCCCCTCCCAGCCTTGCCCCGCCCACCCAGCTTCCCCTCCCAGCCAGCCCCCGCCCGCCAAGATTCCCCTCCCAGCCTGGCCCCGCCCGCCCAGCTTCCCCTCCCAGCCTGGCCCCGCCCGCCTACATTCTCTTCCCGAGCCCGGCCCCGCCTTCCCAGCTTCCCCTCTCGAGCCCGGCCCCGCCCACCCAGCTTCTCCTCCCAGCCTGGCCCCGCCCGCCCAGCTTCCCCTCCCGAGTCCGGCCCCGCGCGCCCAGCTTCCCCTCCCAGCCTGGCCCCGCCCGCCCAGCTTCTCCTCCTGAGCCAGGCCCCGCCCGCCCAGCTTCTCCTCCCAAGCCAGGCCCCGCCCGCCGAGGTTCTCCTCCCAGCCTGGCCCCGACTGCCCAGCTTCTCCTCCCAAGCCAGGCCCCGCCCGCCCAGCTTCTCCTCCTGTGACGGCGCGTTGGGGGTTCCCCGTCTCCTGCACCCCGAAATGGCACAAACAGACTGTACCAGCCAGTGGAATTGAGGGTGGTTTATTGCTCCTCCAGCACAGCGCAGCACAGATGTAATCTGGTTACAGGAACTGGGCTAGGATGCCTCAGGCTTCCTTGAGATGGGGGAGACTGGGCCCCTAAAACTCCAGCTCCTCTCCCTAGGCTGTCTCATCCATCCTCACAGACAGCCACCAACCAACTAACCCACTTCCAGCCCTGCCCCCCAGCCAGGGCCGCATTCACCTTCCTTTGTTCCTCTCCATGGGGGGTGTCTGGCCACTGGTTCAACAAGTTTGTCCTTACCTCTGCCTAGTGAGGTTTTCCCTGCTGCGTCTTGCTCCAGACAGCAGAGGTCACCACATCCCAGCAAGTACCCCCACTACGTCACACCTCCCAAGCCAGGCCCCGCCCGCCCAGATTCTCCTCACGAGCCTGGCCCCGCCCGGCCAGCTTCCCCGCCGAGTCCGTCCCTGGCCGCCCAGCTTCCCCTCCCAGCCAGGCCCCGCCCGCCCAGTTTCTATTCCCGTTCCCGACCCCGCCCGCCCAGCTTCTCCTCCCAAGCCAGGCCCCGCCTGCCCAGCTTCCCTTCCCAGCCTCGCCCCACCCTCCCAGGTTCCCCTCCCAGCCTGGCCCCGCCCGCCCAGCTTCTCCTCGTGAGCCAGGACCCGCCCGACCAGCTTCTCCTCCCAGCCTGACCCCGCCCGCCGAGCTTCCCCTCCCAGCCTGGCCCCGCCCGCCCAGCTTCTCCTCGTGAGCCAGGCCCCGCCCGCCCAGCTTCTCCTCCCAAGCCAGGCCCCGCCCGACCACCTTCCCCTCCCAGCTTGGCCCCGCCCCCCCAGCTTCCCCTCCCGAGTCCGGCCCCGCCCACCCACTTTGTCTTCCCGAGCCCGGCCCCGCCTTCCCCTCCCGAGTGCGGCCCCGCCCGCCCAGCTTCCCCTCCCAGCCTGGCCCCGCCCGGCAAGCTTCTCCTCCCAGCCTGGACCAGCCTGCCCTGCTTCTGCTCCCAAGCCTGGCCCCGCCCGCCCAGCTTCCGCTCCCGAGGCCGTTCCTGCCCGCCCAGCTTCCCCTCCCTGCCAGGCCCCGCCCGGCCAGCTTCCCCTCCCAGCCTGGCCCCGCCCGGCCAGCTTCCCCTCCCCAGCCAGGCCCCGCCCGCCCAGCTTCCCCTCCCGAGTCCGGCCCCGCCCGCTCAGCTTCTCCTCCCAGCCAGGCCCCGCCCGCCCAGTTTCTCCTCCCGTTCCCGGCCCCGCCCGCCCAGCTTCCCCTCCCAGCCAGGCTCCGCACGCCCACCTTCCCCTCCCAGCTTGGCCCCGACCGCCCAGCTTCCCCTCCCCAGCCAGGCCCCGCCCGCCCAGCTTCCCCTCCCGAGTCCGGCCCCGCCCGCTCAGCTTCTCCTCCCAGCCTGGCCCCGCCCGCCCACCTTCCCCTCCCATCTTGGCCCCGACCCCCAGCTTCCCCTCCCAGCCTTGCCCCGCCCGCCCAGCTTCCCCTCCCAGCTTGGCCCCGCCCGCCCAGCTTCCCCTCCAGAGTCCGTCCCTGTCCGCCCAGCTTCCCCTACGGAGCCAGGCCCCGCACGGCCAGCTTCCCCTCCCGAGTCCGTCCCTGCCCGCCCAGCTTCCCCTCCCAGCCAGGCCCCGCCCGTCCAGCTTCTCCTCCCAAGCCAGGCCCCGCCTGCCCAGCTTCCCCTCCCAGCCTGGCCCCGCCCGCCCAGCTTCCCTTACCAGCCTGGCCCCGCCCGCCCAGCTTCTCCTCGGGAGCCAGGACCCGCCCGCCCAGCTTCTCCTCCCAAGCCAGGCCCCGCCCGCCCAGCTTCCCCTCCCAGCCTGGCCCCGCCCGCCCAGCTTCTCCTCCTGAGCCCGGCCCCGCCCTCCCAGCTTCCCCTCCCGATCCTGGCCCCGCCCGGCCAGCTTCCGCTCCCGAGTCCGTTCCTGCCCGCCCAGCTTCCCCTCCCAGCCAGGCCCCGCCCGCCCAGTTTCTCCTCCCGTTCCCGGCCCCGCCCGCCCAGCTTCTCCTCATGAGCCAGGCCCCGCCCGCCCTGCTTCCCCTCCCGAGCCCGGCCCCGCCCACCCAGCTTCTTCCCCCAAGTTGGCCCCGCCCGCCCATCTTCCCCTTCCGAGCCAGGACCCGCCCGCCCAGCTTCCCCTCCCAGCCAGGCTCCGCACGCCCACCTTCCCCTCCCAGCTTGGCCCCGACCGCCCAGCTTCCCCTCCCCAGCCAGGCCCCGCCCGCCCAGCTTCCCCTCCCGAGTCCGGCCCCGCCCGCTCAGCTTCTCCTCCCAGCCTGGCCCCGCCCGCCCACCTTCCCCTCCCATCTTGGCCCCGACCCCCAGCTTCCCCTCCCAGCCTTGCCCCGCCCACCCAGCTTCCCCTCCCAGCCAGCCCCCGCCCGCCAAGATTCCCCTCCCAGCCTGGCCCCGCCCGCCCAGCTTCCCCTCCCAGCCTGGCCCCGCCTGCCTACATTCTCTTCCCGAGCCCGGCCCCGCCTTCCCAGCTTCCCCTCTCGAGCCCGGCCCCGCCCACCCAGCTTCTCCTCCCAGCCTGGCCCCGCCCGCCCAGCTTCCCCTCCCGAGTCCGGCCCCGCGCGCCCAGCTTCCCCTCCCAGCCTGGCCCCGCCCGCCCAGCTTCTCCTCCTGAGCCAGGCCCCGCCCGCCCAGCTTCTCCTCCCAAGCCAGGCCCCGCCCGCCGAGGTTCTCCTCCCAGCCTGGCCCCGACTGCCCAGCTTCTCCTCCCAAGCCAGGCCCCGCCCGCCCAGCTTCTCCTCCTGTGACGGCGCGTTGGGGGTTCCCCGTCTCCTGCACCCCGAAATGGCACAAACAGACTGTACCAGCCAGTGGAATTGAGGGTGGTTTATTGCTCCTCCAGCACAGCGCAGCACAGATGTAATCTGGTTACAGGAACTGGGCTAGGATGCCTCAGGCTTCCTTGAGATGGGGGAGACTGGGCCCCTAAAACTCCAGCTCCTCTCCCTAGGCTGTCTCATCCATCCTCACAGACAGCCACCAACCAACTAACCCACTTCCAGCCCTGCCCCCCAGCCAGGGCCGCATTCACCTTCCTTTGTTCCTCTCCATGGGGGGTGTCTGGCCACTGGTTCAACAAGTTTGTCCTTACCTCTGCCTAGTGAGGTTTTCCCTGCTGCGTCTTGCTCCAGACAGCAGAGGTCACCACATCCCAGCAAGTACCCCCACTACGTCACACCTCCCAAGCCAGGCCCCGCCCGCCCAGATTCTCCTCACGAGCCTGGCCCCGCCCGGCCAGCTTCCCCGCCGAGTCCGTCCCTGGCCGCCCAGCTTCCCCTCCCAGCCTGGCCCCGCCCGGCCAGCTTGTACTCCTGAGCCCGGCCCCGCCCGCCCAGCTTCCCCTCCCGATCCTGGCCCCGCCCGGCCAGCTTCCGCTCCCGAGTCCGTTCCTGCCCGCCCAGCTTCCCCTCCCAGCCAGGCCCCGCCCGCCCAGTTTCTCCTCCCGTTCCCGGGCCCGCCCGCCCAGCTTCTCCTCCCAAGCCAGGCCCCGCCCGCCCAGCTTCCCCTCCCAGCCTGGCCCCGCCCGCCCAGCTTCCCCTTCCAGCCTGGCCCAGCCCGGCCAGCTTCTCCTCCTGAGCCCGGCCCCGCCCGCCCAGCTTCCCCTCCCGATCCTGGCCCCGCCCGGCCAGCTTCCGCTCCCGAGTGCGTTCCTGCCCGCCCAGCTTCCCCTCCCAGCCAGGCCCCGCCCGCCCAGTTTCTCCTCCCGTTCCCGGCCCCGCCCGCCCAGCTTCTCCTCATGAGCCAGGCCCCGCCCGCCCTGCTTCCCCTCCCAGCCTGGCCCCGCCCGCCCAGCTTCCCCTCCTAGCCTGGCCCCGCCCGCCCAGCTTCCCCTCCCAGCCTGGCTCCGCCTGCACCACTTCTCCTCATGAGCCAGGCCCCGCCCGCCCAACTTCTCCTCCGAAGCAAGGCCCCGCCCTCCCAGGTTCCCCTCCCGAGGCAGGCCCCGCAGGCCCAGCTTCCCCTCCCAGCCTGGCCCCGCCCGCCCAGCTTCACCTCCCGATTCCGTCCGTGCCCTCCCAGCTTCCCCTCCCAGCCAGGCTCCGCCCGCCCAGTTTCTCCTCCCGTTCCCGGGCCCGCCCGCCCAGCTTCTCCTCCCAAGCCAGGCCCCGCCCGCCCAGCTTCCCCTCCCAGCCTGGCCCCGCCCGCCAAGCTTCCCCTCCCAGCCTGGCCCCGCTTGCCCAGCTTCTCCTCCGGAGCCAAGCCCCGCCCGCCCAGCTTCCCCTCCAAGCTTGGCTCCGCCCGCCCAGCTTCCCCTCCCGAGTCTGTCCCTGCCCGCCCAGCTTCCCCTACCGTGCCAGGCCCCGCACGGCCAGCTTCCCCTCCCGAGTCCGTCCCTGCCCGCCCAGCTTCTCCTCCTGAGCCCGGCCCCGCCCTCCCAGCTTCCCCTCCCGATCCTGGCCCCGCCCGGCCAGCTTCCGCTCCCGAGTCCGTTCCTGCCCGCCCAGCTTCCCCTCCCAGCCAGGCCCCGCCCGCCCAGTTTCTCCTCCCGTTCCCGGCCCCGCCCGCCCAGCTTCTCCTCATGAGCCAGGCCCCGCCCGCCCTGCTTCCCCTCCCGAGCCCGGCCCCGCCCACCCAGCTTCTTCCCCCAAGTTGGCCCCGCCCGCCCATCTTCCCCTTCCGAGCCAGGACCCGCCCGCCCAGCTTCCCCTCCCAGCCAGGCTCCGCACGCCCACCTTCCCCTCCCAGCTTGGCCCCGACCGCCCAGCTTCCCCTCCCCAGCCAGGCCCCGCCCGCCCAGCTTCCCCTCCCGAGTCCGGCCCCGCCCGCTCAGCTTCTCCTCCCAGCCTGGCCCCGCCCGCCCACCTTCCCCTCCCATCTTGGCCCCGACCCCCAGCTTCCCCTCCCAGCCTTGCCCCGCCCACCCAGCTTCCCCTCCCAGCCAGCCCCCGCCCGCCAAGATTCCCCTCCCAGCCTGGCCCCGCCCGCCCAGCTTCCCCTCCCAGCCTGGCCCCGCCCGCCTACATTCTCTTCCCGAGCCCGGCCCCGCCTTCCCAGCTTCCCCTCTCGAGCCCGGCCCCGCCCACCCAGCTTCTCCTCCCAGCCTGGCCCCGCCCGCCCAGCTTCCCCTCCCGAGTCCGGCCCCGCGCGCCCAGCTTCCCCTCCCAGCCTGGCCCCGCCCGCCCAGCTTCTCCTCCTGAGCCAGGCCCCGCCCGCCCAGCTTCTCCTCCCAAGCCAGGCCCCGCCCGCCGAGGTTCTCCTCCCAGCCTGGCCCCGACTGCCCAGCTTCTCCTCCCAAGCCAGGCCCCGCCCGCCCAGCTTCTCCTCCTGTGACGGCGCGTTGGGGGTTCCCCGTCTCCTGCACCCCGAAATGGCACAAACAGACTGTACCAGCCAGTGGAATTGAGGGTGGTTTATTGCTCCTCCAGCACAGCGCAGCACAGATGTAATCTGGTTACAGGAACTGGGCTAGGATGCCTCAGGCTTCCTTGAGATGGGGGAGACTGGGCCCCTAAAACTCCAGCTCCTCTCCCTAGGCTGTCTCATCCATCCTCACAGACAGCCACCAACCAACTAACCCACTTCCAGCCCTGCCCCCCAGCCAGGGCCGCATTCACCTTCCTTTGTTCCTCTCCATGGGGGGTGTCTGGCCACTGGTTCAACAAGTTTGTCCTTACCTCTGCCTAGTGAGGTTTTCCCTGCTGCGTCTTGCTCCAGACAGCAGAGGTCACCACATCCCAGCAAGTACCCCCACTACGTCACACCTCCCAAGCCAGGCCCCGCCCGCCCAGATTCTCCTCACGAGCCTGGCCCCGCCTGGCCAGCTTCCCCGCCGAGTCCGTCCCTGGCCGCCCAGCTTCCCCTCCCAGCCAGGCCCCGCCCGCCCAGTTTCTATTCCCGTTCCCGACCCCGCCCGCCCAGCTTCTCCTCCCAAGCCAGGCCCCGCCTGCCCAGCTTCCCTTCCCAGCCTCGCCCCACCCTCCCAGGTTCCCCTCCCAGCCTGGCCCCGCCCGCCCAGCTTCTCCTCGTGAGCCAGGACCCGCCCGACCAGCTTCTCCTCCCAGCCTGACCCCGCCCGCCGAGCTTCCCCTCCCAGCCTGGCCCCGCCCGCCCAGCTTCTCCTCGTGAGCCAGGCCCCGCCCGCCCAGCTTCTCCTCCCAAGCCAGGCCCCGCCCGACCACCTTCCCCTCCCAGCTTGGCCCCGCCCCCCCAGCTTCCCCTCCCGAGTCCGGCCCCGCCCACCCACTTTGTCTTCCCGAGCCCGGCCCCGCCTTCCCCTCCCGAGTGCGGCCCCGCCCGCCCAGCTTCCCCTCCCAGCCTGGCCCCGCCCGGCAAGCTTCTCCTCCCAGCCTGGACCAGCCTGCCCTGCTTCTGCTCCCAAGCCTGGCCCCGCCCGCCCAGCTTCCGCTCCCGAGGCCGTTCCTGCCCGCCCAGCTTCCCCTCCCAGCCAGGCCCCGCCCGGCCAGCTTCCCCTCCCGTTCCCGGGCCCGCCCGCCCAGCTTCTCCTCCCAAGCCAGGCCCCGCCCGCCCAGCTTCCCCTCCCAGCCTGGCCCCGCCCGGCCAGCTTGTACTCCTGAGCCCGGCCCCGCCCGCCCAGCTTCCCCTCCCGATCCTGGCCCCGCCCGGCCAGCTTCCGCTCCCGAGTCCGTTCCTGCCCGCCCAGCTTCCCCTCCCAGCCAGGCCCCGCCCGCCCAGTTTCTCCTCCCGTTCCCGGGCCCGCCCGCCCAGCTTCTCCTCCCAAGCCAGGCCCCGCCCGCCCAGCTTCCCCTCCCAGCCTGGCCCCGCCCGCCCAGCTTCCCCTTCCAGCCTGGCCCAGCCCGGCCAGCTTCTCCTCCTGAGCCCGGCCCCGCCCGCCCAGCTTCCCCTCCCGATCCTGGCCCCGCCCGGCCAGCTTCCGCTCCCGAGTGCGTTCCTGCCCGCCCAGCTTCCCCTCCCAGCCAGGCCCCGCCCGCCCAGTTTCTCCTCCCGTTCCCGGCCCCGCCCGCCCAGCTTCTCCTCATGAGCCAGGCCCCGCCCGCCCTGCTTCCCCTCCCAGCCTGGCCCCGCCCGCCCAGCTTCCCCTCCTAGCCTGGCCCCGCCCGCCCAGCTTCCCCTCCCAGCCTGGCTCCGCCTGCACCACTTCTCCTCATGAGCCAGGCCCCGCCCGCCCAACTTCTCCTCCGAAGCAAGGCCCCGCCCTCCCAGGTTCCCCTCCCGAGGCAGGCCCCGCAGGCCCAGCTTCCCCTCCCAGCCTGGCCCCGCCCGCCCAGCTTCACCTCCCGATTCCGTCCGTGCCCTCCCAGCTTCCCCTCCCAGCCAGGCTCCGCCCGCCCAGTTTCTCCTCCCGTTCCCGGGCCCGCCCGCCCAGCTTCTCCTCCCAAGCCAGGCCCCGCCCGCCCAGCTTCCCCTCCCAGCCTGGCCCCGCCCGCCAAGCTTCCCCTCCCAGCCTGGCCCCGCTTGCCCAGCTTCTCCTCCGGAGCCAAGCCCCGCCCGCCCAGCTTCCCCTCCCAGCTTGGCTCCGCCCGCCCAGCTTCCCCTCCCGAGTCTGTCCCTGCCCGCCCAGCTTCCCCTACCGTGCCAGGCCCCGCACGGCCAGCTTCCCCTCCCGAGTCCGTCCCTGCCCGCCCAGCTTCCCCTCCCAGCCTGGCCCCGCCCGCCTAGCTTGTCCTCATGAGCCAGGCCCCGCCCGCCCAGCTTCTCCTCCAAAGCCAGGCCCCGCCCGACCACCTTCCCCTCCCAGCCTGGCCCCGCCCCCCCAGATTCCCTTCCCAGCCTAGCCCCGCCTTCCCGGCTTCCCCTCCCGAGTCCGGCCCCGCCCGCCCAGCTTCCCCTCCCAGCCAGGCTCCGCCCGCCCAGATTCTCCTCCCGTTCCCGGGCCCGCCCGCCCAGCTTCTCCTCCCAAGCCAGGCCCCGCCCGCCCAGCTTCCCCTCCCAGCCTTGCCCCGCCCGCCCAGCTTCCCCTCCCAGCCATGCCCCGCCCGCCCAGCTTCCCCTCCCAGCTTGGCTCCGCCCGCCCAGCTTCCCCTCCCGAGTCCGTCCCTGCCCGCCCAGCTTCCCCTACCGAGCCAGGCCCCGCACGGCCAGCTTCCCCTCCCGAGTCCGTCCCTGCCCGCCCAGCTTCCCCTCCCAGCCTTGCCCCGCCCGCCCAGCTTCCCCTCCCAGCCAAGCCCCGCCCGCCCAGCTTCCCCTCCCAGCTTGGCTCCGCCCGCCCAGCTTCCCCTCCCGAGTCCGTCCCTGCCCGCCCAGCTTCCCCTACCGAGCCAGGCCCCGCACGGCCAGCTTCCCCTCCCGAGTCCGTCCCTGCCCGCCCAGCTTCCCCTCCCAGCCAGGCCCCGCCCGCCCAGCTTCTCTTCCCAAGCCAGGCCCCGCCCGACCACCTTCCGCTCCCAGCCTGGCCCCGCCCCCCCAGATTCCCTTCCCAGCCTAGCCCCGCCTTCCCGGCTTCCCCTCCCGAGTCCGGCCCCGCCCGCCCAGCTTACCCTCCCAGCCTGGCCCCGCCCGGCCAGCTTCTCCTCGCAGCCTGGCCCCGCCCGCCCAGCTTCTCCTCCCAGCCTGGCCCCGCCCGCCCAGCTTCTCCTCCTGAGCCCGGCCCCGCCCGCCCAGCTTCCCCTCCCAGCCTGGCCCCGCCTGCACCACTTCTCCTCATGAGCCAGGCCCCGCCCGCCCAACTTCTCCTTCCAAGCAAGGCCCCGCCCGCCCAGGTTCCCCTCCCGAGGCAGGCCCCGCAGGCCCAGCTTCCCCTCCCAGCCTGGCCCCGCCCGCCCAGCTTCTCCTCCCAAGCCAGGCCCCGCCCGACCACCTTCCCCTCCCAGCTTGGCCCCGCCCCCCCAGCTTCCCCTCCCTGCCTGGCCCCGCTCGACCAGCTTCCCCTCCCGAGTCCGGCCCCGCCCGCCCAGCTTCCCCTCCCAGCCTGGCCCCGCCCGGCCAGCTTCTCCTCCCAGCCTGGACCAGCCTGCCCAGCTTCTGCTCCCAAGCCTGGCCCCGCCCGCCCAGCTTCCGCTCCCAGCCTGGCCCCGCCCGGCCAGCTTCTCCTCCTGGGCCCGGCCCCGCCCGCCCAACTTCTCCTCCCAAGCCAGGCCCCGCCCGCCCAGCTTCTCCTCCCGAGCCTGGCCCCGCCCGGCCAGCTTCCCCCCCCCGAGTCCGTCCGTGCCCGCCCAGCTTCCCCTCCCAGCCAGACCCCGCCCGCCCAGTTTCTCCTCCCGTTCCCGGGCCCGCCCGCCCAGCTTCTCCTCCCAAGCCAGGCCCCGCCCGCCCAGCTTCGCCTCCCGAGCCAGGCCCCGCCCGCCCAGCTTCCCCTCCCAGCCAGGCCCCGCCCGGCCAGCTTCCCCTCCCGATTCCGTCCCTGCCCGCCCAGCTTCCCCTCCCAGCCAGGCTCCGCCCGCCCAGTTTCTCCTCCCGTTCCCGGGCCCGCCCGCCCAGCTTCTCCTCCCAAGCCAGGCCCCGCCCGCCCAGCTTCTCCTCCCAGCCTGGCCCCGCCCGCCCAGCTTCTCCTCCTGAGCCCGGCCCCGCCCGCCCAGCTTCCCCTCCCAGCCTGGCCCCGCCTGCACCACTTCTCCTCATGAGCCAGGCCCCGCCCGCCCAACTTCTCCTTCCAAGCAAGGCCCCGCCCGCCCAGGTTCCCCTCCCGAGGCAGGCGCCGCAGGCCCAGCTTCCCCTCCCAGCCTGGCCCCGCCTGCCCAGCTTCTCCTCAGGAGCCAAGCCCCGCCCGCCCAGCTTCCCCTCCCAGCTTGGCCCCGCCCGCCCAGCTTCCCCTCCCGAGTCCGTCCCTGCCCGCCCAGCTTCCCCTACCGAGCCAGGCCCCGCACGGCCAGATTCCCCTCCCGAGTCCGTCACTGCACGCCCAGCTTCCCCTCCCAGCCAGGCCCCGCCCGCCCAGTTTCTCCTCCCGTTCCCGGCCCCGCCCACCCAGCTTCTCCTCCCAAGCCAGGCCCCGCCTGCCCAGCTTCACATCCCAGCCTGGCCCCGCCCGCCCAGCTTCCCCTCCTAGCCTGGCCCCGCCCGCCCAGCTTCCCCTCCCAGCCTGGCCCCGCCTGCACAGCATCTCCTCATGAGCCAGGCCCCGCCCGCCCAACTTCTCCTCCCAAGAAAGTCCCCGCCCGCCCAGCTTCACCTCCCGAGGCAGGCCCCGCAGGCCCAGCTTCCCCTCCCAGCCTGGCCCCGCCTGCTCAGCTTCTCCTCCGGAGCCAAGCCCCGCCCGCCCAGCTTCCCCTCCCAGCTTGGCCCCGCCCGCCCAGCTTCCCCTCCAGAGTCCGTCCCTGCCCGCCCAGCTTCCCCTACGGAGCCCGGCCCCGCACGGCCAGCTTCCCCTCCCAGCCTGGCCCCGCCTGCACCACTTCTCCTCATGAGCCAGGC
This sequence comes from Pelodiscus sinensis, assembly GCF_052426305.1. Classification (NCBI taxonomy): domain Eukaryota; kingdom Metazoa; phylum Chordata; order Testudines; family Trionychidae; genus Pelodiscus; species Pelodiscus sinensis. The sequence continues at coordinate 10,505,185 of NC_143069.1, read as the reverse complement.
CCCGCCCGCCCAACTTCTCCTTCCAAGCAAGGCCCCGCCCGCCCAGGTTCCCCTCCCGAGGCAGGCCCCGCAGGCCCAGCTTCCCCTCCCAGCCTGGCCCCGCCCGCCCAGCTTCTCCTCCCAAGCCAGGCCCCGCCCGACCACCTTCCCCTCCCAGCTTGGCCCCGCCCCCCCAGCTTCCCCTCCCTGCCTGGCCCCGCTCGACCAGCTTCCCCTCCCGAGTCCGGCCCCGCCCGCCCAGCTTCCCCTCCCAGCCTGGCCCCGCCCGGCCAGCTTCTCCTCCCAGCCTGGACCAGCCTGCCCAGCTTCTGCTCCCAAGCCTGGCCCCGCCCGCCCAGCTTCCGCTCCCAGCCTGGCCCCGCCCGGCCAGCTTCTCCTCCTGGGCCCGGCCCCGCCCGCCCAGCTTCTCCTCCTGGGCCCGGCCCCGCCCGCCCAGCTTCTCCTCCCGAGCCTGGCCCCGCCCGGCCAGCTTCCCCCCCCGAGTCCGTCCGTGCCCGCCCAGCTTCCCCTCCCAGCCAGACCCCGCCCGCCCAGTTTCTCCTCCCGTTCCCGGGCCCGCCCGCCCAGCTTCTCCTCCCAAGCCAGGCCCCGCCCGCCCAGCTTCGCCTCCCGAGCCAGGCCCCGCCCGCCCAGCTTCCCCTCCCAGCCAGGCCCCGCCCGGCCAGCTTCCCCCCCCGAGTCCGTCCGTGCCCGCCCAGCTTCCCCTCCCAGCCAGACCCCGCCCGCCCAGTTTCTCCTCCCGTTCCCGGGCCCGCCCGCCCAGCTTCTCCTCCCAAGCCAGGCCCCGCCCGCCCAGCTTCGCCTCCCGAGCCAGGCCCCGCCCGCCCAGCTTCCCCTCCCAGCCAGGCCCCGCCCGGCCAGCTTCCCCTCCCGATTCCGTCCCTGCCCGCCCAGCTTCCCCTCCCAGCCAGGCTCCGCCCGCCCAGTTTCTCCTCCCGTTCCCGGGCCCGCCCGCCCAGCTTCTCCTCCCAAGCCAGGCCCCGCCCGCCCAGCTTCTGCTCCCAGCCTGGCCCCGCCCGCCCAGCTTCTCCTCCTGAGCCCGGCCCCGCCCGCCCAGCTTCCCCTCCCAGCCTGGCCCCGCCTGCACCACTTCTCCTCATGAGCCAGGCCCCGCCCGCCCAACTTCTCCTTCCAAGCAAGGCCCCGCCCGCCCAGGTTCCCCTCCCGAGGCAGGCGCCGCAGGCCCAGCTTCCCCTCCCAGCCTGGCCCCGCCTGCCCAGCTTCTCCTCAGGAGCCAAGCCCCGCCCGCCCAGCTTCCCCTCCCAGCTTGGCCCCGCCCGCCCAGCTTCCCCTCCCGAGTCCGTCCCTGCCCGCCCAGCTTCCCCTACCGAGCCAGGCCCCGCACGGCCAGATTCCCCTCCCGAGTCCGTCACTGCACGCCCAGCTTCCCCTCCCAGCCAGGCCCCGCCCGCCCAGTTTCTCCTCCCGTTCCCGGCCCCGCCCACCCAGCTTCTCCTCCCAAGCCAGGCCCCGCCTGCCCAGCTTCACATCCCAGCCTGGCCCCGCCCGCCCAGCTTCCCCTCCTAGCCTGGCCCCGCCCGCCCAGCTTCCCCTCCCAGCCTGGCCCCGCCTGCACAGCATCTCCTCATGAGCCAGGCCCCGCCCGCCCAACTTCTCCTCCCAAGAAAGTCCCCGCCCGCCCAGCTTCACCTCCCGAGGCAGGCCCCGCAGGCCCAGCTTCCCCTCCCAGCCTGGCCCCGCCTGCTCAGCTTCTCCTCCGGAGCCAAGCCCCGCCCGCCCAGCTTCCCCTCCCAGCTTGGCCCCGCCCGCCCAGCTTCCCCTCCAGAGTCCGTCCCTGCCCGCCCAGCTTCCCCTACGGAGCCCGGCCCCGCACGGCCAGCTTCCCCTCCCAGCCTGGCCCCGCCTGCACCACTTCTCCTCATGAGCCAGGCCCCGCCCGCCCAACTTCTCCTTCCAAGCAAGGCCCCGCCCGCCCAGGTTCCCCTCCCGAGGCAGGCCCCGCAGGCCCAGCTTCCCCTCCCAGCCTGGCCCCGCCCGCCCAGCTTCTCCTCCCAAGCCAGGCCCCGCCCGACCACCTTCCCCTCCCAGCTTGGCCCCGCCCCCCCAGCTTCCCCTCCCTGCCTGGCCCCGCTCGACCAGCTTCCCCTCCCGAGTCCGGCCCCGCCCGCCCAGCTTCCCCTCCCAGCCTGGCCCCGCCCGGCCAGCTTCTCCTCCCAGCCTGGACCAGCCTGCCCAGCTTCTGCTCCCAAGCCTGGCCCCGCCCGCCCAGCTTCCGCTCCCAGCCTGGCCCCGCCCGGCCAGCTTCTCCTCCTGGGCCCGGCCCCGCCCGCCCAGCTTCTCCTCCTGGGCCCGGCCCCGCCCGCCCAGCTTCTCCTCCCGAGCCTGGCCCCGCCCGGCCAGCTTCCCCCCCCGAGTCCGTCCGTGCCCGCCCAGCTTCCCCTCCCAGCCAGACCCCGCCCGCCCAGTTTCTCCTCCCGTTCCCGGGCCCGCCCGCCCAGCTTCTCCTCCCAAGCCAGGCCCCGCCCGCCCAGCTTCGCCTCCCGAGCCAGGCCCCGCCCGCCCAGCTTCCCCTCCCAGCCAGGCCCCGCCCGGCCAGCTTCCCCCCCCGAGTCCGTCCGTGCCCGCCCAGCTTCCCCTCCCAGCCAGACCCCGCCCGCCCAGTTTCTCCTCCCGTTCCCGGGCCCGCCCGCCCAGCTTCTCCTCCCAAGCCAGGCCCCGCCCGCCCAGCTTCGCCTCCCGAGCCAGGCCCCGCCCGCCCAGCTTCCCCTCCCAGCCAGGCCCCGCCCGGCCAGCTTCCCCTCCCGATTCCGTCCCTGCCCGCCCAGCTTCCCCTCCCAGCCAGGCTCCGCCCGCCCAGTTTCTCCTCCCGTTCCCGGGCCCGCCCGCCCAGCTTCTCCTCCCAAGCCAGGCCCCGCCCGCCCAGCTTCTCCTCCCAGCCTGGCCCCGCCCGCCCAGCTTCTCCTCCTGAGCCCGGCCCCGCCCGCCCAGCTTCCCCTCCCAGCCTGGCCCCGCCTGCACCACTTCTCCTCATGAGCCAGGCCCCGCCCGCCCAACTTCTCCTTCCAAGCAAGGCCCCGCCCGCCCAGGTTCCCCTCCCGAGGCAGGCGCCGCAGGCCCAGCTTCCCCTCCCAGCCTGGCCCCGCCTGCCCAGCTTCTCCTCAGGAGCCAAGCCCCGCCCGCCCAGCTTCCCCTCCCAGCTTGGCCCCGCCCGCCCAGCTTCCCCTCCCGAGTCCGTCCCTGCCCGCCCAGCTTCCCCTACCGAGCCAGGCCCCGCACGGCCAGATTCCCCTCCCGAGTCCGTCACTGCACGCCCAGCTTCCCCTCCCAGCCAGGCCCCGCCCGCCCAGTTTCTCCTCCCGTTCCCGGCCCCGCCCACCCAGCTTCTCCTCCCAAGCCAGGCCCCGCCTGCCCAGCTTCACATCCCAGCCTGGCCCCGCCCGCCCAGCTTCCCCTCCTAGCCTGGCCCCGCCCGCCCAGCTTCCCCTCCCAGCCTGGCCCCGCCTGCACAGCATCTCCTCATGAGCCAGGCCCCGCCCGCCCAACTTCTCCTCCCAAGAAAGTCCCCGCCGGCCCAGCTTCACCTCCCGAGGCAGGCCCCGCAGGCCCAGCTTCCCCTCCCAGCCTGGCCCCGCCTGCTCAGCTTCTCCTCCGGAGCCAAGCCCCGCCCGCCCAGCTTCCCCTCCCAGCTTGGCCCCGCCCGCCCAGCTTCCCCTCCAGAGTCCGTCCCTGCCCGCCCAGCTTCCCCTACGGAGCCCGGCCCCGCACGGCCAGCTTCCCCTCCCGAGTCCGTCCCTGCCCGCCCAGCTTCCCCTCCCAGCCAGGCCCCGCCCGCCCAGTTTCTCCTCCCGTTCCCGGCCCCGCCCGTCCAGCTTCTCCTCCCAAGCCAGGCCCCGTTTGCCCTGCTTCCCCTCCCAGCCTGGGCCCGCCCGCCCAGCTTCCCTTACCAGCCTGGCCCCGCCCGCCCAGCTTCTCCTCGTGAGCCAGGACCCGCCCGCCCAGCTTCTCCTCCCAAGCCAGGCCCCGCCCGCCCAGCTTCCCCTCCCAGCCTGGCCCCGCCCGGCCAGCTTCTCCTCCTGAGCCGGGCCCCGCCCTCCCAGCTTCCCCTCCCGATCCTGGCCCCGCCCGGCCAGCTTCCGCTCCCGAGTCCGTTCCTGCCCGCCCAGCTTCCCCTCCCAGCCAGGCCCCGCCCGCCCAGTTTCTCCTCCCGTTCCCGGCCCCGCCCGCCCAGCTTCCCCTCCCAGCCAGGCTCCGCACGCCCACCTTCCCCTCCCAGCTTGGCCCCGACCGCCCAGCTTCCCCTCCCCAGCCAGGCCCCGCCCGCCCAGCTTCCCCTCCCGAGTCCGGCCCCGCCCGCTCAGCTTCTCCTCCCAGCCTGGCCCCGCCCGCCCACCTTCCCCTCCCATCTTGGCCCCGACCCCCAGCTTCCCCTCCCAGCCTTGCCCCGCCCGCCCAGCTTCCCCTCCCAGCTTGGCCCCGCCCGCCCAGCTTCCCCTCCAGAGTCCGTCCCTGCCCGCCCAGCTTCCCCTACGGAGCCAGGCCCCGCACGGCCAGCTTCCCCTCCCGAGTCCGTCCCTGCCCGCCCAGCTTCCCCTCCCAGCCAGGCCCCGCCCGCCCAGTTTCTCCTCCCGTTCCCGGCCCCGCCCGTCCAGCTTCTCCTCCCAAGCCAGGCCCCGCCTGCCCAGCTTCCCCTCCCAGCCTGGCCCCGCCCGCCCAGCTTCCCTTACCAGCCTGGACCAGCCTGCCCAGCTTCTGCTCCCAAGCCTGGCCCCGCCCGCCCAGCTTCCGCTCCCAGCCTGGCCCCGCCCGGCCAGCTTCTCCTCCTGGGCCCGGCCCCGCCCGCCCAGCTTCTCCTCCTGGGCCCGGCCCCGCCCGCCCAGCTTCTCCTCCCGAGCCTGGCCCCGCCCGGCCAGCTTCCCCCCCCGAGTCCGTCCGTGCCCGCCCAGCTTCCCCTCCCAGCCAGACCCCGCCCGCCCAGTTTCTCCTCCCGTTCCCGGGCCCGCCCGCCCAGCTTCTCCTCCCAAGCCAGGCCCCGCCCGCCCAGCTTCGCCTCCCGAGCCAGGCCCCGCCCGCCCAGCTTCCCCTCCCAGCCAGGCCCCGCCCGGCCAGCTTCCCCCCCCGAGTCCGTCCGTGCCCGCCCAGCTTCCCCTCCCAGCCAGACCCCGCCCGCCCAGTTTCTCCTCCCGTTCCCGGGCCCGCCCGCCCAGCTTCTCCTCCCAAGCCAGGCCCCGCCCGCCCAGCTTCGCCTCCCGAGCCAGGCCCCGCCCGCCCAGCTTCCCCTCCCAGCCAGGCCCCGCCCGGCCAGCTTCCCCTCCCGATTCCGTCCCTGCCCGCCCAGCTTCCCCTCCCAGCCAGGCTCCGCCCGCCCAGTTTCTCCTCCCGTTCCCGGGCCCGCCCGCCCAGCTTCTCCTCCCAAGCCAGGCCCCGCCCGCCCAGCTTCTCCTCCCAGCCTGGCCCCGCCCGCCCAGCTTCTCCTCCTGAGCCCGGCCCCGCCCGCCCAGCTTCCCCTCCCAGCCTGGCCCCGCCTGCACCACTTCTCCTCATGAGCCAGGCCCCGCCCGCCCAACTTCTCCTTCCAAGCAAGGCCCCGCCCGCCCAGGTTCCCCTCCCGAGGCAGGCGCCGCAGGCCCAGCTTCCCCTCCCAGCCTGGCCCCGCCTGCCCAGCTTCTCCTCAGGAGCCAAGCCCCGCCCGCCCAGCTTCCCCTCCCAGCTTGGCCCCGCCCGCCCAGCTTCCCCTCCCGAGTCCGTCCCTGCCCGCCCAGCTTCCCCTACCGAGCCAGGCCCCGCACGGCCAGATTCCCCTCCCGAGTCCGTCACTGCACGCCCAGCTTCCCCTCCCAGCCAGGCCCCGCCCGCCCAGTTTCTCCTCCCGTTCCCGGCCCCGCCCACCCAGCTTCTCCTCCCAAGCCAGGCCCCGCCTGCCCAGCTTCACATCCCAGCCTGGCCCCGCCCGCCCAGCTTCCCCTCCTAGCCTGGCCCCGCCCGCCCAGCTTCCCCTCCTAGCCTGGCCCCGCCCGCCCAGCTTCCCCTCCCAGCCTGGCCCCGCCTGCACAGCATCTCCTCATGAGCCAGGCCCCGCCCGCCCAACTTCTCCTCCCAAGAAAGTCCCCGCCGGCCCAGCTTCACCTCCCGAGGCAGGCCCCGCAGGCCCAGCTTCCCCTCCCAGCCTGGCCCCGCCTGCTCAGCTTCTCCTCCGGAGCCAAGCCCCGCCCGCCCAGCTTCCCCTCCCAGCTTGGCCCCGCCCGCCCAGCTTCCCCTCCAGAGTCCGTCCCTGCCCGCCCAGCTTCCCCTACGGAGCCCGGCCCCGCACGGCCAGCTTCCCCTCCCGAGTCCGTCCCTGCCCGCCCAGCTTCCCCTCCCAGCCAGGCCCCGCCCGCCCAGTTTCTCCTCCCGTTCCCGGCCCCGCCCGTCCAGCTTCTCCTCCCAAGCCAGGCCCCGTTTGCCCTGCTTCCCCTCCCAGCCTGGGCCCGCCCGCCCAGCTTCCCTTACCAGCCTGGCCCCGCCCGCCCAGCTTCTCCTCGTGAGCCAGGACCCGCCCGCCCAGCTTCTCCTCCCAAGCCAGGCCCCGCCCGCCCAGCTTCCCCTCCCAGCCTGGCCCCGCCCGGCCAGCTTCTCCTCCTGAGCCGGGCCCCGCCCTCCCAGCTTCCCCTCCCGATCCTGGCCCCGCCCGGCCAGCTTCCGCTCCCGAGTCCGTTCCTGCCCGCCCAGCTTCCCCTCCCAGCCAGGCCCCGCCCGCCCAGTTTCTCCTCCCGTTCCCGGCCCCGCCCGCCCAGCTTCCCCTCCCAGCCAGGCTCCGCACGCCCACCTTCCCCTCCCAGCTTGGCCCCGACCGCCCAGCTTCCCCTCCCCAGCCAGGCCCCGCCCGCCCAGCTTCCCCTCCCGAGTCCGGCCCCGCCCGCTCAGCTTCTCCTCCCAGCCTGGCCCCGCCCGCCCACCTTCCCCTCCCATCTTGGCCCCGACCCCCAGCTTCCCCTCCCAGCCTTGCCCCGCCCGCCCAGCTTCCCCTCCCAGCTTGGCCCCGCCCGCCCAGCTTCCCCTCCAGAGTCCGTCCCTGCCCGCCCAGCTTCCCCTACGGAGCCAGGCCCCGCACGGCCAGCTTCCCCTCCCGAGTCCGTCCCTGCCCGCCCAGCTTCCCCTCCCAGCCAGGCCCCGCCCGCCCAGTTTCTCCTCCCGTTCCCGGCCCCGCCCGTCCAGCTTCTCCTCCCAAGCCAGGCCCCGCCTGCCCAGCTTCCCCTCCCAGCCTGGCCCCGCCCGCCCAGCTTCCCTTACCAGCCTGGCCCCGCCCGCCCAGCTTCTCCTCGTGAGCCAGGACCCGCCCGCCCAGCTTCTCCTCCCAAGCCAGGCCCCGCCCGCCCAGCTTCCCCTCCCAGCCTGGCCCCGCCCGCCCAGCTTCTCCTCCTGAGCCCGGCCCCGCCCTCCCAGCTTCCCCTCCCGATCCTGGCCCCGCCCGGCCAGCTTCCGCTCCCGAGTCCGTTCCTGCCCGCCCAGCTTCCCCTCCCAGCCAGGCCCCGCCCGCCCAGTTTCTCCTCCCGTTCCCGGCCCCGCCCGCCCAGCTTCTCCTCATGAGCCAGGCCCCGCCCGCCCTGCTTCCCCTCCCAGCCTGGCCCCGCCCGCCCAGCTTCCCCTCCCGAGCCCGGCCCCGCCCACCCAGCTTCTTCCCCCAAGTTGGCCCCGCCCGCCCATCTTCCCCTTCCGAGCCAGGACCCGCCCGCCCAGCTTCCCCTCCCAGCCAGGCTCCGCACGCCCACCTTCCCCTCCCAGCTTGGCCCCGACCGCCCAGCTTCCCCTCCCCAGCCAGGCCCCGCCCGCCCAGCTTCCCCTCCCGAGTCCGGCCCCGCCCGCTCAGCTTCTCCTCCCAGCCTGGCCCCGCCCGCCCACCTTCCCCTCCCATCTTGGCCCCGACCCCCAGCTTCCCCTCCCAGCCTTGCCCCGCCCACCCAGCTTCCCCTCCCAGCCAGCCCCCGCCCGCCAAGATTCCCCTCCCAGCCTGGCCCCGCCCGCCCAGCTTCCCCTCCCAGCCTGGCCCCGCCCGCCTACATTCTCTTCCCGAGCCCGGCCCCGCCTTCCCAGCTTCCCCTCTCGAGCCCGGCCCCGCCCACCCAGCTTCTCCTCCCAGCCTGGCCCCGCCCGCCCAGCTTCCCCTCCCGAGTCCGGCCCCGCGCGCCCAGCTTCCCCTCCCAGCCTGGCCCCGCCCGCCCAGCTTCTCCTCCTGAGCCAGGCCCCGCCCGCCCAGCTTCTCCTCCCAAGCCAGGCCCCGCCCGCCGAGGTTCTCCTCCCAGCCTGGCCCCGACTGCCCAGCTTCTCCTCCCAAGCCAGGCCCCGCCCGCCCAGCTTCTCCTCCTGTGACGGCGCGTTGGGGGTTCCCCGTCTCCTGCACCCCGAAATGGCACAAACAGACTGTACCAGCCAGTGGAATTGAGGGTGGTTTATTGCTCCTCCAGCACAGCGCAGCACAGATGTAATCTGGTTACAGGAACTGGGCTAGGATGCCTCAGGCTTCCTTGAGATGGGGGAGACTGGGCCCCTAAAACTCCAGCTCCTCTCCCTAGGCTGTCTCATCCATCCTCACAGACAGCCACCAACCAACTAACCCACTTCCAGCCCTGCCCCCCAGCCAGGGCCGCATTCACCTTCCTTTGTTCCTCTCCATGGGGGGTGTCTGGCCACTGGTTCAACAAGTTTGTCCTTACCTCTGCCTAGTGAGGTTTTCCCTGCTGCGTCTTGCTCCAGACAGCAGAGGTCACCACATCCCAGCAAGTACCCCCACTACGTCACACCTCCCAAGCCAGGCCCCGCCCTCCCAGATTCTCCTCACGAGCCTGGCCCCGCCCGGCCAGCTTCCCCGCCGAGTCCGTCCCTGGCCGCCCAGCTTCCCCTCCCAGCCAGGCCCCGCCCGCCCAGTTTCTATTCCCGTTCCCGACCCCGCCCGCCCAGCTTCTCCTCCCAAGCCAGGCCCCGCCTGCCCAGCTTCCCTTCCCAGCCTCGCCCCACCCTCCCAGGTTCCCCTCCCAGCCTGGCCCCGCCCGCCCAGCTTCTCCTCGTGAGCCAGGCCCCGCCCGACCAGCTTCTCCTCCCAGCCTGACCCCGCCCGCCGAGCTTCCCCTCCCAGCCTGGCCCCGCCCGCCCAGCTTCTCCTCGTGAGCCAGGCCCCGCCCGCCCAGCTTCTCCTCCCAAGCCAGGCCCCGCCCGACCACCTTCCCCTCCCAGCTTGGCCCCGCCCCCCCAGCTTCCCCTCCCGAGTCCGGCCCCGCCCACCCACTTTGTCTTCCCGAGCCCGGCCCCGCCTTCCCGGCTTCCCCTCCCGAGTGCGGCCCCGCCCGCCCAGCTTCCCCTCCCAGCCTGGCCCCGCCCGGCAAGCTTCTCCTCCCAGCCTGGACCAGCCTGCCCTGCTTCTGCTCCCAAGCCTGGCCCCGCCCGCCCAGCTTCCCCTCCCGAGCCAGGCCCAGCCCGCCCAGCTTCCCCTCCCAGGCTGGCCCCGCCCGGCCAGCTTCCGCTCCCGAGGCCGTTCCTGCCCGCCCAGCTTCCCCTCCCAGCCAGGCCCCGCCCGGCCAGCTTCCCCTCCCGTTCCCGGGCCCGCCCGCCCAGATTCTCCTCCCAAGCCAGGCCCCGCCTGCCCAGCTTCCCCTCCCAGCCTGGCCCTGCCCGCCCAGCTTCCCCTCCTAGCCTGGCCCCGCCCGCCCAGCTTCCCCTCCCAGCCTGGCCCCGCCTGCACAGCATCTCCTCATGAGCCAGGCCACGCCCGCCCAACTTCTCCTCCCAAGCAAGGCCCCGCCCGCCCAGCTTCCCCTCCCGAGGCAGGCCCCGCAGGCCCAGCTTCCCCTCCCAGCCTGGCCCCGCCAGCCCAGCTTCTCCTCCGGAGCCAAGCCCCGCCCGCCCAGCTTCCCCTCCCAGCTTCACCCCGCCCGCCCAGCTTCCCTTACCAGCCTGGCCCCGCCCGCCCAGCTTCTCCTCGTGAGCCAGGACCCGCCCGCCCAGCTTCTCCTCCCAAGCCAGGCCCCGCCCGCCCAGCTTCTTCTCCCAGCCTGACCCCGCCCGCCGAGCTTCCCCTCCCAGCCTGACCCCGCCCGCCCGGCTTCTCCTCATGAGCCAGGCCCCGCCCGCCCAACTTCTCCTCCCAAGCCAGGCCCCGCCCGACCACCTTCCCCTCCCAGCCTGGCCCCGCCCCCCAGCTTCCCTTCCCAGCCTAGGCCCGCCTTCCCGGCTTCCCCTCCCGAGTCCGGCCCCGCCCGCCCAGCTTCCCCTCCCAGCCTGGCCCCGCCTGCACCACTTCTCCTCATGAGCCAGGCCCCGCCCGCCCAACTTCTCCTTCCAAGCAAGGCCCCGCCCGCCCAGGTTCCCCTCCCGAGGCAGGCCCCGCAGGCCCAGCTTCCCCTCCCAGCCTGGCCCCGCCTGCCCAGCTTCTCCTCAGGAGCCAAGCCCCGCCCGCCCAGCTTCCCCTCCCAGCTTGGCCCTGCCCGCCCAGCTTCCCCTCCCGAGTCCGTCCCTGCCCGCCCAGATTCCCCTACCGAGCCAGGCCCCGCACGGCCAGATTCCCCTCCCGAGTCCGTTCCTGCCCGCCCAGCTTCCCCTCCCAGCCAGACCCCGCCCGGCCAGCTTCCCCTCCCGAGTCCGTCCCTGCACGCCCAGCTTCCCCTACCAACCAGGCCCCGCCCGCCCAGTTTCTCCTCCCGTTCCCGGGCCCGTCCGCCCAGCTTCTCCTCCCAAGCCAGGCCCCGCCCGCCCAGCTTCCGCTCCCAGCCTGGCCCCGCCCGGCCAGCTTCTCCTCCTGAGCCTGGCCCCGCCCGCCCAGCTTCTCCTCCCAAGCCAGGCCCCGCCCACCCAGCTTCCCCTCCCAGCCAGCCCCCGCCCGCCAAGATTCCCCTCCCAGCCTGGCCCCGCCCGCCCAGCTTCCCCTCCCAGCCTGGCCCCGCCCGCCTACATTCTCTTCCCGAGCCCGGCCCCGCCTTCCCAGCTTCCCCTCTCGAGCCCGGCCCCGCCCACCCAGCTTCTCCTCCCAGCCTGGCCCCGCCCGCCCAGCTTCCCCTCCCGAGTCCGGCCCCGCGCGCCCAGCTTCCCCTCCCAGCCTGGCCCCGCCCGCCCAGCTTCTCCTCCTGAGCCAGGCCCCGCCCGCCCAGCTTCTCCTCCCAAGCCAGGCCCCGCCCGCCGAGGTTCTCCTCCCAGCCTGGCCCCGACTGCCCAGCTTCTCCTCCCAAGCCAGGCCCCGCCCGCCCAGCTTCTCCTCCTGTGACGGCGCGTTGGGGGTTCCCCGTCTCCTGCACCCCGAAATGGCACAAACAGACTGTACCAGCCAGTGGAATTGAGGGTGGTTTATTGCTCCTCCAGCACAGCGCAGCACAGATGTAATCTGGTTACAGGAACTGGGCTAGGATGCCTCAGGCTTCCTTGAGATGGGGGAGACTGGGCCCCTAAAACTCAAGCTCCTCTCCCTAGGCTGTCTCATCCATCCTCACAGACAGCCACCAACCAACTAACCCACTTCCAGCCCTGCCCCCCAGCCAGGGCCGCATTCACCTTCCTTTGTTCCTCTCCATGGGGGGTGTCTGGCCACTGGTTCAACAAGTTTGTCCTTACCTCTGCCTAGTGAGGTTTTCCCTGCTGCGTCTTGCTCCAGACAGCAGAGGTCACCACATCCCAGCAAGTACCCCCACTACGTCACACCTCCCAAGCCAGGCCCCGCCCGCCCAGATTCTCCTCACGAGCCTGGCCCCGCCCGGCCAGCTTCCCCGCCGAGTCCGTCCCTGGCCGCCCAGCTTCCCCTCCCAGCCAGGCCCCGCCCGCCCAGTTTCTATTCCCGTTCCCGACCCCGCCCGCCCAGCTTCTCCTCCCAAGCCAGGCCCCGCCTGCCCAGCTTCCCTTCCCAGCCTCGCCCCACCCTCCCAGGTTCCCCTCCCAGCCTGGCCCCGCCCGCCCAGCTTCTCCTCGTGAGCCAGGACCAGCCCGACCAGCTTCTCCTCCCAGCCTGACCCCGCCCGCCGAGCTTCCCCTCCCAGCCTGGCCCCGCCCGCCCAGCTTCTCCTCGTGAGCCAGGCCCCGCCCGCCCAGCTTCTCCTCCCAAGCCAGGCCCCGCCCGACCACCTTCCCCTCCCAGCTTGGCCCCGCCCCCCCAGCTTCCCCTCCCGAGTCCGGCCCCGCCCACCCACTTTGTCTTCCCGAGCCCGGCCCCGCCTTCCCGGCTTCCCCTCCCGAGTGCGGCCCCGCCCGCCCAGCTTCCCCTCCCAGCCTGGCCCCGCCCGGCAAGCTTCTCCTCCCAGCCTGGACCAGCCTGCCCTGCTTCTGCTCCCAAGCCTGGCCCCGCCCGCCCAGCTTCCCCTCCCGAGCCAGGCCCCGCCCGCCCAGCTTCCCCTCCCAGCCTGGCCCCGCCCGGCAAGCTTCTCCTCCCAGCCTGGACCAACCTGCCCTGCTTCTGCTCCCAAGCCTGGCCCCGCCCGCCCAGCTTCCCCTCCCGAGCCAGGCCCAGCCCGCCCAGCTTCCCCTCCCAGGCTGGCCCCGCCCGGCCAGCTTCCGCTCCCGAGGCCGTTCCTGCCCGCCCAGCTTCCCCTCCCAGCCAGGCCCCGCCCGGCCAGCTTCCCCTCCCGTTCCCGGGCCCGCCCGCCCAGCTTCTCCTCCCAACCCAGGCCCCGCCCGCCCAGCTTCCCCTCCCAGCCTGGCCCCGCCCGGCCAGCTTGTACTCCTGAGCCCGGCCCCGCCCGCCCAGCTTCCCCTACGGAACCAGGCCCCGCACGGCCAGCTTCCCCTCCCGAGTCCGTCCCTGACCGCCCAGCTTCCCCTCCCAGCCAGGCTCCGCCCGCCCAGTTTCTCCTCCCGTTCCCGGGCCCGCCCGCCCAGCTTCTCCTCCCAAGCCAGGCCCCGCCCGCCCAGCTTCCCCTCCCAGCCTTGCCCCGCCCGCCCAGCTTCCCCTCCCAGCCTGGCCCCACCCGCCCAGCTTCTCCTCCTGAGCCCGGCCCCGCCAGCCCAGCTTCCCCTCCCGAGTCCGTCCCTGCCCGCCCAGCTTCCCCTCCCGATCCTGGCCCCGCCCGGCCAGCTTCCTCTCCCGAGTCCGTTCCTGCCCGCCCAGCTTCCCCTCTCAGCCTGGCCCCGCCTGCCCAGCTTCTCCTCCGGAGCCAAGCCCCGCCCGCCGAGCTTCCCCTCCCAGCTTGGCCCCGCCCGCCCAGCTTCCCCTCCGGAGTCCGTCCCTGCCCGCCCAGCTTCCCCTGCCGAGCCAGGCCCCGCACGGCCAACTTCCCCTCCCGAGTCCGTCCCTGCCCGCCTAGCTTCCCTTCCCAGCCAGGCCCCGCCCACCAAGTTTCTCCTCCCGTTCCCGGCCCAGCCCGCCCAGATTCTCCTCCCAAGCCAGGCCCCGCCTGCCCAGCTTCCCCTCCCAGCCTGGCCCCGCCCGCCCAGCTTCCCCTCCTAGCCTGGCCCCGCCCGCCCAGCTTCCCCTCCCAGCCTGGCCCCGCCTGCACAGCATCTCCTCATGAGCCAGGCCACGCCCGCCCAACTTCTCCTCCCAAGCAAGGCCCCGCCCGCCCAGCTTCCCCTCCCGAGGCAGGCCCCGCAGGCCCAGCTTCCCCTCCCAGCCTGGCCCCGCCAGCCCAGCTTCTCCTCCGGAGCCAAGCCCCGCCCGACCACCTTCCCCTCCCAGCTTGGCCCCGCCCCCCCAGCTTCCCCTCCCGAGTCCGGCCCCGCCCACCCACTTTGTCTTCCCGAGCCCGGCCCCGCCTTCCCGGCTTCCCCTCCCGAGTGCGGCCCCGCCCGCCCAGCTTCCCCTCCCAGCCTGGCCCCGCCCGGCAAGCTTCTCCTCCCAGCCTGGACCAGCCTGCCCTGCTTCTGCTCCCAAGCCTGGCCCCGCCCGCCCAGCTTCCCCTCCCGAGCCAGGCCCCGCCCGCCCAGCTTCCCCTCCCAGCCTGGCCCCGCCCGGCAAGCTTCTCCTCCCAGCCTGGACCAACCTGCCCTGCTTCTGCTCCCAAGCCTGGCCCCGCCCGCCCAGCTTCCCCTCCCGAGCCAGGCCCAGCCCGCCCAGCTTCCCCTCCCAGGCTGGCCCCGCCCGGCCAGCTTCCGCTCCCGAGGCCGTTCCTGCCCGCCCAGCTTCCCCTCCCAGCCAGGCCCCGCCCGGCCAGCTTCCCCTCCCGTTCCCGGGCCCGCCCGCCCAGCTTCTCCTCCCAACCCAGGCCCCGCCCGCCCAGCTTCCCCTCCCAGCCTGGCCCCGCCCGGCCAGCTTGTACTCCTGAGCCCGGCCCCGCCCGCCCAGCTTCCCCTACGGAACCAGGCCCCGCACGGCCAGCTTCCCCTCCCGAGTCCGTCCCTGACCGCCCAGCTTCCCCTCCCAGCCAGGCTCCGCCCGCCCAGTTTCTCCTCCCGTTCCCGGGCCCGCCCGCCCAGCTTCTCCTCCCAAGCCAGGCCCCGCCCGCCCAGCTTCCCCTCCCAGCCTTGCCCCGCCCGCCCAGCTTCCCCTCCCAGCCTGGCCCCACCCGCCCAGCTTCTCCTCCTGAGCCCGGCCCCGCCAGCCCAGCTTCCCCTCCCGAGTCCGTCCCTGCCCGCCCAGCTTCCCCTCCCGATCCTGGCCCCGCCCGGCCAGCTTCCTCTCCCGAGTCCGTTCCTGCCCGCCCAGCTTCCCCTCTCAGCCTGGCCCCGCCTGCCCAGCTTCTCCTCCGGAGCCAAGCCCCGCCCGCCGAGCTTCCCCTCCCAGCTTGGCCCCGCCCGCCCAGCTTCCCCTCCGGAGTCCGTCCCTGCCCGCCCAGCTTCCCCTGCCGAGCCAGGCCCCGCACGGCCAACTTCCCCTCCCGAGTCCGTCCCTGCCCGCCTAGCTTCCCTTCCCAGCCAGGCCCCGCCCACCAAGTTTCTCCTCCCGTTCCCGGCCCAGCCCGCCCAGATTCTCCTCCCAAGCCAGGCCCCGCCTGCCCAGCTTCCCCTCCCAGCCTGGCCCCGCCCGCCCAGCTTCCCCTCCTAGCCTGGCCCCGCCCGCCCAGCTTCCCCTCCCAGCCTGGCCCCGCCTGCACAGCATCTCCTCATGAGCCAGGCCACGCCCGCCCAACTTCTCCTCCCAAGCAAGGCCCCGCCCGCCCAGCTTCCCCTCCCGAGGCAGGCCCCGCAGGCCCAGCTTCCCCTCCCAGCCTGGCCCCGCCAGCCCAGCTTCTCCTCCGGAGCCAAGCCCCGCCCGCCCAGCTTCCCCTCCCAGCTTCACCCCGCCCGCCCAGCTTCCCTTACCAGCCTGGCCCCGCCCGCCCAGCTTCTCCTCGTGAGCCAGGACCCGCCCGCCCAGCTTCTCCTCCCAAGCCAGGCCCCGCCCGCCCAGCTTCTTCTCCCAGCCTGACCCCGCCCGCCGAGCTTCCCCTCCCAGCCTGACCCCGCCCGCCCGGCTTCTCCTCATGAGCCAGGCCCCGCCCGCCCAACTTCTCCTCCCAAGCCAGGCCCCGCCCGACCACCTTCCCCTCCCAGCCTGGCCCCGCCCCCCAGCTTCCCTTCCCAGCCTAGGCCCGCCTTCCCGGCTTCCCCTCCCGAGTCCGGCCCCGCCCGCCCAGCTTCCCCTCCCAGCCTGGCCCCGCCCGGCCAGCTTCTCCTCCCAGCCTGGCCCCGCCTGCCCAGCTTCTGCTCCCAAGCCTGGCCCCGCCCGCCCAGCTTCCCCTCCCGAACCAGGCCCCGCCCGCCCAGCTTCCTCTCCCAGGCTGGCCCCGCCCGGCCAGCTTCCGCTCCCGAGTCCGTCCCTGCACGCCCAGCTTCCCCTCCCAGCCAGGCCCCGCCCTGCCAGCTTCCCCTCCCGAGTCCGTCCCTGCACGCCCAGCTTCCCCTCCCAGCCTGGCCCCGCCCGACCAGTTTCTCCTCCCGTTCCCGGGCCCGCCCGCCCAGCTTCTCCTCCCAAGCCAGGCCCCGCCCGCCCAGCTTCCCCTCCCAGCCTGGCCCCGCCCGCCCAGCTTCCTCTCCCAGCCTGGCCCCGCCCGGCCAGCTTCTCCTCCTGAGCCCGGCCCCGCCCGCCCAGCTTCCCCTCCCAGCCTGGCCCCGCCCGGCCAGCTTCTACTCGTGAGCCAGGACCCGCCCGCCCAGCTTCTCCTCGTGAGCCAGGCCCCGCCCGCCCAGCTTCCCCTCCCAGCCTTGCCCCGCCCGCCCAGCTTCCCCTCCCAGCCTGGCCCCGCCCGCCCAGCTTCTCCTCCTGAGCCCGGCCCCGCCCGCCCAGCTTCCCCTCCCGAGTCCGTCCCTGCCCGCCCAGCTTCCCCTCCCGATCCTGGCCCCGCCCGGCCAGCTTCCGCTCCCGAGTCCGTTCCTGCCCGCCCAGCTTCCCCTCCCAGCCTGGCCCCGCCCGCCCAGCTTCCCCTCCCAGCCTGGCCCCGCCCGCCCACTTTCTCTTCCCGAGCCCGGCCCCGCCTTCCCAGTTTCCCCTCTCGAGCCCGGCCCCGCCCACCCAGCTTCTCCTCCCAGCCTGGCCCCGCCCGCCCAGCTTCTCCTCCCAAGCCAGGCTCCGCCCGCCGAGGTTCTCCTCCCAGCCTGGCCCCGATTGCCCAGCTTCTCCTCCTGAGCCAGGCCCCGCCCGCCCAGCTTCTCCTCCCAAGCAAGGCCCCGCCCGCCCAGCTTCTCCTCCCGAGCCTGGCCCCGCCCGGCCAGCTTCCCCCCCCCCCGAGTCCGTCCGTGCCCGCCCAGCTTCCCCTCCCAGCCAAGCACCGCCCGCCCAGTTTCTCCTCCCGTTCCCGGCCCCGCCCGCCCAGCTTCTCCTCTCAAGCCAGGCCCCGCCTGCCCAGCTTCTCCTCGTGAGCCAGGACCCGCCCGCCCAGCTTCTCCTCCCAAGCCAGGCCCCGCCCGCCCAGCTTTTCCTCCTAGCCTGACCCCGCCCGCCGAGCTTCCCCTCCCAGCATGGCCCCGGCAGCCCAGCTTCTCCTCGTGAGCCAGGACCCGCCCGCCCAGCTGCTCCTCCCAAGCCAGGCCCCGCCCGACCACCTTCCCCTCCCAGCTTGGCCCCGCCCCCCCAGCTTCCCCTCCCTGCCTGGCCCCGCTCGACCAGCTTCCCCTCCCGAGTCCGGCCCCGCCCGCCCAGATTCCCCTCCCAGCCTGGCCCCGCCCGGCCAGCTTCTCCTCCCAGCCTGGACCAGCCTGCCCAGCTTCTGCTCCCAAGCCTGGCCCCGCCCGCCCAGCTTCCCCTCCCGAGCCAGGCCCCGCCCGCCCAGCTTCCCCTCCCAGGCTGGCCCCGCCCGGCCAGCTTCCGCTCTCGAGTCCGTTCCTGCCCGCCCAGCTTCCCCTACCAGCCAGACCCCGCCCGGCCAGCTTCCCCTCCCGATTCCGTCCCTTCCCGCCCAGCTTCCCCTCCCAGCCAGGCTCCGCCCGCCCAGGTTCTCCTCCCGTTCCCGGGCCCGCCCGCCCAGCTTCTCCTCCCAAGCCAGGCCCCGCCCGCCCAGCTTCCCCTCCCAGACTTGCCCCGCCCGCCCAGCTTCTCCTCCCAGCCTGGCCCAGCTTCTCCTCCTGAGCCCGGCCCCGCCCGCCCAGCTTCCCCTCCCAGACTTGCCCCGCCCGCCCAGCTTCTCCTCCCAGCCAGGCCCCGCCCGCCCAGTTTCTCCTCCCGTTCCCGGCCCCGCCCGTCCAGCTTCCCCTCCCAGCCTGGCCCCGCCCGCCCAGCTTACCCTCCCGAGCCAGGCCCCGCCCGACCACCTTCCCCTCCCAGCTTGGCCCCGCCCCCCCAGCTTCCCCTCCCTGCCTGGCCCCGCCCGCCCAGCTTCTCCTCCCAAGCCAGGCCCCGCCCGCCCAGCTTCCCCTCCCGAGTCCGGCCCCGCCCGCTCAGCTTCTCCTCCCAGCCTGGCCCCGCCCGCCCACCTTTCCCTCCCATCTTTGCCCCGCCCCCCAGCTCCCCTCCCAGCCTGGCCCCGCCCACCCAGCTTCCCCTCCCAGCCAGTCCCCGCCCGCCCAGATTCCCCTCCCAGCCTGGCCCCGCCCGCCCAGCTTCCCCTCCCAACCTGGCCCCGCCCGCCCCCTTTCTCTTCCCGAGCCCGGCCCCGCCTTCCCAGCTTCCCCTTCTCGAGCTCGGCTCCGCCCACCCAGCTTCTCCTCCCAGCGTGGCCCCGCCCGCCCAGCTTCTCCTCCTGAGCAAGGCCCCGCCCGCCCAGCTTCTCCTCCCAAGCCAGGCCCCGCCCGCCGAGGTTCTCCTCCCAGCCTGGCCCCGACTGCCCAGCTTCTCCTCCTGAGCCAGGCCCCGCCCGCCCAGCTTCCCCTCCCAGCCAGGCCCCGCCCGCCCAGTTTCTACTCCCGTTCCCGGCCCCGCCCGCCCAGCTTCTCCTCCCAAGCCAGGCCCCTCCTGCCCAGCTTCCCTTCCCAGCCTCTCCCCACCCTCCCAGCTTCCCGTCCCAGCCTGGCCCCGCCCGCCCAGCTTCTCCTCGTGAGCCAGGCCCCGCCCGCCCAGCTTCTCCTCCCAGCCTGACCCCGCCCGCCGAGCTTCCCCTCCCAGCCTGGCCCCGCCCGGCCAGCTTCTCCTCCCAGCCTGGACCAGCCTGCCCAGCTTCTGCTCCCAAGCCTGGCCCCGCCCGCCCAGCTTCCCCTCCCGAGCCAGGCCCTGCCCGCCCAGCTTCCCCTCCCAGGCTGGCCCCGCCCGGCCAGCTTCCGCTCTCGAGTCCGTTCCTGCCCGCCCAGCTTCCCCTACCAGCCAGACCCCGCCCGGCCAGCTTCCCCTCCCGATTCCGTCCCTGCCCGCCCAGCTTCCCCTCCCAGCCAGGCTCCGCCCGCCCAGGTTCTCCTCCCGTTCCCGGGCCCGCCCGCCCAGCTTCTCCTCCCAAGCCAGGCCCCGCCCGCCCAGCTTCCCCTCCCAGACTTGCCCCGCCCGCCCAGCTTCTCCTCCCAGCCTGGCCCCGCCCGCCCAGCTTCTCCTCCTGAGCCCGGCCCCGCCCGCCCAGCTTCCCCTCCCAGACTTGCCCCGCCCGCCCAGCTTCTCCTCCCAGCCAGGCCCCGCCCGCCCAGTTTCTCCTCCCGTTCCCGGCCCCGCCCGTCCAGCTTCCCCTCCCAGCCTGGCCCCGCCCGCCCAGCTTCCCCTCCCGAGCCAGGCCCCGCCCGACCACCTTCCCCTCCCAGCTTGGCCCCGCCCCCCCAGCTTCCCCTCCCTGCCTGGCCCCGCCCGCCCAGCTTCTCCTCCCAAGCCAGGCCCCGCCCGCCCAGCTTCCCCTCCCGAGTCCGGCCCCGCCCGCTCAGCTTCTCCTCCCAGCCTGGCCCCGCCCGCCCACCTTTCCCTCCCATCTTTGCCCCGCCCCCCAGCTCCCCTCCCAGCCTGGCCCCGCCCACCCAGCTTCCCTTCCCAGCCAGTCCCCGCCCGCCCAGATTCCCCTCCCAGCCTGGCCCCAACCGCCCAGCTTCCCCTCCCAGCCTGGCCCCGCCCGCCCCCTTTCTCTTCCCGAGCCCGGCCCCGCCTTCCCAGCTTCCCCTTCTCGAGCTCGGCTCCGCCCACCCAGCTTCTCCTCCCAGCGTGGCCCCGCCCGCCCAGCTTCCCCTCCCGAGTCCGGCCCCGCGCGCCCAGCTTTCCCTCCCAGCCTGGCCCCGCCCGCCCAGCTTCTCCTCCTGAGCAAGGCCCCGCCCGCCCAGCTTCTCCTCCCAAGCCAGGCCCCGCCCGCCGAGGTTCTCCTCCCAGCCTGGCCCCGACTGCCCAGCTTCTCCTCCTGAGCCAGGCCCCGTGTGACGGCGCGTTGGGGGTTCCCCGTCTCCTGCACCCCGAAATGGCACAAACAGACTTCACCAGCCGGTGGAATAGAGGAAGTTTATTGCCTCTCCAGGATACAGCACAGCACAGATGTAGTCTGGTCCCAGAGCTGGGCTAGGATGCCTCAGGCCCCCTTGAGATGGGGGAGACTGGGCCCCTAAACCCCAGCCCCTTCTCCTAGGCTCTCCTCCATGCTCTCCCACAGTCTAACTAAATTCCCCTGCAGCCCTGCCCCCGCAGTCAGGGCAGCATCCACCTTCCTTTGTTCCTCTCCATGGGGGGTGTCTGGCCACTGGTTCAACAAGTTTGGCATTACCTCTGCCTAGTGAGGTTTTCCCTGCTGGGTCTTGCTCCAGACAGCAGGGGTCACCACAGCCCAGCAAGTACCCACACTACGTCACACCCCGCCCGCCCAGCTTCCCCTCCCAGCCAGGCCCCGCCCGCCCAGTTTCTACTCCCGTTCCCGGCCCCGCCCGCCCAGCTTCTCCTCGCAAGCCAGGCCCCTCCGGCCCAGCTTCCCTTCCCAGCCTCGCCCCACCCTCCCAGCTTCCCGTCCCAGCCTGGCCCCGCCCGCCCAGCTTCTCCTCGTGAGCCAGGCCCCGCCCGCCCAGCTTCTCCTCCCAGCCTGACCCCGCCCGCCGAGCTTCCCCTCCCAGCCTGGCCCCGCCCGGCCAGCTTCTCCTCCCAGCCTGGACCAGCCTGCCCAGCTTCTGCTCCCAAGCCTGGCCCCGCCCGCCCAGCTTCCCCTCCCGAGCCAGGCCCCGCCCGCCCAGCTTCCCCTCCCAGGCTGGCCCCGCCCGGCCAGCTTCCGCTCTCGAGTCCGTTCCTGCCCGCCCAGCTTCCCCTACCAGCCAGACCCCGCCCGGCCAGCTTCCCCTCCCGATTCCGTCCCTGCCCGCCCAGCTTCCCCTCCCAGCCAGGCTCCGCCCGCCCAGGTTCTCCTCCCGTTCCCGGGCCCGCCCGCCCAGCTTCTCCTCCCACGCCAGGCCCCGCCCGCCCAGCTTCCCCTCCCAGACTTGCCCCGCCTGCCCAGCTTCTCCTCCCAGCCTGGCCCCGCCCGCCCAGCTTCTCCTCCTGAGCCCGGCCCCGCCCGTCCAGCTTCCCCTCCCAGCCTGGCCCCGCCCGCCCAGCTTCCCCTCCCGAGCCAGGCCCCGCCCGACCACCTTCCCCTCCCAGCTTGGCCCCGCCCCCCCAGCTTCCCCTCCCTGCCTGGCCCCGCCCGCCCAGCTTCTCCTCCCAAGCCAGGCCCCGCCCGCCCAGCTTCCCCTCCCGAGTCCGGCCCCGCCCGCTCAGCTTCTCCTCCCAGCCTGGCCCCGCCCGCCCACCTTTCCCTCCCATCTTTGCCCCGCCCCCCAGCTCCCCTCCCAGCCTGGCCCCGCCCACCCAGCTTCCCCTCCCAGCCAGTCCCCGCCCGCCCAGATTCCCCTCCCAGCCTGGCCCCGCCCGCCCAGCTTCCCCTCCCAGCCTGGCCCCGCCCGCCCCCTTTCTCTTCCCGAGCCCGGCCCCGCCTTCCCAGCTTCCCCTTCTCGAGCTCGGCTCCGCCCACCCAGCTTCTCCTCCCAGCGTGGCCCCGCCCGCCCAGCTTCCCCTCCCGAGTCCGGCCCCGCGCGCCCAGCTTTCCCTCCCAGCCTGGCCCCGCCCGCCCAGCTTCTCCTCCTGAGCAAGGCCCCGCCCGCCCAGCTTCTCCTCCCAAGCCAGGCCCCGCCCGCCGAGGTTCTCCTCCCAGCCTGGCCCCGACTGCCCAGCTTCTCCTCCTGAGCCAGGCCCCGCCCGCCCAGCTTCCCCTCCCAGCCAGGCCCCGCCCGCCCAGTTTCTACTCCCGTTCCCGGCCCCGCCCGCCCAGCTTCTCCTCCCAAGCCAGGCCCCTCCTGCCCAGCTTCCCTTCCCAGCCTCGCCCCACCCTCCCAGCTTCCCGTCCCAGCCTGGCCCCGCCCGCCCAGCTTCTCCTCGTGAGCCAGGCCCCGCCCGCCCAGCTTCTCCTCCCAGCCTGACCCCGCCCGCCGAGCTTCCCCTCCCAGCCTGGCCCCGCCCGGCCAGCTTCTCCTCCCAGCCTGGACCAGCCTGCCCAGCTTCTGCTCCCAAGCCTGGCCCCGCCCGCCCAGCTTCCCCTCCCGAGCCAGGCCCTGCCCGCCCAGCTTCCCCTCCCAGACTTGCCCCGCCCGCCCAGCTTCTCCTCCCAGCCTGGACCAGCCTGCCCAGCTTCCGCTCTCGAGTCCGTTCCTGCCCGCCCAGCTTCCCCTACCAGCCAGACCCCGCCCGGCCAGCTTCCCCTCCCGATTCCGTCCCTGCCCGCCCAGCTTCCCCTCCCAAGCCAGGCCCCGCCCGCCCAGCTTCCCCTCCCAGACTTGCCCCGCCCGCCCAGCTTCTCCTCCCAGCCTGGCCCCGCCCGCCCAGCTTCTCCTCCCGTTCCCGGGCCCGCCCGCCCAGCTTCCCCTCCCATCTTGGCTCCGCCCCCCAGCTTCCCCTCCCAGCCTTGCCCCGCCCTTCCAGCTTCCCCTCCCAGCCAGCCCCCGCCCGCCCAGATTCCCCTCCCAGCCTGGCCCCGCCCGCCCAGCTTCCCCTCCCAGCCTGGCCCCGCCCGCCCACTTTCTCTTCCCGAGCCCGGCCCCGCCTTCCCAGCTTCCCCTTCTCGAGCCCGGCCCCGCCCACGCAGCTTCTCCTCCCAGCCTGGCCCCGCCCGCCCAGCTTCCCCTCCCGAGTCCGGCCCCGCGCGCCCAGCTTCCCCTCCCAGCCTGGCCCCGCCCGGCCAACTTCCGCTCCCGAGTCCCTTCCTGCCCGCCCAGCTTCCCCTCCCAGCCAGGCCCCGCCCGCCGAGGTTCTCCTCCCAGCCTGGCCCCGACTGCCCAGCTTCTCCTCCTGAGCCAGGCCCCGCCCGCCCAGCTTCTCCTCCCAAGCCAGGCACCGGCCGCCCAGCTTCTCCTCCCAAGCCAGTCCCCGCCCGCCCAGCTTCTCCTCCCGAGCCTGGCCCCGCCCGCCCAGCTTCTCCTCCCAAGCCAGGCCCCGCCCGCCCAGCTTCCCCTCCCGAGTCCGGCCCCGCCCGCTCAGCTTCTCCTCCCAGCCTGGCCCCGCCCGCCCACCTTTCCCTCCCATCTTTGCCCCGCCCCCCAGCTCCCCTCCCAGCCTGGCCCCGCCCACCCAGCTTCCCCTCCCAGCCAGTCCCCGCCCGCCCAGATTCCCCTCCCAGCCTGGCCCCGCCCGCCCAGCTTCCCCTCCCAGCCTGGCCCCGCCCGCCCCCTTTCTCTTCCCGAGCCCGGCCCCGCCTTCCCAGCTTCCCCTTCTCGAGCTCGGCTCCGCCCACCCAGCTTCTCCTCCCAGCGTGGCCCCGCCCGCCCAGCTTCCCCTCCCGAGTCCGGCCCCGCGCGCCCAGCTTTCCCTCCCAGCCTGGCCCCGCCCGCCCAGCTTCTCCTCCTGAGCAAGGCCCCGCCCGCCCAGCTTCTCCTCCCAAGCCAGGCCCCGCCCGCCGAGGTTCTCCTCCCAGCCTGGCCCCGACTGCCCAGCTTCTCCTCCTGAGCCAGGCCCCGCCCGCCCAGCTTCCCCTCCCAGCCAGGCCCCGCCCGCCCAGTTTCTACTCCCGTTCCCGGCCCCGCCCGCCCAGCTTCTCCTCCCAAGCCAGGCCCCTCCTGCCCAGCTTCCCTTCCCAGCCTCGCCCCACCCTCCCAGCTTCCCGTCCCAGCCTGGCCCCGCCCGCCCAGCTTCTCCTCGTGAGCCAGGCCCCGCCCGCCCAGCTTCTCCTCCCAGCCTGACCCCGCCCGCCGAGCTTCCCCTCCCAGCCTGGCCCCGCCCGGCCAGCTTCTCCTCCCAGCCTGGACCAGCCTGCCCAGCTTCTGCTCCCAAGCCTGGCCCCGCCCGCCCAGCTTCCCCTCCCGAGCCAGGCCCTGCCCGCCCAGCTTCCCCTCCCAGGCTGGCCCCGCCCGGCCAGCTTCCGCTCTCGAGTCCGTTCCTGCCCGCCCAGCTTCCCCTACCAGCCAGACCCCGCCCGGCCAGCTTCCCCTCCCGATTCCGTCCCTGCCCGCCCAGCTTCCCCTCCCAAGCCAGGCCCCGCCCGCCCAGCTTCCCCTCCCAGACTTGCCCCGCCCGCCCAGCTTCTCCTCCCAGCCTGGCCCCGCCCGCCCAGCTTCTCCTCCCGTTCCCGGGCCCGCCCGCCCAGCTTCCCCTCCCATCTTGGCTCCGCCCCCCAGCTTCCCCTCCCAGCCTTGCCCCGCCCTTCCAGCTTCCCCTCCCAGCCAGCCCCCGCCCGCCCAGATTCCCCTCCCAGCCTGGCCCCGCCCGCCCAGCTTCCCCTCCCAGCCTGGCCCCGCCCGCCCACTTTCTCTTCCCGAGCCCGGCCCCGCCTTCCCAGCTTCCCCTTCTCGAGCCCGGCCCCGCCCACGCAGCTTCTCCTCCCAGCCTGGCCCCGCCCGCCCAGCTTCCCCTCCCGAGTCCGGCCCCGCGCGCCCAGCTTCCCCTCCCAGCCTGGCCCCGCCCGGCCAACTTCCGCTCCCGAGTCCCTTCCTGCCCGCCCAGCTTCCCCTCCCAGCCAGGCCCCGCCCGCCGAGGTTCTCCTCCCAGCCTGGCCCCGACTGCCCAGCTTCTCCTCCTGAGCCAGGCCCCGCCCGCCCAGCTTCTCCTCCCAAGCCAGGCACCGGCCGCCCAGCTTCTCCTCCCAAGCCAGTCCCCGCCCGCCCAGCTTCTCCTCCCGAGCCTGGCCCCGCCCGTCCAGCTTCCCCCCCGAGTCCGTCCGTGCCCGCCCAGCTTCTCCTCCCAAGCCAGGCCACGCCTGCCCAGCTTCCCTTCCCAGCCTGGCCCCACCCTCCCAGCTTCCCGTCCCAGCCTGGCCCCGCCCGCCCAGCTTCTCCTCGTGAGCCAGGACCCGCCCGCCCAGCTTCTCCTCCCAAGCCAGGCCCCGCCCGCCCAGCTTCCCCTGCCGAGTCCGGCCCCGCCCGCTCAGCTTCTCCTCCCAGCCTGGCCCCGCCCGCCCACCTTTCCCTCCCATCTTGGCCCCGCCCCCCAGCTCCCCTCCCAGCCTGCCCCCGCCCACCCAGCTTCCCCTCCCAGCCAGTCCCCGCCCGCCCAGCTTCCCCTCCCAGCCTGGCCCCGCCCGCCCACTTTCTCTTCCCGAGCCCGGCCCCGCCTTCCCAGCTTCCCCTTCTCGAGCTCGGCTCCGCCCACCCAGCTTCTCCTCCCAGCCTGGCCCCGCCCGCCCAGCTTCCCCTCCCGAGTCCGGCCCCGCGCGCCCAGCTTCCCCTCCCAACCTGGCCCCGCCCGCCCAGCTTCTCCTCCTGAGCCAGGCCCCGCCCGCCCAGCTTCTCCTCCCAAGCCAGGCCCCGCCCGCCAAGATTCTCCTCCCGAGCCTGGCCCCACCCGGCCAGCATCCCCCCCCGAGTCCGTCCCTGCCCGCCCAGCTTCCCCTCCCAGCCACGCCCCGCCCGCCCAGTTTCTACTCCCGTTCCCGGCCCCGCCCGCCCAGCTTCTCCTCCCAAGCCATGCCCCTCCTGCCCAGCTTCCCTTCCCAGCCTCGCCCCACCCTCCCAGCTTCCCCTCCCAGCCTGGCCCTGCCCGCCCAGCTTCTCCTCGTGAGCCAGGCCCCTCCCGCCCAGCTTCTCCTCCCAGCCTGACCCCGCCCGCAGAGCTTCCCCTCCCAGCCTGGCCCCGCCCGCCCAGCTTCTCCTCGTGAGCCAGGCCCCGCCCGACCACCTTCCCCTCCCAGCTTGGCCCCGCCCGCCCAGCGTCCCCTCCTAGCCTGGCCCCGCCCGCCCAGCTTCTCCTCCCGTTCCCGGCCCCGCCCGCCCAGCTTCTCCTCATGAGCCAGGCCCCGCCCGCCCTGCTTCCCCTCCCAGCCTGGCCCCGCCCGCCCAGCTTCCCCTCCTAGCCTGGCCCCGCCCGCCCAGCTTCCCCTCCCAGCCTGGCTCCGCCTGCACAGCATCTCCTCATGAGCCAGGCCCCGCCCGCCCAACTTCTCCTCCCAAGCAAGGCCCCGCCCGCCCAGCTTCCCCTCCCGAGGCAGGCCCCGCAGGCCCAGCTTCCCCTCCCAGCCTGGCCCCGCCTGCCCAGCTTCTCCTCCGGAGCCAAGCCCCGCCCGCCCAGCTTCCCCTCCCAGCTTGGCCCCGCCCGCCCAGCTTCCCCTCCAGAGTCCGTCCCTGCCCGCCCAGCTTCCCCTACGGAACCAGGCCCCGCACGGCCAGCTTCCCCTCCCGAGTCCGTCCCTGCCCGCCCAGCTTCCCCTCCCAGCCAAGCTCCGCCCGCCCAGTTTCTCCTCCCGTTCCCGGGCCCACCCGCCCAGCTTCTCCTCCCAAGCCAGGCCCCGCCCGCCCAGCTTCCCCTCCCAGCCTTGCCCCGCCCGCCCAGCTTCCCCTCCCAGCCTGGCCCCGCCCGCCCAGCTTCTCCTCCTGAGCCCGGCCCCGCCCGCCCAGCTTCCCCTCCCGAGTCCGTCCCTGCCCGCCCAGCTTCCCCTACCAGCCAGACCCCGCCCGGCCAGCTTCCCCTCCCGATTCCGTCCCTGCCCGCCCAGCTTCCCCTCCCAGCCAGGCCCCGCCCGCCCAGCTTCCCCTCCCAGACTTGCACCGCCCGCCCAGCTTCTCCTCCCAGCCTGGCCCCGCCCGCCCAGCTTCTCCTCCCGTTCCCGGGCCCGCCCGCCCAGCTTCCCCTCCCATCTTGGCTCCGCCCCCCAGCTTCCCCTCCCAGCCTTGCCCCGCCCTTCCAGCTTCCCCTCCCAGCCAGCCCCCGCCCGCCCAGATTCCCCTCCCAGCCTGGCCCCGCCCGCCCAGCTTCCCCTCCCAGCCTGGCCCCGCCCGCCCACTTTCTCTTCCCGAGCCCGGCCCCGCCTTCCCAGCTTCCCCTTCTCGAGCCCGGCCCCGCCCACGCAGCTTCTCCTCCCAGCCTGGCCCCGCCCGCCCAGCTTCCCCTCCCGAGTCCGGCCCCGCGCGCCCAGCTTCCCCTCCCAGCCTGGCCCCGCCCGGCCAACTTCCGCTCCCGAGTCCCTTCCTGCCCGCCCAGCTTCCCCTCCCAGCCAGGCCCCGCCCGCCGAGGTTCTCCTCCCAGCCTGGCCCCGACTGCCCAGCTTCTCCTCCTGAGCCAGGCCCCGCCCGCCCAGCTTCTCCTCCCAAGCCAGGCACCGGCCGCCCAGCTTCTCCTCCCAAGCCAGTCCCCGCCCGGCCAGCTTCTCCTCCCGAGCCTGGCCCCGCCCGTCCAGCTTCCCCCCCGAGTCCGTCCGTGCCCGCCCAGCTTCTCCTCCCAAGCCAGGCCACGCCTGCCCAGCTTCCCTTCCCAGCCTGGCCCCACCCTCCCAGCTTCCCGTCCCAGCCTGGCCCCGCCCGCCCAGCTTCTCCTCGTGAGCCAGGACCCGCCCGCCCAGCTTCTCCTCCCAAGCCAGGCCCCGCCCGCCCAGCTTCCCCTGCCGAGTCCGGCCCCGCCCGCTCAGCTTCTCCTCCCAGCCTGGCCCCGCCCGCCCACCTTTCCCTCCCATCTTGGCCCCGCCCCCCAGCTCCCCTCCCAGCCTGCCCCCGCCCACCCAGCTTCCCCTCCCAGCCAGTCCCCGCCCGCCCAGCTTCCCCTCCCAGCCTGGCCCCGCCCGCCCACTTTCTCTTCCCGAGCCCGGCCCCGCCTTCCCAGCTTCCCCTTCTCGAGCTCGGCTCCGCCCACCCAGCTTCTCCTCCCAGCCTGGCCCCGCCCGCCCAGCTTCCCCTCCCGAGTCCGGCCCCGCGCGCCCAGCTTCCCCTCCCAACCTGGCCCCGCCCGCCCAGCTTCTCCTCCTGAGCCAGGCCCCGCCCGCCCAGCTTCTCCTCCCAAGCCAGGCCCCGCCCGCCAAGATTCTCCTCCCGAGCCTGGCCCCACCCGGCCAGCATCCCCCCCCGAGTCCGTCCCTGCCCGCCCAGCTTCCCCTCCCAGCCACGCCCCGCCCGCCCAGTTTCTACTCCCGTTCCCGGCCCCGCCCGCCCAGCTTCTCCTCCCAAGCCATGCCCCTCCTGCCCAGCTTCCCTTCCCAGCCTCGCCCCACCCTCCCAGCTTCCCCTCCCAGCCTGGCCCTGCCCGCCCAGCTTCTCCTCGTGAGCCAGGCCCCTCCCGCCCAGCTTCTCCTCCCAGCCTGACCCCGCCCGCCGAGCTTCCCCTCCCAGCCTGGCCCCGCCCGCCCAGCTTCTCCTCGTGAGCCAGGCCCCGCCCGAGCACCTTCCCCTCCCAGCTTGGCCCCGCCCGCCCAGCGTCCCCTCCTAGCCTGGCCCCGCCCGCCCAGCTTCTCCTCCCGTTCCCGGCCCCGCCCGCCCAGCTTCTCCTCATGAGCCAGGCCCCGCCCGCCCTGCTTCCCCTCCCAGCCTGGCCCCGCCCGCCCAGCTTCCCCTCCTAGCCTGGCCCCGCCCGCCCAGCTTCCCCTCCCAGCCTGGCTCCGCCTGCACAGCATCTCCTCATGAGCCAGGCCCCGCCCGCCCAACTTCTCCTCCCAAGCAAGGCCCCGCCCGCCCAGCTTCCCCTCCCGAGGCAGGCCCCGCAGGCCCAGCTTCCCCTCCCAGCCTGGCCCCGCCTGCCCAGCTTCTCCTCCGGAGCCAAGCCCCGCCCGCCCAGCTTCCCCTCCCAGCTTGGCCCCGCCCGCCCAGCTTCCCCTCCAGAGTCCGTCCCTGCCCGCCCAGCTTCCCCTACGGAACCAGGCCCCGCACGGCCAGCTTCCCCTCCCGAGTCCGTCCCTGCCCGCCCAGCTTCCCCTCCCAGCCAAGCTCCGCCCGCCCAGTTTCTCCTCCCGTTCCCGGGCCCACCCGCCCAGCTTCTCCTCCCAAGCCAGGCCCCGCCCGCCCAGCTTCCCCTCCCAGCCTGGCCCCGCCCGCCCAGCTTCTCCTCCTGAGCCCGGCCCCGCCCGCCCAGCTTCCCCTCCCGAGTCCGTCCCTGCCCGCCCAGCTTCCCCTCCCGATCCTGGCCCCGCCCGGCCAGCTTCCTATCCCGAGTCCGTTCCTGCCCGCCCAGCTTCCCCTCTCAGCCTGGCCCCGCCTGCCCAGCTTCTCCTCCGGAGCCAAGCCCCGCCCGCCGAGCTTCCCCTCCCAGCTTGGCCCCGCCCGCCCAGTTTCCCCTCCCGAGTCCGTCCCTGCCCGCCCAGCTTCCCCTACCGAGCCAGGCCCCGCACGGCCAACTTCCCCTCCCGAGTCCGTCCCTGCCCGCCCAGCTTCCCCTCCCAGCCAGGCCCCGCCCACCAAGTTTCTCCTCCCGTTCCCGGCCCAGCCCGCCCAGATTCTCCTCCCAGCCACGCCCCGCCCGCCCAGTTTCTACTCCCGTTCCCGGCCCCGCCCGCCCAGCTTCTCCTCCCAAGCCATGCCCCTCCTGCCCAGCTTCCCTTCCCAGCCTCGCCCCACCCTCCCAGCTTCCCCTCCCAGCCTGGCCCTGCCCGCCCAGCTTCTCCTCGTGAGCCAGGCCCCTCCCGCCCAGCTTCTCCTCCCAGCCTGACCCCGCCCGCCGAGCTTCCCCTCCCAGCCTGGCCCCGCCCGCCCAGCTTCTCCTCGTGAGCCAGGCCCCGCCCGACCACCTTCCCCTCCCAGCTTGGCCCCGCCCGCCCAGCGTCCCCTCCTAGCCTGGCCCCGCCCGCCCAGCTTCTCCTCCCGTTCCCGGCCCCGCCCGCCCAGCTTCTCCTCATGAGCCAGGCCCCGCCCGCCCTGCTTCCCCTCCCAGCCTGGCCCCGCCCGCCCAGCTTCCCCTCCTAGCCTGGCCCCGCCCGCCCAGCTTCCCCTCCCAGCCTGGCTCCGCCTGCACAGCATCTCCTCATGAGCCAGGCCCCGCCCGCCCAACTTCTCCTCCCAAGCAAGGCCCCGCCCGCCCAGCTTCCCCTCCCGAGGCAGGCCCCGCAGGCCCAGCTTCCCCTCCCAGCCTGGCCCCGCCCGCCCAGCTTCCCCTCCCAGCCTGGCCCCGCCCGCCCCCTTTCTCTTCCCGAGCCCGGCCCCGCCTTCCCAGCTTCCCCTTCTCGAGCTCGGCTCCGCCCACCCAGCTTCTCCTCCCAGCGTGGCCCCGCCCGCCCAGCTTCCCCTCCCGAGTCCGGCCCCGCGCGCCCAGCTTTCCCTCCCAGCCTGTCCCCGCCCGCCCAGCTTCTCCTCCTGAGCAAGGCCCCGCCCGCCCAGCTTCTCCTCCCAAGCCAGGCCCCGCCCGCCGAGGTTCTCCTCCCAGCCTGGCCCCGACTGCCCAGCTTCTCCTCCTGAGCCAGGCTCCGCCCGCCCAGCTTCCCCTCCCAGCCAGGCCCCGCCCGCCCAGTTTCTACTCCCGTTCCCGGCCCCGCCCGCCCAGCTTCCCTTCCCAGCCTCGCCCCACCCTCCCAGCTTCCCGTCCCAGCCTGGCCCCGCCCGCCCAGCTTCTCCTCGTGAGCCAGGCCCCGCCCGCCCAGCTTCTCCTCCCAGCCTGACCCCGCCCGCCGAGCTTCCCCTCCCAGCCTGGCCCCGCCCGGCCAGCTTCTCCTCCCAGCCTGGACCAGCCTGCCCAGCTTCTGCTCCCAAGCCTGGCCCCGCCCGCCCAGCTTCCTCTCCCGAGCCAGGCCCTGCCCGCCCAGCTTCCCCTCCCAGGCTGGCCCCGCCCGGCCAGCTTCCGCTCTCGAGTCCGTTCCTGCCCGCCCAGCTTCCCCTACCAGCCAGACCCCGCCCGGCCAGCTTCCCCTCCCGATTCCGTCCCTGCCCGCCCAGCTTCCCCTCCCAGCCAGGCCCCGCCCGCCCACCTTCCCCTCCCAGACTTGCCCCGCCCGCCCAGCTTCTCCTCCCAGCCTGGCCCCGCCCGCCCAGCTTCTCCTCCCGTTCCCGGGCCCGCCCGCCCAGCTTCCCCTCCCATCTTGGCTCCGCCCCCCACCTTCCCCTCCCAGACTTGCCCCGCCCTTCCAGCTTCCCCTCCCAGCCAGCCCCCGCCCGCCCAGATTCCCCTCCCAGCCTGGCCCCGCCCGCCCAGCTTCCCCTCCCAGCCTGGCCCCGCCCGCCCACTTTCTCTTCCCGAGCCCGGCCCCGCCTTCCCAGCTTCCCCTTCTCGAGCCCGGCCCCGCCCACCCAGCTTCTCCTCCCAGCCTGGCCCCGCCCGCCCAGCTTCCCCTCCCGAGTCCGGCCCCGCGCGCCCAGCTTCCCCTCCCAGCCTGGCCCCGCCCGGCCAACTTCCGCTCCCGAGTCCCTTCCTGCCCGCCCAGCTTCCCCTCCCAGCCTGGCCCCGCCCGGCCAGCTTCCCCTCCCGAGTCCGTCCCTGCCCGCCCAGCTTCCCCTCCCAGCCAAGCTCCGCCCGCCCAGTTTCTCCTCCCGTTCCCGGGCCCACCCGCCCAGCTTCTCCTCCCAAGCCAGGCCCCGCCCGCCCAGCTTCCCCTCCCAGCCTGGCCCCGCCCGCCCAGCTTCTCCTCCTGAGCCCGGCCCCGCCCGCCCAGCTTCCCCTCCCGAGTCCGTCCCTGCCCGCCCAGCTTCCCCTCCCGATCCTGGCCCCGCCCGGCCAGCTTCCTATCCCGAGTCCGTTCCTGCCCGCCCAGCTTCCCCTCTCAGCCTGGCCCCGCCTGCCCAGCTTCTCCTCCGGAGCCAAGCCCCGCCCGCCGAGCTTCCCCTCCCAGCTTGGCCCCGCCCGCCCAGTTTCCCCTCCCGAGTCCGTCCCTGCCCGCCCAGCTTCCCCTACCGAGCCAGGCCCCGCACGGCCAACTTCCCCTCCCGAGTCCGTCCCTGCCCGCCCAGCTTCCCCTCCCAGCCAGGCCCCGCCCACCAAGTTTCTCCTCCCGTTCCCGGCCCAGCCCGCCCAGATTCTCCTCCCAGCCACGCCCCGCCCGCCCAGTTTCTACTCCCGTTCCCGGCCCCGCCCGCCCAGCTTCTCCTCCCAAGCCATGCCCCTCCTGCCCAGCTTCCCTTCCCAGCCTCGCCCCACCCTCCCAGCTTCCCCTCCCAGCCTGGCCCTGCCCGCCCAGCTTCTCCTCGTGAGCCAGGCCCCTCCCGCCCAGCTTCTCCTCCCAGCCTGACCCCGCCCGCCGAGCTTCCCCTCCCAGCCTGGCCCCGCCCGCCCAGCTTCTCCTCGTGAGCCAGGCCCCGCCCGACCACCTTCCCCTCCCAGCTTGGCCCCGCCCGCCCAGCGTCCCCTCCTAGCCTGGCCCCGCCCGCCCAGCTTCTCCTCCCGTTCCCGGCCCCGCCCGCCCAGCTTCTCCTCATGAGCCAGGCCCCGCCCGCCCTGCTTCCCCTCCCAGCCTGGCCCCGCCCGCCCAGCTTCCCCTCCTAGCCTGGCCCCGCCCGCCCAGCTTCCCCTCCCAGCCTGGCTCCGCCTGCACAGCATCTCCTCATGAGCCAGGCCCCGCCCGCCCAACTTCTCCTCCCAAGCAAGGCCCCGCCCGCCCAGCTTCCCCTCCCGAGGCAGGCCCCGCAGGCCCAGCTTCCCCTCCCAGCCTGGCCCCGCCCGCCCAGCTTCCCCTCCCAGCCTGGCCCCGCCCGCCCCCTTTCTCTTCCCGAGCCCGGCCCCGCCTTCCCAGCTTCCCCTTCTCGAGCTCGGCTCCGCCCACCCAGCTTCTCCTCCCAGCGTGGCCCCGCCCGCCCAGCTTCCCCTCCCGAGTCCGGCCCCGCGCGCCCAGCTTTCCCTCCCAGCCTGTCCCCGCCCGCCCAGCTTCTCCTCCTGAGCAAGGCCCCGCCCGCCCAGCTTCTCCTCCCAAGCCAGGCCCCGCCCGCCGAGGTTCTCCTCCCAGCCTGGCCCCGACTGCCCAGCTTCTCCTCCTGAGCCAGGCTCCGCCCGCCCAGCTTCCCCTCCCAGCCAGGCCCCGCCCGCCCAGTTTCTACTCCCGTTCCCGGCCCCGCCCGCCCAGCTTCCCTTCCCAGCCTCGCCCCACCCTCCCAGCTTCCCGTCCCAGCCTGGCCCCGCCCGCCCAGCTTCTCCTCGTGAGCCAGGCCCCGCCCGCCCAGCTTCTCCTCCCAGCCTGACCCCGCCCGCCGAGCTTCCCCTCCCAGCCTGGCCCCGCCCGGCCAGCTTCTCCTCCCAGCCTGGACCAGCCTGCCCAGCTTCTGCTCCCAAGCCTGGCCCCGCCCGCCCAGCTTCCTCTCCCGAGCCAGGCCCTGCCCGCCCAGCTTCCCCTCCCAGGCTGGCCCCGCCCGGCCAGCTTCCGCTCTCGAGTCCGTTCCTGCCCGCCCAGCTTCCCCTACCAGCCAGACCCCGCCCGGCCAGCTTCCCCTCCCGATTCCGTCCCTGCCCGCCCAGCTTCCCCTCCCAGCCAGGCCCCGCCCGCCCACCTTCCCCTCCCAGACTTGCCCCGCCCGCCCAGCTTCTCCTCCCAGCCTGGCCCCGCCCGCCCAGCTTCTCCTCCCGTTCCCGGGCCCGCCCGCCCAGCTTCCCCTCCCATCTTGGCTCCGCCCCCCACCTTCCCCTCCCAGACTTGCCCCGCCCTTCCAGCTTCCCCTCCCAGCCAGCCCCCGCCCGCCCAGATTCCCCTCCCAGCCTGGCCCCGCCCGCCCAGCTTCCCCTCCCAGCCTGGCCCCGCCCGCCCACTTTCTCTTCCCGAGCCCGGCCCCGCCTTCCCAGCTTCCCCTTCTCGAGCCCGGCCCCGCCCACCCAGCTTCTCCTCCCAGCCTGGCCCCGCCCGCCCAGCTTCCCCTCCCGAGTCCGGCCCCGCGCGCCCAGCTTCCCCTCCCAGCCTGGCCCCGCCCGGCCAACTTCCGCTCCCGAGTCCCTTCCTGCCCGCCCAGCTTCCCCTCCCAGCCAGGCCCCGCGCGCCCAGCTTCCCCTCCCAGCCTGGCCCCGCCCGGCCAACTTCCGCTCCCGAGTCCCTTCCTGCCCGCCCAGCTTCCCCTCCCAGCCAGGCCCCGCCCGCCGAGGTTCTCCTCCCAGCCTGGCCCCGACTGCCCAGCTTCTCCTCCTGAGCCAGGCCCCGCCCGCCCAGCTTCTCCTCCCAAGCCAGGCACCGGCCGCCCAGCTTCTCCTCCCAAGCCAGTCCCCGCCCGCCCAGCTTCTCCTCCCGAGCCTGGCCCCGCCCGTCCAGCTTCCCCCCCGAGTCCGTCCGTGCCCGCCCAGCTTCTCCTCCCAAGCCAGGCCACGCCTGCCCAGCTTCCCTTCCCAGCCTGGCCCCACCCTCCCAGCTTCCCGTCCCAGCCTGGCCCCGCCCGCCCAGCTTCTCCTCGTGAGCCAGGACCCGCCCGCCCAGCTTCTCCTCCCAAGCCAGGCCCCGCCCGCCCAGCTTCCCCTGCCGAGTCCGGCCCCGCCCGCTCAGCTTCTCCTCCCAGCCTGGCCCCGCCCGCCCACCTTTCCCTCCCATCTTGGCCCCGCCCCCCAGCTCCCCTCCCAGCCTGCCCCCGCCCACCCAGCTTCCCCTCCCAGCCAGTCCCCGCCCGCCCAGCTTCCCCTCCCAGCCTGGCCCCGCCCGCCCACTTTCTCTTCCCGAGCCCGGCCCCGCCGTCCCAGCTTCCCCTTCTCGAGCTCGGCTCCGCCCACCCAGCTTCTCCTCCCAGCCTGGCCCCGCCCGCCCAGCTTCCCCTCCCGAGTCCGGCCCCGCGCGCCCAGCTTCCCCTCCCAACCTGGCCCCGCCCGCCCAGCTTCTCCTCCTGAGCCAGGCCCCGCCCGCCCAGCTTCTCCTCCCAAGCCAGGCCCCGCCCGCCAAGATTCTCCTCCCGAGCCTGGCCCCACCCGGCCAGCATCCCCCCCCGAGTCCCTCCCTGCCCGCCCAGCTTCCCCTCCCAGCCACGCCCCGCCCGCCCAGTTTCTACTCCCGTTCCCGGCCCCGCCCGCCCAGCTTCTCCTCCCAAGCCATGCCCCTCCTGCCCAGCTTCCCTTCCCAGCCTCGCCCCACCCTCCCAGCTTCCCCTCCCAGCCTGGCCCTGCCCGCCCAGCTTCTCCTCGTGAGCCAGGCCCCTCCCGCCCAGCTTCTCCTCCCAGCCTGACCCCGCCCGCCGAGCTTCCCCTCCCAGCCTGGCCCCGCCCGCCCAGCTTCTCCTCGTGAGCTAGGCCCCGCCCGACCACCTTCCCCTCCCAGCTTGGCCCCGCCCGCCCAGCGTCCCCTCCTAGCCTGGCCCCGCCCGCCAAGCTTCTCCTCCCGTTCCCGGCCCCGCCCGCCCAGCTTCTCCTCATGAGCCAGGCCCCGCCCGCCCTGCTTCCCCTCCCAGCCTGGCCCCGCCCGCCCAGCTTCCCCTCCTAGCCTGGCCCCGCCCGCCCAGCTTCCCCTCCCAGCCTGGCTCCGCCTGCACAGCATCTCCTCATGAGCCAGGCCCCGCCCGCCCAACTTCTCCTCCCAAGCAAGGCCCCGCCCGCCCAGCTTCCCCTCCCGAGGCAGGCCCCGCAGGCCCAGCTTCCCCTCCCAGCCTGGCCCCGCCTGCCCAGCTTCTCCTCCGGAGCCAAGCCCCGCCCGCCCAGCTTCCCCTCCCAGCTTGGCCCCGCCCGCCCAGCTTCCCCTCCAGAGTCCGTCCCTGCCCGCCCAGCTTCCCCTACGGAACCAGGCCCCGCACGGCCAGCTTCCCCTCCCGAGTCCGTCCCTGCCCGCCCAGCTTCCCCTCCCAGCCAAGCTCCGCCCGCCCAGTTTCTCCTCCCGTTCCCGGGCCCACCCGCCCAGCTTCTCCTCCCAAGCCAGGCCCCGCCCGCCCAGCTTCCCCTCCCAGCCTTGCCCCGCCCGCCCAGCTTCCCCTCCCAGCCTGGCCCCGCCCGCCCAGCTTCTCCTCCTGAGCCCGGCCCCGCCCGCCCAGCTTCCCCTCCCGAGTCCGTCCCTGCCCGCCCAGCTTCCCCTCCCGATCCTGGCCCCTCCCGGCCAGCTTCCTATCCCGAGTCCGTTCCTGCCCGCCCAGCTTCCCCTCTCAGCCTGGCCCCGCCTGCCCAGCTTCTCCTCCGGAGCCAAGCCCCGCCCGCCGAGCTTCCCCTCCCAGCTTGGCCCCGCCCGCCCAGCTTCCCCTCCCGAGTCCGTCCCTGCCCGCCCAGCTTCCCCTACCGAGCCAGGCCCCGCACGGCCAACTTCCCCTCCCGAGTCCGTCCCTGCCCGCCCAGCTTCCCCTCCCAGCCAGGCCCCGCCCACCAAGTTTCTCCTCCCGTTCCCGGCCCAGCCCGCCCAGATTCTCCTCCCAGCCACGCCCCGCCCGCCCAGTTTCTACTCCCGTTCCCGGCCCCGCCCGCCCAGCTTCTCCTCCCAAGCCATGCCCCTCCTGCCCAGCTTCCCTTCCCAGCCTCGCCCCACCCTCCCAGCTTCCCCTCCCAGCCTGGCCCTGCCCGCCCAGCTTCTCCTCGTGAGCCAGGCCCCTCCCGCCCAGCTTCTCCTCCCAGCCTGACCCCGCCCGCCGAGCTTCCCCTCCCAGCCTGGCCCCGCCCGCCCAGCTTCTCCTCGTGAGCCAGGCCCCGCCCGACCACCTTCCCCTCCCAGCTTGGCCCCGCCCGCCCAGCGTCCCCTCCTAGCCTGGCCCCGCCCGCCCAGCTTCTCCTCCCGTTCCCGGCCCCGCCCGCCCAGCTTCTCCTCATGAGCCAGGCCCCGCCCGCCCTGCTTCCCCTCCCAGCCTGGCCCCGCCCGCCCAGCTTCCCCTCCTAGCCTGGCCCCGCCCGCCCAGCTTCCCCTCCCAGCCTGGCTCCGCCTGCACAGCATCTCCTCATGAGCCAGGCCCCGCCCGCCCAACTTCTCCTCCCAAGCAAGGCCCCGCCCGCCCAGCTTCCCCTCCCGAGGCAGGCCCCGCAGGCCCAGCTTCCCCTCCCAGCCTGGCCCCGCCTGCCCAGCTTCTCCTCCGGAGCCAAGCCCCGCCCGCCCAGCTTCCCCTCCCAGCTTGGCCCCGCCCGCCCAGCTTCCCCTCCAGAGTCCGTCCCTGCCCGCCCAGCTTCCCCTACGGAACCAGGCCCCGCACGGCCAGCTTCCCCTCCCGAGTCCGTCCCTGCCCGCCCAGCTTCCCCTCCCAGCCAAGCTCCGCCCGCCCAGTTTCTCCTCCCGTTCCCGGGCCCACCCGCCCAGCTTCTCCTCCCAAGCCAGGCCCCGCCCGCCCAGCTTCCCCTCCCAGCCTTGCCCCGCCCGCCCAGCTTCCCCTCCCAGCCTGGCCCCGCCCGCCCAGCTTCTCCTCCTGAGCCCGGCCCCGCCCGCCCAGCTTCCCCTCCCGAGTCCGTCCCTGCCCGCCCAGCTTCCCCTCCCGATCCTGGCCCCGCCCGGCCAGCTTCCTATCCCGAGTCCGTTCCTGCCCGCCCAGCTTCCCCTCTCAGCCTGGCCCCGCCTGCCCAGCTTCTCCTCCGGAGCCAAGCCCCGCCCGCCGAGCTTCCCCTCCCAGCTTGGCCCCGCCCGCCCAGCTTCCCCTCCCGAGTCCGTCCCTGCCCGCCCAGCTTCCCCTACCGAGCCAGGCCCCGCACGGCCAACTTCCCCTCCCGAGTCCGTCCCTGCCCGCCCAGCTTCCCCTCCCAGCCAGGCCCCGCCCACCAAGTTTCTCCTCCCGTTCCCGGCCCAGCCCGCCCAGATTCTCCTCCCAAGCCAGGCCCCGCCTGCCCAGCTTCCCCTCCCAGCCTGGCCCCGCCCGCCCAGCTTCCCCTCCTAGCCTGGCCCCGCCCGCCCAGCTTCCCCTCCCAGCCTGGCCCCGCCTGCACTGCATCTCCTCATGAGCCAGGCCACGCCCGCCCAACTTCTCCTCCCAAGCAAGGCCCCGCCCGCCCAGCTTCCCCTCCCGAGGCAGGCCCCGCAGGCCCAGCTTCCCCTCCCAGCCTGGCCCCGCCAGCCCAGCTTCTCCTCCGGAGCCAAGCCCCGCCCGCCCAGCTTCCCCTCCCAGCTTCACCCCGCCCGCCCAGCTTCCCTTACCAGCCTGGCCCCGCCCGCCCAGCTTCTCCTCGTGAGCCAGGACCCGCCCGCCCAGCTTCTCCCAAGCCAGGCCCCGCCCGCCCAGCTTCTCCTCCCAGCCTGACCCCGCCCGCCGAGCTTCCCCTCCCAGCCTGACCCCGCCCGCCCAGCTTCTCCTCATGAGCCAGGCCCCGCCCGCCCAACTTCTCCTCCCTAGCCAGGCCCCGCCCGACCACCTTCCCCTCCCAGCCTGGCCCCGCCCCCCAGCTTCCCTTCCCAGCCTAGCCCCGCCTTCCCGGCTTCCCCTCCCGAGTCCGGCCCCGCCCGCCCAGCTTCCCCTCCCAGCCTGGCCCCGCCCGGCCAGCTTCTCCTCGCAGCCTGGCCCCGCCTGCCCAGCTTCTGCTCCCAAGCCTGGCCCCGCACGCCCAGCTTCCCCTCCCGAGCCAGGCCCCGCCCGCCCAGCTTCCTCTCCCAGGCTGGCCCCGCCCGGCCAGCTTCCGCTCCCGAGTCCGTTCCTGCCCGCCCAGCTTCCCCTCCCAGCCAGGCCCCGCCCCGCCAGCTTCCCCTCCCGAGTCCGTCCCTGCACGCCCAGCTTCCCCTCCCAGCCAGGCCCCGCCCGACCAGTTTCTCCTCCCGTTCCCGGGCCCGCCCGCCCAGCTTCTCCTCCCAAGCCAGGCCCCGCCCGCCCCTCTTCCCCTCCCAGCCTGGCCCCGCCCGCCCAGCTTCCTCTCTCAGCCTGGCCCCGCCCGGCCAGCTTCTCCTCCTGAGCCCGTCCCCGCCCGCCCAGCTTCCCCTCCCAGCCTGGCCCCGCCCGGCCAGCTTCTACTCGTGAGCCAGGACCCGCCCGGCCAGCTTCTACTCGTGAGCCAGGCCCCGCCCGCCCAGCTTCCCCTCCCAGCCTTGCCCCGCCCGCCCAGCTTCCCCTCCCAGCCTGGCCCCGCCCGCCCAGCTTCTCCTCCTGAGCCCGGCCCCGCCCGCCCAGCTTCCCCTCCCGAGTCCGTCCCTGCCCTTCCAGCTTCCCCTCCCAGCCTGGCCCTGCCCGCGCAGCTTCCCCTCCCAGCCAAGCTCCGCACGCCCACCTTCCCCTCCCAGCTTGGCCCCGACCGCCCAGTTTCCCCTCCCCAGCCAGGCCCCGCCCGCCCAGCTTCCCCTCCCAGCTTGGATCCGCCCGCCCAGCTTCCCCTCCCGAGTCCGTCCCTGCCCGCCCAGCTTCCCCTACCGAGCCAGGCCCCGCCCGGCCAGCTTCCCCTCCCGAGTCCGTCCCTGCCCGCCCAGCTTCCCCTCCCAGCCTGGCCCCGCCCGCCCAGCTTGTCCTCATGAGCCAGGCCCCGCCCGCCCAGCTTCTCCTCCCAAGCCAGGCCCCGCCCGACCACCTTCCGCTCCCAGCCTGGCCCCGCCCCCCCAGATTCCCTTCCCAGCCTAGCCCCGCCTTCCCGGCTTCCCCTCCCGAGTCCGGCCCCGCCCGCCCAGCTTACCCTCCCAGCCTGGCCTCGGCCGGCCAGCTTCTCATCGCAGCCTGGCCCCGCCCGCCCAGCTTCTCCTCCCAGCCTGGCCCCGCCCGCCCAGCTTCTCCTCCTGAGCCCGGCCCCGCCCGCCCAGCTTCCCCTCCCAGCCTGGCCCCGCCTGCACCACTTCTCCTCATGAGCCAGGCCCCGCCCGCCCAACTTCTCCTTCCAAGCAAGGCCCCGCCCGCCCAGGTTCCCCTCCCGAGGCAGGCCCCGCAGGCCCAGCTTCCCCTCCCAGCCTGGCCCCGCCTGCCCAGCTTCTCCTCAGGAGCCAAGCCCCGCCCGCCCAGCTTCCCCTCCCAGCTTGGCCCTGCCCGCCCAGCTTCCCCTCCCGAGTCCGTCCCTGCCCGCCCAGCTTCCCCTACCGAGCCAGGCCCCGCACGGCCAACTTCCCCTCCCGAGTCCGTCCCTGCCCGCCCAGCTTCCCCTCCCAGCCAGGCCCCGCCCACCAAGTTTCTCCTCCCGTTCCCGGCCCAGCCCGCCCAGATTCTCCTCCCAAGCCAGGCCCCGCCTGCCCAGCTTCCCCTCCCAGCCTGGCCCCGCCCGCCCAGCTTCCCCTCCTAGCCTGGCCCCGCCCGCCCAGCTTCCCCTCCCAGCCTGGCCCCGCCTGCACTGCATCTCCTCATGAGCCAGGCCACGCCCGCCCAACTTCTCCTCCCAAGCAAGGCCCCGCCCGCCCAGCTTCCCCTCCCGAGGCAGGCCCCGCAGGCCCAGCTTCCCCTCCCAGCCTGGCCCCGCCAGCCCAGCTTCTCCTCCGGAGCCAAGCCCCGCCCGCCCAGCTTCCCCTCCCAGCTTCACCCCGCCCGCCCAGCTTCCCTTACCAGCCTGGCCCCGCCCGCCCAGCTTCTCCTCGTGAGCCAGGACCCGCCCGCCCAGCTTCTCCCAAGCCAGGCCCCGCCCGCCCAGCTTCTCCTCCCAGCCTGACCCCGCCCGCCGAGCTTCCCCTCCCAGCCTGACCCCGCCCGCCCAGCTTCTCCTCATGAGCCAGGCCCCGCCCGCCCAACTTCTCCTCCCTAGCCAGGCCCCGCCCGACCACCTTCCCCTCCCAGCCTGGCCCCGCCCCCCAGCTTCCCTTCCCAGCCTAGCCCCGCCTTCCCGGCTTCCCCTCCCGAGTCCGGCCCCGCCCGCCCAGCTTCCCCTCCCAGCCTGGCCCCGCCCGGCCAGCTTCTCCTCGCAGCCTGGCCCCGCCTGCCCAGCTTCTGCTCCCAAGCCTGGCCCCGCACGCCCAGCTTCCCCTCCCGAGCCAGGCCCCGCCCGCCCAGCTTCCTCTCCCAGGCTGGCCCCGCCCGGCCAGCTTCCGCTCCCGAGTCCGTTCCTGCCCGCCCAGCTTCCCCTCCCAGCCAGGCCCCGCCCCGCCAGCTTCCCCTCCCGAGTCCGTCCCTGCACGCCCAGCTTCCCCTCCCAGCCAGGCCCCGCCCGCCCAGTTTCTCCTCCCGTTCCCGGGCCCGCCCGCCCAGCTTCTCCTCCCAAGCCAGGCCCCGCCCGCCCCTCTTCCCCTCCCAGCCTGGCCCCGCCCGCCCAGCTTCCCCTCCTAGCCTGGCCCCGCCCGCCCAGCTTCCCCTCCCAGCCTGGCCCCGCACGGCCAGATTCCCCTCCCGAGTCCGTCCCTGCACGCCCAGCTTCCCCTCCCAGCCAGGCCCCGCCCGCCCAGTTTCTCCTCCCGTTCCCGGCCCCGCCCGCCCAGCTTCTCCTCCCAAGCCAGGCCCCGCCTGCCCAGCTTCACATCCCAGCCTGGCCCCGCCCGCCCAGCTTCCCCTCCTAGCCTGGCCCCGCCCGCCCAGCTTCCCCTCCCAGCCTGGCCCCGCCTGCACAGCATCTCCTCATGAGCCAGGCCCCGCCCGCCCAACTTCTCCTCCCAAGCAAGGCCCCGCCCGCCCAGCTTCACCTCCCGAGGCAGGCCCCGCCCGCCCAGCTTCCCCTCCCAGCTTGGCCCCGCCCGCCCAGCTTCCCCTCCAGAGTCCGTCCCTGCCCGCCCAGCTTCCCCTACGGAGCCAGGCCCCGCACGGCCAGCTTCCCCTCCCGATTCCGTCCCTGCCCGCCCAGCTTCCCCTCCCAGCCAGGCCCCGCCCGCCCAGTTTCTCCTCCCGTTCCCGGCCCCGCCCGTCCAGCTTCTCCTCCCAAGCCAGGCCCCGCCAGCCCAGCTTCCCCTCCCAGCCTGGGCCCGCCCGCCCAGCTTCCCTTACCAGCCTGGCCCCGCCCGCCCAACTTCTCCTCGTGAGCCAGGACCCGCCCGCCCAGCTTCTCCTCCCAAGCCAGGCCCCGCCCGCCCAGCTTCCCCTCCCAGCCCGGCCCCGCCCGGCCAGCTTCTCCTCCCGATCCTGGCCCCGCCCGGCCAGCTTCCGCTCCCGAGTCCGTTCCTGCCCGCCCAGCTTCCCCTCCCAGCCAGGCCCCGCCCACCCAGTTTCTCCTCCCGTTCCCGGCCCCGCCCGCCCACCTTCCCCTCCCAGCTTGGCCCCGACCGCCCAGCTTCCCCTCCCCAGCCAGGCCCCGCCCGCCCAGCTTCCCCTCCCGAGTCCGGCCCCGCCCGCTCAGCTTCTCCTCCCAGCCTGGCCCCGCCCGCCCACCTTCCCCTCCCATCTTGGCCCCGCCCGC
Source organism: Pelodiscus sinensis (assembly GCF_052426305.1). NCBI lineage: Eukaryota > Metazoa > Chordata > Testudines > Trionychidae > Pelodiscus > Pelodiscus sinensis. The sequence goes on along the minus strand of NC_143069.1, from coordinate 10,463,868 downwards.
CCAGATTCCCCTCCCAGCCTGGCCCTGCCCGCCCAGCTTCCCCTCCCAGCCTGGCCCCGCCCGCCCAGCTTCTCTTCGTGAGCCAGGACCCGCCCGCCCAGCTTCTCCTCCCAAGCCAGGCGCCGCCCGCCCAGCTTCTCCTCCTAGCCTGACCCCGCCCGCCGAGCTTCCCCTCCCAGCCTGGCCCCGGCCGCCCAGCTTCTCCTCGTGAGCCTTGCCCCGCCCGCCCAGCTTCCCCTCCCAGCCTGGCCCCGCCCGCCCAGCTTCTCCTCCTGAGCCCGGCCCCGCCCGCCCAGCTTCCCCTCCCGAGTCCGTCCCTGCCCGCCCAGCTTCCCCTCCCGATCCTGGCCCCTCCCGGCCAGCTTCCTATCCCGAGTCCGTTCCTGCCCGCCCAGCTTCCCCTCTCAGCCTGGCCCCGCCTGCCCAGCTTCTCCTCCGGAGCCAAGCCCCGCCCGCCGAGCTTCCCCTCCCAGCTTGGCCCCGCCCGCCCAGCTTCCCCTCCCGAGTCCGTCCCTGCCCGCCCAGCTTCCCCTACCGAGCCAGGCCCCGCACGGCCAACTTCCCCTCCCGAGTCCGTCCCTGCCCGCCCAGCTTCCCCTCCCAGCCAGGCCCCGCCCACCAAGTTTCTCCTCCCGTTCCCGGCCCAGCCCGCCCAGATTCTCCTCCCAGCCACGCCCCGCCCGCCCAGTTTCTACTCCCGTTCCCGGCCCCGCCCGCCCAGCTTCTCCTCCCAAGCCATGCCCCTCCTGCCCAGCTTCCCTTCCCAGCCTCGCCCCACCCTCCCAGCTTCCCCTCCCAGCCTGGCCCTGCCCGCCCAGCTTCTCCTCGTGAGCCAGGCCCCTCCCGCCCAGCTTCTCCTCCCAGCCTGACCCCGCCCGCCGAGCTTCCCCTCCCAGCCTGGCCCCGCCCGCCCAGCTTCTCCTCGTGAGCCAGGCCCCGCCCGACCACCTTCCCCTCCCAGCTTGGCCCCGCCCGCCCAGCGTCCCCTCCTAGCCTGGCCCCGCCCGCCCAGCTTCTCCTCCCGTTCCTGGCCCCGCCCGCCCAGCTTCTCCTCATGAGCCAGGCCCCGCCCGCCCTGCTTCCCCTCCCAGCCTGGCCCCGCCCGCCCAGCTTCCCCTCCTAGCCTGGCCCCGCCCGCCCAGCTTCCCCTCCCAGCCTGGCTCCGCCTGCACAGCATCTCCTCATGAGCCAGGCCCCGCCCGCCCAACTTCTCCTCCCAAGCAAGGCCCCGCCCGCCCAGCTTCCCCTCCCGAGGCAGGCCCCGCAGGCCCAGCTTCCCCTCCCAGCCTGGCCCCGCCTGCCCAGCTTCTCCTCCGGAGCCAAGCCCCGCCCGCCCAGCTTCCCCTCCCAGCTTGGCCCCGCCCGCCCAGCTTCCCCTCCAGAGTCCGTCCCTGCCCGCCCAGCTTCCCCTACGGAACCAGGCCCCGCACGGCCAGCTTCCCCTCCCGAGTCCGTCCCTGCCCGCCCAGCTTCCCCTCCCAGCCAAGCTCCGCCCGCCCAGTTTCTCCTCCCGTTCCCGGGCCCACCCGCCCATCTTCTCCTCCCAAGCCAGGCCCCGCCCGCCCAGCTTCCCCTCCCAGCCTGGCCCCGCCCGCCCAGCTTCTCCTCCTGAGCCCGGCCCCGCCCGCCCAGCTTCCCCTCCCGAGTCCGTCCCTGCCCGGCCAGCTTCCCCTCCCGATCCTGGCCCCGCCCGGCCAGCTTCCTATCCCGAGTCCGTTCCTGCCCGCCCAGCTTCCCCTCTCAGCCTGGCCCCGCCTGCCCAGCTTCTCCTCCGGAGCCAAGCCCCGCCCGCCGAGCTTCCCCTCCCAGCTTGGCCCCGCCCGCCCAGCTTCCCCTCCCGAGTCCGTCCCTGCCCGCCCAGCTTCCCCTACCGAGCCAGGCCCCGCACGGCCAACTTCCCCTCCCGAGTCCGTCCCTGCCCGCCCAGCTTCCCCTCCCAGCTTGGCCCCGCCCCCCCAGCTTCCCCTCCCAGCTTGGCCCCGCCCCCCCAGCTTCCCCTCCCTGCCTGGCCCCGCTCGACCAGCTTCCCCTCCCAAGCCAGGCCCCGCCCGCCCAGCTTCTCCTCCCAAGCCAGGCCCCGCCCGACCACCTTCCCCTCCCAGCTTGGCCCCGCCCCCCCAGCTTCCCCTCCCTGCCTGGCCCCGCCCGCCCAGCTTCTCCTCCCAAGCCAGGCCCCGCCCGCCCAGCTTCCCCTCCCGAGTCCGGCCCCGCCCGCTCAGCTTCTCCTCCCAGCCTGGCCCCGCCCGCCCAGCTTCCCCTCCCGAGTCCGGCCCCGCGCACCCAGCTTCCCCTCCCAGCCTGGCCCCGCCCGGCCAGCTTCCGCTCCCGAGTCCCTTCCTGCCCGCCCAGCTTCCCCTCCCAGCCAGGCCCCGCCCGGCCAGCTTCCCGTCCCAGCCTGGCCCCGCCCGCCCAGCTTCTCCTCCTGAGCCAGGCCCCGCCCGCCCAGCTTCTCCTCCCAAGCCAGGCCCCGCCCGCCCAGCTTCTCCTCCCGAGCCTGGCCCCACCCGGCCAGCTTCCCCCCCGAGTCCGTCCCTGCCCGCCCAGCTTCCCCTCCCAGCCACGCCCCGCCCGCCCAGTTTCTACTCCCGTTCCCGGCCCCGCCCGCCCAGCTTCTCCTCCCAAGCCATGCCCCTCCTGCCCAGCTTCCCTTCCCAGCCTCGCCCCACCCTCCCAGCTTCCCCTCCCGGCCTGGCCCTGCCCGCCCAGCTTCTCCTCGTGAGCCAGGCCCCTCCCGCCCAGCTTCTCCTCCCAGCCTGGCCCCGCCCGCCCAGCTTCTCCTCGTGAGCCAGGCCCCGCCCGCCCAGCTTCTCCTCCCAAGCCAGGCCCCGCCCGACCACCTTCCCCTCCCAGCTTGGCCCCGCCCCCCAAGCTTCCCCTCCCAGCCTGGCCCCGCTCGACCAGCTTCCCCTCCCGAGTCCGGCCCCGCCCGCCCACTTTGTCTTCCCGAGCCCGGCCCGGCCTTCCCGGCTTCCCCTCCCGAGTCCGGCCCCGCCCGCCCAGCTTCCCCTGCCAGCCTGGCCCCGCCCGGCCAGCTTCTCCTCCCGAGCCAGGCCCCGCCCGCCCAGCTTCCCCTCCCAGCCTGGCCCCGCCCGGCCAGTTTCCGCTCCCGAGTCCGTTCCTGCCCGCCCAGCTTCCCCTCCCAGCCAGGCACCGCCCGGCAAGCTTTCCCTCCCGATTCCGTCCCTGCCCGCCCAGCTTCCCCTCCCAGCCAGGCTCCGCCCGCCCAGTTTCTCCTCCCGTTCCCGGGCCCGCCCGCCAAGCTTCTCCTCCCAATCCAGGCCCCGCCCGCCCAGCTTCCCCTCCCAGCCTGGCCCCGCCCGCCCAGCTTCCCCTCCCAGCCTGGCCCCGCCTGCCCAGCTTCTCCTCCCAAGCCTGGCCCCGCCCGGCCAGCTTCCCCTCCCGAGTCCGGCCCCGCCCGCCCAGCTTCTCCTCCTGAGACAGGCCCCGCCCGCCCACTTTCTCTTCCCGAGCCCGGCCTCGCCTTCCCAGCTTCCCCTTCTCGAGCCCGGCCCCGCCCGCTCAGCTTCTCCTCCCAGCCTGGCCCCGCTCGACCAGCTTCCCCTCCCGAGTCCGGCCCCGCCCGCCCACTTTGTCTTCCCGAGCCCGGCCCCGCCTTCCCGGCTTCCCCTCCCGAGTCCGGCCCCGCCCGCCCAGCTTCCCCTCCCAGCCTGGCCCCGCCCGCCCAGCTTCCCCTCCCAGCCTGGCCCCGCCCGGCCAGCTTCCCCTCCCAGCCAGCCCCCGCCCGCCCAGATTCCCCTCCCAGCCTGGCTCCGCACGCCCACCTTCCCCTCCCATCTTGGCCCCGACCGCCCAGCTTCCCCTCCCCAGCCAGGCCCCGCCCGCCCAGCTTCCCCTCCCGAGTCCGGCCCCGCCCGCTCAGCTTCTCCTCCCAGCCTGGCCCCGCCCGCCCACCTTCCCCTCCCATCTTGGCCCCGTCCCCCACCTTCCCCTCCCATCTTGGCCCCGTCCCCCAGCTTCCCCTCCCAGCCTGGCCCCGCCCACCCAGCTTCCCCTCCCAGCCAGCCCCCGCCCGCCCAGATTCCCCTCCCAGCCTGGCCCCACCCGCCCAGCTTCCCCTCCCAGCCTGGCCCCGCCCGCCCACTTTCTCTTCCCGAGCCCGGCCCCGCCTTCCCAGCTTCCCCTTCTCGAGCCCGGCCCCGCCCACCCAGCTTCCCCTCCCGAGTCCGGCCCCGCGCGCCCACCTTCCCCTCCCAGCCTGGCCCCGCCCGCCCAGCTTCTCCTCCTGAGACAGGCCCCGCCCGCCCAGCTTCTCCTCCCAAGCCAGGCCCCGCCCGCCCAGTATCTCCTCCCAAGCCAGGCCCCGCCCGCCCAACTTCTCCTCCCGAGCCTGGCCCCGCCCGGCCAGCTTCCCCCCCGAGTCAGTCCCTGCCCGCCCAGCTTCCCCTCTCTGCCAGGCCCCGCCTGCCCAGCTTCCCTTCCCAGCCTGGCCCCACCCTCCCAGCTTCCCCTACCAGCCTGGCCCCGCCCGTCCAGCTTCTCCTCGTGAGCCAGGACCCGCCCGCCCAGCTTCTCCTCCCAAGCCAGGCCCCGCCCGGCCAGCTTCCCCTCCCAGCCAGGCCCCGCCCCCCCAGCTTCCCCTCCCAGCCAGACCCCGCCCGGCCAGCTTCCCCTCCCGAGTCCGGCCCCGCCCGCCCAGCTTCCCCTCCCAGCCTGGCCCCGCCCGGCCAGCTTCTCCTCCCAGCCTGGACCAGCCTGCCCAGCTTCTGCTCCCAAGCCTGGCCCCGCCCGCCCAGCTTCCCCTCCCGAGCCAGGCCCCGCCCGCCCAGCTTCCCCTCCCAGGCTGGCCCCGCCCGGCCAGCTTCCGCTCTCGAGTCCGTTCCTGCCCGCCCAGCTTCCCCTACCAGCCAGACCCCGCCCGGCCAGCTTCCCCTCCCGATTCCGTCCCTGCCCGCCCAGCTTCCCCTCCCAGCTAGGCTCCGCCCGCCCAGTTTCTCCTCCCGTTCCCGGGCCCGCCCGCCCAGCTTCCCCTCCCATCTTGGCTCCGCCCCCCAGCTTCCCCTCCCAGCCTTGCCCCGCCCTTCCAGCTTCCCCTCCCAGCCAGCCCCCGCCCGCCCAGATTCCCCTCCCACCCAGCCCCCGCCCTCCCAGATTCCCCTCCCAGCCTGGCCCCGCCCGCCCAGCTTCTCCTCCCAAGCCAGGCCCCGCCCGCCCAGCTTCTCCTCCCGAGCCTGGCCCCGCCCGGCCAGCTTCCCCCCTGAGTCCGTCCCTGCCCGCCCAGCTTCCCCTCCCAGCCAGGCCCCGCCCGCCCAATTTCTACTCCCGTTCCCGGCCCCGCCCGCCCAGCTTCTCCTCCCAAGCCAGGCCCTCCTGCCCAGCTTCCCTTCCCAGCTTCGCCCCACCCTCCCAGCTTCCCCTCCCAGCCTGGCCCTGCCCGCCCAGCTTCTCCTCGTGAGCCAAACCCCGCCCGCCCAGCTTCTCCTCCCAGCCTGACCCCGCCCGCCGAGCTTCCCCTCCCAGCCTGGCCCCGCCCGCCCAGCTTCTCCTCGTGAGCCAGGCCCCGCCCGCCCAGCTTCTCCTCCCAAGTCAGGCCCCGCCCGACCACCTTCCCCTCCCAGCTTGGCCCCGCCCCCCCAGCTTCCCCTCCCAGCCTGGCCCCGCTCGACCAGCTTCCCCTCCCGAGTCCGGCCCCGCCCGCCCGCTTTGTCTTCCCGAGCCCGGCCCCGCCTTCCCGGCTTCCCCTCCCGAGTCCGGCCCCGCCCGCCCAGCTTCCCCTCCCAGCCTGGCCCCGCCCAGCCAGCTTCTCCTCCCGAGCCAGGCCCCGCCCGCCCAGCTTCCCCTCCCAGCCTGGCACCGCCCGGACAGCTTCCGCTCCCGAGTCCGTTCCTGCCCGCCCAGCTTCCCCTCCCAGCTAGGCCCCGCCCGGCCAGCTTCCCCTCCCGATTCCGTCCCCGCCCGCCCAGCTTCCCCTCCCAGCCAGGCTCCGCACGCCCACCTTCCCCTCCCAGCTTGGCCCCCACCGCCCAGCTTCCCCTCCCCAGCCAGGCCCCGCCCTCCCAGCTTCCCCTCCCGAGTCCGGCCCCGCCCGCTTAGCTTCTCCTCCCAGGCTGGCCCCGCCCGCCCATCTTTCCCTCCCATCTTGGCCCCGCCCCCCAGCTTCCCCTCCCAGCCTGGCCCCGCCCACCCAGCTTCCCCTCCCAGCCAGCCCCCGCCCGCCCAGATTCCCCTCCCAGCCTGGCCCCGCACGCCCAGCTTCCCCTCCCAGCCTGGCCCCGCCCGCCCACTTTCTCCTCCCGAGCCCGGCCCCGCCATCCCAGCTTCCCCTTCTCGAGCCCGGCCCCGCCCACCCAGCTTCTCCTCCCAGCCTGGCCCCGCCCGCCCAGCTTCCCCTCCCGAGTCCGGCCCCGCATGCCCAGCTATCCCTCCCAGCCTGGCCCCGCCCGCCCAGCTTCTCCTCCTGAGCCAGGCCCCGCCCGCCCAGCTTCTCCTCCCAAGCCAGGCCCCGCCCGCCGAGGTTCTCCTCCCAGCCTGGCCCCGACTGCCCAGCTTCTCCTCCTGAGCCAGGCCCCGCCCGCCCAGCTTCTCCTCCCAAGCCAGGCCCCGCCCGCCCAGCTTCTCCTCCCAAGCCAGGCCCCGCCCGCCCAGCTTCTCCTCCCGAGCCTGGCCCCGCCCGGCCAGCTTCCCCCCCGAGTCCGTCCGTGCCCGCCTAGCTTCCCCTCCCAGCCAGGCCCCGCCCGCCCAGTTTCTCCTCCCGTTCCCGGCCCCGCCCGCCCAGCTTCTCCTCCCAAGCCAGGCCCCGCCTGCCCAGGTTCCCTTCCCAGCCTGGCCCCACCCACCCAGCTTCCCCTCCCAGCCTGGCCCCGCCCGCCCAGCTTCTCCTCGTGAGCCAGGACCCGCCCGCCCAGCTTCTCCTCCCAAGCCAGGCCCCGCCCGCCCAGCTTCTCCTCCCAGCCTGACCCCGCCCGCCGACCTTCCCCTCCCAGCCTGGCCACGCCCGCCCAGCTTCTCCTCATGAGCCAGGCCCCGCCCGCCCAGCTTCTCCGCCCAAGCCATGCCCCGCCCGACCACCTTCCCCTCCCAGCTTGGCCCCGCCCCCCCAGCTTCCCCTCCCAGCCTGGCCCCGCTCGACCAGCTTCCCCTCCCGAGTCCGGCCCCGCCCGCCCACTTTGTCTTCCCGAGCCCGGCCCCGCCTTCCCGGCTTCCCCTCCCGAGTCCGGCCCCGCCCGCCCAGCTTCCCCTCCCAAGCCAGGCCCCGCCCGGCCAGCTTCTCCTCCCGAGCCAGGCCCCGCCCGCCCAGCTTCCCCTCCCAGCCTCGCCCCGCCCGGCCAGCTTCCGCTCCCGAGTCCGTGCCTGCCCGACCAGCTTCCCCTCCCAGCCAGGCCCCTCCCGGCCAGCTTCCCCTCCCGATTCCGTCCCTGCCCGCCCAGCTTCCCCTCCCAGCCAGGCTCCGCCCGCCCAGTTTCTCCTCCCGTTCCCGGGCCCGCCCGCGAAGCTTCTCCTCCCAATCCAGGCCCCGCCCGCCCAGCTTCCCCTCCCAGCCTGGCCCCGCCCGCCCAGCTTCCCCTCCCAGCCTGGCCCCGCCCGCCCAGCTTCTCCTCGCAGCCTGGCCCCGCCTGCCCAGCTTCTCCTCCCAAGCCTGGTCCCGCCCGCCCAGCTTCCCCTCCCGAGCCAGGCCCCGCCCGCCCAGCTTCCCCTCCCAGGCTGGCCCCGCCCGGCCAGCTTCCGCTCCCGAGTCGGTTCCTGCCCGCCCAGCTTCCCCTCCCAGCCAGGCCCCGCCCGGCCAGCTTCCCCTCCCGAGTCCGGCCCCGCACGCCCAGCTTCCCCTCCCAGCCTGGCCCCGCCCGCCCAGCTTCTCCTCCTGAGACAGGCCCCGCCCGCCCACTTTCTCTTCCCGAGCCCGGCCCCGCCTTCCCAGCTTCCCCTTCTCGAGCCCGGCCCCGCCCACTCAGCTTCTCCTCCCAGCCTGGCCCCGATCGACCAGCTTCCCCTCCCGAGTCCGGCCCCGCCCGCCCAGCTTCCCCTCCCAGCCTGGCCCCGCCCGGCCATCTTCCCCTCCCAGCCTGGCCCCGCCCACCCAGCTTCCCCTCCCAACCAGCCCCCGCCCGCCGAGATTCCCCTCCCAGCCTGGCCCCGCCCGCCCAGTTTCCCCTCCCAGCCAGGCTCCGCACGCCCACCTTCCCCTCCCATCTTGGCCCCGACCGCCCAGCTTCCCCTCCCCAGCCAGGCCCCGCCCGCCCAGCTTCCCCTCCCGAGTCCGGCCCCGCCCGCTCAGCTTCTCCTCCCAGCCTGGCCCCGCCCGCCCACCTTCCCCTCCCATCTTGGCCCCGTCCCCCAGCTTCCCCTCCCAGCCTGGCCCCGCCCACCCAGCTTCCCCTCCTAGCCTGGCCCCGCTCGCCCAGCTTCTCCTCCTGAGACAGGCCCCGCCCGCCCACTTTCTCTTCCCGAGCCCGGCCCCGCCTTCCCAGCTTCCCTTTCTCGAGCCCGGCCCCGCCCACCCAGCTTCTCCTCCCAGCCTGGCCCCGCCCGCCCAGCTTCCGCTCCCGAGTCCGGCCCCGCGCGCCCAGCTTCCCCTCCCAGCCTGGCCCCGCCCGCCCCGCTTCTCCTCCTGAGACAGGCCCCGCCCGCCCAGCTTCTCGTCCCAAGCCAGGCCCCGCCCGCCGAGGTTCTCCTCCCAGCCTGGCCCCGACTGCCCAGCTTCTCCTCCTGAGCCAGGCCCCGCCCGCCCAGCTTCTCCTCCCAAGCCAGGCCCCGCCCGCCCAGCATCTCCTCCCAAGCCAGGCCCCGCCCGCCCAGCTTCTCCTCCCGAGCCTGGCCCCGCCCGACCAGCTTCCCCCCCCGAGTCCGTCCCTGCCCGCCCAGCTTCCCCTCTCTGCCAGGCCCCGCCCGCCCAGTTTCTCCTCCCGTTCCCGGCCCCGCCCGCCCAGCTTCTCCTCCCAAGCCAGGCCCCGCCTGCCCAGCTTCCCTTCCCAGCCTGGCCCCACCCTCCCAGCTTCCCCTCCCAGCCTTGCCCCGCCCGGCCAGCTTCTCCTCGTGAGCCAGGACCCGCCCGCCCAGCTTCTCCTCGCAGCCAGGCCCCGCCCGGCCAGCTTCCCCTCCCAGCCAGGCCCCGCCCGCCCAGTTTCTCCTCCCGTTACCGGGCTCGCCCGCCCAGCTTCTCCTCCCAAGCCAGGCCCCGCCCGCCCAGCTTCCCCTCCCAGCCTGGCCCCGCGCGCCCAGCTTCTCCTCCTGAGCCCGGCCCCGCCCGCCCAGCTTCCCCTCCCGATCCTGGCCCCGCCCGGCCCGCTTCCGCTCCCGAGTCCGTTCCTGCCCTCCCAGCTTCCCCTCCCAGCCAGGCCCCGCCCGCCCAGTTTCTCCTCCCGTTCCCGGCCCCGCCCGCCAACTTCTCCTCGTGAGCCAGGCCCCGCCCGATCTCCTTCCCCTCCCAGCCTGGCCCCGCCCGCCCAGCTTCCCATCCCGAGCCCGACCCCATCCACCCAGCTTCCCCTCCCAGCCAGGCTCCGCACGCCCAGCTTCCCCTCCCAGCCAGGCTCCGCACGCCCAGCTTCCCCTCCCAGCCAGGCTCCGCACGCCCACCTTCCCCTCCCATCTTGGCCCCGACCGCCCAGCTTCCCCTCCCCAGCCAGGCCCCGCCCGCCCAGCTTCCCCTCCCGAGTCCGGCCCCGCCCGCTCAGCTCCTCCTCCCAGCCTGGCCCCGCCCGCCCACCTTCCCCTCCCAACTTGGCTCCGCCCCCCAGCTTCCCCTCCCAGCCTGGCCCCGCCCACCCAGCTTCCCCTCCCAGCCAGCCCCCGCCCGCCCAGATTCCCCTCCCAGCCTGGCCCCGCCCGCCCAGCTTCCCCTCCCAGCCTGGCTCCGCCCGCCCACTTTCTCTTCCCGAGCCCGGCCCCGCCTTCCCAGCTTCCCCTTCTCGAGCCCGGCCCCGCCCACCCAGCTTCTCCTCCCAGCCTGGCCCCGCCCGCCCAGCTTCCCCTCACGAGTCCGGCCCCGCGCGCCCAGCTTCCCCTCCCAGCCTGGCCGCGCCCGACCAGCTTCCGCTCCCGAATCCCTTCCTGCCCGCCCAGCTTCCCCTCCCAGCCGGGCCCCGCCCGCCGAGGTTCTCCTCCCAGCCTGGCCCCGACTGCCCAGCTTCTCCTCCTGAGCCAGGCCCCGCCCGCCCAGATTCTCCTCCCAAGCTAGGCACCGGCCGCCCAGCTTCTCCTCCCAAGCCAGTCCCCGCCCGCCCAGCTTCTCCTCCCGAGCCTGGCCCCGCCCGGCCAGCTTCCCCCCCGAGTCCGTCCGTGCCCGCCCAGCTTCTCCTCCCAAGCCAGGCCACGCCTGCCCAGCTTCCCTTCCCAGCCTGGCCCCACCGTCCCAGCTTCCCGTCCCAGCCTGGCCCCGCCCGCCCAGCTTCTCCTCGTGAGCCAGGACCCGCCCGCCCAGCTCCTCCTCCCAAGCCAGGCCCCGCCCGCCCAGCTTCCCCTCCCGAGTCCGGCCCCGCCCGCTCAGCTTCTCCTCCCAGCCTGGCCCCGCCCGCCCACCTTTCCCTCCCATCTTGGCCCCGCCCCCCAGCTCCCCTCCCAGCCTGGCCCCGCCCACCCAGCTTCCCCTCCCAGCCAGTCCCCGCCCGCCCAGATTCCCTCCCAGCCTGGCCCCGCCCGCCCAGCTTCCCCTCCCAGCCTGGCCCCGCCCGCCCCCTTTCTCTTCCCGAGCCCGGCCCCGCCTTCCCAGCTTCCCCTTCTCGAGCTCGGCTCCGCCCACCCAGCTTCTCCTCCCAGCCTGGCCCCGCCCGCCCAGCTTCCCCTCCCGAGTCCTGCCCCGCGCGCCCAGCTTCCCCTCCCAGCCTGGCCCCGCCCGCCCAGCTTCTCCTCCTGAGCCAGGCCCCGCCCGCCCAGCTTCTCCTCCCAAGCCAGGCCCCGCCCGCCGAGGTTCTCCTCCCAGCCTGGCCCCGACTGCCCAGCTTCTCCTCCTGAGCCAGGCCCCGCCCGCCCAGCTTCCCCTCCCAGCCAGGCCCCGCCCGCCCAGTTTCTACTCCCGTTCCCGGCCCCGCCCGCCCAGCTTCTCCTCCCAAGCCAGGCCCCTCCTGCCCAGCTTCCCTTCCCAGCCTGGCCCCACCCTCCCAGCTTCCCGTCCCAGCCTGGCCCCGCCCGCCCAGCTTCTCCTCGTGAGCCAGGCCCCGCCCGCCCAGCTTCTCCTCCCAGCGTGACCCCGCCCGCCGAGCTTCCCCTCCCAGCCTGGCCCCGCCCGCCCAGCTTCTCCTCGTGAGCCAGGCCCCGCCCGCCCAGCTTCTGCTCCCAAGCCAGGCCCCGCCCGACCACCTTCCCCTCCCAGCTTGGCCCCGCCCCCCCAGCTTCCCCTCCCAGCCTGGCCCCGCTCGACCAGCTTCCCCTCCCGAGTCCGGCCCCGCCCGCCCACTTTGTCTTCCCGAGCCCGGCCCCGCATTCCCGGCTTCCCCTCCCGAGTCCGGCCCCGCCCGCCCAGCTTCCCCTCCCAGCCTGGCCCCGCCCGGCCAGCTTCTCCTCCCAGCCTGGACCAGCCTACCCAGCTTCTGCTCCCAAGCCTGGCCCCGCCCGCCCAGCTTCCCTCCCGAGCCAGGCCCCGCCGCCCAGCTTCCCCTCCCAGGCTGGCCCCGCCCGGCCAGCTTCCGCTCTCGAGTCCGTTCCTGCCCGCCCAGCTTCCCCTAACAGCCAGACCCCGCCCGGCCAGCTTCCCCTCCCGATTCCGTCCCTGCCCGCCCAGCTTCCCCTCCCAGCCAGGCTCCGCCCGCCCAGTTTCTCCTCCCGTTCCCGGGCCCGCCCGCCCAGCTTCTCCTCCCAAGCCAGGCCCCGCCCGCCCAGCTTCCCCTCCCATCTTGGCTCCGCCCCCCAGCTTCCCCTCCCAGCCTGGCCCCGCCCGCCCAGCTTCCCTCCCAGCCTGGCCCCGCCCGCCCACTTTCTCTTCCCGAGCCCGGCCCCGCCTTCCCAGCTTCCCCTCCCGAGTCCGGCCCCGCGCGCCCAGCTTCCCCTCCCAGCCTGGCCCCGCCCGCCCAGCTTCTCCTCCTGAGCCAGGCCCCGCCCGCCCAGCTTCTCCTCCCAAGCCAGGCCCCGCCCGCAGAGGTTCTCCTCCCAGCCTGGCCCCGATTGCCCAGCTTCTCCTCCTGAGCCAGGCCCCGCCCGCCCAGCTTCTCCTCCCAAGCCAGGCCCCGGCCGCCCAGATTCTCCTCCCGAGCCTGCCCCGCCCGGCCAGCTTCCCCCCCGAGTCGGTCCCTGCCCGCCCAGCTTCCCCTCCCAGCCAGGCCCCGCCCGCCCAGTTTCTACTCCCGTTCCCGGCCCCGCCCGCCCAGCTTATCCTCCCAAGCCATGCCCCTCCTGCCCAGCTTCCCTTCCCAGCCTCGCCCCACCCTCCCAGCTTCCCCTCCCAGCCTGGCCCTGCCCGCCCAGCTTCTCCTCGTGAGCCAGGCCCCTCCCGCCCAGCTTCTCCTCCCAGCCTGACCCCGCCCGCCGAGCTTCCCCTCCCAGCCTGGCCCCGCCCGCCCAGCTTCTCCTCGTGAGCAAGTCCCCGCCCGCCCAGATTCCCCTCCCAGCCTGGCCCCGCCCGCCCAGCTTCCCCTCCCAGCCTGGCCCCGCCCGCCCACTTTCTCTTCCCGAGCCCGGCCCCGCCTTCCCAGCTTCCCCTCTCGAGCCCGGCCTCGCCCACCCAGCTTCTCCTCCCAGCCTGGCCCGCCCGCCCAGCTTCCCCTCCCGAGTCCGGCCCCGCGCGCCCAGCTTCCCCTCCCAGCCTGGCCCCGCCCGCCCAGCTTCTCCTCCTGAGCCAGGCCCCGCCCGCCCAGCTTCTCCTCCCAAGCCAGGCCCCGCCCGCAGAGGTTCTCCTCCCAGCCTGGCCCCGATTGCCCAGCTTCTCCTCCTGAGCCAGGCCCCGCCCGCCCAGCTTCTCCTCCCAAGCCAGGCCCCGCCCGCCCAGCTTCTCCTCCCAAGCCAGGCCCCGCCCGCCCATATTCTCCTCCCGAGCCTGGCCCCGCCCGGCCAGCTTCCCCCCCGAGTCCGTCCCTGCCCGCCCAGCTTCCCCTCCCAGCCAGGCCCCGCCCGCCCAGTTTCTACTCCCGTTCCCGGCCCCGCCCGCCCAGCTTATCCTCCCAAGCCATGCCCCTCCTGCCCAGCTTCCCTTCCCAGCCTCGCCACACCCTCCCAGCTTCCCCTCCCAGCCTGGCCCTGCCCGCCCAGCTTCTCCTCGTGAGCCAGGACCCGCCCGCCCAGCTTCTCCTCGCAGCCAGGCCCCGCCCGGCCAGCTTTCCCTTCCAGCCCGGCCCCGCCCGCCCAGTTTCTCCTCCCGTTACCGGGCTCGCCCGCCCAGCTTCTCCTCCCAAGCCAGGCCCCGCCCGCCCAGCTTCCCCTCCCAGCCTGGCCCCGCCCGCCAAGCTTCTCCTCCTGAGCCCGGCCCCGCCCGCCCAGCTTCCCCTCCCGATCCTGGCCCCGCCCGGCCAGCTTCCGCTCCCGAGTCCGTTCCTGCCCTCCCAGCTTCCCCTCCCAGCCAGGCCCCGCCCGCCCAGTTTCTCCTCCCGTTCCCGGCCCCGCCCGCCAACTTCTCCTCGTGAGCCAGGCCCCGCCCGATCTCCTTCCCCTCCCAGCCTGGCCCCGCCCGCCCAGCTTCCCCTCCCGAGCCCGACCCCGCCCACCCAGCTTCCCCTCCCAGCCAGGCTCCGCACGCCCAGCTTCCCCTCCCAGCCAGGCTCCGCACGCCCAGCTTCCCCTCCCAGCCAGGCTCCGCACGCCCACCTTCCCCTCCCATCTTGGCCCCGACCGCCCAGCTTCCCCTCCCCAGCCAGGCCCCGTGTGACGGCGCGTTGGGGGTTCCCCGTCTCCTGCGCCCCGAAATGGCACAAACAGACCGCACCAGCCAGTGGAATTGAGGGTGGTTTATTGCACCTCCAGCACAGCGCAGCACAGATGTAATCTGGTTACAGGAACTGGGCTAGGATGCCTCAGGCCTCCTTGAGATGGGGGAGACTGGGCCCCTAAACTCCAGCCCCTTCCCCTAGGCTCTCCTCCATGCCCTCCGACAGCCAGCAACCAACTCCCTAGCTTCCAGCCCTGCCCCCCAGGCCAAGGCAGCATTCCACCTTCCTTTGTTCCTCTCCATGGGGGGTGTCTGGCCACTGGTTGCATAGTGACTCATCCTGTTTTGCTGGGTCGTGGTACCCACGGCATCCAGTGGGGGTTCCCCCAGAGCCAGCAGCATAGAAACCCGCCAGGTACCCCCACTACGTCACGCCCCGCCCGCCCAGCTTCCCTCCCGAGTCCGGCCCCGCCCGCTCAGCTCCTCCTCCCAGCCTGGCCCCGCCCGCCCACCTTCCCCTCCCAACTTGGCTCCGCCCCCCAGCTTCCCCTCCCAGCCTGGCCCCGCCCACCCAGCTTCCCCTCCCAGCCAGCCCCCGCCCGCCCAGATTCCCCTCCCAGCCTGGCCCCGCCCGCCCAGCTTCCCCTCCCAGCCTGGCTCCGCCCGCCCACTTTCTCTTCCCCAGCCTGGCCCCGCCTTCCCAGCTTCCCCTTCCCAGCCCGCCCCCGCCCGCCCAGATTCCCCTCCCAGCCTGGCCCCGCCCGCCCAGCTTCCCCTCACGAGTCCGGCCCCGCGCGCCCAGCTTCCCCTCCCAGCCTGGCCGCGCCCGACCAGCTTCCGCTCCCGAATCCCTTCCTGCCCGCCCAGCTTCCCCTCCCAGCCGGGCCCCGCCCGCCGAGGTTCTCCTCCCAGCCTGGCCCCGACTGCCCAGCTTCTCCTCCTGAGCCAGGCCCCGCCCGCCCAGATTCTCCTCCCAAGCTAGGCACCGGCAGCCCAGCTTCTCCTCCCAAGCCAGTCCCCGCCCGCCCAGCTTCTCCTCCCGAGCCTGGCCCCGCCCGGCCAGCTTCCCCCCCGAGTCCGTCCGTGCCCGCCCAGCTTCTCCTCCCAAGCCAGGCCACGCCTGCCCAGCTTCCCTTCCCGGCCTGGCCCCACCGTCCCAGCTTCCCGTCCCAGCCTGGCCCCGCCCGCCCAGCTTCTCCTCGTGAGCCAGGACCCGCCCGCCCAGCTTCTCCTCCCAAGCCAGGCCCCGCCCGCCCAGCTTCCCCTCCCGAGTCCGGCCCCGCCCGCTCAGCTTCTCCTCCCAGCCTGGCCCCGCCCGCCCACCTTTCCCTCCCATCTTGGCCCCGCCCCCCAGCTCCCCTCCCAGCCTGGCCCCGCCCACCCAGCTTCCCCTCCCAGCCAGTCCCCGCCCGCCCAGATTCCCCTCCCAGCCTGGCCCCGCCCGCCCAGCTTCCCCTCCCAGCCTGGCCCCGCCCGCCCCCTTCCTCTTCCCGAGCCCGGCCCCGCCTTCCCAGCTTCCCCTTCTCGAGCTCGGCTCCGCCCACCCAGCTTCTCCTCCCAGCCTGGCCCCGCCCGCCCAGCTTCCCCTCCCGAGTCCGGCCCCGCGCGCCCAGCTTCCCCTCCCAGCCTGGCCCCGCCCGCCCAGCTTCTCCTCCTGAGCCAGGCCCCGCCCGCCCAGCTTCTCCTCCCAAGCCAGGCCCCGCCCGCCGAGGTTCTCCTCCCAGCCTGGCCCCGACTGCCCAGCTTCTCCTCCTGAGCCAGGCCCCGCCCGCCCAGCTTCCCCTCCCAGCCAGGCCCCGCCCGCCCAGTTTCTACTCCCGTTCCCGGCCCCGCCCGCCCAGCTTCTCCTCCCAAGCCAGGCCC
The DNA here is from genome assembly GCF_052426305.1 of Pelodiscus sinensis. Taxonomy (NCBI): domain Eukaryota; kingdom Metazoa; phylum Chordata; order Testudines; family Trionychidae; genus Pelodiscus; species Pelodiscus sinensis. The sequence continues at coordinate 10,448,261 of NC_143069.1, read as the reverse complement.
CTCCTGCCCAGCTTCCCTTCCCAGCCTGGCCCCACCCTCCCAGCTTCCCGTCCCAGCCTGGCCCCGCCCGCCCAGCTTCTCCTCGTGAGCCAGGCCCCGCCCGCCCAGCTTCTCCTCCCAGCCTGACCCCGCCCGCCGAGCTTCCCCTCCCAGCCTGGCCCCGCCCGCCCAGCTTCTCCTCGTGAGCCAGGCCCCGCCCGCCCAGCTTCTGCTCCCAAGCCAGGCCCCGCCCGACCACCTTCCCCTCCCAGCTTGGCCCCGCCCCCCCAGCTTCCCCTCCTGAGCCTGGCCCCGCTCGCCCAGCTTCCCCTCCCGAGCCGGCCCCGCCCGCCCAGCTTGTCTTCCCGAGCCCGGCCCCGCATTCCCAGCTTCCCCTCCCGAGTCCTGGCCCCGCCCGCCCAGCTTCCCCTCCCAGCCTGGCCCCGCCCGGCCAGCTTCTCCTCCCAGCCTGGACCAGCCTACCCAGCTTCTGCTCCCAAGCCTGGCCCCGCCCGCCCAGCTTCCCCTCCCGAGCCAGGCCCCGCCCGCCCAGCTTCCCCTCCCAGGCTGACCCCGCCCGGCCAGCTTCCCCTCTCCAGTCCGTTCCTGCCCGCCCAGCTTCCCCTAACAGCCAGACCCCGCCCGGCCAGCTTCCCCTCCCGATTCCGTCCCTGCCCGCCCAGCTTCCCCTCCCAGCCAGGCTCCGCCCGCCCAGTTTCTCCTCCCGTTCCTGGGCCCGCCCGCCCAGCTTCTCCTCCCAAGCCAGGCCCCGCCCGCCCAGCTTCCCCTCCTATCTTGGCTCCGCCCCCCAGCTTCCCCTCCCAGCCTGGCCCCGCCCTTCCAGCTTCCCCTCCCAGCCAGCCCCCGCCCGCCCAGATTCCCCTCCCAGCCTGGCCCCGCCCGCCCAGCTTCCCCTCCCAGCCTGGCCCCGCCCGCCCACTTTCCCCTCCCGAGCCCGGCCCCGCCTTCCCAGCTTCCCCTCCCGAGTCCGGCCCCGCGCGCCCAGCTTCCCCTCCCAGCCTGGACCCGCCCGCCCAGCTTCTCCTCCTGAGCCAGGCCCCGCCCGCCCAGCTTCTCCTCCCAAGCCAGGCCCCGCCCGCAGAGCTTCTCCTCCCAGCCTGGCCCCGATTGCCCAGCTTCCCCTCCTGAGCCAGGCCCCGCCCGCCCAGCTTCTCCTCCCAAGCCAGGCCCCGCCCGCCCAGCTTCTCCTCCCAAACCAGGCCCCGCCCGCCCAGATTCTCCTCCCGAGCCTGGCCCCGCCCGGCCAGCTTCCCCCCCGAGTCCGTCCCTGCCCGCCCAGCTTCCCCTCCCAGCCAGGCCCCGCCCGCCCAGTTTCTACTCCCGTTCCCGGCCCCGCCCGCCCAGCTTATCCTCCCAAGCCATGCCCCTCCTGCCCAGCTTCCCTTCCCAGCCTCGCCCCACCCTCCCAGCTTCCCCTCCCAGCCTGGCCCTGCCCGCCCAGCTTCTCCTCGTGAGCCAGGCCCCTCCCGCCCAGCTTCTCCTCCCAGCCTGACCCCGACCGCCCAGCTTCCCCTCCCAGCCTGACCCCGCCCGCCCACCTTCCCCTCCCATCTTGGCCCCGACCGCCCAGCTTCCCCTCCCCAGCCAGGCCCCGCCCGCCCAGCTTCTCCTCCTGAGCCAGGCCCCGCCCGCCCAGCTTCTCCTCCCAACCCAGGCCCCGCCCGCAGAGGTTCTCCTCCCAGCCTGGCCCCGATTGCCCAGCTTCTCCTCCTGAGCCAGGCCCCGCCCGCCCAGCTTCTCCTCCCAAGCCAGGCCCCGCCCGCCCACCTTCCCCTCCCATCTTGGCCCCGACCGCCCAGCTTCCCCTCCCCAGCCAGGCCCCGCCCGCCCAGCTTCCCCTCCCGAGTCCGGCCCCGCCCGCTCAGCTCCTCCTCCCAGCCTGGCCCCGCCCGCCCACCTTCCCCTCCCAACTTGGCTCCGCCCCCCAGCTTCCCCTCCCAGCCTGGCCCCGCCCACCCAGCTTCCCCTCCCAGCCAGCCCCCGCCCGCCCAGCTTCCCCTCCCAGCCTGGCTCCGCCCGCCCACTTTCTCTTCCCGAGCCCGGCCCCGCCTTCCCAGCTTCCCCTTCTCGAGCCCGGCCCCGCCCACCCAGCTTCTCCTCCCAGCCTGGCCCCGCCCGCCCAGCTTCCCCTCCCAGCCCGGCCCCGCGCGCCCAGCTTCCCCACCCAGCCTGGCCCCGCCCGCCCAGCTTCCCCTCCCAGCCGGGCCCCGCCCGCCGAGGTTCTCCTCCCAGCCTGGCCCCGACTGCCCAGCTTCTCCTCCTGAGCCAGGCCCCGCCCGCCCAGATTCTCCTCCCAAGCTAGGCACCGGCCGCCCAGCTTCTCCTCCCAAGCCAGTCCCCGCCCGCCCAGCTTCTCCTCCCGAGCCTGGCCCCGCCCGGCCAGCTTCCCCCCCGAGTCCGGCCGTGCCCGCCCAGCTTCTCCTCCCAAGCCAGGCCACGCCTGCCCAGCTTCCCTTCCCAGCCTGGCCCCACCGTCCCAGCTTCCCGTCCCAGCCTGGCCCCGCCCGCCCAGCTTCTCCTCGTGAGCCAGGACCCGCCCGCCCAGCTTCTCCTCCCAAGCCAGGCCCCGCCCGCCCAGCTTCCCCTCCCGAGTCCGGCCCCGCCCGCTCAGCTTCTCCTCCCAGCCTGGCCCCGCCCGCCCACCTTTCCCTCCCATCTTGGCCCCGCCCCCCAGCTCCCCTCCCAGCCTGGCCCCGCCCACCCAGCTTCCCCTCCCAGCCAGGCCCCGCCCGCCCAGATTCCCCTCCCAGCCTGGCCCCGCCCGCCCAGCTTCCCCTCCCAGCCTGGCCCCGCCCGCCCCCTTTCCCTTCCCGAGCCCGGCCCCGCCTTCCCAGCTTCCCCTTCTCGAGCTCGGCTCCGCCCACCCAGCTTCTCCTCCCAGCCTGGCCCCGCCCGCCCAGCTTCCCCTCCCGAGTCCGGCCCCGCGCGCCCAGCTTCCCCTCCCAGCCTGGCCCCGGCCGCCCAGCTTCTCCTCCTGAGCCAGGCCCCGCCCGCCCAGCTTCTCCTCCCAAGCCAGGCCCCGCCCGCCGAGGTTCTCCTCCCAGCCTGGCCCCGACTGCCCAGCTTCTCCTCCTGAGCCAGGCCCCGCCCGCCCAGCTTCCCCTCCCAGCCAGGCCCCGCCCGCCCAGTTTCTACTCCCGTTCCCGGCCCCGCCCGCCCAGCTTGTCCTCCCAAGCCAGGCCCCTCCTGCCCAGCTTCCCTTCCCAGCCTCGCCCCACCCTCCCAGCTTCCCGTCCCAGCCTGGCCCCGCCCGCCCAGCTTCTCCTCGTGAGCCAGGCCCCGCCCGCCCAGCTTCTCCTCCCAGCCTGACCCCGCCCGCCGAGCTTCCCCTCCCAGCCTGGCCCCGCCCGCCCAGCTTCTCCTCGTGAGCCAGGCCCCGCCCGCCCAGCTTCTGCTCCCAAGCCAGGCCCCGCCCGACCACCTTCCCCTCCCAGCTTGGCCCCGCCCCCCCAGCTTCCCCTCCCAGCCTGGCCCCGCTCGACCAGCTTCCCCTCCCGAGTCCGGCCCCGCCCGCCCACTTTGTCTTCCCGAGCCCGGCCCCGCATTCCCGGCTTCCCCTCCCGAGTCCGGCCCCGCCCGCCCAGCTTCCCCTCCCAGCCTGGCCCCGCCCGGCCAGCTTCTCCTCCCAGCCTGGACCAGCCTACCCAGCTTCTGCTCCCAAGCCTGGCCCCGCCCGCCCAGCTTCCCCTCCCGAGCCAGGCCCCGCCCGCCCAGCTTCCCCTCCCAGGCTGGCCCCGCCCGGCCAGCTTCCGCTCTCGAGTCCGTTCCTGCCCGCCCAGCTTCCCCTAACAGCCAGACCCCGCCCGGCCAGCTTCCCCTCCCGATTCCGTCCCTGCCCGCCCAGCTTCCCCTCCCAGCCAGGCTCCGCCCGCCCAGTTTCTCCTCCCGTTCCCGGGCCCGCCCGCCCAGCTTCTCCTCCCAAGCCAGGCCCCGCCCGCCCAGCTTCCCCTCCCATCTTGGCTCCGCCCCCCAGCTTCCCCTCCCAGCCTGGCCCCGCCCTTCCAGCTTCCCCTCCCAGCCAGCCCCCGCCCGCCCAGATTCCCCTCCCAGCCTGGCCCCGCCCGCCCACCTTCCCCTCCCAGCCTGGCCCCGCCCGCCCACTTTCTCTTCCCGAGCCCGGCCCCGCCTTCCCAGCTTCCCCTCCCGAGTCCGGCCCCGCGCGCCCAGCTTCCCCTCCCAGCCTGGCCCCGCCCGCCCAGCTTCTCCTCCTGAGCCAGGCCCCGCCCGCCCAGCTTCTCCTCCCAAGCCAGGCCCCGCCCGCAGAGCTTCTCCTCCCAGCCTGGCCCCGATTGCCCAGCTTCTCCTCCTGAGCCAGGCCCCGCCCGCCCAGCTTCTCCTCCCAAGCCAGGCCCCGCCCGCCCAGCTTCTCCTCCCAAGCCAGGCCCCGCCCGCCCAGATTCTCCTCCCGAGCCTGGCCCCGCCCGGCCAGCTTCCCCCCCGAGTCCGTCCCTGCCCGCCCAGCTTCCCCTCCCAGCCAGGCCCCGCCCGCCCAGTTTCTACTCCCGTTCCCGGCCCCGCCCGCCCAGCTTATCCTCCCAAGCCATGCCCCTCCTGCCCAGCTTCCCTTCCCAGCCTCGCCCCACCCTCCCAGCTTCCCCTCCCAGCCTGGCCCTGCCCGCCCAGCTTCTCCTCCTGAGCCAGGCCCCTCCCGCCCAGCTTCTCCTCCCAGCCTGACCCCGCCCGCCGAGCTTCCCCTCCCAGCCTGGCCCCGCCCGCCCAGCTTCTCCTCGTGAGCCAGTCCCCGCCCGCCCAGATTCCCCTCCCAGCCTGGCCCCGCCCGCCCAGCTTCCCCTCCCAGCCTGGCCCCGCCCGCCCACTTTCTCTTCCCGAGCCCGGCCCCGCCTTCCCAGCTTCCCCTCTCGAGCCCGGCCTCGCCCACCCAGCTTCTACTCCCAGCCTGGCCCCGCCCGCCCAGCTTCCCCTCCCGAGTCCGGCCCCGCGCGCCCAGCTTCCCCTCCCAGCCTGGCCCCGCCCGCCCAGCTTCTCCTCCTGAGCCAGGCCCCGCCCGCCCAGCTTCTCCTCCCAAGCCAGGCCCCGCCCTCCCAGGTTCTCCTCCCAGCCTGGCCCCGATTGCCCAGCTTCTCCTCCTGAGCCAGGCCCCGCCCGCCCAGCTTCTCCTCCCAAGCCAGGCCCCGCCCGCCCAGCTTCTCCTCCCAAGCCAGGCCCCGCCCGCCCAGATTCTCCTCCCGAGCCTGGCCCCGCCCGGCCAGCTTCCCCCCCGAGTCCGTCCCTGCCCGCCCAGCTTCCCCTCCCAGCCAGGCCCCGCCCGCCCAGTTTCTACTCCCGTTCCCGGCCCCGCCCGCCCAGCTTATCCTCCCAAGCCATGCCCCTCCTGCCCAGCTTCCCTTCCCAGCCTCGCCCCACCCTCCCAGCTTCCCCTCCCAGCCTGGCCCTGCCCGCCCAGCTTCTCCTCGTGAGCCAGGCCCCTCCCGCCCAGCTTCTCCTCCCAGCCTGACCCCGCCCGCCGAGCTTCCCCTCCCAGCCTGGCCCCGCCCGCCCAGCTTCTCCTCGTGAGCCAGGCCCCGCCCGCCCAGCTTCTCCTCCCAAGCCAGGCCCCGCCCGACCACCTTCCCCTCCCAGCTTGGCCCCGCCCCCCCAGCTTCCCCTCCCAGCCTGGCCCCGCTCGACCAGCTTCCCCTCCCGAGTCCGACCCCGCCCGCCCACTTTGTCTTCCCGAGCCCGGCCCCGCCTTCCCGGCTTCCCCTCCCGAGTCCGGCCCCGCCCGCCCATCTCCCCTCCCAGCCTGGCCCCGCCCGGCCAGCTTCTCCTCCCGAGCCAGGCCCCGCCCGCCCAGCTTCCCCTCCCAGCCTGGCCCCGCCCGCCCAGCTTCCGCTCCCGAGTCCGTTCCTGCCCGCCCAGCTTCCCCTCCCAGCCAGGCACCGCCCGGCCAGCTTCCCCTCCGGATTCCGTCCCTGCCCGCCCAGCTTCCCCTCCCAGCCAGGCTCCGCCTGCCCAGTTTCTCCTCCCGTTCCCGGGCCCGCCCGCCAAGCTTCTCCTCCCAATCCAGGCCCCGCCCGCCCAGCTTCCCCTCCCAGCCTGGCCCCGCCCGCCCAGCTTCCCCTCCCAGCCTGGCCCCGCCCGCCCAGCTTCTCCTCGCAGCCTGGCCCCGCCTGCCCAGCTTCTCCTCCCAAGCCTGGCCCCGCCCGCCCAGCTTCCCCTCCCGAGCCAGGCCCCGCCCGCCCAGCTTCCCCTCCCAGGCTGGCCCCGCCCGGCCAGCTTCCGCTCCCGAGTCCGTTCCTGCCCGCCCAGCTTCCCCTCCCAGCCAGGCCCCGCCCGGCCAGCTTCCCCTCCCGAGTCCGGCCCCGCACGCCCAGCTTCCCCTCCCAGCCTGGCCTCGCCCGCCCAGCTTCTCCTCCTGAGACAGGCCCCGCCCGCCCAGCTTCCCTTCCCAGCCTGGCCCCGCCCGCCCAGCTTCTCCTCCCAAGCCTGGCCCCGCCCGCCCAGCTTCCCCTCCCGAGCCCGGCCCCGCCTTCCCAGCTTCCCCTTCTCGAGCCCGGCCCCGCCCGCTCAGCTTCTCCTCCCAGCCTGGCCCCGCTCGACCAGCTTCCCCTCCCGAGTCCGGCCCCGCCCGCCCACTTTGTCTTCCCGAGCCCAGCCCCGCCTTCCCGGTTTCCCCTCCCGAGTCCGGCCCCGCCCGCCGATCTTCCCCTCCCAGCCTGGCCCCGCCCGGCCAGCTTCTCCTTCCGAGCCAGGCCCCGCCCGCCCAGCTTCCCCTCCCTGCCTGGCCCCGCCCGGCCAGCTTCCGCTCCCGAGTCCGTTCCTGCCCGCCCAGCTTCCCCTCCCAGCCAGGCCCCTCCCGGCCAGCTTCCCCTCCCGATTCCGTCCCTGCCCGCCCAGCTTCCCCTCCCAGCCAGGCTCCGCCCGCCCAGTTTCTCCTCCCGTTCCCGGGCCCGCCCGCCACGCTTCTCCTCCCAATCCAGGCCCCGCCCGCCCAGCTTGCCCTCCCAGCCTGGCCCCGCCCGCCCAGCTTGCCCTCCCAGCCTGGCCCCGCCCGCCCAGCTTCCCCTCCCAGCCTGGCCCCGCCCGCCCAGCTTCTCCTCGCAGCCAGGCCCCGCCCGGCCAGCTTCCCCTCCCAGCCAGGCCCCGCCCGCCCAGTTTCTCCTCCCGTTACCGGGCTCGCCCGCCCAGCTTCTCCTCCCAAGCCAGGCCCCGCCCGCCCAGCTTCCCCTCCCAGCCTGGCCCCGCCCGCCAAGCTTCTCCTCCTGAGCCCGGCCCCGCCCGCCCAGCTTCCCCTCCCGATCCTGGCCCCGCCCGGCCAGCTTCCGCTCCCGAGTCCGTTCCTGCCCTCCCAGCTTCCCCTCCCAGCCAGGCCCCGCCCGCCCAGTTTCTCCTCCCGTTCCCGGCCCCGCCCGCCAACTTCTCCTCGTGAGCCAGGCCCCGCCCGATCTCCTTCCCCTCCCAGCCTGGCCCCGCCCGCCCAGCTTCCCCTCCCGAGCCCGACCCCGCCCACCCAGCTTCCCCTCCCAGCCAGGCTCCGCACGCCCAGCTTCCCCTCCCAGCCAGGCTCCGCACGCCCAGCTTCCCCTCCCAGCCAGGCTCCGCACGCCCACCTTCCCCTCCCATCTTGGCCCCGACCGCCCAGCTTCCCCTCCCCAGCCAGGCCCCGCCCGCCCAGCTTCCCCTCCCGAGTCCGGCCCCGCCCGCTCAGCTCCTCCTCCCAGCCTGGCCCCGCCCGCCCACCTTCCCCTCCCAACTTGGCTCCGCCCCCCAGCTTCCCCTCCCAGCCTGGCCCCGCCCACCCAGCTTCCCCTCCCAGCCAGCCCCCGCCCGCCCAGATTCCCCTCCCAGCCTGGCCCCGCCCGCCCAGCTTCCCCTCCCAGCCTGGCTCCGCCCGCCCACTTTCTCTTCCCGAGCCCGGCCCCGCCTTCCCAGCTTCCCCTTCTCGAGCCCGGCCCCGCCCACCCAGCTTCTCCTCCCAGCCTGGCCCCGCCCGCCCAGCTTCCCCTCCCAGCCTGGCCCCGCCCGACCAGCTTCCGCTCCCGAGTCCCTTCCTGCCCGCCCAGCTTCCCCTCCCAGCCTGGCCCCGCCCGCCCAGCTTCCCCTCCCAGCCTGGCCCCGCCCGCCCACTTTCTCTTCCCGAGCCCGGCTCCGCCTTCCCAGCTTCCCCTCCCGAGTCCGGCCCCGCGCGCCCAGCTTCCCCTCCCAGCCTGGCCCCGCCCGCCCAGCTTCTCCTCCTGAGCCAGGCCCCGCCCGCCCAGCTTCTCCTCCCAAGCCAGGCCCCGCCCGCAGAGGTTCTCCTCCCAGCCTGGCCCCGATTGCCCAGCTTCTCCTCCTGAGCCAGGCCCCGCCCGCCCAGCTTCTCCTCCCAAGCCAGGCCCCGCCCGCCCAGCTTCTCCTCCCAAGCCAGGCCCCGCCCGCCCAGATTCTCCTCCCGAGCCTGGCCCCGCCCGGCCAGCTTCCCCCCCGAGTCCGTCCCTGCCCGCCCAGCTTCCCCTCCCAGCCAGGCCCCGCCCGCCCAGTTTCTACTCCCGTTCCCGGCCCCGCCCGCCCAGCTTATCCTCCCAAGCCATGCCCCTCCTGCCCAGCTTCCCTTCCCAGCCTCGCCCCACCCTCCCAGCTTCCCCTCCCAGCCTGGCCCTGCCCGCCCAGCTTCTCCTCGTGAGCCAGGCCCCTCCCGCCCAGCTTCTCCTCCCAGCCTGACCCCGCCCGCCGAGCTTCCCCTCCCAGCCTGGCCCCGCCCGCCCAGCTTCTCCTCGTGAGCCAGTCCCCGCCCGCCCAGATTCCCCTCCCAGCCTGGCCCCGCCCGCCCAGCTTCCCCTCCCAGCCTGGCCCCGCCCGCCCACTTTCTCTTCCCGAGCCCGGCCCCGCCTTCCCAGCTTCCCCTCTCGAGCCCGGCCTCGCCCACCCAGCTTCTCCTCCCAGCCTGGCCCCGCCCGCCCAGCTTCCCCTCCCGAGTCCGGCCCCGCGCGCCCAGCTTCCCCTCCCAGCCTGGCCCCGCCCGCCCAGCTTCTCCTCCTGAGCCAGGCCCCGCCCGCCCAGCTTCTCCTCCCAACCCAGGCCCCGCCCGCAGAGTTTCTCCTCCCAGCCTGGCCCCGATTGCCCAGCTTCTCCTCCTGAGCCAGGCCCCGCCCGCCCACCTTCCCCTCCCATCTTGGCCCCGACCGCCCAGCTTCCCCTCCCCAGCCAGGCCCCGCCCGCCCAGCTTCTCCTCCCAAGCCAGGCCCCGCCCGCCCACCTTCCCCTCCCATCTTGGCCCCGACCGCCCAGCTTCCCCTCCCCAGCCAGGCCCCGCCCGCCCAGCTTCCCCTCCCGAGTCCGGCCCCGCCCGCTCAGCTCCTCCTCCCAGCCTGGCCCCGCCCGCCCACCTTCCCCTCCCAACTTGGCTCCGCCCCCCAGCTTCCCCTCCCAGCCTGGCCCCGCCCACCCAGCTTCCCCTCCCAGCCAGCCCCCGCCCGCCCAGCTTCCCCTCCCAGCCTGGCTCCGCCCGCCCACTTTCTCTTCCCGAGCCCGGCCCCGCCTTCCCAGCTTCCCCTTCTCGAGCCCGGCCCCGCCCACCCAGCTTCTCCTCCCAGCCTGGCCCCGCCCGCCCAGCTTCCCCTCCCGACTCCGGCCCCGCGCGCCCAGCTTCCCCACCCAGCCTGGCCCCGCCCGCCCAGCTTCCCCTCCCAGCCGGGCCCCGCCCGCCGAGGTTCTCCTCCCAGCCTGGCCCCGACTGCCCAGCTTCTCCTCCTGAGCCAGGCCCCGCCCGCCCAGATTCTCCTCCCAAGCTAGGCACCGGCCGCCCAGCTTCTCCTCCCAAGCCAGTCCCCGCCCGCCCAGCTTCTCCTCCCGAGCCTGGCCCCGCCCGGCCAGCTTCCCCCCCGAGTCCGTCCGTGCCCGCCCAGCTTCTCCTCCCAAGCCAGGCCACGCCTGCCCAGCTTCCCTTCCCAGCCTGGCCCCACCGTCCCAGCTTCCCGTCCCAGCCTGGCCCCGCCCGCCCAGCTTCTCCTCGTGAGCCAGGACCCGCCCGCCCAGCTTCTCCTCCCAAGCCAGGCCCCGCCCGCCCAGCTTCCCCTCCCGAGTCCAGCCCCGCCCGCTCAGCTTCTCCTCCCAGCCTGGCCCCGCCCGCCCACCTTTCCCTCCCATCTTGGCCCCGCCCCCCAGCTCCCCTCCCAGCCTGGCCCCGCCCACCCAGCTTCCCCTCCCAGCCAGTCCCCGCCCGCCCAGATTCCCCTCCCAGCCTGGCCCCGCCCGCCCAGCTTCCCCTCCCAGCCTGGCCCCGCCCGCCCCCTTTCTCTTCCCGAGCCCGGCCCCGCCTTCCCAGCTTCCCCTTCTCGAGCTCGGCTCCGCCCACCCAGCTTCTCCTCCCAGCCTGGCCCCGCCCGCCCAGCTTCCCCTCCCGAGTCCGGCCCCGCGCGCCCAGCTTCCCCTCCCAGCCTGGCCCCGGCCGCCCAGCTTCTCCTCCTGAGCCAGGCCCCGCCCGCCCAGCTTCTCCTCCCAAGCCAGGCCCCGCCCGCCGAGGTTCTCCTCCCAGCCTGGCCCCGACTGCCCAGCTTCTCCTCCTGAGCCAGGCCCCGCCCGCCCAGCTTCCCCTCCCAGCCAGGCCCCGCCCGCCCAGTTTCTACTCCCGTTCCCGGCCCCGCCCGCCCAGCTTGTCCTCCCAAGCCAGGCCCCTCCTGCCCAGCTTCCCTTCCCAGCCTCGCCCCACCCTCCCAGCTTCCCGTCCCAGCCTGGCCCCGCCCGCCCAGCTTCTCCTCGTGAGCCAGGCCCCGCCCGCCCAGCTTCTCCTCCCAGCCTGACCCCGCCCGCCGAGCTTCCCCTCCCAGCCTGGCCCCGCCCGCCCAGCTTCTCCTCGTGAGCCAGGCCCCGCCCGCCCAGCTTCTGCTCCCAAGCCAGGCCCCGCCCGACCACCTTCCCCTCCCAGCTTGGCCCCGCCCCCCCAGCTTCCCCTCCCAGCCTGGCCCCGCTCGACCAGCTTCCCCTCCCGAGTCCGGCCCCGCCCGCCCACTTTGTCTTCCCGAGCCCGGCCCCGCATTCCCGGCTTCCCCTCCCGAGTCCGGCCCCGCCCGCCCAGCTTCCCCTCCCAGCCTGGCCCCGCCCGGCCAGCTTCTCCTCCCAGCCTGGACCAGCCTACCCAGCTTCCGCTCCCAAGCCTGGCCCCGCCCGCCCAGCTTCCCCTCCCGAGCCAGGCCCCGCCCGCCCAGCTTCCCCTCCCAGGCTGGCCCCGCCCGGCCAGCTTCCGCTCTCGAGTCCGTTCCTGCCCGCCCAGCTTCCCCTAACAGCCAGACCCCGCCCGGCCAGCTTCCCCTCCCGATTCCGTCCCTGCCCGCCCAGCTTCCCCTCCCAGCCAGGCTCCGCCCGCCCAGTTTCTCCTCCCGTTCCCGGGCCCGCCCGCCCAGCTTCTCCTCCCAAGCCAGGCCCCGCCCGCCCAGCTTCCCCTCCCATCTTGGCTCCGCCCCCCAGCTTCCCCTCCCAGCCTGGCCCCGCCCTTCCAGCTTCCCCTCCCAGCCAGCCCCCGCCCGCCCAGATTCCCCTCCCAGCCTGGCCCCGCCCGCCCACCTTCCCCTCCCAGCCTGGCCCCGCCCGCCCACTTTCTCTTCCCGAGCCCGGCCCCGCCTTCCCAGCTTCCCCTCCCGAGTCCGGCCCCGCGCGCCCAGCTTCCCCTCCCAGCCTGGCCCCGCCCGCCCAGCTTCTCCTCCTGAGCCAGGCCCCGCCCGCCCAGCTTCTCCTCCCAAGCCAGGCCCCGCCCGCCCAGCTTCTCCTCCCAAGCCAGGCCCCGCCCGCCCAGATTCTCCTCCCGAGCCTGGCCCCGCCCGGCCAGCTTCCCCCCCGAGTCCGTCCCTGCCCGCCCAGCTTCCCCTCCCAGCCAGGCCCCGCCCGCCCAGTTTCTACTCCCGTTCCCGGCCCCGCCCGCCCAGCTTATCCTCCCAAGCCATGCCCCTCCTGCCCAGCTTCCCTTCCCAGCCTCGCCCCACCCTCCCAGCTTCCCCTCCCAGCCTGGCCCTGCCCGCCCAGCTTCTCCTCCTGAGCCAGGCCCCTCCCGCCCAGCTTCTCCTCCCAGCCTGACCCCGCCCGCCGAGCTTCCCCTCCCAGCCTGGCCCCGCCCGCCCAGCTTCTCCTCGTGAGCCAGTCCCCGCCCGCCCAGATTCCCCTCCCAGCCTGGCCCCGCCCGCCCAGCTTCCCCTCCCAGCCTGGCCCCGCCCGCCCACTTTCTCTTCCCGAGCCCGGCCCCGCCTTCCCAGCTTCCCCTCTCGAGCCCGGCCTCGCCCACCCAGCTTCTCCTCCCAGCCTGGCCCCGCCCGCCCAGCTTCCCCTCCCGAGTCCTGCCCCGCGCGCCCAGCTTCCCCTCCCAGCCTGGCCCCGCCCGCCCAGCTTCTCCTCCTGAGCCAGGCCCCGCCCTCCCAGCTTCTCCTCCCAAGCCAGGCCCCGCCCTCAGAGGTTCTCCTCCCAGCCTGGCCCCGATTGCCCAGCTTCTCCTCCTGAGCCAGGCCCCGCCCGCCCAGCTTCTCCTCCCAAGCCAGGCCCCGCCCGCCCAGCTTCTCCTCCCAAGCCAGGCCCCGCCCGCCCAGATTCTCCTCCCGAGCCTGGCCCCGCCCGGCCAGCTTCCCCCCCGAGTCCGTCCCTGCCCGCCCAGCTTCCCCTCCCAGCCAGGCCCCGCCCGCCCAGTTTCTACTCCCGTTCCCGGCCCCGCCCGCCCAGCTTATCCTCCCAAGCCATGCCCCTCCTGCCCAGCTTCCCTTCCCAGCCTCGCCCCACCCTCCCAGCTTCCCCTCCCAGCCTGGCCCTGCCCGCCCAGCTTCTCCTCGTGAGCCAGGCCCCTCCCGCCCAGCTTCTCCTCCCAGCCTGACCCCGCCCGCCGAGCTTCCCCTCCCAGCCTGGCCCCGCCCGCCCAGCTTCTCCTCGTGAGCCAGGCCCCGCCCGCCCAGCTTCTCCTCCCAAGCCAGGCCCCGCCCGACCACCTTCCCCTCCCAGCTTGGCCCCGCCCCCCCAGCTTCCCCTCCCAGCCTGGCCCCGCTCGACCAGCTTCCCCTCCCGAGTCCGACCCCGCCCGCCCACTTTGTCTTCCCGAGCCCGGCCCCGACTTCCCGGCTTCCCCTCCCGAGTCCGGCCCCGCCCGCCCATCTCCCCTCCCAGCCTGGCCCCGCCCGGCCAGCTTCTCCTCCCGAGCCAGGCCCCGCCCGCCCAGCTTCCCCTCCCAGCCTGGCCCCGCCCGCCCAGCTTCCGCTCCCGAGTCCGTTCCTGCCCGCCCAGCTTCCCCTCCCAGCCAGGCACCGCCCGGCCAGCTTCCCCTCCGGATTCCGTCCCTGCCCGCCCAGCTTCCCCTCCCAGCCAGGCTCCGCCTGCCCAGTTTCTCCTCCCGTTCCCGGGCCCGCCCGCCAAGCTTCTCCTCCCAATCCAGGCCCCGCCCGCCCAGCTTCCCCTCCCAGCCTGGCCCCGCCCGCCCAGCTTCCCCTCCCAGCCTGGCCCCGCCCGCCCAGCTTCTCCTCGCAGCCTGGCCCCGCCTGCCCAGCTTCTCCTCCCAAGCCTGGCCCCGCCCGCCCAGCTTCCCCTCCCGAGCCAGGCCCCGCCCGCCCAGCTTCCCCTCCCAGGCTGGCCCCGCCCGGCCAGCTTCCGCTCCCGAGTCCGTTCCTGCCCGCCCAGCTTCCCCTCCCAGCCAGGCCCCGCCCGGCCAGCTTCCCCTCCCGAGTCCGGCCCCGCACGCCCAGCTTCCCCTCCCAGCCTGGCCTCGCCCGCCCAGCTTCTCCTCCTGAGACAGGCCCCGCCCGCCCAGCTTCCCTTCCCAGCCTGGCCCCGCCCGCCCAGCTTCTCCTCCCAAGCCTGGCCCCGCCCGCCCAGCTTCCCCTCCCGAGCCCGGCCCCGCCTTCCCAGCTTCCCCTTCTCGAGCCCGGCCCCGCCCGCTCAGCTTCTCCTCCCAGCCTGGCCCCGCTCGACCAGCTTCCCCTCCCGAGTCCGGCCCCGCCCGCCCACTTTGTCTTCCCGAGCCCAGCCCCGCCTTCCCGGTTTCCCCTCCCGAGTCCGGCCCCGCCCGCCGATCTTCCCCTCCCAGCCTGGCCCCGCCCGGCCAGCTTCTCCTTCCGAGCCAGGCCCCGCCCGCCCAGCTTCCCCTCCCTGCCTGGCCCCGCCCGGCCAGCTTCCGCTCCCGAGTCCGTTCCTGCCCGCCCAGCTTCCCCTCCCAGCCAGGCCCCTCCCGGCCAGCTTCCCCTCCCGATTCCGTCCCTGCCCGCCCAGCTTCCCCTCCCAGCCAGGCTCCGCCCGCCCAGTTTCTCCTCCCGTTCCCGGGCCCGCCCGCCACGCTTCTCCTCCCAATCCAGGCCCCGCCCGCCCAGCTTGCCCTCCCAGCCTGGCCCCGCCCGCCCAGCTTCCCCTCCCAGCCTGGCCCCGCCCGCCCAGCTTCTCCTCGCAGCCTGGCCCCGCCTGCCCAGCTTCTCCTCCCAAGCCTGGTCCCGCCCGCCCAGCTTCCCCTCCCGATTCCGTCCCTGCCCGCCCAGCTTCCCCTCCCAGCCAGGCTCCGCCCGGCCAGCTTCTCCTCCCGAGCCAGGCCCCGCCCGCCCAGCTTCCCCTCCCAGCCTGGCCCCGCCCGCCCAGCTTCCGCTCCCGAGTCCGTTCCTGCCCGCCCAGCTTCCCCTCCCAGCCAGGCTCCGCCTGCCCAGTTTCTCCTCCCGTTCCCGGGCCCGCCCGCCAAGCTTCTCCTCCCAATCCAGGCCCCGCCCGCCCAGCTTCCCCTCCCAGCCTGGCCCCGCCCGCCCAGCTTCCCCTCCCAGCCTGGCCCCGCCCGCCCAGCTTCCCCTCCCAGCCTGGCCCCGCCCGCCCAGCTTCTCCTCGCAGCCTGGCCCCGCCTGCCCAGCTTCTCCTCCCAAGCCTGGCCCCGCCCGCCCAGCTTCCCCTCCCGAGCCAGGCCCCGCCCGCCCAGCTTCCCCTCCCAGGCTGGCCCCGCCCGGCCAGCTTCCGCTCCCGAGTCCGTTCCTGCCCGCCCAGCTTCCCCTCCCAGCCAGGCCCCGCCCGGCCAGCTTCCCCTCCCGAGTCCGGCCCCGCACGCCCAGCTTCCCCTCCCAGCCTGGCCTCGCCCGCCCAGCTTCTCCTCCTGAGACAGGCCCCGCCCGCCCAGCTTCCCTTCCCAGCCTGGCCCCGCCCGCCCAGCTTCTCCTCCCAAGCCTGGCCCCGCCCGCCCAGCTTCCCCTCCCGAGCCCGGCCCCGCCTTCCCAGCTTCCCCTTCTCGAGCCCGGCCCCGCCCGCTCAGCTTCTCCTCCCAGCCTGGCCCCGCTCGACCAGCTTCCCCTCCCGAGTCCGGCCCCGCCCGCCCACTTTGTCTTCCCGAGCCCAGCCCCGCCTTCCCGGTTTCCCCTCCCGAGTCCGGCCCCGCCCGCCGATCTTCCCCTCCCAGCCTGGCCCCGCCCGGCCAGCTTCTCCTTCCGAGCCAGGCCCCGCCCGCCCAGCTTCCCCTCCCTGCCTGGCCCCGCCCGGCCAGCTTCCGCTCCCGAGTCCGTTCCTGCCCGCCCAGCTTCCCCTCCCAGCCAGGCCCCTCCCGGCCAGCTTCCCCTCCCGATTCCGTCCCTGCCCGCCCAGCTTCCCCTCCCAGCCAGGCTCCGCCCGCCCAGTTTCTCCTCCCGTTCCCGGGCCCGCCCGCCACGCTTCTCCTCCCAATCCAGGCCCCGCCCGCCCAGCTTGCCCTCCCAGCCTGGCCCCGCCCGCCCAGCTTCCCCTCCCAGCCTGGCCCCGCCCGCCCAGCTTCTCCTCGCAGCCTGGCCCCGCCTGCCCAGCTTCTCCTCCCAAGCCTGGTCCCGCCCGCCCAGCTTCCCCTCCCGATTCCGTCCCTGCCCGCCCAGCTTCCCCTCCCAGCCAGGCTCCGCCCGGCCAGCTTCTCCTCCCGAGCCAGGCCCCGCCCGCCCAGCTTCCCCTCCCAGCCTGGCCCCGCCCGCCCAGCTTCCGCTCCCGAGTCCGTTCCTGCCCGCCCAGCTTCCCCTCCCAGCCAGGCACCGCCCGGCCAGCTTCCCCTCCGGATTCCGTCCCTGCCCGCCCAGCTTCCCCTCCCAGCCAGGCTCCGCCTGCCCAGTTTCTCCTCCCGTTCCCGGGCCCGCCCTCCAAGCTTCTCCTCCCAATCCAGGCCCCGCCCGCCCAGCTTCCCCTCCCAGCCTGGCCCCGCCCGCCCAGCTTCCCCTCCCAGCCTGGCCCCGCCCGCCCAGCTTCTCCTCGCAGCCTGGCCCCGCCTGCCCAGCTTCTCCTCCCAAGCCTGGCCCCGCCCGCCCAGCTTCCCCTCCCGAGCCAGGCCCCGCCCGCCCAGCTTCCCCTCCCAGGCTGGCCCCGCCCGGCCAGCTTCCGCTCCCGAGTCCGTTCCTGCCCGCCCAGCTTCCCCTCCCAGCCAGGCCCCGCCCGGCCAGCTTCCCCTCCCGAGTCCGGCCCCGCACGCCCAGCTTCCCCTCCCAGCCTGGCCTCGCCCGCCCAGCTTCTCCTCCTGAGACAGGCCCCGCCCGCCCAGCTTCCCTTCCCAGCCTGGCCCCGCCCGCCCAGCTTCTCCTCCCAAGCCTGGCCCCGCCCGCCCAGCTTCCCCTCCCGAGCCCGGCCCCGCCTTCCCAGCTTCCCCTTCTCGAGCCCGGCCCCGCCCGCTCAGCTTCTCCTCCCAGCCTGGCCCCGCTCGACCAGCTTCCCCTCCCGAGTCCGGCCCCGCCCGCCCACTTTGTCTTCCCGAGCCCAGCCCCGCCTTCCCGGTTTCCCCTCCCGAGTCCGGCCCCGCCCGCCGATCTTCCCCTCCCAGCCTGGCCCCGCCCGGCCAGCTTCTCCTTCCGAGCCAGGCCCCGCCCGCCCAGCTTCCCCTCCCTGCCTGGCCCCGCCCGGCCAGCTTCCGCTCCCGAGTCCGTTCCTGCCCGCCCAGCTTCCCCTCCCAGCCAGGCCCCTCCCGGCCAGCTTCCCCTCCCGATTCCGTCCCTGCCCGCCCAGCTTCCCCTCCCAGCCAGGCTCCGCCCGCCCAGTTTCTCCTCCCGTTCCCGGGCCCGCCCGCCACGCTTCTCCTCCCAATCCAGGCCCCGCCCGCCCAGCTTGCCCTCCCAGCCTGGCCCCGCCCGCCCAGCTTCCCCTCCCAGCCTGGCCCCGCCCGCCCAGCTTCTCCTCGCAGCCTGGCCCCGCCTGCCCAGCTTCTCCTCCCAAGCCTGGTCCCGCCCGCCCAGCTTCCCCTCCCGATTCCGTCCCTGCCCGCCCAGCTTCCCCTCCCAGCCAGGCTCCGCCAGGCCAGCTTCTCCTCCCGAGCCAGGCCCCGCCCGCCCAGCTTCCCCTCCCAGCCTGGCCCCGCCCGCCCAGCTTCCGCTCCGGAGTCCGTTCCTGCCCGCCCAGCTTCCCCTCCCAGCCAGGCACCGCCCGGCCAGCTTCCCCTCCGGATTCCGTCCCTGCCCGCCCAGCTTCCCCTCCCAGCCAGGCTCCGCCTGCCCAGTTTCTCCTCCCGTTCCCGGGCCCGCCCGCCAAGCTTCTCCTCCCAATCCAGGCCCCGCCCGCCCAGCTTCCCCTCCCAGCCTGGCCCCGCCCGCCCAGCTTCCCCTCCCAGCCTGGCCCCGCCCGCCCAGCTTCTCCTCGCAGCCTGGCCCCGCCTGCCCAGCTTCTCCTCCCAAGCCTGGCCCCGCCCGCCCAGCTTCCCCTCCCGAGCCAGGCCCCGCCCGCCCAGCTTCCCCTCCCAGGCTGGCCCCGCCCGGCCAGCTTCCGCTCCCGAGTCCGTTCCTGCCCGCCCAGCTTCCCCTCCCAGCCAGGCCCCGCCCGGCCAACTTCCCCTCCCGAGTCCGGCCCCGCACGCCCAGCTTCCCCTCCCAGCCTGGCCTCGCCCGCCCAGCTTCTCCTCCTGAGACAGGCCCCGCCCGCCCAGCTTCCCTTCCCAGCCTGGCCCCGCCCGCCCAGCTTCTCCTCCCAAGCCTGGCCCCGCCCGCCCAGCTTCCCCTCCCGAGCCCGGCCCCGCCTTCCCAGCTTCCCCTTCTCGAGCCCGGCCCCGCCCGCTCAGCTTCTCCTCCCAGCCTGGCCCCGCTCGACCAGCTTCCCCTCCCGAGTCCGGCCCCGCCCGCCCACTTTGTCTTCCCGAGCCCAGCCCCGCCTTCCCGGTTTCCCCTCCCGAGTCCGGCCCCGCCCGCCGATCTTCCTCTCCCAGCCTGGCCCCGCCCGGCCAGCTTCTCCTTCCGAGCCAGGCCCCGCCCGCCCAGCTTCCCCTCCCTGCCTGGCCCCGCCCGGCCAGCTTCCGCTCCCGAGTCCGTTCCTGCCCGCCCAGCTTCCCCTCCCAGCCAGGCCCCGCCCGCCCAGCTTCCCCTCCCGATTCCGTCCCTGCCCGCCCAGCTTCCCCTCCCAGCCAGGCTCCGCCCGCCCAGTTTCTCCTCCCGTTCCCGGGCCCGCCCGCCACGCTTCTCCTCCCAATCCAGGCCCCGCCCGCCCAGCTTGCCCTCCCAGCCTGGCCCCGCCCGCCCAGCTTCCCCTCCCAGCCTGGCCCCGCCCGCCCAGCTTCTCCTCGCAGCCTGGCCCCGCCTGCCCAGCTTCTCCTCCCAAGCCTGGTCCCGCCCGCCCAGCTTCCCCTCCCGAGCCAGGCCCCGCCCGCCCAGCTTCCCCTCCCAGCCAGGCCCCGCCCGGCCAGCTTCCCCTCCCGAGTCCGGCCCCGCACGCCCAGCTTCCCCTCCCAGCCTGGCCCCGCCTGCCCAGCTTCTCCTCCCAAGCCTGGTCCCGCCCGGCCAGCTTCCGCTCCCGAGTCCGTTCCTGCCCGCCCAGCTTCCCCTCCCAGCCAGGCCCCGCCCGGCCAGCTTCCCCTCCCGAGTCCGGCCCCGCACGCCCAGCTTCCCCTCCCAGCCTGGCCCCGCCCGCCCAGCTTCTCCTCCTGAGACAGGCCCCGCCCGCCCACTTTCTCTTCCCGAGCCCGGCCCCGCCTTCCCAGCTTCCCCTTCTCGAGCCCGGCCCCGCCCGCTCAGCTTCTCCTCCCAGCCTGGTCCCGCTCGACCAGCTTCCCCTCCCGAGTCCGGCCCCGCCCGCCCAGCTTCCCCTCCCAGCCTGGCCCCGCCCGCCCAGCTTCCCCTCCCAGCCTGGCCCCGCCCGCCCACCTTCCCCTCCCAGCCTGGCCCCGCCCGCCCAGCTTCCCCTCCCGAGTCCGGCCCCGCGCGCCCAGCTTCCCCTCCCAGCCTGGCCCCGCCCGCCCAGCTTCTCCTCCTGAGACAGGCCCCGCCCGCCCAGCTTCTCCTCCCAAGCCAGGCCCCGCCCGCCGAGGTTCTCCTCCCAGCCTGGCCCCGACTGCCCAGCTTCTCCTCCTGAGCCAGGCTCCGCCCGCCCAGCTTCTCCTCCCAAGCCAGGCCCCGCCCGCCCAGCATCTTCTCCCAAGCCAGGCCCCGCCCGCCCAGCTTCTCCTCCCGAGCCTGGCCCCGCCCGACCAGCTTCCCCCCCCGAGTCCGTCCCTGCCCGCCCAGCTTCCCCTCTCTGCCAGGACCCGCCCGCCCACTTTCTCTTCCCGAGCCCGGCCCCGCCTTCCCAGCTTCCCCTCCCGAGTCCGGCCCCGCGCGCCCAGCTTCCCCTCCCAGCCTGGCCCCGCCCGCCCAGCTTCTCCTCCTAAGCCAGGCCCCGCCCGCCCAGCTTCTCCTCCCAAGCCAGGCCCCGCCCGCAGAGGTTCTCCTCCCAGCCTGGCCCCGATTGCCCAGCTTCTCCTCCTGAGCCAGGCCCCGCCCGCCCAGCTTCTCCTCCCAAGCCAGGCCCCGCCCGCCCAGCATCTCCTCCCAACCCAGGCCCCGCCCGCCCAGATTCTCCTCCCGAGCCTGGCCCCGCCCGGCCAGCTTCCCCCCCGAGTCCGTCCCTGCCCGCCCAGCTTCCCCTCCCAGCCAGGCCCCGCCCGCCCAGTTTCTACTCCCGTTCCCGGCCCCGCCCGCCCAGCTTATCCTCCCAAGCCATGCCCCTCCTGCCCAGCTTCCCTTCCCAGCCTCGCCCCACCCTCCCAGCTTCCCCTCCCAGCCTGGCCCTGCCCGCCCAGCTTCTCCTCGTGAGCCAGGCCCCTCCCGCCCAGCTTCTCCTCCCAGCCTGACCCCGCCCGCCGAGCTTCCCCTCCCAGCCTGGCCCCGCCCGCCCAGCTTCTCCTCGTGAGCCAGTCCCCGCCCGCCCAGCTTCCCCTCCCAGCCTGGCCCCGCCCGCCCAGCTTCTCCTCGCAGCCTGGCCCCGCCTGCCCAGCTTCTCCTCCCAAGCCTGGTCCCGCCCGCCCAGCTTCCCCTCCCGATTCCGTCCCTGCCCGCCCAGCTTCCCCTCCCAGCCAGGCTCCGCCCGGCCAGCTTCTCCTCCCGAGCCAGGCCCCGCCCGCCCAGCTTCCCCTCCCAGCCTGGCCCCGCCCGCCCAGCTTCCGCTCCCGAGTCCGTTCCTGCCCGCCCAGCTTCCCCTCCCAGCCAGGCACCGCCCGGCCAGCTTCCCCTCAGGATTCCGTCCCTGCCCGCCCAGCTTCCCCTCCCAGCCAGGCTCCGCCTGCCCAGTTTCTCCTCCCGTTCCCGGGCCCGCCCGCCAAGCTTCTCCTCCCAATCCAGGCCCCGCCCGCCCAGCTTCCCCTCCCAGCCTGGCCCCGCCCGCCCAGCTTCCCCTCCCAGCCTGGCCCCGCCCGCCCAGCTTCTCCTCGCAGCCTGGCCCCGCCTGCCCAGCTTCTCCTCCCAAGCCTGGCCCCGCCCGCCCAGCTTCCCCTCCCGAGCCAGGCCCCGCCCGCCCAGCTTCCCCTCCCAGGCTGGCCCCGCCCGGCCAGCTTCCGCTCCCGAGTCCGTTCCTGCCCGCCCAGCTTCCCCTCCCAGCCAGGCCCCGCCCGGCCAGCTTCCCCTCCCGAGTCCGGCCCCGCACGCCCAGCTTCCCCTCCCAGCCTGGCCTCGCCCGCCCAGCTTCTCCTCCTGAGACAGGCCCCGCCCGCCCAGCTTCCCTTCCCAGCCTGGCCCCGCCCGCCCAGCTTCTCCTCCCAAGCCTGGCCCCGCCCGCCCAGCTTCCCCTCCCGAGCCCGGCCCCGCCTTCCCAGCTTCCCCTTCTCGAGCCCGGCCCCGCCCGCTCAGCTTCTCCTCCCAGCCTGGCCCCGCTCGACCAGCTTCCCCTCCCGAGTCCGGCCCCGCCCGCCCACTTTGTCTTCCCGAGCCCAGCCCCGCCTTCCCGGTTTCCCCTCCCGAGTCCGGCCCCGCCCGCCGATCTTCCCCTCCCAGCCTGGCCCCGCCCGGCCAGCTTCTCCTTCCGAGCCAGGCCCCGCCCGCCCAGCTTCCCCTCCCTGCCTGGCCCCGCCCGGCCAGCTTCCGCTCCCGAGTCCGTTCCTGCCCGCCCAGCTTCCCCTCCCAGCCAGGCCCCTCCCGGCCAGCTTCCCCTCCCGATTCCGTCCCTGCCCGCCCAGCTTCCCCTCCCAGCCAGGCTCCGCCCGCCCAGTTTCTCCTCCCGTTCCCGGGCCCGCCCGCCACGCTTCTCCTCCCAATCCAGGCCCCGCCCGCCCAGCTTGCCCTCCCAGCCTGGCCCCGCCCGCCCAGCTTCCCCTCCCAGCCTGGCCCCGCCCGCCCAGCTTCTCCTCGCAGCCTGGCCCCGCCTGCCCAGCTTCTCCTCCCAAGCCTGGTCCCGCCCGCCCAGCTTCCCCTCCCGATTCCGTCCCTGCCCGCCCAGCTTCCCCTCCCAGCCAGGCTCCGCCCGGCCAGCTTCTCCTCCCGAGCCAGGCCCCGCCCGTCCAGCTTCCCCTCCCAGCCTGGCCCCGCCCGCCCAGCTTCCGCTCCGGAGTCCGTTCCTGCCCGCCCAGCTTCCCCTCCCAGCCAGGCACCGCCCGGCCAGCTTCCCCTCCGGATTCCGTCCCTGCCCGCCCAGCTTCCCCTCCCAGCCAGGCTCCGCCTGCCCAGTTTCTCCTCCCGTTCCCGGGCCCGCCCGCCAAGCTTCTCCTCCCAATCCAGGCCCCGCCCGCCCAGCTTCCACTCCCAGCCTGGCCCCGCCCGCCCAGCTTCCCCTCCCAGCCTGGCCCCGCCCGCCCAGCTTCTCCTCGCAGCCTGGCCCCGCCTGCCCAGCTTCTCCTCCCAAGCCTGGCCCCGCCCGCCCAGCTTCCCCTCCCGAGCCAGGCCCCGCCCGCCCAGCTTCCCCTCCCAGGCTGGCCCCGCCCGGCCAGCTTCCGCTCCCGAGTCCGTTCCTGCCCGCCCAGCTTCCCCTCCCAGCCAGGCCCCGCCCGGCCAGCTTCCCCTCCCGAGTCCGGCCCCGCACGCCCAGCTTCCCCTCCCAGCCTGGCCTCGCCCGCCCAGCTTCTCCTCCTGAGACAGGCCCCGCCCGCCCAGCTTCCCTTCCCAGCCTGGCCCCGCCCGCCCAGCTTCTCCTCCCAAGCCTGGCCCCGCCCGCCCAGCTTCCCCTCCCGAGCCCGGCCCCGCCTTCCCAGCTTCCCCTTCTCGAGCCCGGCCCCGCCCGCTCAGCTTCTCCTCCCAGCCTGGCCCCGCTCGACCAGCTTCCCCTCCCGAGTCCGGCCCCGCCCGCCCACTTTGTCTTCCCGAGCCCAGCCCCGCCTTCCCGGTTTCCCCTCCCGAGTCCGGCCCCGCCCGCCGATCTTCCCCTCCCAGCCTGGCCCCGCCCGGCCAGCTTCTCCTCCTGAGCAAGGCCCCGCCCGCCCAGCTTCTCCTCCCAAGCCAGGCCCCGCCCGCCGAGGTTCTCCTCCCAGCCTGGCCCCGACTGCCCAGCTTCTCCTCCTGAGCCAGGCCCCGTGTGACGGCGCGTTGGGGGTTCCCCGTCTCCTGCACCCCGAAATGGCACAAACAGACTTCACCAGCCGGTGGAATAGAGGAAGTTTATTGCCTCTCCAGGATACAGCACAGCACAGATGTAGTCTGGTCCCAGAGCTGGGCTAGGATGCCTCAGGCCCCCTTGAGATGGGGGAGACTGGGCCCCTAAACCCCAGCCCCTTCTCCTAGGCTCTCCTCCATGCTCTCCCACAGTCTAACTAAATTCCCCTGCAGCCCTGCCCCCGCAGTCAGGGCAGCATCCACCTTCCTTTGTTCCTCTCCATGGGGGGTGTCTGGCCACTGGTTCAACAAGTTTGGCATTACCTCTGCCTAGTGAGGTTTTCCCTGCTGGGTCTTGCTCCAGACAGCAGGGGTCACCACAGCCCAGCAAGTACCCACACTACGTCACACCCCGCCCGCCCAGCTTCCCCTCCCAGCCAGGCCCCGCCCGCCCAGTTTCTACTCCCGTTCCCGGCCCCGCCCGCCCAGCTTCTCCTCGCAAGCCAGGCCCCTCCGGCCCAGCTTCCCTTCCCAGCCTCGCCCCACCCTCCCAGCTTCCCGTCCCAGCCTGGCCCCGCCCGCCCAGCTTCTCCTCGTGAGCCAGGCCCCGCCCGCCCAGCTTCTCCTCCCAGCCTGACCCCGCCCGCCGAGCTTCCCCTCCCAGCCTGGCCCCGCCCGGCCAGCTTCTCCTCCCAGCCTGGACCAGCCTGCCCAGCTTCTGCTCCCAAGCCTGGCCCCGCCCGCCCAGCTTCCCCTCCCAGGCTGGCCCCGCCCGGCCAGCTTCCGCTCTCGAGTCCGTTCCTGCCCGCCCAGCTTCCCCTACCAGCCAGACCCCGCCCGGCCAGCTTCCCCTCCCGATTCCGTCCCTGCCCGCCCAGCTTCCCCTCCCAGCCAGGCTCCGCCCGCCCAGGTTCTCCTCCCGTTCCCGGGCCCGCCCGCCCAGCTTCTCCTCCCAAGCCAGGCCCCGCCCGCCCAGCTTCCCCTCCCAGACTTGCCCCGCCCGCCCAGCTTCTCCTCCCAGCCTGGCCCCGCCCGCCCAGCTTCTCCTCCTGAGCCCGGCCCCGCCCGCCCAGCTTCCCCTCCCAGACTTGCCCCGCCCGCCCAGCTTCTCCTCCCAGCCAGGCCCCGCCCGCCCAGTTTCTCCTCCCGTTCCCGGCCCCGCCCGTCCAGCTTCCCCTCCCAGCCTGGCCCCGCCCGCCCAGCTTCCCCTCCCGAGCCAGGCCCCGCCCGACCACCTTCCCCTCCCAGCTTGGCCCCGCCCCCCCAGCTTCCCCTCCCTGCCTGGCCCCGCCCGCCCAGCTTCTCCTCCCAAGCCAGGCCCCGCCCGCCCAGCTTCCCCTCCCGAGTCCGGCCCCGCCCGCTCAGCTTCTCCTCCCAGCCTGGCCCCGCCCGCCCACCTTTCCCTCCCATCTTTGCCCCGCCCCCCAGCTCCCCTCCCAGCCTGGCCCCGCCCACCCAGCTTCCCCTCCCAGCCAGTCCCCGCCCGCCCAGATTCCCCTCCCAGCCTGGCCCCGCCCGCCCAGCTTCCCCTCCCAGCCTGGCCCCGCCCGCCCCCTTTCTCTTCCCGAGCCCGGCCCCGCCTTCCCAGCTTCCCCTTCTCGAGCTCGGCTCCGCCCACCCAGCTTCTCCTCCCAGCGTGGCCCCGCCCGCCCAGCTTCCCCTCCCGAGTCCGGCCCCGCGCGCCCAGCTTTCCCTCCCAGCCTGGCCCCGCCCGCCCAGCTTCTCCTCCTGAGCAAGGCCCCGCCCGCCCAGCTTCTCCTCCCAAGCCAGGCCCCGCCCGCCGAGGTTCTCCTCCCAGCCTGGCCCCGACTGCCCAGCTTCTCCTCCTGAGCCAGGCCCCGCCCGCCCAGCTTCCCCTCCCAGCCAGGCCCCGCCCGCCCAGTTTCTACTCCCGTTCCCGGCCCCGCCCGCCCAGCTTCTCCTCCCAAGCCAGGCCCCTCCTGCCCAGCTTCCCTTCCCAGCCTCGCCCCACCCTCCCAGCTTCCCGTCCCAGCCTGGCCCCGCCCGCCCAGCTTCTCCTCGTGAGCCAGGCCCCGCCCGCCCAGCTTCTCCTCCCAGCCTGACCCCGCCCGCCGAGCTTCCACTCCCAGCCTGGCCCCGCCCGGCCAGCTTCTCCTCCCAGCCTGGACCAGCCTGCCCAGCTTCTGCTCCCAAGCCTGGCCCCGCCCGCCCAGCTTCCCCTCCCGAGCCAGGCCCTGCCCGCCCAGCTTCCCCTCCCAGGCTGGCCCCGCCCGGCCAGCTTCCGCTCTCGAGTCCGTTCCTGCCCGCCCAGCTTCCCCTACCAGCCAGACCCCGCCCGGCGAGCTTCCCCTCCCGATTCCGTCCCTGCCCGCCCAGCTTCCCCTCCCAAGCCAGGCCCCGCCCGCCCAGCTTCCCCTCCCAGACTTGCCCCGCCCGCCCAGCTTCTCCTCCCAGCCTGGCCCCGCCCGCCCAGCTTCTCCTCCCGTTCCCGGGCCCGCCCGCCCAGCTTCCCCTCCCATCTTGGCTCCGCCCCCCAGCTTCCCCTCCCAGCCTTGCCCCGCCCTTCCAGCTTCCCCTCCCAGCCAGCCCCCGCCCGCCCAGATTCCCCTCCCAGCCTGGCCCCGCCCGCCCAGCTTCCCCTCCCAGCCTGGCCCCGCCCGCCCACTTTCTCTTCCCGAGCCCGGCCCCGCCTTCCCAGCTTCCCCTTCTCGAGCCCGGCCCCGCCCACGCAGCTTCTCCTCCCAGCCTGGCCCCGCCCGCCCAGCTTCCCCTCCCGAGTCCGGCCCCGCGCGCCCAGCTTCCCCTCCCAGCCTGGCCCCGCCCGGCCAACTTCCGCTCCCGAGTCCCTTCCTGCCCGCCCAGCTTCCCCTCCCAGCCAGGCCCCGCCCGCCGAGGTTCTCCTCCCAGCCTGGCCCCGCCCGGCCAGCTTCTCCTCCCAGCCTGGACCAGCCTGCCCAGCTTCCCCTCCCGAGTCCGGCCCCGCCCGCTCAGCTCCTCCTCCCAGCCTGGCCCCGCCCGCCCACCTTCCCCTCCCAACTTGGCTCCGCCCCCCAGCTTCCCCTCCCAGCCTGGCCCCGCCCACCCAGCTTCCCCTCCCAGCCAGCCCCCGCCCGCCCAGCTTCCCCTCCCAGCCTGGCTCCGCCCGCCCACTTTCTCTTCCCGAGCCCGGCCCCGCCTTCCCAGCTTCCCCTTCTCGAGCCCGGCCCCGCCCACCCAGCTTCTCCTCCCAGCCTGGCCCCGCCCGCCCAGCTTCCCCTCCCGACTCCGGCCCCGCGCGCCCAGCTTCCCCACCCAGCCTGGCCCCGCCCGCCCAGCTTCCCCTCCCAGCCGGGCCCCGCCCGCCGAGGTTCTCCTCCCAGCCTGGCCCCAACTGCCCAGCTTCTCCTCCTGAGCCAGGCCCCGCCCGCCCAGATTCTCCTCCCAAGCTAGGCACCGGCCGCCCAGCTTCTCCTCCCAAGCCAGTCCCCGCCCGCCCAGCTTCTCCTCCCGAGCCTGGCCCCGCCCGGCCAGCTTCCCCCCCGAGTCCGTCCGTGCCCGCCCAGCTTCTCCTCCCAAGCCAGGCCACGCCTGCCCAGCTTCCCTTCCCAGCCTGGCCCCACCGTCCCAGCTTCCCGTCCCAGCCTGGCCCCGCCCGCCCAGCTTCTCCTCGTGAGCCAGGACCCGCCCGCCCAGCTTCTCCTCCCAAGCCAGGCCCCGCCCGCCCAGCTTCCCCTCCCGAGTCCAGCCCCGCCCGCTCAGCTTCTCCTCCCAGCCTGGCCCCGCCCGCCCACCTTTCCCTCCCATCTTGGCCCCGCCCCCCAGCTCCCCTCCCAGCCTGGCCCCGCCCACCCAGCTTCCCCTCCCAGCCAGTCCCCGCCCGCCCAGATTCCCCTCCCAGCCTGGCCCCGCCCGCCCAGCTTCCCCTCCCAGCCTGGCCCCGCCCGCCCCCTTTCTCTTCCCGAGCCCGGCCCCGCCTTCCCAGCTTCCCCTTCTCGAGCTCGGCTCCGCCCACCCAGCTTCTCCTCCCAGCCTGGCCCCGCCCGCCCAGCTTCCCCTCCCGAGTCCGGCCCCGCGCGCCCAGCTTCCCCTCCCAGCCTGGCCCCGGCCGCCCAGCTTCTCCTCCTGAGCCAGGCCCCGCCCGCCCAGCTTCTCCTCCCAAGCCAGGCCCCGCCCGCCGAGGTTCTCCTCCCAGCCTGGCCCCGACTGCCCAGCTTCTCCTCCTGAGCCAGGCCCCGCCCGCCCAGCTTCCCCTCCCAGCCAGGCCCCGCCCGCCCAGTTTCTACTCCCGTTCCCGGCCCCGCCCGCCCAGCTTGTCCTCCCAAGCCAGGCCCCTCCTGCCCAGCTTCCCTTCCCAGCCTCGCCCCACCCTCCCAGCTTCCCGTCCCAGCCTGGCCCCGCCCGCCCAGCTTCTCCTCGTGAGCCAGGCCCCGCCCGCCCAGCTTCTCCTCCCAGCCTGACCCAGCCCGCCGAGCTTCCCCTCCCAGCCTGGCCCCGCCCGCCCAGCTTCTCCTCGTGAGCCAGGCCCCGCCCGCCCAGCTTCTGCTCCCAAGCCAGGCCCCGCCCGACCACCTTCCCCTCCCAGCTTGGCCCCGCCCCCCCAGCTTCCCCTCCCAGCCTGGCCCCGCTCGACCAGCTTCCCCTCCCGAGTCCGGCCCCGCCCGCCCACTTTGTCTTCCCGAGCCCGGCCCCGCATTCCCGGCTTCCCCTCCCGAGTCCGGCCCCGCCCGCCCAGCTTCCCCTCCCAGCCTGGCCCCGCCCGGCCAGCTTCTCCTCCCAGCCTGGACCAGCCTACCCAGCTTCTGCTCCCAAGCCTGGCCCCGCCCGCCCAGCTTCCCCTCCCGAGCCAGGCCCCGCCCGCCCAGCTTCCCCTCCCAGGCTGGCCCCGCCCGGCCAGCTTCCGCTCTCGAGTCCGTTCCTGCCCGCCCAGCTTCCCCTAACAGCCAGACCCCGCCCGGCCAGCTTCCCCTCCCGATTCCGTCCCTGCCCGCCCAGCTTCCCCTCCCAGCCAGGCTCCGCCCGCCCAGTTTCTCCTCCCGTTCCCGGGCCCGCCCGCCCAGCTTCTCCTCCCAAGCCAGGCCCCGCCCGCCCAGCTTCCCCTCCCATCTTGGCTCCGCCCCCCAGCTTCCCCTCCCAGCCTGGCCCCGCCCTTCCAGCTTCCCCTCCCAGCCAGCCCCCGCCCGCCCAGATTCCCCTCCCAGCCTGGCCCCGCCCGCCCACCTTCCCCTCCCAGCCTGGCCCCGCCCGCCCACTTTCTCTTCCCGAGCCCGGCCCCGCCTTCCCAGCTTCCCCTCCCGAGTCCGGCCCCGCGCGCCCAGCTTCCCCTCCCAGCCTGGCCCCGCCCGCCCAGCTTCTCCTCCTGAGCCAGGCCCCGCCCGCCCAGCTTCTCCTCCCGAGCCTGGCCCCGCCCGGCCAGCTTCCCCCCCGAGTCCGTCCCTGCCCGCCCAGCTTCCCCTCCCAGCCAGGCCCCGCCCGCCCAGTTTCTACTCCCGTTCCCGGCCCCGCCCGCCCAGCTTATCCTCCCAAGCCATGCCCCTCCTGCCCAGCTTCCCTTCCCAGCCTCGCCCCACCCTCCCAGCTTCCCCTCCCAGCCTGGCCCTGCCCGCCCAGCTTCTCCTCCTGAGCCAGGCCCCTCCCGCCCAGCTTCTCCTCCCAGCCTGACCCCGCCCGCCGAGCTTCCCCTCCCAGCCTGGCCCCGCCCGCCCAGCTTCTCCTCGTGAGCCAGTCCCCGCCCGCCCAGATTCCCCTCCCAGCCTGGCCCCGCCCGCCCAGCTTCCCCTCCCAGCCTGGCCCCGCCCGCCCACTTTCTCTTCTCGAGCCCGGCCCCGCCTTCCCAGCTTCCCCTCTCGAGCCCGGCCTCGCCCACCCAGCTTCTCCTCCCAGCCTGGCCCCGCCCGCCCAGCTTCCCCTCCCGAGTCCTGCCCCGCGCGCCCAGCTTCCCCTCCCAGCCTGGCCCCGCCCGCCCAGCTTCTCCTCCTGAGCCAGGCCCCGCCCTCCCAGCTTCTCCTCCCAAGCCAGGCCCCGCCCTCAGAGGTTCTCCTCCCAGCCTGGCCCCGATTGCCCAGCTTCTCCTCCTGAGCCAGGCCCCGCCCGCCCAGCTTCTCCTCCCAAGCCAGGCCCCGCCCGCCCAGCTTCTCCTCCCAAGCCAGGCCCCGCCCGCCCAGATTCTCCTCCCGAGCCTGGCCCCGCCCGGCCAGCTTCCCCCCGAGTCCGTCCCTGCCCGCCCAGCTTCCCCTCCCAGCCAGGCCCCGCCCGCCCAGTTTCTACTCCCGTTCCCGGCCCCGCCCGCCCAGCTTATCCTCCCAAGCCATGCCCCTCCTGCCCAGCTTCCCTTCCCAGCCTCGCCCCACCCTCCCAGCTTCCCCTCCCAGCCTGGCCCTGCCCGCCCAGCTTCTCCTCGTGAGCCAGGCCCCTCCCGCCCAGCTTCTCCTCCCAGCCTGACCCCGCCCGCCGAGCTTCCCCTCCCAGCCTGGCCCCGCCCGCCCAGCTTCTCCTCGTGAGCCAGGCCCCGCCCGCCCAGCTTCTCCTCCCAAGCCAGGCCCCGCCCGACCACCTTCCCCTCCCAGCTTGGCCCCGCCCCCCCAGCTTCCCCTCCCAGCCTGGCCCCGCTCGACCAGCTTCCCCTCCCGAGTCCGACCCCGCCCGCCCACTTTGTCTTCCCGAGCCCGGCCCCGACTTCCCGGCTTCCCCTCCCGAGTCCGGCCCCGCCCGCCCATCTCCCCTCCCAGCCTGGCCCCGCCCGGCCAGCTTCTCCTCCCGAGCCAGGCCCCGCCCGCCCAGCTTCCCCTCCCAGCCTGGCCCCGCCCGCCCAGCTTCCGCTCCCGAGTCCGTTCCTGCCCGCCCAGCTTCCCCTCCCAGCCAGGCACCGCCCGGCCAGCTTCCCCTCCGGATTCCGTCCCTGCCCGCCCAGCTTCCCCTCCCAGCCAGGCTCCGCCTGCCCAGTTTCTCCTCCCGTTCCCGGGCCCGCCCGCCAAGCTTCTCCTCCCAATCCAGGCCCCGCCCGCCCAGCTTCCCCTCCCAGCCTGGCCCCGCCCGCCCAGCTTCCCCTCCCAGCCTGGCCCCGCCCGCCCAGCTTCTCCTCGCAGCCTGGCCCCGCCTGCCCAGCTTCTCCTCCCAAGCCTGGCCCCGCCCGCCCAGCTTCCCCTCCCGAGCCAGGCCCCGCCCGCCCAGCTTCCCCTCCCAGGCTGGCCCCGCCCGGCCAGCTTCCGCTCCCGAGTCCGTTCCTGCCCGCCCAGCTTCCCCTCCCAGCCAGGCCCCGCCCGGCCAGCTTCCCCTCCCGAGTCCGGCCCCGCACGCCCAGCTTCCCCTCCCAGCCTGGCCTCGCCCGCCCAGCTTCTCCTCCTGAGACAGGCCCCGCCCGCCCAGCTTCCCTTCCCAGCCTGGCCCCGCCCGCCCAGCTTCTCCTCCCAAGCCTGGCCCCGCCCGCCCAGCTTCCCCTCCCGAGCCCGGCCCCGCCTTCCCAGCTTCCCCTTCTCGAGCCCGGCCCCGCCCGCTCAGCTTCTCCTCCCAGCCTGGCCCCGCTCGACCAGCTTCCCCTCCCGAGTCCGGCCCCGCCCGCCCACTTTGTCTTCCCGAGCCCAGCCCCGCCTTCCCGGTTTCCCCTCCCGAGTCCGGCCCCGCCCGCCGATCTTCCCCTCCCAGCCTGGCCCCGCCCGGCCAGCTTCTCCTTCCGAGCCAGGCCCCGCCCGCCCAGCTTCCCCTCCCTGCCTGGCCCCGCCCGGCCAGCTTCCGCTCCCGAGTCCGTTCCTGCCCGCCCAGCTTCCCCTCCCAGCCAGGCCCCTCCCGGCCAGCTTCCCCTCCCGATTCCGTCCCTGCCCGCCCAGCTTCCCCTCCCAGCCAGGCTCCGCCCGCCCAGTTTCTCCTCCCGTTCCCGGGCCCGCCCGCCACGCTTCTCCTCCCAATCCAGGCCCCGCCCGCCCAGCTTGCCCTCCCAGCCTGGCCCCGCCCGCCCAGCTTGCCCTCCCAGCCTGGCCCCGCCCGCCCAGCTTCCCCTCCCAGCCTGGCCCCGCCCGCCCAGCTTCTCCTCGCAGCCAGGCCCCGCCCGGCCAGCTTCCCCTCCCAGCCAGGCCCCGCCCGCCCAGTTTCTCCTCCCGTTACCGGGCTCGCCCGCCCAGCTTCTCCTCCCAAGCCAGGCCCCGCCCGCCCAGCTTCCCCTCCCAGCCTGGCCCCGCCCGCCAAGCTTCTCCTCCTGAGCCCGGCCCCGCCCGCCCAGCTTCCCCTCCCGATCCTGGCCCCGCCCGGCCAGCTTCCGCTCCCGAGTCCGTTCCTGCCCTCCCAGCTTCCCCTCCCAGCCAGGCCCCGCCCGCCCAGTTTCTCCTCCCGTTCCCGGCCCCGCCCGCCAACTTCTCCTCGTGAGCCAGGCCCCGCCCGATCTCCTTCCCCTCCCAGCCTGGCCCCGCCCGCCCAGCTTCCCCTCCCGAGCCCGACCCCGCCCACCCAGCTTCCCCTCCCAGCCAGGCTCCGCACGCCCAGCTTCCCCTCCCAGCCAGGCTCCGCACGCCCACCTTCCCCTCCCATCTTGGCCCCGACCGCCCAGCTTCCCCTCCCCAGCCAGGCCCCGCCCGCCCAGCTTCCCCTCCCGAGTCCGGCCCCGCCCGCTCAGCTCCTCCTCCCAGCCTGGCCCCGGCCGCCCACCTTCCCCTCCCAACTTGGCTCCGCCCCCCAGCTTCCCCTCCCAGCCTGGCCCCGCCCACCCAGCTTCCCCTCCCAGCCAGCCCCCGCCCGCCCAGATTCCCCTCCCAGCCTGGCCCCGCCCGCCCAGCTTCCCCTCCCAGCCTGGCTCCGCCCGCCCACTTTCTCTTCCCGAGCCCGGCCCCGCCTTCCCAGCTTCCCCTTCTCGAGCCCGGCCCCGCCCACCCAGCTTCTCCTCCCAGCCTGGCCCCGCCCGCCCAGCTTCCCCTCCCAGCCTGGCCCCGCCCGACCAGCTTCCGCTCCCGAGTCCCTTCCTGCCCGCCCAGCTTCCCCTCCCAGCCGGGCCCCGCCCGCCGAGGTTCTCCTCCCAGCCTGGCCCCGACTGCCCAGCTTCTCCTCCTGAGCCAGGCCCCGCCCGCCCAGATTCTCCTCCCAAGCTAGGCACCGGCCGCCCAGCTTCTCCTCCCAAGCCAGTCCCCGCCCGCCCAGCTTCTCCTCCCGAGCCTGGCCCCGCCCGGCCAGCTTCCCCCCCGAGTCCGTCCGTGCCCGCCCAGCTTCTCCTCCCAAGCCAGGCCACGCCTGCCCAGCTTCCCTTCCCAGCCTGACCCCACCGTCCCAGCTTCCCGTCCCAGCCTGGCCCCGCCCGCCCAGCTTCTCCTCGTGAGCCAGGACCCGCCCGCCCAGCTTCTCTTCCCAAGCCAGGCCCCGCCCGCCCAGCTTCCCCTCCCGAGTCCGGCCCCGCCCGCTCAGCTTCTCCTCCCAGCCTGGCCCCGCCCGCCCACCTTTCCCTCCCATCTTGGCCCCGCCCCCCAGCTCCCCTCCCAGCCTGGCCCCGCCCACCCAGCTTCCCCTCCCAGCCAGTCCCCGCCCGCCCAGATTCCCCTCCCAGCCTGGCCCCGCCCGCCCAGCTTCCCCTCCCAGCCTGGCCCCGCCCGCCCCCTTTCTCCTCCCGAGCCCGGCCCCGCCTTCCCAGCTTCCCCTTCTCGAGCTCGGCTCCGCCCACCCAGCTTCTCCTCCCAGCCTGGCCCCGCCCGCCCAGCTTCCCCTCCCGAGTCCGGCCCCGCGCGCCCAGCTTCCCCTCCCAGCCTGGCCCCGGCCGCCCAGCTTCTCCTCCTGAGCCAGGCCCCGCCCGCCCAGCTTCTCCTCCCAAGCCAGGCCCCGCCCGCCGAGGTTCTCCTCCCAGCCTGGCCCCGACTGCCCAGCTTCTCCTCCTGAGCCAGGCCCCGCCCGCCCAGCTTCCCCTCCCAGCCAGGCCCCGCCCGCCCAGTTTCTACTCCCGTTCCCGGCCCCGCCCGCCCAGCTTGTCCTCCCAAGCCAGGCCCCTCCTGCCCAGCTTCCCTTCCCAGCCTCGCCCCACCCTCCCAGCTTCCCGTCCCAGCCTGGCCCCGCCCGCCCAGCTTCTCCTCGTGAGCCAGGCCCCGCCCGCCCAGCTTCTCCTCCCAGCCTGACCCCGCCCGCCGAGCTTCCCCTCCCAGCCTGGCCCCGCCCGCCCAGCTTCTCCTCGTGAGCCAGGCCCCGCCCGCCCAGCTTCTGCTCCCAAGCCAGGCCCCGCCCGACCACCTTCCCCTCCCAGCTTGGCCCCGCCCCCCCAGCTTCCCCTCCCAGCCTGGCCCCGCTCGACCAGCTTCCCCTCCCGAGTCCGGCCCCGCCCGCCCACTTTGTCTTCCCGAGCCCGGCCCCGCATTCCCGGCTTCCCCTCCCGAGTCCGGCCCCGCCCGCCCAGCTTCCCCTCCCAGCCTGGCCCCGCCCGGCCAGCTTCTCCTCCCAGCCTGGACGAGCCTACCCAGCTTCTGCTCCCAAGCCTGGCCCCGCCCGCCCAGCTTCCCCTCCCGAGCCAGGCCCCGCCCGCCCAGCTTCCCCTCCCAGGCTGGCCCCGCCCGGCCAGCTTCCGCTCTCGAGTCCGTTCCTGCCCGCCCAGCTTCCCCTAACAGCCAGACCCCGCCCGGCCAGCTTCCCATCCCGATTCCGTCCCTGCCCGCCCAGCTTCCCCTCCCAGCCAGGCTCCGCCCGCCCAGTTTCTCCTCCCGTTCCCGGGCCCGCCCGCCCAGCTTCTCCTCCCAAGCCAGGCCCCGCCCGCCCAGCTTCCCCTCCCATCTTGGCTCCGCCCCCCAGCTTCCCCTCCCAGCCTGGCCCCGCCCTTCCAGCTTCCCCTCCCAGCCAGCCCCCGCCCGCCCAGATTCCCCTCCCAGCCTGGCCCCGCCCGCCCACCTTCCCCTCCCAGCCTGGCCCCGCCCGCCCACTTTCTCTTCCCGAGCCCGGACCCGCCTTCCCAGCTTCCCCTCCCGAGTCCGGCCCCGCGCGCCCAGCTTCCCCTCCCAGCCTGGCCCCGCCCGCCCAGCTTCTCCTCCTGAGCCAGGCCCCGCCCGCCCAGCTTCTCCTCCCAAGCCAGGCCCCGCCCGCAGAGGTTCTCCTCCCAGCCTGGCCCCGATTGCCCAGCTTCTCCTCCTGAGCCAGGCCCCGCCCGCCCAGCTTCTCCTCCCAAGCCAGGCCCCGCCCGCCCAGCTTCTCCTCCCAAGCCAGGCCCCGCCCGCCCAGATTCTCCTCCCGAGCCTGGCCCCGCCCGGCCAGCTTCCCCCCCGAGTCCGTCCCTGCCCGCCCAGCTTCCCCAACCAGCCAGGCCCCGCCAGCCCAGTTTCTACTCCCGTTCCCGGCCCCGCCCGCCCAGCTTATCCTCCCAAGCCATGCCCCTCCTGCCCAGCTTCCCTTCCCAGCCTCGCCCCACCCTCCCAGCTTCCCCTCCCAGCCTGGCCCTGCCCGCCCAGCTTCTCCTCGTGAGCCAGGCCCCTCCCGCCCAGCTTCTCCTCCCAGCCTGACCCCGCCCGCCGAGCTTCCCCTCCCAGCCTGGCCCCGCCCGCCCAGCTTCTCCTCGTGAGCCAGTCCCCGCCCGCCCAGATTCCCCTCCCAGCCTGGCCCCGCCCGCCCAGCTTCCCCTCCCAGCCTGGCCCCGCCCGCCCACTTTCTCTTCCCGAGCCCGGCCCCGCCTTCCCAGCTTCCCCTCTCGAGCCCGGCCTCGCCCACCCAGCTTCTCCTCCCAGCCTGGCCCCGCCCGCCCAGCTTCCCCTCCCGAGTCCGGCCCCGCGCGCCCAGCTTCCCCTTCCAGCCTGGCCCCGCCCGCCCAGCTTCTCCTCCTGAGCCAGGCCCCGCCCGCCCAGCTTCTCCTCCCAAGCCAGGCCCCGCCCGCAGAGGTTCTCCTCCCAGCCTGGCCCCAATTGCCCAGCTTCTCCTCCTGAGCCAGGCCCCGCCCGCCCAGCTTCTCCTCCCAAGCCAGGCCCCGCCCGCCCAGCTTCTCCTCCCAAGCCAGGCCCCGCCCGCCCAGATTCTCCTCCCGAGCCTGGCCCCGCCCGGCCAGCTTCCCCCCCGAGTCCGTCCCTGCCCGCCCAGCTTCCCCTCCCAGCCAGGCCCCGCCCGCCCAGTTTCTACTCCCGTTCCCGGCCCCGCCCGCCCAGCTTATCCTCCCAAGCCATGCCCCTCCTGCCCAGCTTCCCTTCCCAGCCTCGCCCCACCCTCCCAGCTTCCCCTCCCAGCCTGGCCCTGCCCGCCCAGCTTCTCCTCGTGAGCCAGGCCCCTCCCGCCCAGCTTCTCCTCCCAGCCTGACCCCGCCCGCCGAGCTTCCCCTCCCAGCCTGGCCCCGCCCGCCCAGCTTCTCCTCGTGAGCCAGGCCCCGCCCGCCCAGCTTCTCCTCCCAAGCCAGGCCCCGCCCGACCACCTTCCCCTCCCAGCTTGGCCCCGCCCCCCCAGCTTCCCCTCCCAGCCTGGCCCCGCTCGACCAGCTTCCCCTCCCGAGTCCGACCCCGCCCGCCCACTTTGTCTTCCCGAGCTCGGCCCCGCCTTCCCGGCTTCCCCTCCCGAGTCCGGCCCCGCCCGCCCATCTCCCCTCCCAGCCTGGCCCCGCCCGGCCAGCTTCTCCTCCCGAGCCAGGCCCCGCCCGCCCAGCTTCCCCTCCCTGCCTGGCCCCGCCCGCCCAGCTTCCGCTTCCGAGTCCGTTCCTGCCCGCCCAGCTTCCCCTCCCAGCCAGGCACCGCCCGGCCAGCTTCCCCTCCGGATTCCGTCCCTGCCCGCCCAGCTTCCCCTCCCAGCCAGGCTCCGCCTGCCCAGTTTCTCCTCCCGTTCCCGGGCCCGCCCGCCAAGCTTCTCCTCCCAATCCAGGCCCCGCCCGCCCAGCTTCCCCTCCCAGCCTGGCCCCGCCCGCCCAGCTTCCCCTCCCAGCCTGGCCCCGCCCGCCCAGCTTCTCCTCGCAGCCTGGCCCCGCCTGCCCAGCTTCTCCTCCCAAGCCTGGCCCCGCCCGCCCAGCTTCCCCTCCCGAGCCAGGCCCCGCCCGCCCAGCTTCCCCTCCCAGGCTGGCCCCGCCCGGCCAGCTTCCGCTCCCGAGTCCGTTCCTGCCCGCCCAGCTTCCCCTCCCAGCCAGGCCCCGCCCGGCCAGCTTCCCCTCCCGAGTCCGGCCCCGCACGCCCAGCTTCCCCTCCCAGCCTGGCCTCGCCCGCCCAGCTTCTCCTCCTGAGACAGGCCCCGCCCGCCCAGCTTCCCTTCCCAGCCTGGCCCCGCCCGCCCAGCTTCTCCTCCCAAGCCTGGCCCCGCCCGCCCAGCTTCCCCTCCCGAGCCCGGCCCCGCCTTCCCAGCTTCCCCTTCTCGAGCCCGGCCCCGCCCGCTCAGCTTCTCCTCCCAGCCTGGCCCCGCTCGACCAGCTTCCCCTCCCGAGTCCGGCCCCGCCCGCCCACTTTGTCTTCCCGAGCCCAGCCCCGCCTTCCCGGTTTCCCCTCCCGAGTCCGGCCCCGCCCGCCGATCTTCCCCTCCCAGCCTGGCCCCGCCCGGCCAGCTTCTCCTTCCGAGCCAGGCCCCGCCCGCCCAGCTTCCCCTCCCTGCCTGGCCCCGCCCGGCCAGCTTCCGCTCCCGAGTCCGTTCCTGCCCGCCCAGCTTCCCCTCCCAGCCAGGCCCCTCCCGGCCAGCTTCCCCTCCCGATTCCGTCCCTGCCCGCCCAGCTTCCCCTCCCAGCCAGGCTCCGCCCGCCCAGTTTCTCCTCCCGTTCCCGGGCCCGCCCGCCACGCTTCTCCTCCCAATCCAGGCCCCGCCCGCCCAGCTTGCCCTCCCAGCCTGGCCCCGCCCGCCCAGCTTCCCCTCCCAGCCTGGCCCCGCCCGCCCAGCTTCTCCTCGCAGCCTGGCCCCGCCTGCCCAGCTTCTCCTCCCAAGCCTGGTCCCGCCCGCCCAGCTTCCCCTCCCGATTCCGTCCCTGCCCGCCCAGCTTCCCCTCCCAGCCAGGCTCCGCCCGGCCAGCTTCTCCTCCCGAGCCAGACCCCGCCCGCCCAGCTTCCCCTCCCAGCCTGGCCCCGCCCGCCCAGCTTCCGCTCCCGAGTCCGTTCCTGCCCGCCCAGCTTCCCCTCCCAGCCAGGCTCCGCCTGCCCAGTTTCTCCTCCCGTTCCCGGGCCCGCCCGCCAAGCTTCTCCTCCCAATCCAGGCCCCGCCCGCCCAGCTTCCCCTCCCAGCCTGGCCCCGCCCGCCCAGCTTCCCCTCCCAGCCTGGCCCCGCCCGCCCAGCTTCCCCTCCCAGCCTGGCCCCGCCCGCCCAGCTTCTCCTCGCAGCCTGGCCCCGCCTGCCCAGCTTCTCCTCCCAAGCCTGGCCCCGCCCGCCCAGCTTCCCCTCCCGAGCCAGGCCCCGCCCGCCCAGCTTCCCCTCCCAGGCTGGCCCCGCCCGGCCAGCTTCCGCTCCCGAGTCCGTTCCTGCCCGCCCAGCTTCCCCTCCCAGCCAGGCCCCGCCCGGCCAGCTTCCCCTCCCGATTCCGTCCCTGCCCGCCCAGCTTCCCCTCCCAGCCAGGCTCCGCCCGGCCAGCTTCTCCTCCCGAGCCAGACCCCGCCCGCCCAGCTTCCCCTCCCAGCCTGGCCCCGCCCGCCCAGCTTCCGCTCCCGAGTCCGTTCCTGCCCGCCCAGCTTCCCCTCCCAGCCAGGCTCCGCCTGCCCAGTTTCTCCTCCCGTTCCCGGGCCCGCCCGCCAAGCTTCTCCTCCCAATCCAGGCCCCGCCCGCCCAGCTTCCCCTCCCAGCCTGGCCCCGCCCGCCCAGCTTCCCCTCCCAGCCTGGCCCCGCCCGCCCAGCTTCCCCTCCCAGCCTGGCCCCGCCCGCCCAGCTTCTCCTCGCAGCCTGGCCCCGCCTGCCCAGCTTCTCCTCCCAAGCCTGGCCCCGCCCGCCCAGCTTCCCCTCCCGAGCCAGGCCCCGCCCGCCCAGCTTCCCCTCCCAGGCTGGCCCCGCCCGGCCAGCTTCCGCTCCCGAGTCCGTTCCTGCCCGCCCAGCTTCCCCTCCCAGCCAGGCCCCGCCCGGCCAGCTTCCCCTCCCGAGTCCGGCCCCGCACGCCCAGCTTCCCCTCCCAGCCTGGCCTCGCCCGCCCAGCTTCTCCTCCTGAGACAGGCCCCGCCCGCCCAGCTTCCCTTCCCAGCCTGGCCCCGCCCGCCCAGCTTCTCCTCCCAAGCCTGGCCCCGCCCGCCCAGCTTCCCCTCCCGAGCCCGGCCCCGCCTTCCCAGCTTCCCCTTCTCGAGCCCGGCCCCGCCCGCTCAGCTTCTCCTCCCAGCCTGGCCCCGCTCGACCAGCTTCCCCTCCCGAGTCCGGCCCCGCCCGCCCACTTTGTCTTCCCGAGCCCAGCCCCGCCTTCCCGGTTTCCCCTCCCGAGTCCGGCCCCGCCCGCCGATCTTCCCCTCCCAGCCTGGCCCCGCCCGGCCAGCTTCTCCTTCCGAGCCAGGCCCCGCCCGCCCAGCTTCCCCTCCCTGCCTGGCCCCGCCCGGCCAGCTTCCGCTCCCGAGTCCGTTCCTGCCCGCCCAGCTTCCCCTCCCAGCCAGGCCCCTCCCGGCCAGCTTCCCCTCCCGATTCCGTCCCTGCCCGCCCAGCTTCCCCTCCCAGCCAGGCTCCGCCCGCCCAGTTTCTCCTCCCGTTCCCGGGCCCGCCCGCCACGCTTCTCCTCCCAATCCAGGCCCCGCCCGCCCAGCTTGCCCTCCCAGCCTGGCCCCGCCCGCCCAGCTTCCCCTCCCAGCCTGGCCCCGCCCGCCCAGCTTCTCCTCGCAGCCTGGCCCCGCCTGCCCAGCTTCTCCTCCCAAGCCTGGTCCCGCCCGCCCAGCTTCCCCTCCCGATTCCGTCCCTGCCCGCCCAGCTTCCCCTCCCAGCCAGGCTCCGCCCGGCCAGCTTCTCCTCCCGAGCCAGGCCCCGCCCGCCCAGCTTCCCCTCCCAGCCTGGCCCCGCCCGCCCAGCTTCCGCTCCCGAGTCCGTTCCTGCCCGCCCAGCTTCCCCTCCCAGCCAGGCACCGCCCGGCCAGCTTCCCCTCCGGATTCCGTCCCTGCCCGCCCAGCTTCCCCTCCCAGCCAGGCTCCGCCTGCCCAGTTTCTCCTCCCGTTCCCGGGCCCGCCCTCCAAGCTTCTCCTCCCAATCCAGGCCCCGCCCGCCCAGCTTCCCCTCCCAGCCTGGCCCTGCCCGCCCAGCTTCTCCTCGTGAGCCAGGCCCCTCCCGCCCAGCTTCTCCTCCCAGCCTGACCCCGCCCGCCGAGCTTCCCCTCCCAGCCTGGCCCCGCCCGCCCAGCTTCTCCTCGTGAGCCAGTCCCCGCCCGCCCAGATTCCCCTCCCAGCCTGGCCCCGCCCGCCCAGCTTCCCCTCCCAGCCTGGCCCCGCCCGCCCACTTTCTCTTCCCGAGCCCGGCCCCGCCTTCCCAGCTTCCCCTCTCGAGCCCGGCCTCGCCCACCCAGCTTCTCCTCCCAGCCTGGCCCCGCCCGCCCAGCTTCCCCTCCCGAGTCCGGCCCCGCGCGCCCAGCTTCCCCTTCCAGCCTGGCCCCGCCCGCCCAGCTTCTCCTCCTGAGCCAGGCCCCGCCCGCCCAGCTTCTCCTCCCAAGCCAGGCCCCGCCCGCAGAGGTTCTCCTCCCAGCCTGGCCCCAATTGCCCAGCTTCTCCTCCTGAGCCAGGCCCCGCCCGCCCAGCTTCTCCTCCCAAGCCAGGCCCCGCCCGCCCAGCTTCTCCTCCCAAGCCAGGCCCCGCCCGCCCAGATTCTCCTCCCGAGCCTGGCCCCGCCCGGCCAGCTTCCCCCCCGAGTCCGTCCCTGCCCGCCCAGCTTCCCCTCCCAGCCAGGCCCCGCCCGCCCAGTTTCTACTCCCGTTCCCGGCCCCGCCCGCCCAGCTTATCCTCCCAAGCCATGCCCCTCCTGCCCAGCTTCCCTTCCCAGCCTCGCCCCACCCTCCCAGCTTCCCCTCCCAGCCTGGCCCTGCCCGCCCAGCTTCTCCTCGTGAGCCAGGCCCCTCCCGCCCAGCTTCTCCTCCCAGCCTGACCCCGCCCGCCGAGCTTCCCCTCCCAGCCTGGCCCCGCCCGCCCAGCTTCTCCTCGTGAGCCAGGCCCCGCCCGCCCAGCTTCTCCTCCCAAGCCAGGCCCCGCCCGACCACCTTCCCCTCCCAGCTTGGCCCCGCCCCCCCAGCTTCCCCTCCCAGCCTGGCCCCGCTCGACCAGCTTCCCCTCCCGAGTCCGACCCCGCCCGCCCACTTTGTCTTCCCGAGCTCGGCCCCGCCTTCCCGGCTTCCCCTCCCGAGTCCGGCCCCGCCCGCCCATCTCCCCTCCCAGCCTGGCCCCGCCCGGCCAGCTTCTCCTCCCGAGCCAGGCCCCGCCCGCCCAGCTTCCCCTCCCAGCCTGGCCCCGCCCGCCCAGCTTCCGCTTCCGAGTCCGTTCCTGCCCGCCCAGCTTCCCCTCCCAGCCAGGCACCGCCCGGCCAGCTTCCCCTCCGGATTCCGTCCCTGCCCGCCCAGCTTCCCCTCCCAGCCAGGCTCCGCCTGCCCAGTTTCTCCTCCCGTTCCCGGGCCCGCCCGCCAAGCTTCTCCTCCCAATCCAGGCCCCGCCCGCCCAGCTTCCCCTCCCAGCCTGGCCCCGCCCGCCCAGCTTCCCCTCCCAGCCTGGCCCCGCCCGCCCAGCTTCTCCTCGCAGCCTGGCCCCGCCTGCCCAGCTTCTCCTCCCAAGCCTGGCCCCGCCCGCCCAGCTTCCCCTCCCGAGCCAGGCCCCGCCCGCCCAGCTTCCCCTCCCAGGCTGGCCCCGCCCGGCCAGCTTCCGCTCCCGAGTCCGTTCCTGCCCGCCCAGCTTCCCCTCCCAGCCAGGCCCCGCCCGGCCAGCTTCCCCTCCCGAGTCCGGCCCCGCACGCCCAGCTTCCCCTCCCAGCCTGGCCTCGCCCGCCCAGCTTCTCCTCCTGAGACAGGCCCCGCCCGCCCAGCTTCCCTTCCCAGCCTGGCCCCGCCCGCCCAGCTTCTCCTCCCAAGCCTGGCCCCGCCCGCCCAGCTTCCCCTCCCGAGCCCGGCCCCGCCTTCCCAGCTTCCCCTTCTCGAGCCCGGCCCCGCCCGCTCAGCTTCTCCTCCCAGCCTGGCCCCGCTCGACCAGCTTCCCCTCCCGAGTCCGGCCCCGCCCGCCCACTTTGTCTTCCCGAGCCCAGCCCCGCCTTCCCGGTTTCCCCTCCCGAGTCCGGCCCCGCCCGCCGATCTTCCCCTCCCAGCCTGGCCCCGCCCGGCCAGCTTCTCCTTCCGAGCCAGGCCCCGCCCGCCCAGCTTCCCCTCCCTGCCTGGCCCCGCCCGGCCAGCTTCCGCTCCCGAGTCCGTTCCTGCCCGCCCAGCTTCCCCTCCCAGCCAGGCCCCTCCCGGCCAGCTTCCCCTCCCGATTCCGTCCCTGCCCGCCCAGCTTCCCCTCCCAGCCAGGCTCCGCCCGCCCAGTTTCTCCTCCCGTTCCCGGGCCCGCCCGCCACGCTTCTCCTCCCAATCCAGGCCCCGCCCGCCCAGCTTGCCCTCCCAGCCTGGCCCCGCCCGCCCAGCTTCCCCTCCCAGCCTGGCCCCGCCCGCCCAGCTTCTCCTCGCAGCCTGGCCCCGCCTGCCCAGCTTCTCCTCCCAAGCCTGGTCCCGCCCGCCCAGCTTCCCCTCCCGATTCCGTCCCTGCCCGCCCAGCTTCCCCTCCCAGCCAGGCTCCGCCCGGCCAGCTTCTCCTCCCGAGCCAGACCCCGCCCGCCCAGCTTCCCCTCCCAGCCTGGCCCCGCCCGCCCAGCTTCCGCTCCCGAGTCCGTTCCTGCCCGCCCAGCTTCCCCTCCCAGCCAGGCTCCGCCTGCCCAGTTTCTCCTCCCGTTCCCGGGCCCGCCCGCCAAGCTTCTCCTCCCAATCCAGGCCCCGCCCGCCCAGCTTCCCCTCCCAGCCTGGCCCCGCCCGCCCAGCTTCCCCTCCCAGCCTGGCCCCGCCCGCCCAGCTTCCCCTCCCAGCCTGGCCCCGCCCGCCCAGCTTCTCCTCGCAGCCTGGCCCCGCCTGCCCAGCTTCTCCTCCCAAGCCTGGCCCCGCCCGCCCAGCTTCCCCTCCCGAGCCAGGCCCCGCCCGCCCAGCTTCCCCTCCCAGGCTGGCCCCGCCCGGCCAGCTTCCGCTCCCGAGTCCGTTCCTGCCCGCCCAGCTTCCCCTCCCAGCCAGGCCCCGCCCGGCCAGCTTCCCCTCCCGATTCCGTCCCTGCCCGCCCAGCTTCCCCTCCCAGCCAGGCTCCGCCCGGCCAGCTTCTCCTCCCGAGCCAGACCCCGCCCGCCCAGCTTCCCCTCCCAGCCTGGCCCCGCCCGCCCAGCTTCCGCTCCCGAGTCCGTTCCTGCCCGCCCAGCTTCCCCTCCCAGCCAGGCTCCGCCTGCCCAGTTTCTCCTCCCGTTCCCGGGCCCGCCCGCCAAGCTTCTCCTCCCAATCCAGGCCCCGCCCGCCCAGCTTCCCCTCCCAGCCTGGCCCCGCCCGCCCAGCTTCCCCTCCCAGCCTGGCCCCGCCCGCCCAGCTTCCCCTCCCAGCCTGGCCCCGCCCGCCCAGCTTCTCCTCGCAGCCTGGCCCCGCCTGCCCAGCTTCTCCTCCCAAGCCTGGCCCCGCCCGCCCAGCTTCCCCTCCCGAGCCAGGCCCCGCCCGCCCAGCTTCCCCTCCCAGGCTGGCCCCGCCCGGCCAGCTTCCGCTCCCGAGTCCGTTCCTGCCCGCCCAGCTTCCCCTCCCAGCCAGGCCCCGCCCGGCCAGCTTCCCCTCCCG
This sequence comes from Pelodiscus sinensis, assembly GCF_052426305.1. Taxonomy (NCBI): domain Eukaryota; kingdom Metazoa; phylum Chordata; order Testudines; family Trionychidae; genus Pelodiscus; species Pelodiscus sinensis. Next base: position 10,406,093 of record NC_143069.1, on the reverse strand, counting down.
AGTCCGGCCCCGCACGCCCAGCTTCCCCTCCCAGCCTGGCCTCGCCCGCCCAGCTTCTCCTCCTGAGACAGGCCCCGCCCGCCCAGCTTCCCTTCCCAGCCTGGCCCCGCCCGCCCAGCTTCTCCTCCCAAGCCTGGCCCCGCCCGCCCAGCTTCCCCTCCCGAGCCCGGCCCCGCCTTCCCAGCTTCCCCTTCTCGAGCCCGGCCCCGCCCGCTCAGCTTCTCCTCCCAGCCTGGCCCCGCTCGACCAGCTTCCCCTCCCGAGTCCGGCCCCGCCCGCCCACTTTGTCTTCCCGAGCCCAGCCCCGCCTTCCCGGTTTCCCCTCCCGAGTCCGGCCCCGCCCGCCGATCTTCCCCTCCCAGCCTGGCCCCGCCCGGCCAGCTTCTCCTTCCGAGCCAGGCCCCGCCCGCCCAGCTTCCCCTCCCTGCCTGGCCCCGCCCGGCCAGCTTCCGCTCCCGAGTCCGTTCCTGCCCGCCCAGCTTCCCCTCCCAGCCAGGCCCCTCCCGGCCAGCTTCCCCTCCCGATTCCGTCCCTGCCCGCCCAGCTTCCCCTCCCAGCCAGGCTCCGCCCGCCCAGTTTCTCCTCCCGTTCCCGGGCCCGCCCGCCACGCTTCTCCTCCCAATCCAGGCCCCGCCCGCCCAGCTTGCCCTCCCAGCCTGGCCCCGCCCGCCCAGCTTCCCCTCCCAGCCTGGCCCCGCCCGCCCAGCTTCTCCTCGCAGCCTGGCCCCGCCTGCCCAGCTTCTCCTCCCAAGCCTGGTCCCGCCCGCCCAGCTTCCCCTCCCGATTCCGTCCCTGCCCGCCCAGCTTCCCCTCCCAGCCAGGCTCCGCCCGGCCAGCTTCTCCTCCCGAGCCAGGCCCCGCCCGCCCAGCTTCCCCTCCCAGCCTGGCCCCGCCCGCCCAGCTTCCGCTCCCGAGTCCGTTCCTGCCCGCCCAGCTTCCCCTCCCAGCCAGGCACCGCCCGGCCAGCTTCCCCTCCGGATTCCGTCCCTGCCCGCCCAGCTTCCCCTCCCAGCCAGGCTCCGCCTGCCCAGTTTCTCCTCCCGTTCCCGGGCCCGCCCTCCAAGCTTCTCCTCCCAATCCAGGCCCCGCCCGCCCAGCTTCCCCTCCCAGCCTGGCCCCGCCCGCCCAGCTTCCCCTCCCAGCCTGGCCCCGCCCGCCCAGCTTCTCCTCGCAGCCTGGCCCCGCCTGCCCAGCTTCTCCTCCCAAGCCTGGCCCCGCCCGCCCAGCTTCCCCTCCCGAGCCAGGCCCCGCCCGCCCAGCTTCCCCTCCCAGGCTGGCCCCGCCCGGCCAGCTTCCGCTCCCGAGTCCGTTCCTGCCCGCCCAGCTTCCCCTCCCAGCCAGGCCCCGCCCGGCCAGCTTCCCCTCCCGAGTCCGGCCCCGCACGCCCAGCTTCCCCTCCCAGCCTGGCCTCGCCCGCCCAGCTTCTCCTCCTGAGACAGGCCCCGCCCGCCCAGCTTCCCTTCCCAGCCTGGCCCCGCCCGCCCAGCTTCTCCTCCCAAGCCTGGCCCCGCCCGCCCAGCTTCCCCTCCCGAGCCCGGCCCCGCCTTCCCAGCTTCCCCTTCTCGAGCCCGGCCCCGCCCGCTCAGCTTCTCCTCCCAGCCTGGCCCCGCTCGACCAGCTTCCCCTCCCGAGTCCGGCCCCGCCCGCCCACTTTGTCTTCCCGAGCCCAGCCCCGCCTTCCCGGTTTCCCCTCCCGAGTCCGGCCCCGCCCGCCGATCTTCCCCTCCCAGCCTGGCCCCGCCCGGCCAGCTTCTCCTTCCGAGCCAGGCCCCGCCCGCCCAGCTTCCCCTCCCTGCCTGGCCCCGCCCGGCCAGCTTCCGCTCCCGAGTCCGTTCCTGCCCGCCCAGCTTCCCCTCCCAGCCAGGCCCCTCCCGGCCAGCTTCCCCTCCCGATTCCGTCCCTGCCCGCCCAGCTTCCCCTCCCAGCCAGGCTCCGCCCGCCCAGTTTCTCCTCCCGTTCCCGGGCCCGCCCGCCACGCTTCTCCTCCCAATCCAGGCCCCGCCCGCCCAGCTTGCCCTCCCAGCCTGGCCCCGCCCGCCCAGCTTCCCCTCCCAGCCTGGCCCCGCCCGCCCAGCTTCTCCTCGCAGCCTGGCCCCGCCTGCCCAGCTTCTCCTCCCAAGCCTGGTCCCGCCCGCCCAGCTTCCCCTCCCGATTCCGTCCCTGCCCGCCCAGCTTCCCCTCCCAGCCAGGCTCCGCCAGGCCAGCTTCTCCTCCCGAGCCAGGCCCCGCCCGCCCAGCTTCCCCTCCCAGCCTGGCCCCGCCCGCCCAGCTTCCGCTCCGGAGTCCGTTCCTGCCCGCCCAGCTTCCCCTCCCAGCCAGGCACCGCCCGGCCAGCTTCCCCTCCGGATTCCGTCCCTGCCCGCCCAGCTTCCCCTCCCAGCCAGGCTCCGCCTGCCCAGTTTCTCCTCCCGTTCCCGGGCCCGCCCGCCAAGCTTCTCCTCCCAATCCAGGCCCCGCCCGCCCAGCTTCCCCTCCCAGCCTGGCCCCGCCCGCCCAGCTTCCCCTCCCAGCCTGGCCCCGCCCGCCCAGCTTCTCCTCGCAGCCTGGCCCCGCCTGCCCAGCTTCTCCTCCCAAGCCTGGCCCCGCCCGCCCAGCTTCCCCTCCCGAGCCAGGCCCCGCCCGCCCAGCTTCCCCTCCCAGGCTGGCCCCGCCCGGCCAGCTTCCGCTCCCGAGTCCGTTCCTGCCCGCCCAGCTTCCCCTCCCAGCCAGGCCCCGCCCGGCCAACTTCCCCTCCCGAGTCCGGCCCCGCACGCCCAGCTTCCCCTCCCAGCCTGGCCTCGCCCGCCCAGCTTCTCCTCCTGAGACAGGCCCCGCCCGCCCAGCTTCCCTTCCCAGCCTGGCCCCGCCCGCCCAGCTTCTCCTCCCAAGCCTGGCCCCGCCCGCCCAGCTTCCCCTCCCGAGCCCGGCCCCGCCTTCCCAGCTTCCCCTTCTCGAGCCCGGCCCCGCCCGCTCAGCTTCTCCTCCCAGCCTGGCCCCGCTCGACCAGCTTCCCCTCCCGAGTCCGGCCCCGCCCGCCCACTTTGTCTTCCCGAGCCCAGCCCCGCCTTCCCGGTTTCCCCTCCCGAGTCCGGCCCCGCCCGCCGATCTTCCTCTCCCAGCCTGGCCCCGCCCGGCCAGCTTCTCCTTCCGAGCCAGGCCCCGCCCGCCCAGCTTCCCCTCCCTGCCTGGCCCCGCCCGGCCAGCTTCCGCTCCCGAGTCCGTTCCTGCCCGCCCAGCTTCCCCTCCCAGCCAGGCCCCGCCCGCCCAGCTTCCCCTCCCGATTCCGTCCCTGCCCGCCCAGCTTCCCCTCCCAGCCAGGCTCCGCCCGCCCAGTTTCTCCTCCCGTTCCCGGGCCCGCCCGCCACGCTTCTCCTCCCAATCCAGGCCCCGCCCGCCCAGCTTGCCCTCCCAGCCTGGCCCCGCCCGCCCAGCTTCCCCTCCCAGCCTGGCCCCGCCCGCCCAGCTTCTCCTCGCAGCCTGGCCCCGCCTGCCCAGCTTCTCCTCCCAAGCCTGGTCCCGCCCGCCCAGCTTCCCCTCCCGAGCCAGGCCCCGCCCGCCCAGCTTCCCCTCCCAGCCAGGCCCCGCCCGGCCAGCTTCCCCTCCCGAGTCCGGCCCCGCACGCCCAGCTTCCCCTCCCAGCCTGGCCCCGCCTGCCCAGCTTCTCCTCCCAAGCCTGGTCCCGCCCGGCCAGCTTCCGCTCCCGAGTCCGTTCCTGCCCGCCCAGCTTCCCCTCCCAGCCAGGCCCCGCCCGGCCAGCTTCCCCTCCCGAGTCCGGCCCCGCACGCCCAGCTTCCCCTCCCAGCCTGGCCCCGCCCGCCCAGCTTCTCCTCCTGAGACAGGCCCCGCCCGCCCACTTTCTCTTCCCGAGCCCGGCCCCGCCTTCCCAGCTTCCCCTTCTCGAGCCCGGCCCCGCCCGCTCAGCTTCTCCTCCCAGCCTGGCCCCGCTCGACCAGCTTCCCCTCCCGAGTCCGGCCCCGCCCGCCCAGCTTCCCCTCCCAGCCTGGCCCCGCCCGCCCAGCTTCCCCTCCCAGCCTGGCCCCGCCCGGCCAGCTTCCCCTCCCAGCCTGGCCCCGCCCGCCCAGCTTCCCCTCCCGAGTCCGGCCCCGCGCGCCCAGCTTCCCCTCCCAGCCTGGCCCCGCCCGCCCAGCTTCTCCTCCTGAGACAGGCCCCGCCCGCCCAGCTTCTCCTCCCAAGCCAGGCCCCGCCCGCCGAGGTTCTCCTCCCAGCCTGGCCCGGACTGCCCAGCTTCTCCTCCTGAGCCAGGCTCCGCCCGTCCAGCTTCTCCTCCCAAGCCAGGCCCCGCCCGCCCAGCATCTTCTCCCAAGCCAGGCCCCGCCCGCCCAGCTTCTCCTCCCGAGCCTGGCCCCGCCCGACCAGCTTCCCCCCCCGAGTCCGTCCCTGCCCGCCCAGCTTCCCCTCTCTGCCAGGCCCCGCCCGCCCACTTTCTCTTCCCGAGCCCGGCCCCGCCTTCCCAGCTTCCCCTCCCGAGTCCGGCCCCGCGCGCCCAGCTTCCCCTCCCAGCCTGGCCCCGCCCGCCCAGCTTCTCCTCCTAAGCCAGGCCCCGCCCGCCCAGCTTCTCCTCCCAAGCCAGGCCCCGCCCGCAGAGGTTCTCCTCCCAGCCTGGCCCCGATTGCCCAGCTTCTCCTCCTGAGCCAGGCCCCGCCCGCCCAGCTTCTCCTCCCAAGCCAGGCCCCGCCCGCCCAGCATCTCCTCCCAACCCAGGCCCCGCCCGCCCAGATTCTCCTCCCGAGCCTGGCCCCGCCCGGCCAGCTTCCCCCCCGAGTCCGTCCCTGCCCGCCCAGCTTCCCCTCCCAGCCAGGCCCCGCCCGCCCAGTTTCTACTCCCGTTCCCGGCCCCGCCCGCCCAGCTTATCCTCCCAAGCCATGCCCCTCCTGCCCAGCTTCCCTTCCCAGCCTCGCCCCACCCTCCCAGCTTCCCCTCCCAGCCTGGCCCTGCCCGCCCAGCTTCTCCTCGTGAGCCAGGCCCCTCCCGCCCAGCTTCTCCTCCCAGCCTGACCCCGCCCGCCGAGCTTCCCCTCCCAGCCTGGCCCCGCCCGCCCAGCTTCTCCTCGTGAGCCAGTCCCCGCCCGCCCAGCTTCCCCTCCCAGCCTGGCCCCGCCCGCCCAGCTTCTCCTCGCAGCCTGGCCCCGCCTGCCCAGCTTCTCCTCCCAAGCCTGGTCCCGCCCGCCCAGCTTCCCCTCCCGATTCCGTCCCTGCCCGCCCAGCTTCCCCTCCCAGCCAGGCTCCGCCCGGCCAGCTTCTCCTCCCGAGCCAGGCCCCGCCCGCCCAGCTTCCCCTCCCAGCCTGGCCCCGCCCGCCCAGCTTCCGCTCCCGAGTCCGTTCCTGCCCGCCCAGCTTCCCCTCCCAGCCAGGCACCGCCCGGCCAGCTTCCCCTCAGGATTCCGTCCCTGCCCGCCCAGCTTCCCCTCCCAGCCAGGCTCCGCCTGCCCAGTTTCTCCTCCCGTTCCCGGGCCCGCCCGCCAAGCTTCTCCTCCCAATCCAGGCCCCGCCCGCCCAGCTTCCCCTCCCAGCCTGGCCCCGCCCGCCCAGCTTCCCCTCCCAGCCTGGCCCCGCCCGCCCAGCTTCTCCTCGCAGCCTGGCCCCGCCTGCCCAGCTTCTCCTCCCAAGCCTGGCCCCGCCCGCCCAGCTTCCCCTCCCGAGCCAGGCCCCGCCCGCCCAGCTTCCCCTCCCAGGCTGGCCCCGCCCGGCCAGCTTCCGCTCCCGAGTCCGTTCCTGCCCGCCCAGCTTCCCCTCCCAGCCAGGCCCCGCCCGGCCAGCTTCCCTCCCGAGTCCGGCCCCGCACGCCCAGCTTCCCCTCCCAGCCTGGCCTCGCCCGCCCAGCTTCTCCTCCTGAGACAGGCCCCGCCCGCCCAGCTTCCCTTCCCAGCCTGGCCCCGCCCGCCCATCTTCTCCTCCCAAGCCTGGCCCCGCCCGCCCAGCTTCCCCTCCCGAGCCCGGCCCCGCCTTCCCAGCTTCCCCTTCTCGAGCCCGGCCCCGCCCGCTCAGCTTCTCCTCCCAGCCTGGCCCCGCTCGACCAGCTTCCCCTCCCGAGTCCGGCCCCGCCCGCCCACTTTGTCTTCCCGAGCCCAGCCCCGCCTTCCCGGTTTCCCCTCCCGAGTCCGGCCCCGCCCGCCGATCTTCCCCTCCCAGCCTGGCCCCGCCCGGCCAGCTTCTCCTTCCGAGCCAGGCCCCGCCCGCCCAGCTTCCCCTCCCTGCCTGGCCCCGCCCGGCCAGCTTCCGCTCCCGAGTCCGTTCCTGCCCGCCCAGCTTCCCCTCCCAGCCAGGCCCCTCCCGGCCAGCTTCCCCTCCCGATTCCGTCCCTGCCCGCCCAGCTTCCCCTCCCAGCCAGGCTCCGCCCGCCCAGTTTCTCCTCCCGTTCCCGGGCCCGCCCGCCACGCTTCTCCTCCCAATCCAGGCCCCGCCCGCCCAGCTTGCCCTCCCAGCCTGGCCCCGCCCGCCCAGCTTCCCCTCCCAGCCTGGCCCCGCCCGCCCAGCTTCTCCTCGCAGCCTGGCCCCGCCTGCCCAGCTTCTCCTCCCAAGCCTGGTCCCGCCCGCCCAGCTTCCCCTCCCGATTCCGTCCCTGCCCGCCCAGCTTCCCCTCCCAGCCAGGCTCCGCCCGGCCAGCTTCTCCTCCCGAGCCAGGCCCCGCCCGCCCAGCTTCCCCTCCCAGCCTGGCCCCGCCCGCCCAGCTTCCGCTCCCGAGTCCGTTCCTGCCCGCCCAGCTTCCCCTCCCAGCCAGGCACCGCCCGGCCAGCTTCCCCTCCGGATTCCGTCCCTGCCCGCCCAGCTTCCCCTCCCAGCCAGGCTCCGCCTGCCCAGTTTCTCCTCCCGTTCCCGGGCCCGCCCTCCAAGCTTCTCCTCCCAATCCAGGCCCCGCCCGCCCAGCTTCCCCTCCCAGCCTGGCCCCGCCCGCCCAGCTTCCCCTCCCAGCCTGGCCCCGCCCGCCCAGCTTCTCCTCGCAGCCTGGCCCCGCCTGCCCAGCTTCTCCTCCCAAGCCTGGCCCCGCCCGCCCAGCTTCCCCTCCCGAGCCAGGCCCCGCCCGCCCAGCTTCCCCTCCCAGGCTGGCCCCGCCCGGCCAGCTTCCGCTCCCGAGTCCGTTCCTGCCCGCCCAGCTTCCCCTCCCAGCCAGGCCCCGCCCGGCCAGCTTCCCTCCCGAGTCCGGCCCCGCACGCCCAGCTTCCCCTCCCAGCCTGGCCTCGCCCGCCCAGCTTCTCCTCCTGAGACAGGCCCCGCCCGCCCAGCTTCCCTTCCCAGCCTGGCCCCGCCCGCCCAGCTTCTCCTCCCAAGCCTGGCCCCGCCCGCCCAGCTTCCCCTCCCGAGCCCGGCCCCGCCTTCCCAGCTTCCCCTTCTCGAGCCCGGCCCCGCCCGCTCAGCTTCTCCTCCCAGCCTGGCCCCGCTCGACCAGCTTCCCCTCCCGAGTCCGGCCCCGCCCGCCCACTTTGTCTTCCCGAGCCCAGCCCCGCCTTCCCGGTTTCCCCTCCCGAGTCCGGCCCCGCCCGCCGATCTTCCCCTCCCAGCCTGGCCCCGCCCGGCCAGCTTCTCCTTCCGAGCCAGGCCCCGCCCGCCCAGCTTCCCCTCCCTGCCTGGCCCCGCCCGGCCAGCTTCCGCTCCCGAGTCCGTTCCTGCCCGCCCAGCTTCCCCTCCCAGCCAGGCCCCTCCCGGCCAGCTTCCCCTCCCGATTCCGTCCCTGCCCGCCCAGCTTCCCCTCCCCAGCCAGGCTCCGCCCGCCCAGTTTCTCCTCCCGTTCCCGGGCCCGCCCGCCACGCTTCTCCTCCCAATCCAGGCCCCGCCCGCCCAGCTTGCCCTCCCAGCCTGGCCCCGCCCGCCCAGCTTCCCCTCCCAGCCTGGCCCCGCCCGCCCAGCTTCTCCTCGCAGCCTGGCCCCGCCTGCCCAGCTTCTCCTCCCAAGCCTGGTCCCGCCCGCCCAGCTTCCCCTCCCGATTCCGTCCCTGCCCGCCCAGCTTCCCCTCCCAGCCAGGCTCCGCCAGGCCAGCTTCTCCTCCCGAGCCAGGCCCCGCCCGCCCAGCTTCCCCTCCCAGCCTGGCCCCGCCCGCCCAGCTTCCGCTCCGGAGTCCGTTCCTGCCCGCCCAGCTTCCCCTCCCAGCCAGGCACCGCCCGGCCAGCTTCCCCTCCGGATTCCGTCCCTGCCCGCCCAGCTTCCCCTCCCAGCCAGGCTCCGCCTGCCCAGTTTCTCCTCCCGTTCCCGGGCCCGCCCGCCAAGCTTCTCCTCCCAATCCAGGCCCCGCCCGCCCAGCTTCCCCTCCCAGCCTGGCCCCGCCCGCCCAGCTTCCCCTCCCAGCCTGGCCCCGCCCGCCCAGCTTCTCCTCGCAGCCTGGCCCCGCCTGCCCAGCTTCTCCTCCCAAGCCTGGCCCCGCCCGCCCAGCTTCCCCTCCCGAGCCAGGCCCCGCCCGCCCAGCTTCCCCTCCCAGGCTGGCCCCGCCCGGCCAGCTTCCGCTCCCGAGTCCGTTCCTGCCCGCCCAGCTTCCCCTCCCAGCCAGGCCCCGCCCGGCCAACTTCCCCTCCCGAGTCCGGCCCCGCACGCCCAGCTTCCCCTCCCAGCCTGGCCTCGCCCGCCCAGCTTCTCCTCCTGAGACAGGCCCCGCCCGCCCAGCTTCCCTTCCCAGCCTGGCCCCGCCCGCCCAGCTTCTCCTCCCAAGCCTGGCCCCGCCCGCCCAGCTTCCCCTCCCGAGCCCGGCCCCGCCTTCCCAGCTTCCCCTTCTCGAGCCCGGCCCCGCCCGCTCAGCTTCTCCTCCCAGCCTGGCCCCGCTCGACCAGCTTCCCCTCCCGAGTCCGGCCCCGCCCGCCCACTTTGTCTTCCCGAGCCCAGCCCCGCCTTCCCGGTTTCCCCTCCCGAGTCCGGCCCCGCCCGCCGATCTTCCTCTCCCAGCCTGGCCCCGCCCGGCCAGCTTCTCCTTCCGAGCCAGGCCCCGCCCGCCCAGCTTCCCCTCCCTGCCTGGCCCCGCCCGGCCAGCTTCCGCTCCCGAGTCCGTTCCTGCCCGCCCAGCTTCCCCTCCCAGCCAGGCCCCGCCCGCCCAGCTTCCCCTCCCGATTCCGTCCCTGCCCGCCCAGCTTCCCCTCCCAGCCAGGCTCCGCCCGCCCAGTTTCTCCTCCCGTTCCCGGGCCCGCCCGCCACGCTTCTCCTCCCAATCCAGGCCCCGCCCGCCCAGCTTGCCCTCCCAGCCTGGCCCCGCCCGCCCAGCTTCCCCTCCCAGCCTGGCCCCGCCCGCCCAGCTTCTCCTCGCAGCCTGGCCCCGCCTGCCCAGCTTCTCCTCCCAAGCCTGGTCCCGCCCGCCCAGCTTCCCCTCCCGAGCCAGGCCCCGCCCGCCCAGCTTCCCCTCCCAGCCAGGCCCCGCCCGGCCAGCTTCCCCTCCCGAGTCCGGCCCCGCACGCCCAGCTTCCCCTCCCAGCCTGGCCCCGCCTGCCCAGCTTCTCCTCCCAAGCCTGGTCCCGCCCGGCCAGCTTCCGCTCCCGAGTCCGTTCCTGCCCGCCCAGCTTCCCCTCCCAGCCAGGCCCCGCCCGGCCAGCTTCCCCTCCCGAGTCCGGCCCCGCACGCCCAGCTTCCCCTCCCAGCCTGGCCCCGCCCGCCCAGCTTCTCCTCCTGAGACAGGCCCCGCCCGCCCACTTTCTCTTCCCGAGCCCGGCCCCGCCTTCCCAGCTTCCCCTTCTCGAGCCCGGCCCCGCCCGCTCAGCTTCTCCTCCCAGCCTGGCCCCGCTCGACCAGCTTCCCCTCCCGAGTCCGGCCCCGCCCGCCCAGCTTCCCCTCCCAGCCTGGCCCCGCCCGGCCAGCTTCCCCTCCCAGCCTGGCCCCGCCCGCCCAGCTTCCCCTCCCGAGTCCGGCCCCGCGCGCCCAGCTTCCCCTCCCAGCCTGGCCCCGCCCGCCCAGCTTCTCCTCCTGAGACAGGCCCCGCCCGCCCAGCTTCTCCTCCCAAGCCAGGCCCCGCCCGCCGAGGTTCTCCTCCCAGCCTGGCCCGGACTGCCCAGCTTCTCCTCCTGAGCCAGGCTCCGCCCGCCCAGCTTCTCCTCCCAAGCCAGGCCCCGCCCGCCCAGCATCTTCTCCCAAGCCAGGCCCCGCCCGCCCAGCTTCTCCTCCCGAGCCTGGCCCCGCCCGACCAGCTTCCCCCCCCCGAGTCCGTCCCTGCCCGCCCAGCTTCCCCTCTCTGCCAGGCCCCGCCCGCCCACTTTCTCTTCCCGAGCCCGGCCCCGCCTTCCCAGCTTCCCCTCCCGAGTCCGGCCCCGCGCGCCCAGCTTCCCCTCCCAGCCTGGCCCCGCCCGCCCAGCTTCTCCTCCTAAGCCAGGCCCCGCCCGCCCAGCTTCTCCTCCCAAGCCAGGCCCCGCCCGCAGAGGTTCTCCTCCCAGCCTGGCCCCGATTGCCCAGCTTCTCCTCCTGAGCCAGGCCCCGCCCGCCCAGCTTCTCCTCCCAAGCCAGGCCCCGCCCGCCCAGCATCTCCTCCCAACCCAGGCCCCGCCCGCCCAGATTCTCCTCCCGAGCCTGGCCCCGCCCGGCCAGCTTCCCCCCCGAGTCCGTCCCTGCCCGCCCAGCTTCCCCTCCCAGCCAGGCCCCGCCCGCCCAGTTTCTACTCCCGTTCCCGGCCCCGCCCGCCCAGCTTATCCTCCCAAGCCATGCCCCTCCTGCCCAGCTTCCCTTCCCAGCCTCGCCCCACCCTCCCAGCTTCCCCTCCCAGCCTGGCCCTGCCCGCCCAGCTTCTCCTCGTGAGCCAGGCCCCTCCCGCCCAGCTTCTCCTCCCAGCCTGACCCCGCCCGCCGAGCTTCCCCTCCCAGCCTGGCCCCGCCCGCCCAGCTTCTCCTCGTGAGCCAGTCCCCGCCCGCCCAGCTTCCCCTCCCAGCCTGGCCCCGCCCGCCCAGCTTCTCCTCGCAGCCTGGCCCCGCCTGCCCAGCTTCTCCTCCCAAGCCTGGTCCCGCCCGCCCAGCTTCCCCTCCCGATTCCGTCCCTGCCCGCCCAGCTTCCCCTCCCAGCCAGGCTCCGCCCGGCCAGCTTCTCCTCCCGAGCCAGGCCCCGCCCGCCCAGCTTCCCCTCCCAGCCTGGCCCCGCCCGCCCAGCTTCCGCTCCCGAGTCCGTTCCTGCCCGCCCAGCTTCCCCTCCCAGCCAGGCACCGCCCGGCCAGCTTCCCCTCAGGATTCCGTCCCTGCCCGCCCAGCTTCCCCTCCCAGCCAGGCTCCGCCTGCCCAGTTTCTCCTCCCGTTCCCGGGCCCGCCCGCCAAGCTTCTCCTCCCAATCCAGGCCCCGCCCGCCCAGCTTCCCCTCCCAGCCTGGCCCCGCCCGCCCAGCTTCCCCTCCCAGCCTGGCCCCGCCCGCCCAGCTTCTCCTCGCAGCCTGGCCCCGCCTGCCCAGCTTCTCCTCCCAAGCCTGGCCCCGCCCGCCCAGCTTCCCCTCCCGAGCCAGGCCCCGCCCGCCCAGCTTCCCCTCCCAGGCTGGCCCCGCCCGGCCAGCTTCCGCTCCCGAGTCCGTTCCTGCCCGCCCAGCTTCCCCTCCCAGCCAGGCCCCGCCCGGCCAGCTTCCCCTCCCGAGTCCGGCCCCGCACGCCCAGCTTCCCCTCCCAGCCTGGCCTCGCCCGCCCAGCTTCTCCTCCTGAGACAGGCCCCGCCCGCCCAGCTTCCCTTCCCAGCCTGGCCCCGCCCGCCCAGCTTCTCCTCCCAAGCCTGGCCCCGCCCGCCCAGCTTCCCCTCCCGAGCCCGGCCCCGCCTTCCCAGCTTCCCCTTCTCGAGCCCGGCCCCGCCCGCTCAGCTTCTCCTCCCAGCCTGGCCCCGCTCGACCAGCTTCCCCTCCCGAGTCCGGCCCCGCCCGCCCACTTTGTCTTCCCGAGCCCAGCCCCGCCTTCCCGGTTTCCCCTCCCGAGTCCGGCCCCGCCCGCCGATCTTCCCCTCCCAGCCTGGCCCCGCCCGGCCAGCTTCTCCTTCCGAGCCAGGCCCCGCCCGCCCAGCTTCCCCTCCCTGCCTGGCCCCGCCCGGCCAGCTTCCGCTCCCGAGTCCGTTCCTGCCCGCCCAGCTTCCCCTCCCAGCCAGGCCCCTCCCGGCCAGCTTCCCCTCCCGATTCCGTCCCTGCCCGCCCAGCTTCCCCTCCCAGCCAGGCTCCGCCCGCCCAGTTTCTCCTCCCGTTCCCGGGCCCGCCCGCCACGCTTCTCCTCCCAATCCAGGCCCCGCCCGCCCAGCTTGCCCTCCCAGCCTGGCCCCGCCCGCCCAGCTTCCCCTCCCAGCCTGGCCCCGCCCGCCCAGCTTCTCCTCGCAGCCTGGCCCCGCCTGCCCAGCTTCTCCTCCCAAGCCTGGTCCCGCCCGCCCAGCTTCCCCTCCCGATTCCGTCCCTGCCCGCCCAGCTTCCCCTCCCAGCCAGGCTCCGCCCGGCCAGCTTCTCCTCCCGAGCCAGGCCCCGCCCGCCCAGCTTCCCCTCCCAGCCTGGCCCCGCCCGCCCAGCTTCCGCTCCGGAGTCCGTTCCTGCCCGCCCAGCTTCCCCTCCCAGCCAGGCACCGCCCGGCCAGCTTCCCCTCCGGATTCCGTCCCTGCCCGCCCAGCTTCCCCTCCCAGCCAGGCTCCGCCTGCCCAGTTTCTCCTCCCGTTCCCGGGCCCGCCCGCCAAGCTTCTCCTCCCAATCCAGGCCCCGCCCGCCCAGCTTCCACTCCCAGCCTGGCCCCGCCCGCCCAGCTTCCCCTCCCAGCCTGGCCCCGCCCGCCCAGCTTCTCCTCGCAGCCTGGCCCCGCCTGCCCAGCTTCTCCTCCCAAGCCTGGCCCCGCCCGCCCAGCTTCCCCTCCCGAGCCAGGCCCCGCCCGCCCAGCTTCCCCTCCCAGGCTGGCCCCGCCCGGCCAGCTTCCGCTCCCGAGTCCGTTCCTGCCCGCCCAGCTTCCCCTCCCAGCCAGGCCCCGCCCGGCCAGCTTCCCCTCCCGAGTCCGGCCCCGCACGCCCAGCTTCCCCTCCCAGCCTGGCCTCGCCCGCCCAGCTTCTCCTCCTGAGACAGGCCCCGCCCGCCCAGCTTCCCTTCCCAGCCTGGCCCCGCCCGCCCAGCTTCTCCTCCCAAGCCTGGCCCCGCCCGCCCAGCTTCCCCTCCCGAGCCCGGCCCCGCCTTCCCAGCTTCCCCTTCTCGAGCCCGGCCCCGCCCGCTCAGCTTCTCCTCCCAGCCTGGCCCCGCTCGACCAGCTTCCCCTCCCGAGTCCGGCCCCGCCCGCCCACTTTGTCTTCCCGAGCCCAGCCCCGCCTTCCCGGTTTCCCCTCCCGAGTCCGGCCCCGCCCGCCGATCTTCCCCTCCCAGCCTGGCCCCGCCCGGCCAGCTTCTCCTCCTGAGCAAGGCCCCGCCCGCCCAGCTTCTCCTCCCAAGCCAGGCCCCGCCCGCCGAGGTTCTCCTCCCAGCCTGGCCCGACTGCCCAGCTTCTCCTCCTGAGCCAGGCCCCGTGTGACGGCGCGTTGGGGGTTCCCCGTCTCCTGCACCCCGAAATGGCACAAACAGACTTCACCAGCCGGTGGAATAGAGGAAGTTTATTGCCTCTCCAGGATACAGCACAGCACAGATGTAGTCTGGTCCCAGAGCTGGGCTAGGATGCCTCAGGCCCCCTTGAGATGGGGGAGACTGGGCCCCTAAACCCCAGCCCCTTCTCCTAGGCTCTCCTCCATGCTCTCCCACAGTCTAACTAAATTCCCCTGCAGCCCTGCCCCCGCAGTCAGGGCAGCATCCACCTTCCTTTGTTCCTCTCCATGGGGGGTGTCTGGCCACTGGTTCAACAAGTTTGGCATTACCTCTGCCTAGTGAGGTTTTCCCTGCTGGGTCTTGCTCCAGACAGCAGGGGTCACCACAGCCCAGCAAGTACCCACACTACGTCACACCCCGCCCGCCCAGCTTCCCCTCCCAGCCAGGCCCCGCCCGCCCAGTTTCTACTCCCGTTCCCGGCCCCGCCCGCCCAGCTTCTCCTCGCAAGCCAGGCCCCTCCGGCCCAGCTTCCCTTCCCAGCCTCGCCCCACCCTCCCAGCTTCCCGTCCCAGCCTGGCCCCGCCCGCCCAGCTTCTCCTCGTGAGCCAGGCCCCGCCCGCCCAGCTTCTCCTCCCAGCCTGACCCCGCCCGCCGAGCTTCCCCTCCCAGCCTGGCCCCGCCCGGCCAGCTTCTCCTCCCAGCCTGGACCAGCCTGCCCAGCTTCTGCTCCCAAGCCTGGCCCCGCCCGCCCAGCTTCCCCTCCCAGGCTGGCCCCGCCCGGCCAGCTTCCCCTCCCGATTCCGTCCCTGCCCGCCCAGCTTCCCCTCCGAGCCAGGCTCCGCCCGCCCAGGTTCTCCTCCCGTTCCCGGGCCCGCCCGCCCAGCTTCTCCTCCCAAGCCAGGCCCCGCCCGCCCAGCTTCCCCTCCCAGACTTGCCCCGCCCGCCCAGCTTCTCCTCCCAGCCTGGCCCCGCCCGCCCAGCTTCTCCTCCTGAGCCCGGCCCCGCCCGCCCAGCTTCCCCTCCCAGACTTGCCCCGCCCGCCCAGCTTCTCCTCCCAGCCAGGCCCCGCCCGCCCAGTTTCTCCTCCCGTTCCCGGCCCCGCCCGTCCAGCTTCCCCTCCCAGCCTGGCCCCGCCCGCCCAGCTTCCCCTCCCGAGCCAGGCCCCGCCCGACCACCTTCCCCTCCCAGCTTGGCCCCGCCCCCCCAGCTTCCCCTCCCTGCCTGGCCCCGCCCGCCCAGCTTCTCCTCCCAAGCCAGGCCCCGCCCGCCCAGCTTCCCCTCCCGAGTCCGGCCCCGCCCGCTCAGCTTCTCCTCCCAGCCTGGCCCCGCCCGCCCACCTTTCCCTCCCATCTTTGCCCCGCCCCCCAGCTCCCCTCCCAGCCTGGCCCCGCCCACCCAGCTTCCCCTCCCAGCCCGTCCCCGCCCGCCCAGATTCCCCTCCCAGCCTGGCCCCGCCCGCCCAGCTTCCCCTCCCAGCCTGGCCCCGCCCGCCCCCTTTCTCTTCCCGAGCCCGGCCCCGCCTTCCCAGCTTCCCCTTCTCGAGCTCGGCTCCGCCCACCCAGCTTCTCCTCCCAGCGTGGCCCCGCCCGCCCAGCTTCCCCTCCCGAGTCCGGCCCCGCGCGCCCAGCTTTCCCTCCCAGCCTGGCCCCGCCCGCCCAGCTTCTCCTCCTGAGCAAGGCCCCGCCCGCCCAGCTTCTCCTCCCAAGCCAGGCCCCGCCCGCCGAGGTTCTCCTCCCAGCCTGGCCCCGACTGCCCAGCTTCTCCTCCTGAGCCAGGCCCCGCCCGCCCAGCTTCCCCTCCCAGCCAGGCCCCGCCCGCCCAGTTTCTACTCCCGTTCCCGGCCCCGCCCGCCCAGCTTCTCCTCCCAAGCCAGGCCCCTCCTGCCCAGCTTCCCTTCCCAGCCTCGCCCCACCCTCCCAGCTTCCCGTCCCAGCCTGGCCCCGCCCGCCCAGCTTCTCCTCGTGAGCCAGGCCCCGCCCGCCCAGCTTCTCCTCCCAGCCTGACCCCGCCCGCCGAGCTTCCCCTCCCAGCCTGGCCCCGCCCGGCCAGCTTCTCCTCCCAGCCTGGACCAGCCTGCCCAGCTTCTGCTCCCAAGCCTGGCCCCGCCCGCCCAGCTTCCCCTCCCGAGCCAGGCCCTGCCCGCCCAGCTTCCCCTCCCAGGCTGGCCCCGCCCGGCCAGCTTCCGCTCTCGAGTCCGTTCCTGCCCGCCCAGCTTCCCCTACCAGCCAGACCCCGCCCGGCCAGCTTCCCCTCCCGATTCCGTCCCTGCCCGCCCAGCTTCCCCTCCCAAGCCAGGCCCCGCCCGCCCAGCTTCCCCTCCCAGACTTGCCCCGCCCGCCCAGCTTCTCCTCCCAGCCTGGCCCCGCCCGCCCAGCTTCTCCTCCCGTTCCCGGGCCCGCCCGCCCAGCTTCCCCTCCCATCTTGGCTCCGCCCCCCAGCTTCCCCTCCCAGCCTTGCCCCGCCCTTCCAGCTTCCCCTCCCAGCCAGCCCCCGCCCGCCCAGATTCCCCTCCCAGCCTGGCCCCGCCCGCCCAGCTTCCCCTCCCAGCCTGGCCCCGCCCGCCCACTTTCTCTTCCCGAGCCCGGCCCCGCCTTCCCAGCTTCCCCTTCTCGAGCCCGGCCCCGCCCACGCAGCTTCTCCTCCCAGCCTGGCCCCGCCCGCCCAGCTTCCCCTCCCGAGTCCGGCCCCGCGCGCCCAGCTTCCCCTCCCAGCCTGGCCCCGCCCGGCCAACTTCCGCTCCCGAGTCCCTTCCTGCCCGCCCAGCTTCCCCTCCCAGCCAGGCCCCGCCCGCCGAGGTTCTCCTCCCAGCCTGGCCCCGCCCGGCCAGCTTCTCCTCCCAGCCTGGACCAGCCTGCCCAGCTTCCCATCCCGAGTCCGGCCCCGCCCGCTCAGCTCCTCCTCCCAGCCTGGCCCCGCCCGCCCACCTTCCCATCCCAACTTGGCTCCGCCCCCCAGCTTCCCCTCCCAGCCTGGCCCCGCCCACCCAGCTTCCCCTCCCAGCCAGCCCCCGCCCGCCCAGCTTCCCCTCCCAGCCTGGCTCCGCCCGCCCACTTTCTCTTCCCGAGCCCGGCCCCGCCTTCCCAGCTTCCCCTTCTCGAGCCCGGCCCCGCCCACCCAGCTTCTCCTCCCAGCCTGGCCCCGCCCGCCCAGCTTCCCCTCCCGACTCCGGCCCCGCGCGCCCAGCTTCCCCACCCAGCCTGGCCCCGCCCGCCCAGCTTCCCCTCCCAGCCGGGCCCCGCCCGCCGAGGTTCTCCTCCCAGCCTGGCCCCAACTGCCCAGCTTCTCCTCCTGAGCCAGGCCCCGCCCGCCCAGATTCTCCTCCCAAGCTAGGCACCGGCCGCCCAGCTTCTCCTCCCAAGCCAGTCCCCGCCCGCCCAGCTTCTCCTCCCGAGCCTGGCCCCGCCCGGCCAGCTTCCCCCCCGAGTCCGTCCGTGCCCGCCCAGCTTCTCCTCCCAAGCCAGGCCACGCCTGCCCAGCTTCCCTTCCCAGCCTGGCCCCACCGTCCCAGCTTCCCGTCCCAGCCTGGCCCCGCCCGCCCAGCTTCTCCTCGTGAGCCAGGACCCGCCCGCCCAGCTTCTCCTCCCAAGCCAGGCCCCGCCCGCCCAGCTTCCCCTCCCGAGTCCAGCCCCGCCCGCTCAGCTTCTCCTCCCAGCCTGGCCCCGCCCGCCCACCTTTCCCTCCCATCTTGGCCCCGCCCCCCAGCTCCCCTCCCAGCCTGGCCCCGCCCACCCAGCTTCCCCTCCCAGCCAGTCCCCGCCCGCCCAGATTCCCCTCCCAGCCTGGCCCCGCCCGCCCAGCTTCCCCTCCCAGCCTGGCCCCGCCCGCCCCCTTTCTCTTCCCGAGCCCGGCCCCGCCTTCCCAGCTTCCCCTTCTCGAGCTCGGCTCCGCCCACCCAGCTTCTCCTCCCAGCCTGGCCCCGCCCGCCCAGCTTCCCCTCCCGAGTCCGGCCCCGCGCGCCCAGCTTCCCCTCCCAGCCTGGCCCCGGCCGCCCAGCTTCTCCTCCTGAGCCAGGCCCCGCCCGCCCAGCTTCTCCTCCCAAGCCAGGCCCCGCCCGCCGAGGTTCTCCTCCCAGCCTGGCCCCGACTGCCCAGCTT
The DNA here is from genome assembly GCF_052426305.1 of Pelodiscus sinensis. Taxonomy (NCBI): domain Eukaryota; kingdom Metazoa; phylum Chordata; order Testudines; family Trionychidae; genus Pelodiscus; species Pelodiscus sinensis. The sequence continues at coordinate 10,388,614 of NC_143069.1, read as the reverse complement.
CTCCTCCTGAGCCAGGCCCCGCCCGCCCAGCTTCCCCTCCCAGCCAGGCCCCGCCCGCCCAGTTTCTACTCCCGTTCCCGGCCCCGCCCGCCCAGCTTGTCCTCCCAAGCCAGGCCCCTCCTGCCCAGCTTCCCTTCCCAGCCTCGCCCCACCCTCCCAGCTTCCCGTCCCAGCCTGGCCCCGCCCGCCCAGCTTCTCCTCGTGAGCCAGGCCCCGCCCGCCCAGCTTCTCCTCCCAGCCTGACCCAGCCCGCCGAGCTTCCCCTCCCAGCCTGGCCCCGCCCGCCCAGCTTCTCCTCGTGAGCCAGGCCCCGCCCGCCCAGCTTCTGCTCCCAAGCCAGGCCCCGCCCGACCACCTTCCCCTCCCAGCTTGGCCCCGCCCCCCCAGCTTCCCCTCCCAGCCTGGCCCCGCTCGACCAGCTTCCCCTCCCGAGTCCGGCCCCGCCCGCCCACTTTGTCTTCCCGAGCCCGGCCCCGCATTCCCGGCTTCCCCTCCCGAGTCCGGCCCCGCCCGCCCAGCTTCCCCTCCCAGCCTGGCCCCGCCCGGCCAGCTTCTCCTCCCAGCCTGGACCAGCCTACCCAGCTTCTGCTCCCAAGCCTGGCCCCGCCCGCCCAGCTTCCCCTCCCGAGCCAGGCCCCGCCCGCCCAGCTTCCCCTCCCAGGCTGGCCCCGCCCGGCCAGCTTCCGCTCTCGAGTCCGTTCCTGCCCGCCCAGCTTCCCCTAACAGCCAGACCCCGCCCGGCCAGCTTCCCCTCCCGATTCCGTCCCTGCCCGCCCAGCTTCCCCTCCCAGCCAGGCTCCGCCCGCCCAGTTTCTCCTCCCGTTCCCGGGCCCGCCCGCCCAGCTTCTCCTCCCAAGCCAGGCCCCGCCCGCCCAGCTTCCCCTCCCATCTTGGCTCCGCCCCCCAGCTTCCCCTCCCAGCCTGGCCCCGCCCTTCCAGCTTCCCCTCCCAGCCAGCCCCCGCCCGCCCAGATTCCCCTCCCAGCCTGGCCCCGCCCGCCCACCTTCCCCTCCCAGCCTGGCCCCGCCCGCCCACTTTCTCTTCCCGAGCCCGGCCCCGCCTTCCCAGCTTCCCCTCCCGAGTCCGGCCCCGCGCGCCCAGCTTCCCCTCCCAGCCTGGCCCCGCCCGCCCAGCTTCTCCTCCTGAGCCAGGCCCCGCCCGCCCAGCTTCTCCTCCCGAGCCTGGCCCCGCCCGGCCAGCTTCCCCCCCGAGTCCGTCCCTGCCCGCCCAGCTTCCCCTCCCAGCCAGGCCCCGCCCGCCCAGTTTCTACTCCCGTTCCCGGCCCCGCCCGCCCAGCTTATCCTCCCAAGCCATGCCCCTCCTGCCCAGCTTCCCTTCCCAGCCTCGCCCCACCCTCCCAGCTTCCCCTCCCAGCCTGGCCCTGCCCGCCCAGCTTCTCCTCCTGAGCCAGGCCCCTCCCGCCCAGCTTCTCCTCCCAGCCTGACCCCGCCCGCCGAGCTTCCCCTCCCAGCCTGGCCCCGCCCGCCCAGCTTCTCCTCGTGAGCCAGTCCCCGCCCGCCCAGATTCCCCTCCCAGCCTGGCCCCGCCCGCCCAGCTTCCCCTCCCAGCCTGGCCCCGCCCGCCCACTTTCTCTTCTCGAGCCCGGCCCCGCCTTCCCAGCTTCCCCTCTCGAGCCCGGCCTCGCCCACCCAGCTTCTCCTCCCAGCCTGGCCCCGCCCGCCCAGCTTCCCCTCCCGAGTCCTGCCCCGCGCGCCCAGCTTCCCCTCCCAGCCTGGCCCCGCCCGCCCAGCTTCTCCTCCTGAGCCAGGCCCCGCCCTCCCAGCTTCTCCTCCCAAGCCAGGCCCCGCCCTCAGAGGTTCTCCTCCCAGCCTGGCCCCGATTGCCCAGCTTCTCCTCCTGAGCCAGGCCCCGCCCGCCCAGCTTCTCCTCCCAAGCCAGGCCCCGCCCGCCCAGCTTCTCCTCCCAAGCCAGGCCCCGCCCGCCCAGATTCTCCTCCCGAGCCTGGCCCCGCCCGGCCAGCTTCCCCCCCGAGTCCGTCCCTGCCCGCCCAGCTTCCCCTCCCAGCCAGGCCCCGCCCGCCCAGTTTCTACTCCCGTTCCCGGCCCCGCCCGCCCAGCTTATCCTCCCAAGCCATGCCCCTCCTGCCCAGCTTCCCTTCCCAGCCTCGCCCCACCCTCCCAGCTTCCCCTCCCAGCCTGGCCCTGCCCGCCCAGCTTCTCCTCGTGAGCCAGGCCCCTCCCGCCCAGCTTCTCCTCCCAGCCTGACCCCGCCCGCCGAGCTTCCCCTCCCAGCCTGGCCCCGCCCGCCCAGCTTCTCCTCGTGAGCCAGGCCCCGCCCGCCCAGCTTCTCCTCCCAAGCCAGGCCCCGCCCGACCACCTTCCCCTCCCAGCTTGGCCCCGCCCCCCCAGCTTCCCCTCCCAGCCTGGCCCCGCTCGACCAGCTTCCCCTCCCGAGTCCGACCCCGCCCGCCCACTTTGTCTTCCCGAGCCCGGCCCCGACTTCCCGGCTTCCCCTCCCGAGTCCGGCCCCGCCCGCCCATCTCCCCTCCCAGCCTGGCCCCGCCCGGCCAGCTTCTCCTCCCGAGCCAGGCCCCGCCCGCCCAGCTTCCCCTCCCAGCCTGGCCCCGCCCGCCCAGCTTCCGCTCCCGAGTCCGTTCCTGCCCGCCCAGCTTCCCCTCCCAGCCAGGCACCGCCCGGCCAGCTTCCCCTCCGGATTCCGTCCCTGCCCGCCCAGCTTCCCCTCCCAGCCAGGCTCCGCCTGCCCAGTTTCTCCTCCCGTTCCCGGGCCCGCCCGCCAAGCTTCTCCTCCCAATCCAGGCCCCGCCCGCCCAGCTTCCCCTCCCAGCCTGGCCCCGCCCGCCCAGCTTCCCCTCCCAGCCTGGCCCCGCCCGCCCAGCTTCTCCTCGCAGCCTGGCCCCGCCTGCCCAGCTTCTCCTCCCAAGCCTGGCCCCGCCCGCCCAGCTTCCCCTCCCGAGCCAGGCCCCGCCCGCCCAGCTTCCCCTCCCAGGCTGGCCCCGCCCGGCCAGCTTCCGCTCCCGAGTCCGTTCCTGCCCGCCCAGCTTCCCCTCCCAGCCAGGCCCCGCCCGGCCAGCTTCCCCTCCCGAGTCCGGCCCCGCACGCCCAGCTTCCCCTCCCAGCCTGGCCTCGCCCGCCCAGCTTCTCCTCCTGAGACAGGCCCCGCCCGCCCAGCTTCCCTTCCCAGCCTGGCCCCGCCCGCCCAGCTTCTCCTCCCAAGCCTGGCCCCGCCCGCCCAGCTTCCCCTCCCGAGCCCGGCCCCGCCTTCCCAGCTTCCCCTTCTCGAGCCCGGCCCCGCCCGCTCAGCTTCTCCTCCCAGCCTGGCCCCGCTCGACCAGCTTCCCCTCCCGAGTCCGGCCCCGCCCGCCCACTTTGTCTTCCCGAGCCCAGCCCCGCCTTCCCGGTTTCCCCTCCCGAGTCCGGCCCCGCCCGCCGATCTTCCCCTCCCAGCCTGGCCCCGCCCGGCCAGCTTCTCCTTCCGAGCCAGGCCCCGCCCGCCCAGCTTCCCCTCCCTGCCTGGCCCCGCCCGGCCAGCTTCCGCTCCCGAGTCCGTTCCTGCCCGCCCAGCTTCCCCTCCCAGCCAGGCCCCTCCCGGCCAGCTTCCCCTCCCGATTCCGTCCCTGCCCGCCCAGCTTCCCCTCCCAGCCAGGCTCCGCCCGCCCAGTTTCTCCTCCCGTTCCCGGGCCCGCCCGCCACGCTTCTCCTCCCAATCCAGGCCCCGCCCGCCCAGCTTGCCCTCCCAGCCTGGCCCCGCCCGCCCAGCTTGCCCTCCCAGCCTGGCCCCGCCCGCCCAGCTTCCCCTCCCAGCCTGGCCCCGCCCGCCCAGCTTCTCCTCGCAGCCAGGCCCCGCCCGGCCAGCTTCCCCTCCCAGCCAGGCCCCGCCCGCCCAGTTTCTCCTCCCGTTACCGGGCTCGCCCGCCCAGCTTCTCCTCCCAAGCCAGGCCCCGCCCGCCCAGCTTCCCCTCCCAGCCTGGCCCCGCCCGCCAAGCTTCTCCTCCTGAGCCCGGCCCCGCCCGCCCAGCTTCCCCTCCCGATCCTGGCCCCGCCCGGCCAGCTTCCGCTCCCGAGTCCGTTCCTGCCCTCCCAGCTTCCCCTCCCAGCCAGGCCCCGCCCGCCCAGTTTCTCCTCCCGTTCCCGGCCCCGCCCGCCAACTTCTCCTCGTGAGCCAGGCCCCGCCCGATCTCCTTCCCCTCCCAGCCTGGCCCCGCCCGCCCAGCTTCCCCTCCCGAGCCCGACCCCGCCCACCCAGCTTCCCCTCCCAGCCAGGCTCCGCACGCCCAGCTTCCCCTCCCAGCCAGGCTCCGCACGCCCACCTTCCCCTCCCATCTTGGCCCCGACCGCCCAGCTTCCCCTCCCCAGCCAGGCCCCGCCCGCCCAGCTTCCCCTCCCGAGTCCGGCCCCGCCCGCTCAGCTCCTCCTCCCAGCCTGGCCCCGGCCGCCCACCTTCCCCTCCCAACTTGGCTCCGCCCCCCAGCTTCCCCTCCCAGCCTGGCCCCGCCCACCCAGCTTCCCCTCCCAGCCAGCCCCCGCCCGCCCAGATTCCCCTCCCAGCCTGGCCCCGCCCGCCCAGCTTCCCCTCCCAGCCTGGCTCCGCCCGCCCACTTTCTCTTCCCGAGCCCGGCCCCGCCTTCCCAGCTTCCCCTTCTCGAGCCCGGCCCCGCCCACCCAGCTTCTCCTCCCAGCCTGGCCCCGCCCGCCCAGCTTCCCCTCCCAGCCTGGCCCCGCCCGACCAGCTTCCGCTCCCGAGTCCCTTCCTGCCCGCCCAGCTTCCCCTCCCAGCCGGGCCCCGCCCGCCGAGGTTCTCCTCCCAGCCTGGCCCCGACTGCCCAGCTTCTCCTCCTGAGCCAGGCCCCGCCCGCCCAGATTCTCCTCCCAAGCTAGGCACCGGCCGCCCAGCTTCTCCTCCCAAGCCAGTCCCCGCCCGCCCAGCTTCTCCTCCCGAGCCTGGCCCCGCCCGGCCAGCTTCCCCCCCGAGTCCGTCCGTGCCCGCCCAGCTTCTCCTCCCAAGCCAGGCCACGCCTGCCCAGCTTCCCTTCCCAGCCTGACCCCACCGTCCCAGCTTCCCGTCCCAGCCTGGCCCCGCCCGCCCAGCTTCTCCTCGTGAGCCAGGACCCGCCCGCCCAGCTTCTCTTCCCAAGCCAGGCCCCGCCCGCCCAGCTTCCCCTCCCGAGTCCGGCCCCGCCCGCTCAGCTTCTCCTCCCAGCCTGGCCCCGCCCGCCCACCTTTCCCTCCCATCTTGGCCCCGCCCCCCAGCTCCCCTCCCAGCCTGGCCCCGCCCACCCAGCTTCCCCTCCCAGCCAGTCCCCGCCCGCCCAGATTCCCCTCCCAGCCTGGCCCCGCCCGCCCAGCTTCCCCTCCCAGCCTGGCCCCGCCCGCCCCCTTTCTCCTCCCGAGCCCGGCCCCGCCTTCCCAGCTTCCCCTTCTCGAGCTCGGCTCCGCCCACCCAGCTTCTCCTCCCAGCCTGGCCCCGCCCGCCCAGCTTCCCCTCCCGAGTCCGGCCCCGCGCGCCCAGCTTCCCCTCCCAGCCTGGCCCCGGCCGCCCAGCTTCTCCTCCTGAGCCAGGCCCCGCCCGCCCAGCTTCTCCTCCCAAGCCAGGCCCCGCCCGCCGAGGTTCTCCTCCCAGCCTGGCCCCGACTGCCCAGCTTCTCCTCCTGAGCCAGGCCCCGCCCGCCCAGCTTCCCCTCCCAGCCAGGCCCCGCCCGCCCAGTTTCTACTCCCGTTCCCGGCCCCGCCCGCCCAGCTTGTCCTCCCAAGCCAGGCCCCTCCTGCCCAGCTTCCCTTCCCAGCCTCGCCCCACCCTCCCAGCTTCCCGTCCCAGCCTGGCCCCGCCCGCCCAGCTTCTCCTCGTGAGCCAGGCCCCGCCCGCCCAGCTTCTCCTCCCAGCCTGACCCCGCCCGCCGAGCTTCCCCTCCCAGCCTGGCCCCGCCCGCCCAGCTTCTCCTCGTGAGCCAGGCCCCGCCCGCCCAGCTTCTGCTCCCAAGCCAGGCCCCGCCCGACCACCTTCCCCTCCCAGCTTGGCCCCGCCCCCCCAGCTTCCCCTCCCAGCCTGGCCCCGCTCGACCAGCTTCCCCTCCCGAGTCCGGCCCCGCCCGCCCACTTTGTCTTCCCGAGCCCGGCCCCGCATTCCCGGCTTCCCCTCCCGAGTCCGGCCCCGCCCGCCCAGCTTCCCCTCCCAGCCTGGCCCCGCCCGGCCAGCTTCTCCTCCCAGCCTGGACGAGCCTACCCAGCTTCTGCTCCCAAGCCTGGCCCCGCCCGCCCAGCTTCCCCTCCCGAGCCAGGCCCCGCCCGCCCAGCTTCCCCTCCCAGGCTGGCCCCGCCCGGCCAGCTTCCGCTCTCGAGTCCGTTCCTGCCCGCCCAGCTTCCCCTAACAGCCAGACCCCGCCCGGCCAGCTTCCCATCCCGATTCCGTCCCTGCCCGCCCAGCTTCCCCTCCCAGCCAGGCTCCGCCCGCCCAGTTTCTCCTCCCGTTCCCGGGCCCGCCCGCCCAGCTTCTCCTCCCAAGCCAGGCCCCGCCCGCCCAGCTTCCCCTCCCATCTTGGCTCCGCCCCCCAGCTTCCCCTCCCAGCCTGGCCCCGCCCTTCCAGCTTCCCCTCCCAGCCAGCCCCCGCCCGCCCAGATTCCCCTCCCAGCCTGGCCCCGCCCGCCCACCTTCCCCTCCCAGCCTGGCCCCGCCCGCCCACTTTCTCTTCCCGAGCCCGGACCCGCCTTCCCAGCTTCCCCTCCCGAGTCCGGCCCCGCGCGCCCAGCTTCCCCTCCCAGCCTGGCCCCGCCCGCCCAGCTTCTCCTCCTGAGCCAGGCCCCGCCCGCCCAGCTTCTCCTCCCAAGCCAGGCCCCGCCCGCAGAGGTTCTCCTCCCAGCCTGGCCCCGATTGCCCAGCTTCTCCTCCTGAGCCAGGCCCCGCCCGCCCAGCTTCTCCTCCCAAGCCAGGCCCCGCCCGCCCAGCTTCTCCTCCCAAGCCAGGCCCCGCCCGCCCAGATTCTCCTCCCGAGCCTGGCCCCGCCCGGCCAGCTTCCCCCCCGAGTCCGTCCCTGCCCGCCCAGCTTCCCCAACCAGCCAGGCCCCGCCAGCCCAGTTTCTACTCCCGTTCCCGGCCCCGCCCGCCCAGCTTATCCTCCCAAGCCATGCCCCTCCTGCCCAGCTTCCCTTCCCAGCCTCGCCCCACCCTCCCAGCTTCCCCTCCCAGCCTGGCCCTGCCCGCCCAGCTTCTCCTCGTGAGCCAGGCCCCTCCCGCCCAGCTTCTCCTCCCAGCCTGACCCCGCCCGCCGAGCTTCCCCTCCCAGCCTGGCCCCGCCCGCCCAGCTTCTCCTCGTGAGCCAGTCCCCGCCCGCCCAGATTCCCCTCCCAGCCTGGCCCCGCCCGCCCAGCTTCCCCTCCCAGCCTGGCCCCGCCCGCCCACTTTCTCTTCCCGAGCCCGGCCCCGCCTTCCCAGCTTCCCCTCTCGAGCCCGGCCTCGCCCACCCAGCTTCTCCTCCCAGCCTGGCCCCGCCCGCCCAGCTTCCCCTCCCGAGTCCGGCCCCGCGCGCCCAGCTTCCCCTTCCAGCCTGGCCCCGCCCGCCCAGCTTCTCCTCCTGAGCCAGGCCCCGCCCGCCCAGCTTCTCCTCCCAAGCCAGGCCCCGCCCGCAGAGGTTCTCCTCCCAGCCTGGCCCCAATTGCCCAGCTTCTCCTCCTGAGCCAGGCCCCGCCCGCCCAGCTTCTCCTCCCAAGCCAGGCCCCGCCCGCCCAGCTTCTCCTCCCAAGCCAGGCCCCGCCCGCCCAGATTCTCCTCCCGAGCCTGGCCCCGCCCGGCCAGCTTCCCCCCCGAGTCCGTCCCTGCCCGCCCAGCTTCCCCTCCCAGCCAGGCCCCGCCCGCCCAGTTTCTACTCCCGTTCCCGGCCCCGCCCGCCCAGCTTATCCTCCCAAGCCATGCCCCTCCTGCCCAGCTTCCCTTCCCAGCCTCGCCCCACCCTCCCAGCTTCCCCTCCCAGCCTGGCCCTGCCCGCCCAGCTTCTCCTCGTGAGCCAGGCCCCTCCCGCCCAGCTTCTCCTCCCAGCCTGACCCCGCCCGCCGAGCTTCCCCTCCCAGCCTGGCCCCGCCCGCCCAGCTTCTCCTCGTGAGCCAGGCCCCGCCCGCCCAGCTTCTCCTCCCAAGCCAGGCCCCGCCCGACCACCTTCCCCTCCCAGCTTGGCCCCGCCCCCCCAGCTTCCCCTCCCAGCCTGGCCCCGCTCGACCAGCTTCCCCTCCCGAGTCCGACCCCGCCCGCCCACTTTGTCTTCCCGAGCTCGGCCCCGCCTTCCCGGCTTCCCCTCCCGAGTCCGGCCCCGCCCGCCCATCTCCCCTCCCAGCCTGGCCCCGCCCGGCCAGCTTCTCCTCCCGAGCCAGGCCCCGCCCGCCCAGCTTCCCCTCCCAGCCTGGCCCCGCCCGCCCAGCTTCCGCTTCCGAGTCCGTTCCTGCCCGCCCAGCTTCCCCTCCCAGCCAGGCACCGCCCGGCCAGCTTCCCCTCCGGATTCCGTCCCTGCCCGCCCAGCTTCCCCTCCCAGCCAGGCTCCGCCTGCCCAGTTTCTCCTCCCGTTCCCGGGCCCGCCCGCCAAGCTTCTCCTCCCAATCCAGGCCCCGCCCGCCCAGCTTCCCCTCCCAGCCTGGCCCCGCCCGCCCAGCTTCCCCTCCCAGCCTGGCCCCGCCCGCCCAGCTTCTCCTCGCAGCCTGGCCCCGCCTGCCCAGCTTCTCCTCCCAAGCCTGGCCCCGCCCGCCCAGCTTCCCCTCCCGAGCCAGGCCCCGCCCGCCCAGCTTCCCCTCCCAGGCTGGCCCCGCCCGGCCAGCTTCCGCTCCCGAGTCCGTTCCTGCCCGCCCAGCTTCCCCTCCCAGCCAGGCCCCGCCCGGCCAGCTTCCCCTCCCGAGTCCGGCCCCGCACGCCCAGCTTCCCCTCCCAGCCTGGCCTCGCCCGCCCAGCTTCTCCTCCTGAGACAGGCCCCGCCCGCCCAGCTTCCCTTCCCAGCCTGGCCCCGCCCGCCCAGCTTCTCCTCCCAAGCCTGGCCCCGCCCGCCCAGCTTCCCCTCCCGAGCCCGGCCCCGCCTTCCCAGCTTCCCCTTCTCGAGCCCGGCCCCGCCCGCTCAGCTTCTCCTCCCAGCCTGGCCCCGCTCGACCAGCTTCCCCTCCCGAGTCCGGCCCCGCCCGCCCACTTTGTCTTCCCGAGCCCAGCCCCGCCTTCCCGGTTTCCCCTCCCGAGTCCGGCCCCGCCCGCCGATCTTCCCCTCCCAGCCTGGCCCCGCCCGGCCAGCTTCTCCTTCCGAGCCAGGCCCCGCCCGCCCAGCTTCCCCTCCCTGCCTGGCCCCGCCCGGCCAGCTTCCGCTCCCGAGTCCGTTCCTGCCCGCCCAGCTTCCCCTCCCAGCCAGGCCCCTCCCGGCCAGCTTCCCCTCCCGATTCCGTCCCTGCCCGCCCAGCTTCCCCTCCCAGCCAGGCTCCGCCCGCCCAGTTTCTCCTCCCGTTCCCGGGCCCGCCCGCCACGCTTCTCCTCCCAATCCAGGCCCCGCCCGCCCAGCTTGCCCTCCCAGCCTGGCCCCGCCCGCCCAGCTTCCCCTCCCAGCCTGGCCCCGCCCGCCCAGCTTCTCCTCGCAGCCTGGCCCCGCCTGCCCAGCTTCTCCTCCCAAGCCTGGTCCCGCCCGCCCAGCTTCCCCTCCCGATTCCGTCCCTGCCCGCCCAGCTTCCCCTCCCAGCCAGGCTCCGCCCGGCCAGCTTCTCCTCCCGAGCCAGGCCCCGCCCGCCCAGCTTCCCCTCCCAGCCTGGCCCCGCCCGCCCAGCTTCCGCTCCCGAGTCCGTTCCTGCCCGCCCAGCTTCCCCTCCCAGCCAGGCTCCGCCTGCCCAGTTTCTCCTCCCGTTCCCGGGCCCGCCCGCCAAGCTTCTCCTCCCAATCCAGGCCCCGCCCGCCCAGCTTCCCCTCCCAGCCTGGCCCCGCCCGCCCAGCTTCCCCTCCCAGCCTGGCCCCGCCCGCCCAGCTTCCCCTCCCAGCCTGGCCCCGCCCGCCCAGCTTCTCCTCGCAGCCTGGCCCCGCCTGCCCAGCTTCTCCTCCCAAGCCTGGCCCCGCCCGCCCAGCTTCCCCTCCCGAGCCAGGCCCCGCCCGCCCAGCTTCCCCTCCCAGGCTGGCCCCGCCCGGCCAGCTTCCGCTCCCGAGTCCGTTCCTGCCCGCCCAGCTTCCCCTCCCAGCCAGGCCCCGCCCGGCCAGCTTCCCCTCCCGAGTCCGGCCCCGCACGCCCAGCTTCCCCTCCCAGCCTGGCCTCGCCCGCCCAGCTTCTCCTCCTGAGACAGGCCCCGCCCGCCCAGCTTCCCTTCCCAGCCTGGCCCCGCCCGCCCAGCTTCTCCTCCCAAGCCTGGCCCCGCCCGCCCAGCTTCCCCTCCCGAGCCCGGCCCCGCCTTCCCAGCTTCCCCTTCTCGAGCCCGGCCCCGCCCGCTCAGCTTCTCCTCCCAGCCTGGCCCCGCTCGACCAGCTTCCCCTCCCGAGTCCGGCCCCGCCCGCCCACTTTGTCTTCCCGAGCCCAGCCCCGCCTTCCCGGTTTCCCCTCCCGAGTCCGGCCCCGCCCGCCGATCTTCCCCTCCCAGCCTGGCCCCGCCCGGCCAGCTTCTCCTTCCGAGCCAGGCCCCGCCCGCCCAGCTTCCCCTCCCTGCCTGGCCCCGCCCGGCCAGCTTCCGCTCCCGAGTCCGTTCCTGCCCGCCCAGCTTCCCCTCCCAGCCAGGCCCCTCCCGGCCAGCTTCCCCTCCCGATTCCGTCCCTGCCCGCCCAGCTTCCCCTCCCAGCCAGGCTCCGCCCGCCCAGTTTCTCCTCCCGTTCCCGGGCCCGCCCGCCACGCTTCTCCTCCCAATCCAGGCCCCGCCCGCCCAGCTTGCCCTCCCAGCCTGGCCCCGCCCGCCCAGCTTCCCCTCCCAGCCTGGCCCCGCCCGCCCAGCTTCTCCTCGCAGCCTGGCCCCGCCTGCCCAGCTTCTCCTCCCAAGCCTGGTCCCGCCCGCCCAGCTTCCCCTCCCGATTCCGTCCCTGCCCGCCCAGCTTCCCCTCCCAGCCAGGCTCCGCCCGGCCAGCTTCTCCTCCCGAGCCAGGCCCCGCCCGCCCAGCTTCCCCTCCCAGCCTGGCCCCGCCCGCCCAGCTTCCGCTCCCGAGTCCGTTCCTGCCCGCCCAGCTTCCCCTCCCAGCCAGGCACCGCCCGGCCAGCTTCCCCTCCGGATTCCGTCCCTGCCCGCCCAGCTTCCCCTCCCAGCCAGGCTCCGCCTGCCCAGTTTCTCCTCCCGTTCCCGGGCCCGCCCTCCAAGCTTCTCCTCCCAATCCAGGCCCCGCCCGCCCAGCTTCCCCTCCCAGCCTGGCCCCGCCCGCCCAGCTTCCCCTCCCAGCCTGGCCCCGCCCGCCCAGCTTCTCCTCGCAGCCTGGCCCCGCCTGCCCAGCTTCTCCTCCCAAGCCTGGCCCCGCCCGCCCAGCTTCCCCTCCCGAGCCAGGCCCCGCCCGCCCAGCTTCCCCTCCCAGGCTGGCCCCGCCCGGCCAGCTTCCGCTCCCGAGTCCGTTCCTGCCCGCCCAGCTTCCCCTCCCAGCCAGGCCCCGCCCGGCCAGCTTCCCCTCCCGAGTCCGGCCCCGCACGCCCAGCTTCCCCTCCCAGCCTGGCCTCGCCCGCCCAGCTTCTCCTCCTGAGACAGGCCCCGCCCGCCCAGCTTCCCTTCCCAGCCTGGCCCCGCCCGCCCAGCTTCTCCTCCCAAGCCTGGCCCCGCCCGCCCAGCTTCCCCTCCCGAGCCCGGCCCCGCCTTCCCAGCTTCCCCTTCTCGAGCCCGGCCCCGCCCGCTCAGCTTCTCCTCCCAGCCTGGCCCCGCTCGACCAGCTTCCCCTCCCGAGTCCGGCCCCGCCCGCCCACTTTGTCTTCCCGAGCCCAGCCCCGCCTTCCCGGTTTCCCCTCCCGAGTCCGGCCCCGCCCGCCGATCTTCCCCTCCCAGCCTGGCCCCGCCCGGCCAGCTTCTCCTTCCGAGCCAGGCCCCGCCCGCCCAGCTTCCCCTCCCTGCCTGGCCCCGCCCGGCCAGCTTCCGCTCCCGAGTCCGTTCCTGCCCGCCCAGCTTCCCCTCCCAGCCAGGCCCCTCCCGGCCAGCTTCCCCTCCCGATTCCGTCCCTGCCCGCCCAGCTTCCCCTCCCAGCCAGGCTCCGCCCGCCCAGTTTCTCCTCCCGTTCCCGGGCCCGCCCGCCACGCTTCTCCTCCCAATCCAGGCCCCGCCCGCCCAGCTTGCCCTCCCAGCCTGGCCCCGCCCGCCCAGCTTCCCCTCCCAGCCTGGCCCCGCCCGCCCAGCTTCTCCTCGCAGCCTGGCCCCGCCTGCCCAGCTTCTCCTCCCAAGCCTGGTCCCGCCCGCCCAGCTTCCCCTCCCGATTCCGTCCCTGCCCGCCCAGCTTCCCCTCCCAGCCAGGCTCCGCCAGGCCAGCTTCTCCTCCCGAGCCAGGCCCCGCCCGCCCAGCTTCCCCTCCCAGCCTGGCCCCGCCCGCCCAGCTTCCGCTCCGGAGTCCGTTCCTGCCCGCCCAGCTTCCCCTCCCAGCCAGGCACCGCCCGGCCAGCTTCCCCTCCGGATTCCGTCCCTGCCCGCCCAGCTTCCCCTCCCAGCCAGGCTCCGCCTGCCCAGTTTCTCCTCCCGTTCCCGGGCCCGCCCGCCAAGCTTCTCCTCCCAATCCAGGCCCCGCCCGCCCAGCTTCCCCTCCCAGCCTGGCCCCGCCCGCCCAGCTTCCCCTCCCAGCCTGGCCCCGCCCGCCCAGCTTCTCCTCGCAGCCTGGCCCCGCCTGCCCAGCTTCTCCTCCCAAGCCTGGCCCCGCCCGCCCAGCTTCCCCTCCCGAGCCAGGCCCCGCCCGCCCAGCTTCCCCTCCCAGGCTGGCCCCGCCCGGCCAGCTTCCGCTCCCGAGTCCGTTCCTGCCCGCCCAGCTTCCCCTCCCAGCCAGGCCCCGCCCGGCCAACTTCCCCTCCCGAGTCCGGCCCCGCACGCCCAGCTTCCCCTCCCAGCCTGGCCTCGCCCGCCCAGCTTCTCCTCCTGAGACAGGCCCCGCCCGCCCAGCTTCCCTTCCCAGCCTGGCCCCGCCCGCCCAGCTTCTCCTCCCAAGCCTGGCCCCGCCCGCCCAGCTTCCCCTCCCGAGCCCGGCCCCGCCTTCCCAGCTTCCCCTTCTCGAGCCCGGCCCCGCCCGCTCAGCTTCTCCTCCCAGCCTGGCCCCGCTCGACCAGCTTCCCCTCCCGAGTCCGGCCCCGCCCGCCCACTTTGTCTTCCCGAGCCCAGCCCCGCCTTCCCGGTTTCCCCTCCCGAGTCCGGCCCCGCCCGCCGATCTTCCTCTCCCAGCCTGGCCCCGCCCGGCCAGCTTCTCCTTCCGAGCCAGGCCCCGCCCGCCCAGCTTCCCCTCCCTGCCTGGCCCCGCCCGGCCAGCTTCCGCTCCCGAGTCCGTTCCTGCCCGCCCAGCTTCCCCTCCCAGCCAGGCCCCGCCCGCCCAGCTTCCCCTCCCGATTCCGTCCCTGCCCGCCCAGCTTCCCCTCCCAGCCAGGCTCCGCCCGCCCAGTTTCTCCTCCCGTTCCCGGGCCCGCCCGCCACGCTTCTCCTCCCAATCCAGGCCCCGCCCGCCCAGCTTGCCCTCCCAGCCTGGCCCCGCCCGCCCAGCTTCCCCTCCCAGCCTGGCCCCGCCCGCCCAGCTTCTCCTCGCAGCCTGGCCCCGCCTGCCCAGCTTCTCCTCCCAAGCCTGGTCCCGCCCGCCCAGCTTCCCCTCCCGAGCCAGGCCCCGCCCGCCCAGCTTCCCCTCCCAGCCAGGCCCCGCCCGGCCAGCTTCCCCTCCCGAGTCCGGCCCCGCACGCCCAGCTTCCCCTCCCAGCCTGGCCCCGCCTGCCCAGCTTCTCCTCCCAAGCCTGGTCCCGCCCGGCCAGCTTCCGCTCCCGAGTCCGTTCCTGCCCGCCCAGCTTCCCCTCCCAGCCAGGCCCCGCCCGGCCAGCTTCCCCTCCCGAGTCCGGCCCCGCACGCCCAGCTTCCCCTCCCAGCCTGGCCCCGCCCGCCCAGCTTCTCCTCCTGAGACAGGCCCCGCCCGCCCACTTTCTCTTCCCGAGCCCGGCCCCGCCTTCCCAGCTTCCCCTTCTCGAGCCCGGCCCCGCCCGCTCAGCTTCTCCTCCCAGCCTGGCCCCGCTCGACCAGCTTCCCCTCCCGAGTCCGGCCCCGCCCGCCCAGCTTCCCCTCCCAGCCTGGCCCCGCCCGCCCAGCTTCCCCTCCCAGCCTGGCCCCGCCCGGCCAGCTTCCCCTCCCAGCCTGGCCCCGCCCGCCCAGCTTCCCCTCCCGAGTCCGGCCCCGCGCGCCCAGCTTCCCCTCCCAGCCTGGCCCCGCCCGCCCAGCTTCTCCTCCTGAGACAGGCCCCGCCCGCCCAGCTTCTCCTCCCAAGCCAGGCCCCGCCCGCCGAGGTTCTCCTCCCAGCCTGGCCCGGACTGCCCAGCTTCTCCTCCTGAGCCAGGCTCCGCCCGCCCAGCTTCTCCTCCCAAGCCAGGCCCCGCCCGCCCAGCATCTTCTCCCAAGCCAGGCCCCGCCCGCCCAGCTTCTCCTCCCGAGCCTGGCCCCGCCCGACCAGCTTCCCCCCCCGAGTCCGTCCCTGCCCGCCCAGCTTCCCCTCTCTGCCAGGCCCCGCCCGCCCACTTTCTCTTCCCGAGCCCGGCCCCGCCTTCCCAGCTTCCCCTCCCGAGTCCGGCCCCGCGCGCCCAGCTTCCCCTCCCAGCCTGGCCCCGCCCGCCCAGCTTCTCCTCCTAAGCCAGGCCCCGCCCGCCCAGCTTCTCCTCCCAAGCCAGGCCCCGCCCGCAGAGGTTCTCCTCCCAGCCTGGCCCCGATTGCCCAGCTTCTCCTCCTGAGCCAGGCCCCGCCCGCCCAGCTTCTCCTCCCAAGCCAGGCCCCGCCCGCCCAGCATCTCCTCCCAACCCAGGCCCCGCCCGCCCAGATTCTCCTCCCGAGCCTGGCCCCGCCCGGCCAGCTTCCCCCCCGAGTCCGTCCCTGCCCGCCCAGCTTCCCCTCCCAGCCAGGCCCCGCCCGCCCAGTTTCTACTCCCGTTCCCGGCCCCGCCCGCCCAGCTTATCCTCCCAAGCCATGCCCCTCCTGCCCAGCTTCCCTTCCCAGCCTCGCCCCACCCTCCCAGCTTCCCCTCCCAGCCTGGCCCTGCCCGCCCAGCTTCTCCTCGTGAGCCAGGCCCCTCCCGCCCAGCTTCTCCTCCCAGCCTGACCCCGCCCGCCGAGCTTCCCCTCCCAGCCTGGCCCCGCCCGCCCAGCTTCTCCTCGTGAGCCAGTCCCCGCCCGCCCAGCTTCCCCTCCCAGCCTGGCCCCGCCCGCCCAGCTTCTCCTCGCAGCCTGGCCCCGCCTGCCCAGCTTCTCCTCCCAAGCCTGGTCCCGCCCGCCCAGCTTCCCCTCCCGATTCCGTCCCTGCCCGCCCAGCTTCCCCTCCCAGCCAGGCTCCGCCCGGCCAGCTTCTCCTCCCGAGCCAGGCCCCGCCCGCCCAGCTTCCCCTCCCAGCCTGGCCCCGCCCGCCCAGCTTCCGCTCCCGAGTCCGTTCCTGCCCGCCCAGCTTCCCCTCCCAGCCAGGCACCGCCCGGCCAGCTTCCCCTCAGGATTCCGTCCCTGCCCGCCCAGCTTCCCCTCCCAGCCAGGCTCCGCCTGCCCAGTTTCTCCTCCCGTTCCCGGGCCCGCCCGCCAAGCTTCTCCTCCCAATCCAGGCCCCGCCCGCCCAGCTTCCCCTCCCAGCCTGGCCCCGCCCGCCCAGCTTCCCCTCCCAGCCTGGCCCCGCCCGCCCAGCTTCTCCTCGCAGCCTGGCCCCGCCTGCCCAGCTTCTCCTCCCAAGCCTGGCCCCGCCCGCCCAGCTTCCCCTCCCGAGCCAGGCCCCGCCCGCCCAGCTTCCCCTCCCAGGCTGGCCCCGCCCGGCCAGCTTCCGCTCCCGAGTCCGTTCCTGCCCGCCCAGCTTCCCCTCCCAGCCAGGCCCCGCCCGGCCAGCTTCCCCTCCCGAGTCCGGCCCCGCACGCCCAGCTTCCCCTCCCAGCCTGGCCTCGCCCGCCCAGCTTCTCCTCCTGAGACAGGCCCCTCCCGCCCAGCTTCCCTTCCCAGCCTGGCCCCGCCCGCCCAGCTTCTCCTCCCAAGCCTGGCCCCGCCCGCCCAGCTTCCCCTCCCGAGCCCGGCCCCGCCTTCCCAGCTTCCCCTTCTCGAGCCCGGCCCCGCCCGCTCAGCTTCTCCTCCCAGCCTGGCCCCGCTCGACCAGCTTCCCCTCCCGAGTCCGGCCCCGCCCGCCCACTTTGTCTTCCCGAGCCCAGCCCCGCCTTCCCGGTTTCCCCTCCCGAGTCCGGCCCCGCCCGCCGATCTTCCCCTCCCAGCCTGGCCCCGCCCGGCCAGCTTCTCCTTCCGAGCCAGGCCCCGCCCGCCCAGCTTCCCCTCCCTGCCTGGCCCCGCCCGGCCAGCTTCCGCTCCCGAGTCCGTTCCTGCCCGCCCAGCTTCCCCTCCCAGCCAGGCCCCTCCCGGCCAGCTTCCCCTCCCGATTCCGTCCCTGCCCGCCCAGCTTCCCCTCCCAGCCAGGCTCCGCCCGCCCAGTTTCTCCTCCCGTTCCCGGGCCCGCCCGCCACGCTTCTCCTCCCAATCCAGGCCCCGCCCGCCCAGCTTGCCCTCCCAGCCTGGCCCCGCCCGCCCAGCTTCCCCTCCCAGCCTGGCCCCGCCCGCCCAGCTTCTCCTCGCAGCCTGGCCCCGCCTGCCCAGCTTCTCCTCCCAAGCCTGGTCCCGCCCGCCCAGCTTCCCCTCCCGATTCCGTCCCTGCCCGCCCAGCTTCCCCTCCCAGCCAGGCTCCGCCCGGCCAGCTTCTCCTCCCGAGCCAGGCCCCGCCCGCCCAGCTTCCCCTCCCAGCCTGGCCCCGCCCGCCCAGCTTCCGCTCCCGAGTCCGTTCCTGCCCGCCCAGCTTCCCCTCCCAGCCAGGCACCGCCCGGCCAGCTTCCCCTCCGGATTCCGTCCCTGCCCGCCCAGCTTCCCCTCCCAGCCAGGCTCCGCCTGCCCAGTTTCTCCTCCCATTCCCGGGCCCGCCCTCCAAGCTTCTCCTCCCAATCCAGGCCCCGCCCGCCCAGCTTCCCCTCCCAGCCTGGCCCCGCCCGCCCAGCTTCCCCTCCCAGCCTGGCCCCGCCCGCCCAGCTTCTCCTCGCAGCCTGGCCCCGCCTGCCCAGCTTCTCCTCCCAAGCCTGGCCCCGCCCGCCCAGCTTCCCCTCCCGAGCCAGGCCCCGCCCGCCCAGCTTCCCCTCCCAGGCTGGCCCCGCCCGGCCAGCTTCCGCTCCCGAGTCCGTTCCTGCCCGCCCAGCTTCCCCTCCCAGCCAGGCCCCGCCCGGCCAGCTTCCCCTCCCGAGTCCGGCCCCGCACGCCCAGCTTCCCCTCCCAGCCTGGCCTCGCCCGCCCAGCTTCTCCTCCTGAGACAGGCCCCGCCCGCCCAGCTTCCCTTCCCAGCCTGGCCCCGCCCGCCCAGCTTCTCCTCCCAAGCCTGGCCCCGCCCGCCCAGCTTCCCCTCCCGAGCCCGGCCCCGCCTTCCCAGCTTCCCCTTCTCGAGCCCGGCCCCGCCCGCTCAGCTTCTCCTCCCAGCCTGGCCCCGCTCGACCAGCTTCCCCTCCCGAGTCCGGCCCCGCCCGCCCACTTTGTCTTCCCGAGCCCAGCCCCGCCTTCCCGGTTTCCCCTCCCGAGTCCGGCCCCGCCCGCCGATCTTCCCCTCCCAGCCTGGCCCCGCCCGGCCAGCTTCTCCTTCCGAGCCAGGCCCCGCCCGCCCAGCTTCCCCTCCCTGCCTGGCCCCGCCCGGCCAGCTTCCGCTCCCGAGTCCGTTCCTGCCCGCCCAGCTTCCCCTCCCAGCCAGGCCCCTCCCGGCCAGCTTCCCCTCCCGATTCCGTCCCTGCCCGCCCAGCTTCCCCTCCCAGCCAGGCTCCGCCCGCCCAGTTTCTCCTCCCGTTCCCGGGCCCGCCCGCCACGCTTCTCCTCCCAATCCAGGCCCCGCCCGCCCAGCTTGCCCTCCCAGCCTGGCCCCGCCCGCCCAGCTTCCCCTCCCAGCCTGGCCCCGCCCGCCCAGCTTCTCCTCGCAGCCTGGCCCCGCCTGCCCAGCTTCTCCTCCCAAGCCTGGTCCCGCCCGCCCAGCTTCCCCTCCCGATTCCGTCCCTGCCCGCCCAGCTTCCCCTCCCAGCCAGGCTCCGCCAGGCCAGCTTCTCCTCCCGAGCCAGGCCCCGCCCGCCCAGCTTCCCCTCCCAGCCTGGCCCCGCCCGCCCAGCTTCCGCTCCGGAGTCCGTTCCTGCCCGCCCAGCTTCCCCTCCCAGCCAGGCACCGCCCGGCCAGCTTCCCCTCCGGATTCCGTCCCTGCCCGCCCAGCTTCCCCTCCCAGCCAGGCTCCGCCTGCCCAGTTTCTCCTCCCGTTCCCGGGCCCGCCCGCCAAGCTTCTCCTCCCAATCCAGGCCCCGCCCGCCCAGCTTCCCCTCCCAGCCTGGCCCCGCCCGCCCAGCTTCCCCTCCCAGCCTGGCCCCGCCCGCCCAGCTTCTCCTCGCAGCCTGGCCCCGCCTGCCCAGCTTCTCCTCCCAAGCCTGGCCCCGCCCGCCCAGCTTCCCCTCCCGAGCCAGGCCCCGCCCGCCCAGCTTCCCCTCCCAGGCTGGCCCCGCCCGGCCAGCTTCCGCTCCCGAGTCCGTTCCTGCCCGCCCAGCTTCCCCTCCCAGCCAGGCCCCGCCCGGCCAACTTCCCCTCCCGAGTCCGGCCCCGCACGCCCAGCTTCCCCTCCCAGCCTGGCCTCGCCCGCCCAGCTTCTCCTCCTGAGACAGGCCCCGCCCGCCCAGCTTCCCTTCCCAGCCTGGCCCCGCCCGCCCAGCTTCTCCTCCCAAGCCTGGCCCCGCCCGCCCAGCTTCCCCTCCCGAGCCCGGCCCCGCCTTCCCAGCTTCCCCTTCTCGAGCCCGGCCCCGCCCGCTCAGCTTCTCCTCCCAGCCTGGCCCCGCTCGACCAGCTTCCCCTCCCGAGTCCGGCCCCGCCCGCCCACTTTGTCTTCCCGAGCCCAGCCCCGCCTTCCCGGTTTCCCCTCCCGAGTCCGGCCCCGCCCGCCGATCTTCCTCTCCCAGCCTGGCCCCGCCCGGCCAGCTTCTCCTTCCGAGCCAGGCCCCGCCCGCCCAGCTTCCCCTCCCTGCCTGGCCCCGCCCGGCCAGCTTCCGCTCCCGAGTCCGTTCCTGCCCGCCCAGCTTCCCCTCCCAGCCAGGCCCCGCCCGCCCAGCTTCCCCTCCCGATTCCGTCCCTGCCCGCCCAGCTTCCCCTCCCAGCCAGGCTCCGCCCGCCCAGTTTCTCCTCCCGTTCCCGGGCCCGCCCGCCACGCTTCTCCTCCCAATCCAGGCCCCGCCCGCCCAGCTTCCCCTCCCAGCCTGGCCCCGCCCGCCCAGCTTCTCCTCGCAGCCTGGCCCCGCCTGCCCAGCTTCTCCTCCCAAGCCTGGTCCCGCCCGCCCAGCTTCCCCTCCCGAGCCAGGCCCCGCCCGCCCAGCTTCCCCTCCCAGCCAGGCCCCGCCCGGCCAGCTTCCCCTCCCGAGTCCGGCCCCGCACGCCCAGCTTCCCCTCCCAGCCTGGCCCCGCCTGCCCAGCTTCTCCTCCCAAGCCTGGTCCCGCCCGGCCAGCTTCCGCTCCCGAGTCCGTTCCTGCCCGCCCAGCTTCCCCTCCCAGCCAGGCCCCGCCCGGCCAGCTTCCCCTCCCGAGTCCGGCCCCGCACGCCCAGCTTCCCCTCCCAGCCTGGCCCCGCCCGCCCAGCTTCTCCTCCTGAGACAGGCCCCGCCCGCCCACTTTCTCTTCCCGAGCCCGCCCCGCCTTCCCAGCTTCCCTTCTCGAGCCCGGCCCCGCCCGCTCAGCTTCTCCTCCCAGCCTGGCCCCGCTCGACCAGCTTCCCCTCCCGAGTCCGGCCCCGCCCGCCCAGCTTCCCCTCCCAGCCTGGCCCCGCCCGGCCAGCTTCCCCTCCCAGCCTGGCCCCGCCCGCCCAGCTTCCCCTCCCGAGTCCGGCCCCGCGCGCCCAGCTTCCCCTCCCAGCCTGGCCCCGCCCGCCCAGCTTCTCCTCCTGAGACAGGCCCCGCCCGCCCAGCTTCTCCTCCCAAGCCAGGCCCCGCCCGCCGAGGTTCTCCTCCCAGCCTGGCCCGGACTGCCCAGCTTCTCCTCCTGAGCCAGGCTCCGCCCGCCCAGCTTCTCCTCCCAAGCCAGGCCCCGCCCGCCCAGCATCTTCTCCCAAGCCAGGCCCCGCCCGCCCAGCTTCTCCTCCCGAGCCTGGCCCCGCCCGACCAGCTTCCCCCCCCGAGTCCGTCCCTGCCCGCCCAGCTTCCCCTCTCTGCCAGGCCCCGCCCGCCCACTTTCTCTTCCCGAGCCCGGCCCCGCCTTCCCAGCTTCCCCTCCCGAGTCCGGCCCCGCGCGCCCAGCTTCCCCTCCCAGCCTGGCCCCGCCCGCCCAGCTTCTCCTCCTAAGCCAGGCCCCGCCCGCCCAGCTTCTCCTCCCAAGCCAGGCCCCGCCCGCAGAGGTTCTCCTCCCAGCCTGGCCCCGATTGCCCAGCTTCTCCTCCTGAGCCAGGCCCCCGCCCGCCCAGCTTCTCCTCCCAAGCCAGGCCCCGCCCGCCCAGCATCTCCTCCCAACCCAGGCCCCGCCCGCCCAGATTCTCCTCCCGAGCCTGGCCCCGCCCGGCCAGCTTCCCCCCCGAGTCCGTCCCTGCCCGCCCAGCTTCCCCTCCCAGCCAGGCCCCGCCCGCCCAGTTTCTACTCCCGTTCCCGGCCCCGCCCGCCCAGCTTATCCTCCCAAGCCATGCCCCTCCTGCCCAGCTTCCCTTCCCAGCCTCGCCCCACCCTCCCAGCTTCCCCTCCCAGCCTGGCCCTGCCCGCCCAGCTTCTCCTCGTGAGCCAGGCCCCTCCCGCCCAGCTTCTCCTCCCAGCCTGACCCCGCCCGCCGAGCTTCCCCTCCCAGCCTGGCCCCGCCCGCCCAGCTTCTCCTCGTGAGCCAGTCCCCGCCCGCCCAGCTTCCCCTCCCAGCCTGGCCCCGCCCGCCCAGCTTCTCCTCGCAGCCTGGCCCCGCCTGCCCAGCTTCTCCTCCCAAGCCTGGTCCCGCCCGCCCAGCTTCCCCTCCCGATTCCGTCCCTGCCCGCCCAGCTTCCCCTCCCAGCCAGGCTCCGCCCGGCCAGCTTCTCCTCCCGAGCCAGGCCCCGCCCGCCCAGCTTCCCCTCCCAGCCTGGCCCCGCCCGCCCAGCTTCCGCTCCCGAGTCCGTTCCTGCCCGCCCAGCTTCCCCTCCCAGCCAGGCACCGCCCGGCCAGCTTCCCCTCAGGATTCCGTCCCTGCCCGCCCAGCTTCCCCTCCCAGCCAGGCTCCGCCTGCCCAGTTTCTCCTCCCGTTCCCGGGCCCGCCCGCCAAGCTTCTCCTCCCAATCCAGGCCCCGCCCGCCCAGCTTCCCCTCCCAGCCTGGCCCCGCCCGCCCAGCTTCCCCTCCCAGCCTGGCCCCGCCCGCCCAGCTTCTCCTCGCAGCCTGGCCCCGCCTGCCCAGCTTCTCCTCCCAAGCCTGGCCCCGCCCGCCCAGCTTCCCCTCCCGAGCCAGGCCCCGCCCGCCCAGCTTCCCCTCCCAGGCTGGCCCCGCCCGGCCAGCTTCCGCTCCCGAGTCCGTTCCTGCCCGCCCAGCTTCCCCTCCCAGCCAGGCCCCGCCCGGCCAGCTTCCCCTCCCGAGTCCGGCCCCGCACGCCCAGCTTCCCCTCCCAGCCTGGCCTCGCCCGCCCAGCTTCTCCTCCTGAGACAGGCCCCGCCCGCCCAGCTTCCCTTCCCAGCCTGGCCCCGCCCGCCCAGCTTCTCCTCCCAAGCCTGGCCCCGCCCGCCCAGCTTCCCCTCCCGAGCCCGGCCCCGCCTTCCCAGCTTCCCCTTCTCGAGCCCGGCCCCGCCCGCTCAGCTTCTCCTCCCAGCCTGGCCCCGCTCGACCAGCTTCCCCTCCCGAGTCCGGCCCCGCCCGCCCACTTTGTCTTCCCGAGCCCAGCCCCGCCTTCCCGGTTTCCCCTCCCGAGTCCGGCCCCGCCCGCCGATCTTCCCCTCCCAGCCTGGCCCCGCCCGGCCAGCTTCTCCTTCCGAGCCAGGCCCCGCCCGCCCAGCTTCCCCTCCCTGCCTGGCCCCGCCCGGCCAGCTTCCGCTCCCGAGTCCGTTCCTGCCCGCCCAGCTTCCCCTCCCAGCCAGGCCCCTCCCGGCCAGCTTCCCCTCCCGATTCCGTCCCTGCCCGCCCAGCTTCCCCTCCCAGCCAGGCTCCGCCCGCCCAGTTTCTCCTCCCGTTCCCGGGCCCGCCCGCCACGCTTCTCCTCCCAATCCAGGCCCCGCCCGCCCAGCTTGCCCTCCCAGCCTGGCCCCGCCCGCCCAGCTTCCCCTCCCAGCCTGGCCCCGCCCGCCCAGCTTCTCCTCGCAGCCTGGCCCCGCCTGCCCAGCTTCTCCTCCCAAGCCTGGTCCCGCCCGCCCAGCTTCCCCTCCCGATTCCGTCCCTGCCCGCCCAGCTTCCCCTCCCAGCCAGGCTCCGCCCGGCCAGCTTCTCCTCCCGAGCCAGGCCCCGCCCGCCCAGCTTCCCCTCCCAGCCTGGCCCCGCCCGCCCAGCTTCCGCTCCGGAGTCCGTTCCTGCCCGCCCAGCTTCCCCTCCCAGCCAGGCACCGCCCGGCCAGCTTCCCCTCCGGATTCCGTCCCTGCCCGCCCAGCTTCCCCTCCCAGCCAGGCTCCGCCTGCCCAGTTTCTCCTCCCGTTCCCGGGCCCGCCCGCCAAGCTTCTCCTCCCAATCCAGGCCCCGCCCGCCCAGCTTCCACTCCCAGCCTGGCCCCGCCCGCCCAGCTTCCCCTCCCAGCCTGGCCCCGCCCGCCCAGCTTCTCCTCGCAGCCTGGCCCCGCCTGCCCAGCTTCTCCTCCCAAGCCTGGCCCCGCCCGCCCAGCTTCCCCTCCCGAGCCAGGCCCCGCCCGCCCAGCTTCCCCTCCCAGGCTGGCCCCTCCCGGCCAGCTTCCGCTCCCGAGTCCGTTCCTGCCCGCCCAGCTTCCCCTCCCAGCCAGGCCCCGCCCGGCCAGCTTCCCCTCCCGAGTCCGGCCCCGCACGCCCAGCTTCCCCTCCCAGCCTGGCCTCGCCCGCCCAGCTTCTCCTCCTGAGACAGGCCCCGCCCGCCCAGCTTCCCTTCCCAGCCTGGCCCCGCCCGCCCAGCTTCTCCTCCCAAGCCTGGCCCCGCCCGCCCAGCTTCCCCTCCCGAGCCCGGCCCCGCCTTCCCAGCTTCCCCTTCTCGAGCCCGGCCCCGCCCGCTCAGCTTCTCCTCCCAGCCTGGCCCCGCTCGACCAGCTTCCCCTCCCGAGTCCGGCCCCGCCCGCCCACTTTGTCTTCCCGAGCCCAGCCCCGCCTTCCCGGTTTCCCCTCCCGAGTCCGGCCCCGCCCGCCGATCTTCCCCTCCCAGCCTGGCCCCGCCCGGCCAGCTTCTCCTCCTGAGCAAGGCCCCGCCCGCCCAGCTTCTCCTCCCAAGCCAGGCCCCGCCCGCCGAGGTTCTCCTCCCAGCCTGGCCCCGACTGCCCAGCTTCTCCTCCTGAGCCAGGCCCCGTGTGACGGCGCGTTGGGGGTTCCCCGTCTCCTGCACCCCGAAATGGCACAAACAGACTTCACCAGCCGGTGGAATAGAGGAAGTTTATTGCCTCTCCAGGATACAGCACAGCACAGATGTAGTCTGGTCCCAGAGCTGGGCTAGGATGCCTCAGGCCCCCTTGAGATGGGGGAGACTGGGCCCCTAAACCCCAGCCCCTTCTCCTAGGCTCTCCTCCATGCTCTCCCACAGTCTAACTAAATTCCCCTGCAGCCCTGCCCCCGCAGTCAGGGCAGCATCCACCTTCCTTTGTTCCTCTCCATGGGGGGTGTCTGGCCACTGGTTCAACAAGTTTGGCATTACCTCTGCCTAGTGAGGTTTTCCCTGCTGGGTCTTGCTCCAGACAGCAGGGGTCACCACAGCCCAGCAAGTACCCACACTACGTCACACCCCGCCCGCCCAGCTTCCCCTCCCAGCCAGGCCCCGCCCGCCCAGTTTCTACTCCCGTTCCCGGCCCCGCCCGCCCAGCTTCTCCTCGCAAGCCAGGCCCCTCCGGCCCAGCTTCCCTTCCCAGCCTCGCCCCACCCTCCCAGCTTCCCGTCCCAGCCTGGCCCCGCCCGCCCAGCTTCTCCTCGTGAGCCAGGCCCCGCCCGCCCAGCTTCTCCTCCCAGCCTGACCCCGCCCGCCGAGCTTCCCCTCCCAGCCTGGCCCCGCCCGGCCAGCTTCTCCTCCCAGCCTGGACCAGCCTGCCCAGCTTCTGCTCCCAAGCCTGGCCCCGCCCGCCCAGCTTCCCCTCCCAGGCTGGCCCCGCCCGGCCAGCTTCCGCTCTCGAGTCCGTTCCTGCCCGCCCAGCTTCCCCTACCAGCCAGACCCCGCCCGGCCAGCTTCCCCTCCCGATTCCGTCCCTGCCCGCCCAGCTTCCCCTCCCAGCCAGGCTCCGCCCGCCCAGGTTCTCCTCCCGTTCCCGGGCCCGCCCGCCCAGCTTCTCCTCCCAAGCCAGGCCCCGCCCGCCCAGCTTCCCCTCCCAGACTTGCCCCGCCCGCCCAGCTTCTCCTCCCAGCCTGGCCCCGCCCGCCCAGCTTCTCCTCCTGAGCCCGGCCCCGCCCGCCCAGCTTCCCCTCCCAGACTTGCCCCGCCCGCCCAGCTTCTCCTCCCAGCCAGGCCCCGCCCGCCCAGTTTCTCCTCCCGTTCCCGGCCCCGCCCGTCCAGCTTCCCCTCCCAGCCTGGCCCCGCCCGCCCAGCTTCCCCTCCCGAGCCAGGCCCCGCCCGACCACCTTCCCCTCCCAGCTTGGCCCCGCCCCCCCAGCTTCCCCTCCCTGCCTGGCCCCGCCCGCCCAGCTTCTCCTCCCAAGCCAGGCCCCGCCCGCCCAGCTTCCCCTCCCGAGTCCGGCCCCGCCCGCTCAGCTTCTCCTCCCAGCCTGGCCCCGCCCGCCCACCTTTCCCTCCCATCTTTGCCCCGCCCCCCAGCTCCCCTCCCAGCCTGGCCCCGCCCACCCAGCTTCCCCTCCCAGCCAGTCCCCGCCCGCCCAGATTCCCCTCCCAGCCTGGCCCCGCCCGCCCAGCTTCCCCTCCCAGCCTGGCCCCGCCCGCCCCCTTTCTCTTCCCGAGCCCGGCCCCGCCTTCCCAGCTTCCCCTTCTCGAGCTCGGCTCCGCCCACCCAGCTTCTCCTCCCAGCGTGGCCCCGCCCGCCCAGCTTCCCCTCCCGAGTCCGGCCCCGCGCGCCCAGCTTTCCCTCCCAGCCTGGCCCCGCCCGCCCAGCTTCTCCTCCTGAGCAAGGCCCCGCCCGCCCAGCTTCTCCTCCCAAGCCAGGCCCCGCCCGCCGAGGTTCTCCTCCCAGCCTGGCCCCGACTGCCCAGCTTCTCCTCCTGAGCCAGGCCCCGCCCGCCCAGCTTCCCCTCCCAGCCAGGCCCCGCCCGCCCAGTTTCTACTCCCGTTCCCGGCCCCGCCCGCCCAGCTTCTCCTCCCAAGCCAGGCCCCTCCTGCCCAGCTTCCCTTCCCAGCCTCGCCCCACCCTCCCAGCTTCCCGTCCCAGCCTGGCCCCGCCCGCCCAGCTTCTCCTCGTGAGCCAGGCCCCGCCCGCCCAGCTTCTCCTCCCAGCCTGACCCCGCCCGCCGAGCTTCCCCTCCCAGCCTGGCCCCGCCCGGCCAGCTTCTCCTCCCAGCCTGGACCAGCCTGCCCAGCTTCTGCTCCCAAGCCTGGCCCCGCCCGCCCAGCTTCCCCTCCCGAGCCAGGCCCTGCCCGCCCAGCTTCCCCTCCCAGGCTGGCCCCGCCCGGCAAGCTTCCGCTCTCGAGTCCGTTCCTGCCCGCCCAGCTTCCCCTACCAGCCAGACCCCGCCCGGCCAGCTTCCCCTCCCGATTCCGTCCCTGCCCGCCCAGCTTCCCCTCCCAAGCCAGGCCCCGCCCGCCCAGCTTCCCCTCCCAGACTTGCCCCGCCCGCCCAGCTTCTCCTCCCAGCCTGGCCCCGCCCGCCCAGCTTCTCCTCCCGTTCCCGGGCCCGCCCGCCCAGCTTCCCCTCCCATCTTGGCTCCGCCCCCCAGCTTCCCCTCCCAGCCTTGCCCCGCCCTTCCAGCTTCCCCTCCCAGCCAGCCCCCGCCCGCCCAGATTCCCCTCCCAGCCTGGCCCCGCCCGCCCAGCTTCCCCTCCCAGCCTGGCCCCGCCCGCCCACTTTCTCTTCCCGAGCCCGGCCCCGCCTTCCCAGCTTCCCCTTCTCGAGCCCGGCCCCGCCCACGCAGCTTCTCCTCCCAGCCTGGCCCCGCCCGCCCAGCTTCCCCTCCCGAGTCCGGCCCCGCGCGCCCAGCTTCCCCTCCCAGCCTGGCCCCGCCCGGCCAACTTCCGCTCCCGAGTCCCTTCCTGCCCGCCCAGCTTCCCCTCCCAGCCAGGCCCCGCCCGCCGAGGTTCTCCTCCCAGCCTGGCCCCGACTGCCCAGCTTCTCCTCCTGAGCCAGGCCCCGCCCGCCCAGCTTCTCCTCCCAAGCCAGGCACCGGCCGCCCAGCTTCTCCTCCCAAGCCAGTCCCCGCCCGCCCAGCTTCTCCTCCCGAGCCTGGCCCCGCCCGTCCAGCTTCCCCCCCGAGTCCGTCCGTGCCCGCCCAGCTTCTCCTCCAAGCCAGGCCACGCCTGCCCAGCTTCCCTTCCCAGCCTGGCCCCACCCTCCCAGCTTCCCGTCCCAGCCTGGCCCCGCCCGCCCAGCTTCTCCTCGTGAGCCAGGACCCGCCCGCCCAGCTTCTCCTCCCAAGCCAGGCCCCGCCCGCCCAGCTTCCCCTGCCGAGTCCGGCCCCGCCCGCTCAGCTTCTCCTCCCAGCCTGGCCCCGCCCGCCCACCTTTCCCTCCCATCTTGGCCCCGCCCCCCAGCTCCCCTCCCAGCCTGCCCCCGCCCACCCAGCTTCCCCTCCCAGCCAGTCCCCGCCCGCCCAGCTTCCCCTCCCAGCCTGGCCCCGCCCGCCCACTTTCTCTTCCCGAGCCCGGCCCCGCCTTCCCAGCTTCCCCTTCTCGAGCTCGGCTCCGCCCACCCAGCTTCTCCTCCCAGCCTGGCCCCGCCCGCCCAGCTTCCCCTCCCGAGTCCGGCCCCGCGCGCCCAGCTTCCCCTCCCAACCTGGCCCCGCCCGCCCAGCTTCTCCTCCTGAGCCAGGCCCCGCCCGCCCAGCTTCTCCTCCCAAGCCAGGCCCCGCCCGCCAAGATTCTCCTCCCGAGCCTGGCCCCACCCGGCCAGCATCCCCCCCCGAGTCCGTCCCTGCCCGCCCAGCTTCCCCTCCCAGCCACGCCCCGCCCGCCCAGTTTCTACTCCCGTTCCCGGCCCCGCCCGCCCAGCTTCTCCTCCCAAGCCATGCCCCTCCTGCCCAGCTTCCCTTCCCAGCCTCGCCCCACCCTCCCAGCTTCCCCTCCCAGCCTGGCCCTGCCCGCCCAGCTTCTCCTCGTGAGCCAGGCCCCTCCCGCCCAGCTTCTCCTCCCAGCCTGACCCCGCCCGCAGAGCTTCCCCTCCCAGCCTGGCCCCGCCCGCCCAGCTTCTCCTCGTGAGCCAGGCCCCGCCCGACCACCTTCCCCTCCCAGCTTGGCCCCGCCCGCCCAGCGTCCCCTCCTAGCCTGGCCCCGCCCGCCCAGCTTCTCCTCCCGTTCCCGGCCCCGCCCGCCCAGCTTCTCCTCATGAGCCAGGCCCCGCCCGCCCTGCTTCCCCTCCCAGCCTGGCCCCGCCCGCCCAGCTTCCCCTCCTAGCCTGGCCCCGCCCGCCCAGCTTCCCCTCCCAGCCTGGCTCCGCCTGCACAGCATCTCCTCATGAGCCAGGCCCCGCCCGCCCAACTTCTCCTCCCAAGCAAGGCCCCGCCCGCCCAGCTTCCCCTCCCGAGGCAGGCCCCGCAGGCCCAGCTTCCCCTCCCAGCCTGGCCCCGCCTGCCCAGCTTCTCCTCCGGAGCCAAGCCCCGCCCGCCCAGCTTCCCCTCCCAGCTTGGCCCCGCCCGCCCAGCTTCCCCTCCAGAGTCCGTCCCTGCCCGCCCAGCTTCCCCTACGGAACCAGGCCCCGCACGGCCAGCTTCCCCTCCCGAGTCCGTCCCTGCCCGCCCAGCTTCCCCTCCCAGCCAAGCTCCGCCCGCCCAGTTTCTCCTCCCGTTCCCGGGCCCACCCGCCCAGCTTCTCCTCCCAAGCCAGGCCCCGCCCGCCCAGCTTCTCCCAAGCCAGGCCCCGCCCGCCCAGCTTCCCCTCCCAGCCTTGCCCCGCCCGCCCAGCTTCTCCTCCTGAGCCCGGCCCCGCCCGCCCAGCTTCCCCTCCCGAGTCCGTCCCTGCCCGCCCAGCTTCCCCTACCAGCCAGACCCCGCCCGGCCAGCTTCCCCTCCCGATTCCGTCCCTGCCCGCCCAGCTTCCCCTCCCAGCCAGGCCCCGCCCGCCCAGCTTCCCCTCCCAGACTTGCACCGCCCGCCCAGCTTCTCCTCCCAGCCTGGCCCCGCCCG
Organism: Pelodiscus sinensis; assembly: GCF_052426305.1. Classification (NCBI taxonomy): domain Eukaryota; kingdom Metazoa; phylum Chordata; order Testudines; family Trionychidae; genus Pelodiscus; species Pelodiscus sinensis. The sequence continues at coordinate 10,360,179 of NC_143069.1, read as the reverse complement.
CCCAGCTTCTCCTCCCGTTCCCGGGCCCGCCCGCCCAGCTTCCCCTCCCATCTTGGCTCCGCCCCCCAGCTTCCCCTCCCAGCCTTGCCCCGCCCTTCCAGCTTCCCCTCCCAGCCAGCCCCCGCCCGCCCAGATTCCCCTCCCAGCCTGGCCCCGCCCGCCCAGCTTCCCCTCCCAGCCTGGCCCCGCCCGCCCACTTTCTCTTCCCGAGCCCGGCCCCGCCTTCCCAGCTTCCCCTTCTCGAGCCCGGCCCCGCCCACGCAGCTTCTCCTCCCAGCCTGGCCCCGCCCGCCCAGCTTCCCCTCCCGAGTCCGGCCCCGCGCGCCCAGCTTCCCCTCCCAGCCTGGCCCCGCCCGGCCAACTTCCGCTCCCGAGTCCCTTCCTGCCCGCCCAGCTTCCCCTCCCAGCCAGGCCCCGCCCGCCGAGGTTCTCCTCCCAGCCTGGCCCCGACTGCCCAGCTTCTCCTCCTGAGCCAGGCCCCGCCCGCCCAGCTTCTCCTCCCAAGCCAGTCCCCGCCCGCCCAGCTTCTCCTCCCGAGCCTGGCCCCGCCCGTCCAGCTTCCCCCCGAGTCCGTCCGTGCCCGCCCAGCTTCTCCTCCCAAGCCAGGCCACGCCTGCCCAGCTTCCCTTCCCAGCCTGGCCCCACCCTCCCAGCTTCCCGTCCCAGCCTGGCCCCGCCCGCCCAGCTTCTCCTCGTGAGCCAGGACCCGCCCGCCCAGCTTCTCCTCCCAAGCCAGGCCCCGCCCGCCCAGCTTCCCCTGCCGAGTCCGGCCCCGCCCGCTCAGCTTCTCCTCCCAGCCTGGCCCCGCCCGCCCACCTTTCCCTCCCATCTTGGCCCCGCCCCCCAGCTCCCCTCCCAGCCTGCCCCCGCCCACCCAGCTTCCCCTCCCAGCCAGTCCCCGCCCGCCCAGCTTCCCCTCCCAGCCTGGCCCCGCCCGCCCACTTTCTCTTCCCGAGCCCGGCCCCGCCTTCCCAGCTTCCCCTTCTCGAGCTCGGCTCCGCCCACCCAGCTTCTCCTCCCAGCCTGGCCCCGCCCGCCCAGCTTCCCCTCCCGAGTCCGGCCCCGCGCGCCCAGCTTCCCCTCCCAACCTGGCCCCGCCCGCCCAGCTTCTCCTCCTGAGCCAGGCCCCGCCCGCCCAGCTTCTCCTCCCAAGCCAGGCCCCGCCCGCCAAGATTCTCCTCCCGAGCCTGGCCCCACCCGGCCAGCATCCCCCCCCGAGTCCGTCCCTGCCCGCCCAGCTTCCCCTCCCAGCCACGCCCCGCCCGCCCAGTTTCTACTCCCGTTCCCGGCCCCGCCCGCCCAGCTTCTCCTCCCAAGCCATGCCCCTCCTGCCCAGCTTCCCTTCCCAGCCTCGCCCCACCCTCCCAGCTTCCCCTCCCAGCCTGGCCCTGCCCGCCCAGCTTCTCCTCCCAGCCTGACCCCGCCCGCCGAGCTTCCCCTCCCAGCCTGGCCCCGCCCGCCCAGCTTCTCCTCGTGAGCCAGGCCCCGCCCGAGCACCTTCCCCTCCCAGCTTGGCCCCGCCCGCCCAGCGTCCCCTCCTAGCCTGGCCCCGCCCGCCCAGCTTCTCCTCCCGTTCCCGGCCCCGCCCGCCCAGCTTCTCCTCATGAGCCAGGCCCCGCCCGCCCTGCTTCCCCTCCCAGCCTGGCCCCGCCCGCCCAGCTTCCCCTCCTAGCCTGGCCCCGCCCGCCCAGCTTCCCCTCCCAGCCTGGCTCCGCCTGCACAGCATCTCCTCATGAGCCAGGCCCCGCCCGCCCAACTTCTCCTCCCAAGCAAGGCCCCGCCCGCCCAGCTTCCCCTCCCGAGGCAGGCCCCGCAGGCCCAGCTTCCCCTCCCAGCCTGGCCCCGCCTGCCCAGCTTCTCCTCCGGAGCCAAGCCCCGCCCGCCCAGCTTCCCCTCCCAGCTTGGCCCCGCCCGCCCAGCTTCCCCTCCAGAGTCCGTCCCTGCCCGCCCAGCTTCCCCTACGGAACCAGGCCCCGCACGGCCAGCTTCCCCTCCCGAGTCCGTCCCTGCCCGCCCAGCTTCCCCTCCCAGCCAAGCTCCGCCCGCCCAGTTTCTCCTCCCGTTCCCGGGCCCACCCGCCCAGCTTCTCCTCCCAAGCCAGGCCCCGCCCGCCCAGCTTCCCCTCCCAGCCTTGCCCCGCCCGCCCAGCTTCCCCTCCCAGCCTGGCCCCGCCCGCCCAGCTTCTCCTCCTGAGCCCGGCCCCGCCCGCCCAGCTTCCCCTCCCGAGTCCGTCCCTGCCCGCCCAGCTTCCCCTCCCGATCCTGGCCCCGCCCGGCCAGCTTCCTATCCCGAGTCCGTTCCTGCCCGCCCAGCTTCCCCTCTCAGCCTGGCCCCGCCTGCCCAGCTTCTCCTCCGGAGCCAAGCCCCGCCCGCCGAGCTTCCCCTCCCAGCTTGGCCCCGCCCGCCCAGTTTCCCCTCCCGAGTCCGTCCCTGCCCGCCCAGCTTCCCCTACCGAGCCAGGCCCCGCACGGCCAACTTCCCCTCCCGAGTCCGTCCCTGCCCGCCCAGCTTCCCCTCCCAGCCAGGCCCCGCCCACCAAGTTTCTCCTCCCGTTCCCGGCCCAGCCCGCCCAGATTCTCCTCCCAGCCACGCCCCGCCCGCCCAGTTTCTACTCCCGTTCCCGGCCCCGCCCGCCCAGCTTCTCCTCCCAAGCCATGCCCCTCCTGCCCAGCTTCCCTTCCCAGCCTCGCCCCACCCTCCCAGCTTCCCCTCCCAGCCTGGCCCTGCCCGCCCAGCTTCTCCTCGTGAGCCAGGCCCCTCCCGCCCAGCTTCTCCTCCCAGCCTGACCCCGCCCGCCGAGCTTCCCCTCCCAGCCTGGCCCCGCCCGCCCAGCTTCTCCTCGTGAGCCAGGCCCCGCCCGACCACCTTCCCCTCCCAGCTTGGCCCCGCCCGCCCAGCGTCCCCTCCTAGCCTGGCCCCGCCCGCCCAGCTTCTCCTCCCGTTCCCGGCCCCGCCCGCCCAGCTTCTCCTCATGAGCCAGGCCCCGCCCGCCCTGCTTCCCCTCCCAGCCTGGCCCCGCCCGCCCAGCTTCCCCTCCTAGCCTGGCCCCGCCCGCCCAGCTTCCCCTCCCAGCCTGGCTCCGCCTGCACAGCATCTCCTCATGAGCCAGGCCCCGCCCGCCCAACTTCTCCTCCCAAGCAAGGCCCCGCCCGCCCAGCTTCCCCTCCCGAGGCAGGCCCCGCAGGCCCAGCTTCCCCTCCCAGCCTGGCCCCGCCCGCCCAGCTTCCCCTCCCAGCCTGGCCCCGCCCGCCCCCTTTCTCTTCCCGAGCCCGGCCCCGCCTTCCCAGCTTCCCCTTCTCGAGCTCGGCTCCGCCCACCCAGCTTCTCCTCCCAGCGTGGCCCCGCCCGCCCAGCTTCCCCTCCCGAGTCCGGCCCCGCGCGCCCAGCTTTCCCTCCCAGCCTGGCCCCGCCCGCCCAGCTTCTCCTCCTGAGCAAGGCCCCGCCCGCCCAGCTTCTCCTCCCAAGCCAGGCCCCGCCCGCCGAGGTTCTCCTCCCAGCCTGGCCCCGACTGCCCAGCTTCTCCTCCTGAGCCAGGCTCCGCCCGCCCAGCTTCCCCTCCCAGCCAGGCCCCGCCCGCCCAGTTTCTACTCCCGTTCCCGGCCCCGCCCGCCCAGCTTCCCTTCCCAGCCTCGCCCCACCCTCCCAGCTTCCCGTCCCAGCCTGGCCCCGCCCGCCCAGCTTCTCCTCGTGAGCCAGGCCCCGCCCGCCCAGCTTCTCCTCCCAGCCTGACCCCGCCCGCCGAGCTTCCCCTCCCAGCCTGGCCCCGCCCGGCCAGCTTCTCCTCCCAGCCTGGACCAGCCTGCCCAGCTTCTGCTCCCAAGCCTGGCCCCGCCCGCCCAGCTTCCTCTCCCGAGCCAGGCCCTGCCCGCCCAGCTTCCCCTCCCAGGCTGGCCCCGCCCGGCCAGCTTCCGCTCTCGAGTCCGTTCCTGCCCGCCCAGCTTCCCCTACCAGCCAGACCCCGCCCGGCCAGCTTCCCCTCCCGATTCCGTCCCTGCCCGCCCAGCTTCCCCTCCCAGCCAGGCCCCGCCCGCCCACCTTCCCCTCCCAGACTTGCCCCGCCCGCCCAGCTTCTCCTCCCAGCCTGGCCCCGCCCGCCCAGCTTCTCCTCCCGTTCCCGGGCCCGCCCGCCCAGCTTCCCCTCCCATCTTGGCTCCGCCCCCCACCTTCCCCTCCCAGACTTGCCCCGCCCTTCCAGCTTCCCCTCCCAGCCAGCCCCCGCCCGCCCAGATTCCCCTCCCAGCCTGGCCCCGCCCGCCCAGCTTCCCCTCCCAGCCTGGCCCCGCCCGCCCACTTTCTCTTCCCGAGCCCGGCCCCGCCTTCCCAGCTTCCCCTTCTCGAGCCCGGCCCCGCCCACCCAGCTTCTCCTCCCAGCCTGGCCCCGCCCGCCCAGCTTCCCCTCCCGAGTCCGGCCCCGCGCGCCCAGCTTCCCCTCCCAGCCTGGCCCCGCCCGGCCAACTTCCGCTCCCGAGTCCCTTCCTGCCCGCCCAGCTTCCCCTCCCAGCCAGGCCCCGCGCGCCCAGCTTCCCCTCCCAGCCTGGCCCCGCCCGGCCAACTTCCGCTCCCGAGTCCCTTCCTGCCCGCCCAGCTTCCCCTCCCAGCCAGGCCCCGCCCGCCGAGGTTCTCCTCCCAGCCTGGCCCCGACTGCCCAGCTTCTCCTCCTGAGCCAGGCCCCGCCCGCCCAGCTTCTCCTCCCAAGCCAGGCACCGGCCGCCCAGCTTCTCCTCCCAAGCCAGTCCCCGCCCGCCCAGCTTCTCCTCCCGAGCCTGGCCCCGCCCGTCCAGCTTCCCCCCCGAGTCCGTCCGTGCCCGCCCAGCTTCTCCTCCCAAGCCAGGCCACGCCTGCCCAGCTTCCCTTCCCAGCCTGGCCCCACCCTCCCAGCTTCCCGTCCCAGCCTGGCCCCGCCCGCCCAGCTTCTCCTCGTGAGCCAGGACCCGCCCGCCCAGCTTCTCCTCCCAAGCCAGGCCCCGCCCGCCCAGCTTCCCCTGCCGAGTCCGGCCCCGCCCGCTCAGCTTCTCCTCCCAGCCTGGCCCCGCCCGCCCACCTTTCCCTCCCATCTTGGCCCCGCCCCCCAGCTCCCCTCCCAGCCTGCCCCCGCCCACCCAGCTTCCCCTCCCAGCCAGTCCCCGCCCGCCCAGCTTCCCCTCCCAGCCTGGCCCCGCCCGCCCACTTTCTCTTCCCGAGCCCGGCCCCGCCGTCCCAGCTTCCCCTTCTCGAGCTCGGCTCCGCCCACCCAGCTTCTCCTCCCAGCCTGGCCCCGCCCGCCCAGCTTCCCCTCCCGAGTCCGGCCCCGCGCGCCCAGCTTCCCCTCCCAACCTGGCCCCGCCCGCCCAGCTTCTCCTCCTGAGCCAGGCCCCGCCCGCCCAGCTTCTCCTCCCAAGCCAGGCCCCGCCCGCCAAGATTCTCCTCCCGAGCCTGGCCCCACCCGGCCAGCATCCCCCCCCGAGTCCGTCCCTGCCCGCCCAGCTTCCCCTCCCAGCCACGCCCCGCCCGCCCAGTTTCTACTCCCGTTCCCGGCCCCGCCCGCCCAGCTTCTCCTCCCAAGCCATGCCCCTCCTGCCCAGCTTCCCTTCCCAGCCTCGCCCCACCCTCCCAGCTTCCCCTCCCAGCCTGGCCCTGCCCGCCCAGCTTCTCCTCGTGAGCCAGGCCCCTCCCGCCCAGCTTCTCCTCCCAGCCTGACCCCGCCCGCCGAGCTTCCCCTCCCAGCCTGGCCCCGCCCGCCCAGCTTCTCCTCGTGAGCTAGGCCCCGCCCGACCACCTTCCCCTCCCAGCTTGGCCCCGCCCGCCCAGCGTCCCCTCCTAGCCTGGCCCCGCCCGCCCAGCTTCTCCTCCCGTTCCCGGCCCCGCCCGCCCAGCTTCTCCTCATGAGCCAGGCCCCGCCCGCCCTGCTTCCCCTCCCAGCCTGGCCCCGCCCGCCCAGCTTCCCCTCCTAGCCTGGCCCCGCCCGCCCAGCTTCCCCTCCCAGCCTGGCTCCGCCTGCACAGCATCTCCTCATGAGCCAGGCCCCGCCCGCCCAACTTCTCCTCCCAAGCAAGGCCCCGCCCGCCCAGCTTCCCCTCCCGAGGCAGGCCCCGCAGGCCCAGCTTCCCCTCCCAGCCTGGCCCCGCCTGCCCAGCTTCTCCTCCGGAGCCAAGCCCCGCCCGCCCAGCTTCCCCTCCCAGCTTGGCCCCGCCCGCCCAGATTCCCCTCCAGAGTCCGTCCCTGCCCGCCCAGCTTCCCCTACGGAACCAGGCCCCGCACGGCCAGCTTACCCTCCCGAGTCCGTCCCTGCCCGCCCAGCTTTCCCTCCCAGCCAAGCTCCGCCCGCCCAGTTTCTCCTCCCGTTCCCGGGCCCACCCGCCCAGCTTCTCCTCCCAAGCCAGGCCCCGCCCGCCCAGCTTCCCCTCCCAGCCTTGCCCCGCCCGCCCAGCTTCCCCTCCCAGCCTGGCCCCGCCCGCCCAGCTTCTCCTCCTGAGCCCGGCCCCGCCCGCCCAGCTTCCCCTCCCGAGTCCGTCCCTGCCCGCCCAGCTTCCCCTCCCGATCCTGGCCCCTCCCGGCCAGCTTCCTATCCCGAGTCCGTTCCTGCCCGCCCAGCTTCCCCTCTCAGCCTGGCCCCGCCTGCCCAGCTTCTCCTCTGGAGCCAAGCCCCGCCCGCCGAGCTTCCCCTCCCAGCTTGGCCCCGCCCGCCCAGCTTCCCCTCCCGAGTCCGTCCCTGCCCGCCCAGCTTCCCCTACCGAGCCAGGCCCCGCACGGCCAACTTCCCCTCCCGAGTCCGTCCCTGCCCGCCCAGCTTCCCCTCCCAGCCAGGCCCCGCCCACCAAGTTTCTCCTCCCGTTCCCGGCCCAGCCCGCCCAGATTCTCCTCCCAGCCACGCCCCGCCCGCCCAGTTTCTACTCCCGTTCCCGGCCCCGCCCGCCCAGCTTCTCCTCCCAAGCCATGCCCCTCCTGCCCAGCTTCCCTTCCCAGCCTCGCCCCACCCTCCCAGCTTCCCCTCCCAGCCTGGCCCTGCCCGCCCAGCTTCTCCTCGTGAGCCAGGCCCCTCCCGCCCAGCTTCTCCTCCCAGCCTGACCCCGCCCGCCGAGCTTCCCCTCCCAGCCTGGCCCCGCCCGCCCAGCTTCTCCTCGTGAGCCAGGCCCCGCCCGACCACCTTCCCCTCCCAGCTTGGCCCCGCCCGCCCAGCGTCCCCTCCTAGCCTGGCCCCGCCCGCCCAGCTTCTCCTCCCGTTCCCGGCCCCGCCCGCCCAGCTTCTCCTCATGAGCCAGGCCCCGCCCGCCCTGCTTCCCCTCCCAGCCTGGCCCCGCCCGCCCAGCTTCCCCTCCTAGCCTGGCCCCGCCCGCCCAGCTTCCCCTCCCAGCCTGGCTCCGCCTGCACAGCATCTCCTCATGAGCCAGGCCCCGCCCGCCCAACTTCTCCTCCCAAGCAAGGCCCCGCCCGCCCAGCTTCCCCTCCCGAGGCAGGCCCCGCAGGCCCAGCTTCCCCTCCCAGCCTGGCCCCGCCTGCCCAGCTTCTCCTCCGGAGCCAAGCCCCGCCCGCCCAGCTTCCCCTCCCAGCTTGGCCCCGCCCGCCCAGCTTCCCCTCCAGAGTCCGTCCCTGCCCGCCCAGCTTCCCCTACGGAACCAGGCCCCGCACGGCCAGCTTCCCCTCCCGAGTCCGTCCCTGCCCGCCCAGCTTCCCCTCCCAGCCAAGCTCCGCCCGCCCAGTTTCTCCTCCCGTTCCCGGGCCCACCCGCCCAGCTTCTCCTCCCAAGCCAGGCCCCGCCCGCCCAGCTTCCCCTCCCAGCCTTGCCCCGCCCGCCCAGCTTCCCCTCCCAGCCTGGCCCCGCCCGCCCAGCTTCCCCTCCTAGCCTGGCCCCGCCTGCACAGCATCTCCTCATGAGCCAGGCCCCGCCCGCCCAACTTCTCCTCCCAAGCAAGGCCCCGCCCGCCCAGCTTCACCTCCCGAGGCAGGCCCCGCCCGCCCAGCTTCCCCTCCCAGCTTGGCCCCGCCCGCCCAGCTTCCCCTCCAGAGTCCGTCCCTGCCCGCCCAGCTTCCCCTACGGAGCCAGGCCCCGCACGGCCAGCTTCCCCTCCCGAGTCCGTCCCTGCCCGCCCAGCTTCCCCTCCCAGCCAGGCCCCGCCCGCCCAGTTTCTCCTCCCGTTCCCGGCCCCGCCCGTCCAGCTTCTCCTCCCAAGCCAGGCCCCGCCTGCCCAGCTTCCCCTCCCAGCCTGGGCCCGCCCGCCCAGCTTCCCTTACCAGCCTGGCCCCGCCCGCCCAACTTCTCCTCGTGAGCCAGGACCCGCCCGCCCAGCTTCTCCTCCCAAGCCAGGCCCCGCCCGCCCAGCTTCCCCTCCCAGCCCGGCCCCGCCCGGCCAGCTTCTCCTCCCGATCCTGGCCCCGCCCGGCCAGCTTCCGCTCCCGAGTCCGTTCCTGCCCGCCCAGCTTCCCCTCCCAGCCAGGCCCCGCCCACCCAGTTTCTCCTCCCGTTCCCGGCCCCGCCCGCCCACCTTCCCCTCCCAGCTTGGCCCCGACCGCCCAGCTTCCCCTCCCCAGCCAGGCCCCGCCCGCCCAGCTTCCCCCCCCCCCCCCCCCCCCCCCCCCCCCCCCCCCCCCCCCCCTCCCGAGTCCGGCCCCGCCCGCTCAGCTTCTCCTCCCAGCCTGGCCCCGCCCGCCCACCTTCCCCTCCCATCTTGGCCCCGCCCGCCCAGATTCCCCTCCCAGCCTGGCCCTGCCCGCCCAGCTTCCCCTCCCAGCCTGGCCCCGCCCGCCCAGCTTCTCTTCGTGAGCCAGGACCCGCCCGCCCAGCTTCTCCTCCCAAGCCAGGCGCCGCCCGCCCAGGTTCTCCTCCTAGCCTGACCCCGCCCGCCGAGCTTCCCCTCCCAGCCTGGCCCCGGCCGCCCAGCTTCTCCTCGTGAGCCTTGCCCCGCCCGCCCAGCTTCCCCTCCCAGCCTGGCCCCGCCCGCCCAGCTTCTCCTCCTGAGCCCGGCCCCGCCCGCCCAGCTTCCCCTCCCGAGTCCGTCCCTGCCCGCCCAGCTTCCCCTCCCGATCCTGGCCCCTCCCGGTCAGCTTCCTATCCCGAGTCCGTTCCTGCCCGCCCAGCTTCCCCTCTCAGCCTGGCCCCGCCTGCCCAGCTTCTCCTCCGGAGCCAAGCCCCGCCCGCCGAGCTTCCCCTCCCAGCTTGGCCCCGCCCGCCCAGCTTCCCCTCCCGAGTCCGTCCCTGCCCGCCCAGCTTCCCCTACCGAGCCAGGCCCCGCACGGCCAACTTCCCCTCCCGAGTCCGTCCCTGCCCGCCCAGCTTCCCCTCCCAGCCAGGCCCCGCCCACCAAGTTTCTCCTCCCGTTCCCGGCCCAGCCCGCCCAGATTCTCCTCCCAGCCACGCCCCGCCCGCCCAGTTTCTACTCCCGTTCCCGGCCCCGCCCGCCCAGCTTCTCCTCCCAAGCCATGCCCCTCCTGCCCAGCTTCCCTTCCCAGCCTCGCCCCACCCTCCCAGCTTCCCCTCCCAGCCTGGCCCTGCCCGCCCAGCTTCTCCTCGTGAGCCAGGCCCCTCCCGCCCAGCTTCTCCTCCCAGCCTGACCCCGCCCGCCGAGCTTCCCCTCCCAGCCTGGCCCCGCCCGCCCAGCTTCTCCTCGTGAGCCAGGCCCCGCCCGACCACCTTCCCCTCCCAGCTTGGCCCCGCCCGCCCAGCGTCCCCTCCTAGCCTGGCCCCGCCCGCCCAGCTTCTCCTCCCGTTCCCGGCCCCGCCCGCCCAGCTTCTCCTCATGAGCCAGGCCCCGCCCGCCCTGCTTCCCCTCCCAGCCTGGCCCCGCCCGCCCAGCTTCCCCTCCTAGCCTGGCCCCGCCCGCCCAGCTTCCCTTCCCAGCCTGGCTCCGCCTGCACAGCATCTCCTCATGAGCCAGGCCCCGCCCGCCCAACTTCTCCTCCCAAGCAAGGCCCCGCCCGCCCAGCTTCCCCTCCCGAGGCAGGCCCCGCAGGCCCAGCTTCCCCTCCCAGCCTGGCCCCGCCTGCCCAGCTTCTCCTCCGGAGCCAAGCCCCGCCCGCCCAGCTTCCCCTCCCAGCTTGGCCCCGCCCGCCCAGCTTCTCCTCCTGAGCCAGGCCCCGCCCGCCCAGCTTCTCCTCCCAAGCCAGGCCCCGCCCGCCAAGATTCTCCTCCCGAGCCTGGCCCCACCCGGCCAGCATCCCCCCCCGAGTCCGTCCCTGCCCGCCCAGCTTCCCCTCCCAGCCACGCCCCGCCCGCCCAGTTTCTACTCCCGTTCCCGGCCCCGCCCGCCCAGCTTCTCCTCCCAAGCCATGCCCCTCCTGCCCAGCTTCCCTTCCCAGCCTCGCCCCACCCTCCCAGCTTCCCCTCCCAGCCTGGCCCGGCCCGCCCAGCTTCTCCTCGTGAGCCAGGCCCCTCCCGCCCAGCTTCTCCTCCCAGCCTGACCCCGCCCGCCGAGCTTCCCCTCCCAGCCTGGCCCCGCCCGCCCAGCTTCTCCTCGTGAGCTAGGCCCCGCCCGACCACCTTCCCCTCCCAGCTTGGCCCCGCCCGCCCAGCGTCCCCTCCTAGCCTGGCCCCGCCCGCCCAGCTTCTCCTCCCGTTCCCGGCCCCGCCCGCCCAGCTTCTCCTCATGAGCCAGGCCCCGCCCGCCCTGCTTCCCCTCCCAGCCTGGCCCCGCCCGCCCAGCTTCCCCTCCTAGCCTGGCCCCGCCCGCCCAGCTTCCCCTCCCAGCCTGGCTCCGCCTGCACAGCATCTCCTCATGAGCCAGGCCCCGCCCGCCCAACTTCTCCTCCCAAGCAAGGCCCCGCCCGCCCAGCTTCCCCTCCCGAGGCAGGCCCCGCAGGCCCAGCTTCCCCTCCCAGCCTGGCCCCGCCTGCCCAGCTTCTCCTCCGGAGCCAAGCCCCGCCCGCCCAGCTTCCCCTCCCAGCTTGGCCCCGCCCGCCCAGCTTCCCCTCCAGAGTCCGTCCCTGCCCGCCCAGCTTCCCCTACGGAACCAGGCCCCGCACGGCCAGCTTCCCCTCCCGAGTCCGTCCCTGCCCGCCCAGCTTCCCCTCCCAGCCAAGCTCCGCCCGCCCAGTTTCTCCTCCCGTTCCCGGGCCCACCCGCCCAGCTTCTCCTCCCAAGCCAGGCCCCGCCCGCCCAGCTTCCCCTCCCAGCCTTGCCCCGCCCGCCCAGCTTCCCCTCCCAGCCTGGCCCCGCCCGCCCAGCTTCTCCTCCTGAGCCCGGCCCCGCCCGCCCAGCTTCCCCTCCCGAGTCCGTCCCTGCCCGCCCAGCTTCCCCTCCCGATCCTGGCCCCTCCCGGCCAGCTTCCTATCCCGAGTCCGTTCCTGCCCGCCCAGCTTCCCCTCTCAGCCTGGCCCCGCCTGCCCAGCTTCTCCTCCGGAGCCAAGCCCCGCCCGCCGAGCTTCCCCTCCCAGCTTGGCCCCGCCCGCCCAGCTTCCCCTCCCGAGTCCGTCCCTGCCCGCCCAGCTTCCCCTACCGAGCCAGGCCCCGCACGGCCAACTTCCCCTCCCGAGTCCGTCCCTGCCCGCCCAGCTTCCCCTCCCAGCCAGGCCCCGCCCACCAAGTTTCTCCTCCCGTTCCCGGCCCAGCCCGCCCAGATTCTCCTCCCAGCCACGCCCCGCCCGCCCAGTTTCTACTCCCGTTCCCGGCCCCGCCCGCCCAGCTTCTCCTCCCAAGCCATGCCCCTCCTGCCCAGCTTCCCTTCCCAGCCTCGCCCCACCCTCCCAGCTTCCCCTCCCAGCCTGGCCCTGCCCGCCCAGCTTCTCCTCGTGAGCCAGGCCCCTCCCGCCCAGCTTCTCCTCCCAGCCTGACCCCGCCCGCCGAGCTTCCCCTCCCAGCCTGGCCCCGCCCGCCCAGCTTCTCCTCGTGAGCCAGGCCCCGCCCGACCACCTTCCCCTCCCAGCTTGGCCCCGCCCGCCCAGCGTCCCCTCCTAGCCTGGCCCCGCCCGCCTAGCTTCTCCTCCCGTTCCCGGCCCCGCCCGCCCAGCTTCTCCTCATGAGCCAGGCCCCGCCCGCCCTGCTTCCCCTCCCAGCCTGGCCCCGCCCGCCCAGCTTCCCCTCCTAGCCTGGCCCCGCCCGCCCAGCTTCCCCTCCCAGCCTGGCTCCGCCTGCACAGCATCTCCTCATGAGCCAGGCCCCGCCCGCCCAACTTCTCCTCCCAAGCAAGGCCCCGCCCGCCCAGCTTCCCCTCCCGAGGCAGGCCCCGCAGGCCCAGCTTCCCCTCCCAGCCTGGCCCCGCCTGCCCAGCTTCTCCTCCGGAGCCAAGCCCCGCCCGCCCAGCTTCCCCTCCCAGCTTGGCCCCGCCCGCCCAGCTTCCCCTCCAGAGTCCGTCCCTGCCCGCCCAGCTTCCCCTACGGAACCAGGCCCCGCACGGCCAGCTTCCCCTCCCGAGTCCGTCCCTGCCCGCCCAGCTTCCCCTCCCAGCCAAGCTCCGCCCGCCCAGTTTCTCCTCCCGTTCCCGGGCCCACCCGCCCATCTTCTCCTCCCAAGCCAGGCCCCGCCCGCCCAGCTTCCCCTCCCAGCCTTGCCCCGCCCGCCCAGCTTCCCCTCCCAGCCTGGCCCCGCCCGCCCAGCTTCTCCTCCTGAGCCCGGCCCCGCCCGCCCAGCTTCCCCTCCCGAGTCCGTCCCTGCCCGCCCAGCTTCCCCTCCCAGCCAGGCCCCGCCCGCCCAGTTTCTCCTCCCGTTCCCGGCCCCGCCCGTCCAGCTTCTCCTCCCAAGCCAGGCCGCGCCTGCCCAGCTTCCCCTCCCAGCCTGGCCCCGCCCGCCCAGCTTCCCTTACCAGCCTGGCCCCGCCCGCCCAGCTTCTCCTCGTGAGCCAGGACCCGCCCGCCCAGCTTCTCCTCCCAAGCCAGGCCCCGCCCGCCCAGCTTCCCCTCCCAGCCTGGCCCCGCCCGGCCAGCTTCCCCTCCTGAGCCCGGCCCCGCCCTCCCAGCTTCACCTCCCGATCCTGGCCCCGCCCGGCCAGCTTCCGCTCCCGAGTCCGTTCCTGCCCGCCCAGCTTCCCCTCCCAGCCAGGCCCCGCCCGCCCAGTTTCTCCTCCCGTTCCCGGCCCCGCCCGCCCAGCTTCCCCTCCCAGCCAGGCTCCGCACGCCCACCTTCCCCACCCAGCTTGGCCCCGACCGCCCAGCTTCCCCTCCCCAGCCAGGCCCCGCCCGCCCAGCTTCCCCTCCCGAGTCCGGCCCCGCCCGCTCAGCTTCTCCTCCCAGCCTTGCCCCGCCCACCCAGCTTCCCCTCCCAGCCAGCCCACGCCCGCCCAGATTCCCCTCCCAGCCTGGCCCTGCCCGCCCAGCTTCCCCTCCCAGCCTGGCCCCGCCCGCCCAGCTTCTCCTCGTGAGCCAGGACCCGCCCGCCCAGCTTCTCCTCCCAAGCCAGGCCCCGCCCGCCCAGCTTCTCCTCCTAGCCTGACCCCGCCCGCCGAGCTTCCCCTCCCAGCCTGGCCCCGGCCGCCCAGCTTCTCCTCCTGAGCCAGGACCCGCCCGCCCAGCTTCTCCTCCCAAGCCAGGCCCCGCCCGACCACCTTCCCCTCCCAGCTTGGCCCCGCCCCCCCAGCTTCCCCTCCCTGCCTGGCCCCGCTCGACCAGCTTCCCCTCCCAAGCCAGGCCCCGCCCGCCAAGCTTCTCCTCCCAAGCCAGGCCCCGCCCGACCACCTTCCCCTCCCAGCTTGGCCCCGCCCCCCCAGCTTCCCCTCCCAGCTTGGCCCCGCCCCCCCAGCTTCCCCTCCCTGCCTGGCCCCGCTCGACCAGCTTCCCCTCCCAAGCCAGGCCCCGCCCGCCCAGCTTCTCCTCCCAAGCCAGGCCCCGCCCGACCACCTTCCCCTCCCAGCTTGGCCCCGCCCCCCCAGCTTCCCCTCCCTGCCTGGCCCCGCCCGCCCAGCTTCTCCTCCCAAGCCAGGCCCCGCCCGCCCAGCTTCCCCTCCCGAGTCCGGCCCCGCCCGCTCAGCTTCTCCTCCCAGCCTGGCCCCGCCCGCCCAGCTTCCCCTCCCGAGTCCGGCCCCGCGCACCCAGCTTCCCCTCCCAGCCTGGCCCCGCCCGGCCAGCTTCCGCTCCCGAGTCCCTTCCTGCCCGCCCAGCTTCCCCTCCCAGCCAGGCCCCGCCCGCCGAGGTTCTCCTCCCAGCCTGGCCCCGACTGCCCAGCTTTTCCTCCTGAGCCAGGCCCCGCCCGCCCAGGTTCTCCTCCCAAGCCAGGCACCGGCCGCCCAGCTTCTCCTCCCAAGCCAGTCCCCGCCCGCCCAGCTTCTCCTCCCGAGCCTGGCCCCGCCCGTCCAGCTTCCCCCCCGAGTCCGTCCGTGCCCGCCCAGCTTCTCCTCCCAAGCCAGGCCACGCCTGCCCAGCTTCCCTTCCCAGCCTGGCCCCACCCTCCCAGCTTCCCGTCCCAGCCTGGCCCCGCCCGCCCAGCTTCTCCTCGTGAGCCAGGACCCGCCCGCCCAGCTTCTCCTCCCAAGCCAGGCCCCGCCCGCCCAGCTTCCCCTGCCGAGTCCGGCCCCGCCCGCTCAGCTTCTCCTCCCAGCCTGGCCCCGCCCGCCCACCTTTCCCTCCCATCTTGGCCCCGCCCCCCAGCTCCCCTCCCAGCCTGGCCCCGCCCACCCAGCTTCCCCTCCCAGCCAGTCCCCGCCCGCCCAGATTCCCCTCCCAGCCTGGCCCCGCCCGCCCAGCTTCCCCTCCCAGCCTGGCCCCGCCCGCCCACTTTCTCTTCCCGAGCCCGGCCCCGCCTTCCCAGCTTCCCCTTCTCGAGCTCGGCTCCGCCCACCCAGCTTCTCCTCCCAGCCTGGCCCCGCCCGCCCAGCTTCTCCTCCTGAGCCAGGCCCCGCCCGCCCAGCTTCTCCTCCCAAGCCAGGCCCCGCCCGCCCAGCTTCTCCTCCCGAGCCTGGCCCCACCCGGCCAGCTTCCCCCCCGAGTCCGTCCCTGCCCGCCCAGCTTCCCCTCCCAGCCACGCCCCGCCCGCCCAGTTTCTACTCCCGTTCCCGGCCCCGCCCGCCCAGCTTCTCCTCCCAAGCCATGCCCCTCCTGCCCAGCTTCCCTTCCCAGCCTCGCCCCACCCTCCCAGCTTCCCCTCCCGGCCTGGCCCTGCCCGCCCAGCTTCTCCTCGTGAGCCAGGCCCCTCCCGCCCAGCTTCTCCTCCCAGCCTGGCCCCGCCCGCCCAGCTTCTCCTCGTGAGCCAGGCCCCGCCCGCCCAGCTTCTCCTCCCAAGCCAGGCCCCGCCCGACCACCTTCCCCTCCCAGCTTGGCCCCGCCCCCCAAGCTTCCCCTCCCAGCCTGGCCCCGCTCGACCAGCTTCCCCTCCCGAGTCCGGCCCCGCCCGCCCACTTTGTCTTCCCGAGCCCGGCCCGGCCTTCCCGGCTTCCCCTCCCGAGTCCGGCCCCGCCCGCCCAGCTTCCCCTCCCAGCCTGGCCCCGCCCGGCCAGCTTCTCCTCCCGAGCCAGGCCCCGCCCGCCCAGCTTCCCCTCCCAGCCTGGCCCCGCCCGGCCAGTTTCCGCTCCCGAGTCCGTTCCTGCCCGCCCAGCTTCCCCTCCCAGCCAGGCACCGCCCGGCAAGCTTTCCCTCCCGATTCCGTCCCTGCCCGCCCAGCTTCCCCTCCCAGCCAGGCTCCGCCCGCCCAGTTTCTCCTCCCGTTCCCGGGCCCGCCCGCCAAGCTTCTCCTCCCAATCCAGGCCCCGCCCGCCCAGCTTCCCCTCCCAGCCTGGCCCCGCCCGCCCAGCTTCCCCTCCCAGCCTGGCCCCGCCTGCCCAGCTTCTCCTCCCAAGCCTGGCCCCGCCCGGCCAGCTTCCCCTCCCGAGTCCGGCCCCGCACGCCCAGCTTCCCCTCCCAGCCTGGCCCCGCCCGCCCAGCTTCTATCCTGAGACAGGCCCCGCCCGCCCACTTTCTGTTCCCGAGCCCGGCCTCGCCTTCCCAGCTTCCCCTTCTCGAGCCCGGCCCCGCCCGCTCAGCTTCTCCTCCCAGCCTGGCCCCGCTCGACCAGCTTCCCCTCCCGAGTCCGGCCCCGCCCGCCCACTTTGTCTTCCCGAGCCCGGCCCCGCCTTCCCGGCTTCCCCTCCCGAGTCCGGCCCCGCCCGCCCAGCTTCCCCTCCCAGCCTGGCCCCGCCCGCCCAGCTTCCCCTCCCAGCCTGGCCCCGCCCGCCCAGATTCCCCTCCCAGCCTGGCTCCGCACGCCCACCTTCCCCTCCCATCTTGGCCCCGACCGCCCAGCTTCCCCTCCCCAGCCAGGCCCCGCCCGCCCAGCTTCCCCTCCCGAGTCCGGCCCCGCCCGCTCAGCTTCTCCTCCCAGCCTGGCCCCGCCCGCCCACCTTCCCCTCCCATCTTGACCCCGTCCCCCAGCTTCCCCTCCCAGCCTGGCCCCGCCCACCCAGCTTCCCCTCCCAGCCAGCCCCCGCCCGCCCAGATTCCCCTCCCAGCCTGGCCCCACCCGCCCAGCTTCCCCTCCCAGCCTGGCCCCGCCCGCCCACTTTCTCTTCCCGAGCCCGGCCCCGCCTTCCCAGCTTCCCCTTCTCGAGCCCGGCCCCGCCCACCCAGCTTCCCCTCCCGAGTCCGGCCCCGCGCGCCCACCTTCCCCTCCCAGCCTGGCCCCGCCCGCCCAGCTTCTCCTCCTGAGACAGGCCCCGCCCGCCCAGCTTCTCCTCCCAAGCCAGGCCCCGCCCGCCCAGTATCTCCTCCCAAGCCAGGCCCCGCCCGCCCAACTTCTCCTCCCGAGCCTGGCCCCGCCCGGCCAGCTTCCCCCCCGAGTCAGTCCCTGCCCGCCCAGCTTCCCCTCTCTGCCAGGCCCCGCCTGCCCAGCTTCCCTTCCCAGCCTGGCCCCACCCTCCCAGCTTCCCCTACCAGCCTGGCCCCGCCCGTCCAGCTTCTCCTCGTGAGCCAGGACCCGCCCGCCCAGCTTCTCCTCCCAAGCCAGGCCCCGCCCGGCCAGCTTCCCCTCCCAGCCAGGCCCCGCCCCCCCAGCTTCCCCTCCCAGCCAGACCCCGCCCGGCCAGCTTCCCCTCCCGAGTCCGGCCCCGCCCGCCCAGCTTCCCCTCCCAGCCTGGCCCCGCCCGGCCAGCTTCTCCTCCCAGCCTGGACCAGCCTGCCCAGCTTCTGCTCCCAAGCCTGGCCCCGCCCGCCCAGCTTCCCCTCCCGAGCCAGGCCCCGCCCGCCCAGCTTCCCCTCCCAGGCTGGCCCCGCCCGGCCAGCTTCCGCTCTCGAGTCCGTTCCTGCCCGCCCAGCTTCCCCTACCAGCCAGACCCCGCCCGGCCAGCTTCCCCTCCCGATTCCGTCCCTGCCCGCCCAGCTTCCCCTCCCAGCTAGGCTCCGCCCGCCCAGTTTCTCCTCCCGTTCCCGGGCCCGCCCGCCCAGCTTCCCCTCCCATCTTGGCTCCGCCCCCCAGCTTCCCCTCCCAGCCTTGCCCCGCCCTTCCAGCTTCCCCTCCCAGCCAGCCCCCGCCCGCCCAGATTCCCCTCCCACCCAGCCCCCGCCCTCCCAGATTCCCCTCCCAGCCTGGCCCCGCCCGCCCAGCTTCTCCTCCCAAGCCAGGCCCCGCCCGCCCAGCTTCTCCTCCCGAGCCTGGCCCCGCCCGGCCAGCTTCCCCCCTGAGTCCGTCCCTGCCCGCCCAGCTTCCCCTCCCAGCCAGGCCCCGCCCGCCCAATTTCTACTCCCGTTCCCGGCCCCGCCCGCCCAGCTTCTCCTCCCAAGCCAGGCCCTCCTGCCCAGCTTCCCTTCCCAGCTTCGCCCCACCCTCCCAGCTTCCCCTCCCAGCCTGGCCCTGCCCGCCCAGCTTCTCCTCGTGAGCCAAACCCCGCCCGCCCAGCTTCTCCTCCCAGCCTGACCCCGCCCGCCGAGCTTCCCCTCCCAGCCTGGCCCCGCCCGCCCAGCTTCTCCTCGTGAGCCAGGCCCCGCCCGCCCAGCTTCTCCTCCCAAGTCAGGCCCCGCCCGACCACCTTCCCCTCCCAGCTTGGCCCCGCCCCCCCAGCTTCCCCTCCCAGCCTGGCCCCGCTCGACCAGCTTCCCCTCCCGAGTCCGGCCCCGCCCGCCCACTTTGTCTTCCCGAGCCCGGCCCCGCCTTCCCGGCTTCCCCTCCCGAGTCCGGCCCCGCCCGCCCAGCTTCCCCTCCCAGCCTGGCCCCGCCCAGCCAGCTTCTCCTCCCGAGCCAGGCCCCGCCCGCCCAGCTTCCCCTCCCAGCCTGGCACCGCCCGGACAGCTTCCGCTCCCGAGTCCGTTCCTGCCCGCCCAGCTTCCCCTCCCAGCTAGGCCCCGCCCGGCCAGCTTCCCCTCCCGATTCCGTCCCCGCCCGCCCAGCTTCCCCTCCCAGCCAGGCTCCGCACGCCCACCTTCCCCTCCCAGCTTGGCCCCGACCGCCCAGCTTCCCCTCCCCAGCCAGGCCCCGCCCTCCCAGCTTCCCCTCCCGAGTCCGGCCCCGCCCGCTTAGCTTCTCCTCCCAGGCTGGCCCCGCCCGCCCATCTTTCCCTCCCATCTTGGCCCCGCCCCCCAGCTTCCCCTCCCAGCCTGGCCCCGCCCACCCAGCTTCCCCTCCCAGCCAGCCCCCGCCCGCCCAGATTCCCCTCCCAGCCTGGCCCCGCACGCCCAGCTTCCCCTCCCAGCCTGGCCCCGCCCGCCCACTTTCTCCTCCCGAGCCCGGCCCCGCCATCCCAGCTTCCCCTTCTCGAGCCCGGCCCCGCCCACCCAGCTTCTCCTCCCAGCCTGGCCCCGCCCGCCCAGCTTCCCCTCCCGAGTCCGGCCCCGCATGCCCAGCTATCCCTCCCAGCCTGGCCCCGCCCGCCCAGCTTCTCCTCCTGAGCCAGGCCCCGCCCGCCCAGCTTCTCCTCCCAAGCCAGGCCCCGCCCGCCGAGGTTCTCCTCCCAGCCTGGCCCCGACTGCCCAGCTTCTCCTCCTGAGCCAGGCCCCGCCCGCCCAGCTTCTCCTCCCAAGCCAGGCCCCGCCCGCCCAGCTTCTCCTCCCAAGCCAGGCCCCGCCCGCCCAGCTTCTCCTCCCGAGCCTGGCCCCGCCCGGCCAGCTTCCCCCCCGAGTCCGTCCGTGCCCGCCTAGCTTCCCCTCCCAGCCAGGCCCCGCCCGCCCAGTTTCTCCTCCCGTTCCCGGCCCCGCCCGCCCAGCTTCTCCTCCCAAGCCAGGCCCCGCCTGCCCAGGTTCCCTTCCCAGCCTGGCCCCACCCACCCAGCTTCCCCTCCCAGCCTGGCCCCGCCCGCCCAGCTTCTCCTCGTGAGCCAGGACCCGCCCGCCCAGCTTCTCCTCCCAAGCCAGGCCCCGCCCGCCCAGCTTCTCCTCCCAGCCTGACCCCGCCCGCCGACCTTCCCCTCCCAGCCTGGCCACGCCCGCCCAGCTTCTCCTCATGAGCGAGGCCCCGCCCGCCCAGCTTCTCCGCCCAAGCCATGCCCCGCCCGACCACCTTCCCCTCCCAGCTTGGCCCCGCCCCCCCAGCTTCCCCTCCCAGCCTGGCCCCGCTCGACCAGCTTCCCCTCCCGAGTCCGGCCCCGCCCGCCCACTTTGTCTTCCCGAGCCCGGCCCCGCCTTCCCGGCTTCCCCTCCCGAGTCCGGCCCCGCCCGCCCAGCTTCCCCTCCCAAGCCAGGCCCCGCCCGGCCAGCTTCTCCTCCCGAGCCAGGCCCCGCCCGCCCAGCTTCCCCTCCCAGCCTCGCCCCGCCCGGCCAGCTTCCGCTCCCGAGTCCGTGCCTGCCCGACCAGCTTCCCCTCCCAGCCAGGCCCCTCCCGGCCAGCTTCCCCTCCCGATTCCGTCCCTGCCCGCCCAGCTTCCCCTCCCAGCCAGGCTCCGCCCGCCCAGTTTCTCCTCCCGTTCCCGGGCCCGCCCGCCAAGCTTCTCCTCCCAATCCAGGCCCCGCCCGCCCAGCTTCCCCTCCCAGCCTGGCCCCGCCCGCCCAGCTTCCCCTCCCAGCCTGGCCCCGCCCGCCCAGCTTCTCCTCGCAGCCTGGCCCCGCCTGCCCAGCTTCTCCTCCCAAGCCTGGTCCCGCCCGCCCAGCTTCCCCTCCCGAGCCAGGCCCCGCCCGCCCAGCTTCCCCTCCCAGGCTGGCCCCGCCCGGCCAGCTTCCGCTCCCGAGTCCGTTCCTGCCCGCCCAGCTTCCCCTCCCAGCCAGGCCCCGCCCGGCCAGCTTCCCCTCCCGAGTCCGGCCCCGCACGCCCAGCTTCCCCTCCCAGCCTGGCCCCGCCCGCCCAGCTTCTCCTCCTGAGACAGGCCCCGCCCGCCCACTTTCTCTTCCCGAGCCCGGCCCCGCCTTCCCAGCTTCCCCTTCTCGAGCCCGGCCCCGCCCACTCAGCTTCTCCTCCCAGCCTGGCCCCGATCGACCAGCTTCCCCTCCCGAGTCCGGCCCCGCCCGCCCAGCTTCCCCTCCCAGCCTGGCCCCGCCCGGCCATCTTCCCCTCCCAGCCTGGCCCCGCCCACCCAGCTTCCCCTCCCAACCAGCCCCCGCCCGCCGAGATTCCCCTCCCAGCCTGGCCCCGCCCGCCCAGTTTCCCCTCCCAGCCAGGCTCCGCACGCCCACCTTCCCCTCCCATCTTGGCCCCGACCGCCCAGCTTCCCCTCCCCAGCCAGGCCCCGCCCGCCCAGCTTCCCCTCCCGAGTCCGGCCCCGCCCGCTCAGCTTCTCCTCCCAGCCTGGCCCCGCCCGCCCACCTTCCCCTCCCATCTTGGCCCCGTCCCCCAGCTTCCCCTCCCAGCCTGGCCCCGCCCACCCAGCTTCCCCTCCTAGCCTGGCCCCGCTCGCCCAGCTTCTCCTCCTGAGACAGGCCCCGCCCGCCCACTTTCTCTTCCCGAGCCCGGCCCCGCCTTCCCAGCTTCCCTTTCTCGAGCCCGGCCCCGCCCACCCAGCTTCTCCTCCCAGCCTGGCCCCGCCCGCCCAGCTTCCGCTCCCGAGTCCGGCCCCGCGCGCCCAGCTTCCCCTCCCAGCCTGGCCCCGCCCGCCCAGCTTCTCCTCCTGAGACAGGCCCCGCCCGCCCAGCTTCTCGTCCCAAGCCAGGCCCCGCCCGCCGAGGTTCTCCTCCCAGCCTGGCCCCGACTGCCCAGCTTCTCCTCCTGAGCCAGGCCCCGCCCGCCCAGCTTCTCCTCCCAAGCCAGGCCCCGCCCGCCCAGCATCTCCTCCCAAGCCAGGCCCCGCCCGCCCAGCTTCTCCTCCCGAGCCTGGCCCCGCCCGACCAGCTTCCCCCCCCGAGTCCGTCCCTGCCCGCCCAGCTTCCCCTCTCTGCCAGGCCCCGCCCGCCCAGTTTCTCCTCCCGTTCCCGGCCCCGCCCGCCCAGCTTCTCCTCCCAAGCCAGGCCCCGCCTGCCCAGCTTCCCTTCCCAGCCTGGCCCCACCCTCCCAGCTTCCCCTCCCAGCCTTGCCCCGCCCGGCCAGCTTCTCCTCGTGAGTCAGGACCCGCCCGCCCAGCTTCTCCTCGCAGCCAGGCCCCGCCCGGCCAGCTTCCCCTCCCAGCCAGGCCCCGCCCGCCCAGTTTCTCCTCCCGTTACCGGGCTCGCCCGCCCAGCTTCTCCTCCCAAGCCAGGCCCCGCCCGCCCAGCTTCCCCTCCCAGCCTGGCCCCGCGCGCCCAGCTTCTCCTCCTGAGCCCGGCCCCGCCCGCCCAGCTTCCCCTCCCGATCCTGGCCCCGCCCGGCCAGCTTCCGCTCCCGAGTCCGTTCCTGCCCTCCCAGCTTCCCCTCCCAGCCAGGCCCCGCCCGCCCAGTTTCTCCTCCCGTTCCCGGCCCCGCCCGCCAACTTCTCCTCGTGAGCCAGGCCCCGCCCGATCTCCTTCCCCTCCCAGCCTGGCCCCGCCCGCCCAGCTTCCCATCCCGAGCCCGACCCCATCCACCCAGCTTCCCCTCCCAGCCAGGCTCCGCACGCCCAGCTTCCCCTCCCAGCCAGGCTCCGCACGCCCAGCTTCCCCTCCCAGCCAGGCTCCGCACGCCCACCTTCCCCTCCCATCTTGGCCCCGACCGCCCAGCTTCCCCTCCCCAGCCAGGCCCCGCCCGCCCAGCTTCCCCTCCCGAGTCCGGCCCCGCCCGCTCAGCTCCTCCTCCCAGCCTGGCCCCGCCCGCCCACCTTCCCCTCCCAACTTGGCTCCGCCCCCCAGCTTCCCCTCCCAGCCTGGCCCCGCCCACCCAGCTTCCCCTCCCAGCCAGCCCCCGCCCGCCCAGATTCCCCTCCCAGCCTGGCCCCGCCCGCCCAGCTTCCCCTCACGAGTCCGGCCCCGCGCGCCCAGCTTCCCCTCCCAGCCTGGCCGCGCCCGACCAGCTTCCGCTCCCGAATCCCTTCCTGCCCGCCCAGCTTCCCCTCCCAGCCGGGCCCCGCCCGCCGAGGTTCTCCTCCCAGCCTGGCCCCGACTGCCCAGCTTCTCCTCCTGAGCCAGGCCCCGCCCGCCCAGATTCTCCTCCCAAGCTAGGCACCGGCCGCCCAGCTTCTCCTCCCAAGCCAGTCCCCGCCCGCCCAGCTTCTCCTCCCGAGCCTGGCCCCGCCCGGCCAGCTTCCCCCCCGAGTCCGTCCGTGCCCGCCCAGCTTCTCCTCCCAAGCCAGGCCACGCCTGCCCAGCTTCCCTTCCCGGCCTGGCCCCACCGTCCCAGCTTCCCGTCCCAGCCTGGCCCCGCCCGCCCAGCTTCTCCTCGTGAGCCAGGACCCGCCCGCCCAGCTTCTCCTCCCAAGCCAGGCCCCGCCCGCCCAGCTTCCCCTCCCGAGTCCGGCCCCGCCCGCTCAGCTTCTCCTCCCAGCCTGGCCCCGCCCGCCCACCTTTCCCTCCCATCTTGGCCCCGCCCCCCAGCTCCCCTCCCAGCCTGGCCCCGCCCACCCAGCTTCCCCTCCCAGCCAGTCCCCGCCCGCCCAGATTCCCCTCCCAGCCTGGCCCCGCCCGCCCAGCTTCCCCTCCCAGCCTGGCCCCGCCCGCCCCCTTTCCCTTCCCGAGCCCGGCCCCGCCTTCCCAGCTTCCCCTTCTCGAGCTCGGCTCCGCCCACCCAGCTTCTCCTCCCAGCCTGGCCCCGCCCGCCCAGCTTCCCCTCCCGAGTCCGGCCCCGCGCGCCCAGCTTCCCCTCCCAGCCTGGCCCCGCCCGCCCAGCTTCCCCTCCTCAGCCAGGCCCCGCCCGCCCAGCTTCTCCTCCCAAGCCAGGCCCCGCCCGCCGAGGTTCTCCTCCCAGCCTGGCCCCGACTGCCCAGCTTCTCCTCCTGAGCCAGGCCCCGCCCGCCCAGCTTCCCCTCCCAGCCAGGCCCCGCCCGCCCAGTTTCTACTCCCGTTCCCGGCCCCGCCCGCCCAGCTTCTCCTCCCAAGCCAGGCCCCTCCTGCCCAGCTTCCCTTCCCAGCCTGGCCCCACCCTCCCAGCTTCCCGTCCCAGCCTGGCCCCGCCCGCCCAGCTTCTCCTCGTGAGCCAGGCCCCGCCCGCCCAGCTTCTCCTCCCAGCCTGACCCCGCCCGCCGAGCTTCCCCTCCCAGCCTGGCCCCGCCCGCCCAGCTTCTCCTCGTGAGCCAGGCCCCGCCCGCCCAGCTTCTGCTCCCAAGCCAGGCCCCGCCCGACCACCTTCACCTCCCAGCTTGGCCCCGCCCCCCCAGCTTCCCCTCCCAGCCTGGCCCCGCTCGACCAGCTTCCCCTCCCGAGTCCGGCCCCGCCCGCCCACTTTGTCTTCCCGAGCCCGGCCCCGCATTCCCGGCTTCCCCTCCCGAGTCCGGCCCCGCCCGCCCAGCTTCCCCTCCCAGCCTGGCCCCGCCCGGCCAGCTTCTCCTCCCAGCCTGGACCCGCCTACCCAGCTTCTGCTCCCAAGCCTGGCCCCGCCCGCCCAGCTTCCCCTCCCGAGCCAGGCCCCGCCCGCCCAGCTTCCCCTCCCAGGCTGGCCCCGCCCGGCCAGCTTCCGCTCTCGAGTCCGTTCCTGCCCGCCCAGCTTCCCCTAACAGCCAGACCCCGCCCGGCCAGCTTCCCCTCCCGATTCCGTCCCTGCCCGCCCAGCTTCCCCTCCCAGCCAGGCTCCGCCCGCCCAGTTTCTCCTCCCGTTCCCGGGCCCGCCCGCCCAGCTTCTCCTCCCAAGCCAGGCCCCGCCCGCCCAGCTTCCCCTCCCATCTTGGCTCCGCCCCCCAGCTTCCCCTCCCAGCCTGGCCCCGCCCGCCCAGCTTCCCCTCCCAGCCTGGCCCCGCCCGCCCACTTTCTCTTCCCGAGCCCGGCCCCGCCTTCCCAGCTTCCCCTCCCGAGTCCGGCCCCGCGCGCCCAGCTTCCCCTCCCAGCCTGGCCCCGCCCGCCCAGCTTCTCCTCCTGAGCCAGGCCCCGCCCGCCCAGCTTCTCCTCCCAAGCCAGGCCCCGCCCGCAGAGCTTCTCCTCCCAGCCTGGCCCCGATTGCCCAGCTTCTCCTCCTGAGCCAGGCCCCGCCCGCCCAGCTTCTCCTCCCAAGCCAGGCCCCGGCCGCCCAGATTCTCCTCCCGAGCCTGGCCCCGCCCGGCCAGCTTCCCCCCCGAGTCCGTCCCTGCCCGCCCAGCTTCCCCTCCCAGCCAGGCCCCGCCCGCCCAGTTTCTACTCCCGTTCCCGGCCCCGCCCGCCCAGCTTATCCTCCCAAGCCATGCCCCTCCTGCCCAGCTTCCCTTCCCAGCCTCGCCCCACCCTCCCAGCTTCCCCTCCCAGCCTGGCCCTGCCCGCCCAGCTTCTCCTCGTGAGCCAGGCCCCTCCCGCCCAGCTTCTCCTCCCAGCCTGACCCCGGCCGCCGAGCTTCCCCTCCCAGCCTGGCCCCGCCCGCCCAGCTTCTCCTCGTGAGCAAGTCCCCGCCCGCCCAGATTCCCCTCCCAGCCTGGCCCCGCCCGCCCAGCTTCCCCTCCCAGCCTGGCCCCGCCCGCCCACTTTCTCTTCCCGAGCCCGGCCCCGCCTTCCCAGCTTCCCCTCTCGAGCCCGGCCTCGCCCACCCAGCTTCTCCTCCCAGCCTGGCCCCGCCCGCCCAGCTTCCCCTCCCGAGTCCGGCCCCGCGCGCCCAGCTTCCCCTCCCAGCCTGGCCCCGCCCGCCCAGCTTCTCCTCCTGAGCCAGGCCCCGCCCGCCCAGCTTCTCCTCCCAAGCCAGGCCCCGCCCGCAGAGCTTCTCCTCCCAGCCTGGCCCCGATTGCCCAGCTTCTCCTCCTGAGCCAGGCCCCGCCCGCCCAGCTTCTCCTCCCAAGCCAGGCCCCGCCCGCCCAGCTTCTCCTCCCAAGCCAGGCCCCGCCCGCCCATATTCTCCTCCCGAGCCTGGCCCCGCCCGGCCAGCTTCCCCCCCGAGTCCGTCCCTGCCCGCCCAGCTTCCCCTCCCAGCCAGGCCCCGCCCGCCCAGTTTCTACTCCCGTTCCCGGCCCCGCCCGCCCAGCTTATCCTCCCAAGCCATGCCCCTCCTGCCCAGCTTCCCTTCCCAGCCTCGCCCCACCCTCCCAGCTTCCCCTCCCAGCCTGGCCCTGCCCGCCCAGCTTCTCCTCGTGAGCCAGGACCCGCCCGCCCAGCTTCTCCTCGCAGCCAGGCCCCGCCCGGCCAGCTTCCCCTTCCAGCCAGGCCCCGCCCGCCCAGTTTCTCCTCCCGTTACCGGGCTCGCCCGCCCAGCTTCTCCTCCCAAGCCAGGCCCCGCCCGCCCAGCTTCCCCTCCCAGCCTGGCCCCGCCCGCCAAGCTTCTCCTCCTGAGCCCGGCCCCGCCCGCCCAGCTTCCCCTCCCGATCCTGGCCCCGCCCGGCCAGCTTCCGCTCCCGAGTCCGTTCCTGCCCTCCCAGCTTCCCCTCCCAGCTAGGCCCCGCCCGCCCAGTTTCTCCTCCCGTTCCCGGCCCCGCCCGCCAACTTCTCCTCGTGAGCCAGGCCCCGCCCGATCTCCTTCCCCTCCCAGCCTGGCCCCGCCCGCCCAGCTTCCCCTCCCGAGCCCGACCCCGCCCACCCAGCTTCCCCTCCCAGCCAGGCTCCGCACGCCCAGCTTCCCCTCCCAGCCAGGCTCCGCACGCCCAGCTTCCCCTCCCAGCCAGGCTCCGCACGCCCACCTTCCCCTCCCATCTTGGCCCCGACCGCCCAGCTTCCCCTCCCCAGCCAGGCCCCGCCCGCCCAGCTTCCCCTCCCGAGTCCGGCCCCGCCCGCTCAGCTCCTCCTCCCAGCCTGGCCCCGCCCGCCCACCTTCCCCTCCCAACTTGGCTCCGCCCCCCAGCTTCCCCTCCCAGCCTGGCCCCGCCCACCCAGCTTCCCCTCCCAGCCAGCCCCCGCCCGCCCAGATTCCCCTCCCAGCCTGGCCCCGCCCGCCCAGCTTCCCCTCCCAGCCTGGCTCCGCCCGCCCACTTTCTCTTCCCGAGCCCGGCCCCGCCTTCCCAGCTTCCCCTTCTCGAGCCCGGCCCCGCCCACCCAGCTTCTCCTCCCAGCCTGGCCCCGCCCGCCCAGCTTCCCCTCCCGAGTCCGGCCCCGCGCGCCCAGCTTCCCCTCCCAGCCTGGCCCCGCCCGACCAGCTTCCGCTCCCGAGTCCCTTCCTGCCCGCCCAGCTTCCCCTCCCAGCCGGGCCCCGCCCGCCGAGGTTCTCCTCCCAGCCTGGCCCCGACTGCCCAGCTTCTCCTCCTGAGCCAGGCCCCGCCCGCCCAGATTCTCCTCCCAAGCTAGGCACCGGCCGCCCAGCTTCTCCTCCCAAGCCAGTCCCCGCCCGCCCAGCTTCTCCTCCCGAGCCTGGCCCCGCCCGGCCAGCTTCCCCCCCGAGTCCGGCCGTGCCCGCCCAGCTTCTCCTCCCAAGCCAGGCCACGCCTGCCCAGCTTCCCTTCCCAGCCTGACCCCACCGTCCCAGCTTCCCGTCCCAGCCTGGCCCCGCCCGCCCAGCTTCTCCTCGTGAGCCAGGACCCGCCCGCCCAGCTTCTCTTCCCAAGCCAGGCCCCGCCCGCCCAGCTTCCCCTCCCGAGTCCGGCCCCGCCCGCTCAGCTTCTCCTCCCAGCCTGGCCCCGCCCGCCCACCTTTCCCTCCCATCTTGGCCCCGCCCCCCAGCTCCCCTCCCAGCCTGGCCCCGCCCACCCAGCTTCCCCTCCCAGCCAGTCCCCGCCCGCCCAGATTCCCCTCCCAGCCTGGCCCCGCCCGCCCAGCTTCCCCTCCCAGCCTGGCCCCGCCCGCCCCCTTTCCCTTCCCGAGCCCGGCCCCGCCTTCCCAGCTTCCCCTTCTCGAGCTCGGCTCCGCCCACCCAGCTTCTCCTCCCAGCCTGGCCCCGCCCGCCCAGCTTCCCCTCCCGAGTCCGGCCCCGCGCGCCCAGCTTCCCCTCCCAGCCTGTCCCCGCCCGCCCAGCTTCTCCTCCTGAGCCAGGCCCCGCCCGCCCAGCTTCTCCTCCCAAGCCAGGCTCCGCCCGCCGAGGTTCTCCTCCCAGCCTGGCCCCGACTGCCCAGCTTCTCCTCCTGAGCCAGGCCCCGCCCGCCCAGCTTCCCCTCCCAGCCAGGCCCCGCCCGCCCAGTTTCTACTCCCGTTCCCGGCCCCGCCCGCCCAGCTTCTCCTCCCAAGCCAGGCCCCTCCTGCCCAGCTTCCCTTCCCAGCCTCGCCCCACCCTCCCAGCTTCCCGTCCCAGCCTGGCCCCGCCCGCCCAGCTTCTCCTCGTGAGCCAGGCCCCGCCCGCCCAGCTTCTCCTCCCAGCCTGACCCCACCCGCCGAGCTTCCCCTCCCAGCCTGGCCCCGGCCGCCCAGCTTCTCCTCGTGAGCCAGGCCCCGCCCGCCCAGCTTCTGCTCCCAAGCCAGGCCCCGCCCGACCACCTTCCCCTCCCAGCTTGGCCCCGCCCCCCCAGCTTCCCCTCCCAGCCTGGCCCCGCTCGACCAGCTTCCCCTCCCGAGTCCGGCCCCGCCCGCCCACTTTGCCTTCCCGAGCCCGGCCCCGCATTCCCGGCTTCCCCTCCCGAGTCCGGCCCCGCCCGCCCAGCTTCCCCTCCCAGCCTGGCCCCGCCCGGCCAGCTTCTCCTCCCAGCCTGGACCAGCCTACCCAGCTTCTGCTCCCAAGCCTGGCCCCGCCCGCCCAGCTTCCCCTCCCGAGCCAGGCCCCGCCCGCCCAGCTTCCCCTCCCAGGCTGACCCCGCCCGGCCAGCTTCCGCTCTCGAGTCCGTTCCTGCCCGCCCAGCTTCCCCTAACAGCCAGACCCCGCCCGGCCAGCTTCCCCTCCCGATTCCGTCCCTGCCCGCCCAGCTTCCCCTCCCAGCCAGGCTCCGCCCGCCCAGTTTCTCCTCCCGTTCCCGGGCCCGCCCGCCCAGCTTCTCCTCCCAAGCCAGGCCCCGCCCGCCCAGCTTCCCCTCCTATCTTGGCTCCGCCCCCCAGCTTCCCCTCCCAGCCTGGCCCCGCCCTTCCAGCTTCCCCTCCCAGCCAGCCCCCGCCCGCCCAGATTCCCCTCCCAGCCTGGCCCCGCCCGCCCAGCTTCCCCTCCCAGCCTGGCCCCGCCCGCCCACTTTCTCTTCCCGAGCCCGGCCCCGCCTTCCCAGCTTCCCCTCCCGAGTCCGGCCCCGCGCGCCCAGCTTCCCCTCCCAGCCTGGCCCCGCCCGCCCAGCTTCTCCTCCTGAGCCAGGCCCCGCCCGCCCAGCTTCTCCTCCCAAGCCAGGCCCCGCCCGCAGAGGTTCTCCTCCCAGCCTGGCCCCGATTGCCCAGCTTCTCCTCCTGAGCCAGGCCCCGCCCGCCCAGCTTCTCCTCCCAAGCCAGGCCCCGCCCGCCCAGCTTCTCCTCCCAAGCCAGGCCCCGCCCGCCCAGATTCTCCTCCCGAGCCTGGCCCCGCCCGGCCAGCTTCCCCCCCGAGTCCGTCCCTGCCCGCCCAGCTTCCCCTCCCAGCCAGGCCCCGCCCGCCCAGTTTCTACTCCCGTTCCCGGCCCCGCCCGCCCAGCTTATCCTCCCAAGCCATGCCCCTCCTGCCCAGCTTCCCTTCCCAGCCTCGCCCCACCCTCCCAGCTTCCCCTCCCAGCCTGGCCCTGCCCGCCCAGCTTCTCCTCGTGAGCCAGGCCCCTCCCGCCCAGCTTCTCCTCCCAGCCTGACCCCGACCGCCCAGCTTCCCCTCCCAGCCTGACCCCGCCCGCCCACCTTCCCCTCCCATCTTGGCCCCGACCGCCCAGCTTCCCCTCCCCAGCCAGGCCCCGCCCGCCCAGCTTCTCCTCCTGAGCCAGGCCCCGCCCGCCCAGCTTCTCCTCCCAACCCAGGCCCCGCCCGCAGAGGTTCTCCTCCCAGCCTGGCCCCGATTGCCCAGCTTCTCCTCCTGAGCCAGGCCCCGCCCGCCCAGCTTCTCCTCCCAAGCCAGGCCCCGCCCGCCCACCTTCCCCTCCCATCTTGGCCCCGACCGCCCAGCTTCCCCTCCCCAGCCAGGCCCCGCCCGCCCAGCTTCCCCTCCCGAGTCCTGGCCCCGCCCGCCCAGCTCCTCCTCCCAGCCTGGCCCCGCCCGCCCACCTTCCCCTCCCAACTTGGCTCCGCCCCCCAGCTTCCCCTCCCAGCCTGGCCCCGCCCACCCAGCTTCCCCTCCCAGCCAGCCCCCGCCCGCCCAGCTTCCCCTCCCAGCCTGGCTCCGCCCGCCCACTTTCTCTTCCCGAGCCCGGCCCCGCCTTCCCAGCTTCCCCTTCTCGAGCCCGGCCCCGCCCACCCAGCTTCTCCTCCCAGCCTGGCCCCGCCCGCCCAGCTTCCCCTCCCGCCTGGCCCCGCCCGCCCATCTTCCCCACCCAGCCTGGCCCCGCCCGCCCAGCTTCCCCTCCCAGCCGGGCCCCGCCCGCCGAGGTTCTCCTCCCAGCCTGGCCCCGACTGCCCAGCTTCTCCTCCTGAGCCAGGCCCCGCCCGCCCAGATTCTCCTCCCAAGCTAGGCACCGGCCGCCCAGCTTCTCCTCCCAAGCCAGTCCCCGCCCGCCCAGCTTCTCCTCCCGAGCCTGGCCCCGCCCGGCCAGCTTCCCCCCCGAGTCCGGCCGTGCCCGCCCAGCTTCTCCTCCCAAGCCAGGCCACGCCTGCCCAGCTTCCCTTCCCAGCCTGGCCCCACCGTCCCAGCTTCCCGTCCCAGCCTGGCCCCGCCCGCCCAGCTTCTCCTCGTGAGCCAGGACCCGCCCGCCCAGCTTCTCCCCCCAGCCAGGCCCCGCCCGCCCAGCTTCCCCTCCCGAGTCCGGCCCCGCCCGCTCAGCTTCTCCTCCCAGCCTGGCCCCGCCCGCCCACCTTTCCCTCCCATCTTGGCCCCGCCCCCCAGCTCCCCTCCCAGCCTGGCCCCGCCCACCCAGCTTCCCCTCCCAGCCAGTCCCCGCCCGCCCAGATTCCCCTCCCAGCCTGGCCCCGCCCGCCCAGCTTCCCCTCCCAGCCTGGCCCCGCCCGCCCCCTTTCCCTTCCCGAGCCCGGCCCCGCCTTCCCAGCTTCCCCTTCTCGAGCTCGGCTCCGCCCACCCAGCTTCTCCTCCCAGCCTGGCCCCGCCCGCCCAGCTTCCCCTCCCGAGTCCGGCCCCGCGCGCCCAGCTTCCCCTCCCAGCCTGGCCCCGGCCGCCCAGCTTCTCCTCCTGAGCCAGGCCCCGCCCGCCCAGCTTCTCCTCCCAAGCCAGGCCCCGCCCGCCGAGGTTCTCCTCCCAGCCTGGCCCCGACTGCCCAGCTTCTCCTCCTGAGCCAGGCCCCGCCCGCCCAGCTTCCCCTCCCAGCCAGGCCCCGCCCGCCCAGTTTCTACTCCCGTTCC
Source organism: Pelodiscus sinensis (assembly GCF_052426305.1). NCBI lineage: Eukaryota > Metazoa > Chordata > Testudines > Trionychidae > Pelodiscus > Pelodiscus sinensis. Next base: position 10,329,732 of record NC_143069.1, on the reverse strand, counting down.
CGGCCCCGCCCGCCCAGCTTGTCCTCCCAAGCCAGGCCCCTCCTGCCCAGCTTCCCTTCCCAGCCTCGCCCCACCCTCCCAGCTTCCCGTCCCAGCCTGGCCCCGCCCGCCCAGCTTCTCCTCGTGAGCCAGGCCCCGCCCGCCCAGCTTCTCCTCCCAGCCTGACCCCGCCCGCCGAGCTTCCCCTCCCAGCCTGGCCCCGCCCGCCCAGCTTCTCCTCGTGAGCCAGGCCCCGCCCGCCCAGCTTCTGCTCCCAAGCCAGGCCCCGCCCGACCACCTTCCCCTCCCAGCTTGGCCCCCCCCCCAGCTTCCCCTCCCAGCCTGGCCCCGCTCGACCAGCTTCCCCTCCCGAGTCCGGCCCCGCCCGCCCACTTTCCCCTCCCGAGCCCGGCCCCGCATTCCCAGCTTCCCCTCCCGAGCCGGCCCCGCCCGCCCAGCTTCCCCTCCCAGCCTGGCCCCGCCCGGCCAGCTTCTCCTCCCAGCCTGGACCAGCCTACCCAGCTTCTGCTCCCAAGCCTGGCCCCGCCCGCCCAGCTTCCCCTCCCGAGCCAGGCCCCGCCCGCCCAGCTTCCCCTCCCAGGCTGGCCCCGCTCGACCAGCTTCCCCTCCCGAGCCGGCCCCGCCCGCCCAGCTTGTCTTCCCGAGCCCGGCCCCGACTTCCCGGCTTCCCCTCCCGAGTCCGGCCCCGCCCGCCCATCTCCCCTCCCAGCCTGGCCCCGCCCGGCCAGCTTCTCCTCCCGAGCCAGGCCCCGCCCGCCCAGCTTCCCCTCCCAGCCTGGCCCCGCCCGCCCAGCTTCCGCTCCCGAGTCCGTTCCTGCCCGCCCAGCTTCCCCTCCCAGCCAGGCACCGCCCGGCCAGCTTCCCCTCCGGATTCCGTCCCTGCCCGCCCAGCTTCCCCTCCCAGCCAGGCTCCGCCTGCCCAGTTTCTCCTCCCGTTCCCGGGCCCGCCCGCCAAGCTTCTCCTCCCAATCCAGGCCCCGCCCGCCCAGCTTCCCCTCCCAGCCTGGCCCCGCCCGCCCAGCTTCCCCTCCCAGCCTGCCCCGCCCCCCGCCCGCCCAGCTTCTCCTCGCAGCCTGGCCCCGCCTGCCCAGCTTCTCCTCCCAAGCCTGGCCCCGCCCGCCCAGCTTCCCCTCCCGAGCCAGGCCCCGCCCGCCCAGCTTCCCCTCCCAGGCTGGCCCCGCCCGGCCAGCTTCCGCTCCCCAGTCCGTTCCTGCCCGCCCAGCTTCCCCTCCCAGCCAGGCCCCGCCCGGCCAGCTTCCCCTCCCGAGTCCGGCCCCGCACGCCCAGCTTCCCCTCCCAGCCTGGCCTCGCCCGCCCAGCTTCTCCTCCTGAGTCAGGCCCCGCCCGCCCAGCTTCCCTTCCCAGCCTGGCCCCGCCCGCCCAGCTTCTCCTCCCAAGCCTGGCCCCGCCCGCCCAGCTTCCCCTCCCGAGCCCGGCCCCGCCTTCCCAGCTTCCCCTTCTCGAGCCCGGCCCCGCCCGCTCAGCTTCTCCTCCCAGCCTGGCCCCGCTCGACCAGCTTCCCCTCCCGAGTCCGGCCCCGCCCGCCCACTTTGTCTTCCCGAGCCCAGCCCCGCCTTCCCGGTTTCCCCTCCCGAGTCCGGCCCCGCCCGCCGATCTTCCCCTCCCAGCCTGGCCCCGCCCGGCCAGCTTCTCCTTCCGAGCCAGGCCCCGCCCGCCCAGCTTCCCCTCCCTGCCTGGCCCCGCCCGGCCAGCTTCCGCTCCCGAGTCCGTTCCTGCCCGCCCAGCTTCCCCTCCCAGCCAGGCCCCTCCCGGCCAGCTTCCCCTCCCGATTCCGTCCCTGCCCGCCCAGCTTCCCCTCCCAGCCAGGCTCCGCCCGCCCAGTTTCTCCTCCCGTTCCCGGGCCCGCCCGCCACGCTTCTCCTCCCAATCCAGGCCCCGCCCGCCCAGCTTGCCCTCCCAGCCTGGCCCCGCCCGCCCAGCTTGCCCTCCCAGCCTGGCCCCGCCCGCCCAGCTTCCCCTCCCAGCCTGGCCCCGCCCGCCCAGCTTCTCCTCGCAGCCAGGCCCCGCCCGGCCAGCTTCCCCTCCCAGCCAGGCCCCGCCCGCCCAGTTTCTCCTCCCGTTACCGGGCTCGCCCGCCCAGCTTCTCCTCCCAAGCCAGGCCCCGCCCGCCCAGCTTCCCCTCCCAGCCTGGCCCCGCCCGCCAAGCTTCTCCTCCTGAGCCCGGCCCCGCCCGCCCAGCTTCCCCTCCCGATCCTGGCCCCGCCCGGCCAGCTTCCGCTCCCGAGTCCGTTCCTGCCCTCCCAGCTTCCCCTCCCAGCCAGGCCCCGCCCGCCCAGTTTCTCCTCCCGTTCCCGGCCGCGCCCGCCAACTTCTCCTCGTGAGCCAGGCCCCGCCCGATCTCCTTCCCCTCCCAGCCTGGCCCCGCCCGCCCAGCTTCCCCTCCCGAGCCCGACCCCGCCCACCCAGCTTCCCCTCCCAGCCAGGCTCCGCACGCCCAGCTTCCCCTCCCAGCCAGGCTCCGCACGCCCAGCTTCCCCTCCCAGCCAGGCTCCGCACGCCCACCTTCCCCTCCCATCTTGGCCCCGACCGCCCAGCTTCCCCTCCCCAGCCAGGCCCCGCCCGCCCAGCTTCCCCTCCCGAGTCCGGCCCCGCCCGCTCAGCTCCTCCTCCCAGCCTGGCCCCGCCCGCCCACCTTCCCCTGCCAACTTGGCTCCGCCCCCCAGCTTCCCCTCCCAGCCTGGCCCCGCCCACCCAGCTTCCCCTCCCAGCCAGCCCCCGCCCGCCCAGATTCCCCTCCCAGCCTGGCCCCGCCCGCCCAGCTTCCCCTCCCAGCCTGGCTCCGCCCGCCCACTTTCTCTTCCCGAGCCCGGCCCCGCCTTCCCAGCTTCCCCTTCTCGAGCCCGGCCCCGCCCACCCAGCTTCTCCTCCCAGCCTGGCCCCGCCCGCCCAGCTTCCCCTCCCAGCCTGGCCCCGCCCGACCAGCTTCCGCTCCCGAGTCCCTTCCTGCCCGCCCAGCTTCCCCTCCCAGCCGGGCCCCGCCCGCCGAGGTTCTCCTCCCAGCCTGGCCCCGACTGCCCAGCTTCTCCTCCTGAGCCAGGCCCCGCCCGCCCAGATTCTCCTCCCAAGCTAGGCACCGGCCGCCCAGCTTCTCCTCCCAAGCCAGTCCCCGCCCGCCCAGCTTCTCCTCCCGAGCCTGGCCCCGCCCGGCCAGCTTCCCCCCCGAGTCCGTCCGTGCCCGCCCAGCTTCTCCTCCCAAGCCAGGCCACGCCTGCCCAGCTTCCCTTCCCAGCCTGACCCCACCGTCCCAGCTTCCCGTCCCAGCCTGGCCCCGCCCGCCCAGCTTCTCCTCGTGAGCCAGGACCCGCCCGCCCAGCTTCTCTTCCCAAGCCAGGCCCCGCCCGCCCAGCTTCCCCTCCCGAGTCCGGCCCCGCCCGCTCAGCTTCTCCTCCCAGCCTGGCCCCGCCCGCCCACCTTTCCCTCCCATCTTGGCCCCGCCCCCCAGCTCCCCTCCCAGCCTGGCCCCGCCCACCCAGCTTCCCCTCCCAGCCAGTCCCCGCCCGCCCAGATTCCCCTCCCAGCCTGGCCCCGCCCGCCCAGCTTCCCCTCCCAGCCTGGCCCCGCCCGCCCCCTTTCTCCTCCCGAGCCCGGCCCCGCCTTCCCAGCTTCCCCTTCTCGAGCTCGGCTCCGCCCACCCAGCTTCTCCTCCCAGCCTGGCCCCGCCCGCCCAGCTTCCCCTCCCGAGTCCGGCCCCGCGCGCCCAGCTTCCCCTCCCAGCCTGGCCCCGGCCGCCCAGCTTCTCCTCCTGAGCCAGGCCCCGCCCGCCCAGCTTCTCCTCCCAAGCCAGGCCCCGCCCGCCGAGGTTCTCCTCCCAGCCTGGCCCCGACTGCCCAGCTTCTCCTCCTGAGCCAGGCCCCGCCCGCCCAGCTTCCCCTCCCAGCCAGGCCCCGCCCGCCCAGTTTCTACTCCCGTTCCCGGCCCCGCCCGCCCAGCTTGTCCTCCCAAGCCAGGCCCCTCCTGCCCAGCTTCCCTTCCCAGCCTCGCCCCACCCTCCCAGCTTCCCGTCCCAGCCTGGCCCCGCCCGCCCAGCTTCTCCTCGTGAGCCAGGCCCCGCCCGCCCAGCTTCTCCTCCCAGCCTGACCCCGCCCGCCGAGCTTCCCCTCCCAGCCTGGCCCCGCCCGCCCAGCTTCTCCTCGTGAGCCAGGCCCCGCCCGCCCAGCTTCTGCTCCCAAGCCAGGCCCCGCCCGACCACCTTCCCCTCCCAGCTTGGCCCCGCCCCCCCAGCTTCCCCTCCCAGCCTGGCCCCGCTCGACCAGCTTCCCCTCCCGAGTCCGGCCCCGCCCGCCCACTTTCTCCTCCCGAGCCCGGCCCCGCATTCCCAGCTTCCCCTCCCGAGCCGGCCCCGCCCGCCCAGCTTCCCCTCCCAGCCTGGCCCCGCCCGGCCAGCTTCTCCTCCCAGCCTGGACGAGCCTACCCAGCTTCTGCTCCCAAGCCTGGCCCCGCCCGCCCAGCTTCCCCTCCCGAGCCAGGCCCCGCCCGCCCAGCTTCCCCTCCCAGGCTGGCCCCGCCCGGCCAGCTTCCGCTCTCGAGTCCGTTCCTGCCCGCCCAGCTTCCCCTAACAGCCAGACCCCGCCCGGCCAGCTTCCCATCCCGAGCCAGTCCCTGCCCGCCCAGCTTCCCCTCCCAGCCAGGCTCCGCCCGCCCAGTTTCTCCTCCCGTTCCCGGGCCCGCCCGCCCAGCTTCTCCTCCCAAGCCAGGCCCCGCCCGCCCAGCTTCCCCTCCCATCTTGGCTCCGCCCCCCAGCTTCCCCTCCCAGCCTGGCCCCGCCCTTCCAGCTTCCCCTCCCAGCCAGCCCCCGCCCGCCCAGATTCCCCTCCCAGCCTGGCCCCGCCCGCCCACCTTCCCCTCCCAGCCTGGCCCCGCCCGCCCACTTTCTCTTCCCGAGCCCGGCCCCGCCTTCCCAGCTTCCCCTCCCGAGTCCGGCCCCGCGCGCCCAGCTTCCCCTCCCAGCCTGGCCCCGCCCGCCCAGCTTCCCCTCCTGAGCCAGGCCCCGCCCGCCCAGCTTCTCCTCCCAAGCCAGGCCCCGCCCGCAGAGGTTCTCCTCCCAGCCTGGCCCCGATTGCCCAGCTTCTCCTCCTGAGCCAGGCCCCGCCCGCCCAGCTTCTCCTCCCAAGCCAGGCCCCGCCCGCCCAGCTTCTCCTCCCAAGCCAGGCCCCGCCCGCCCAGATTCTCCTCCCGAGCCTGGCCCCGCCCGGCCAGCTTCCCCCCCGAGTCCGTCCCTGCCCGCCCAGCTTCCCCAACCAGCCAGGCCCCGCCAGCCCAGTTTCTACTCCCGTTCCCGGCCCCGCCCGCCCAGCTTATCCTCCCAAGCCATGCCCCTCCTGCCCAGCTTCCCTTCCCAGCCTCGCCCCACCCTCCCAGCTTCCCCTCCCAGCCTGGCCCTGCCCGCCCAGCTTCTCCTCGTGAGCCAGGCCCCTCCCGCCCAGCTTCTCCTCCCAGCCTGACCCCGCCCGCCGAGCTTCCCCTCCCAGCCTGGCCCCGCCCGCCCAGCTTCTCCTCGTGAGCCAGTCCCCGCCCGCCCAGATTCCCCTCCCAGCCTGGCCCCGCCCGCCCAGCTTCCCCTCCCAGCCTGGCCCCGCCCGCCCACTTTCCCCTCCCGAGCCCGGCCCCGCCCCCCAGCTTCCCCTCTCGAGCCCGGCCTCGCCCACCCAGCTTCTCCTCCCAGCCTGGCCCCGCCCGCCCAGCTTCCCCTCCCGAGTCCTGGCCCCGCCCGCCCAGCTTCCCCTTCCAGCCTGGCCCCGCCCGCCCAGCTTCTCCTCCTGATCCAGGCCCCGCCCGCCCAGCTTCTCCTCCCAAGCCAGGCCCCGCCCGCAGAGGTTCTCCTCCCAGCCTGGCCCCGATTGCCCAGCTTCTCCTCCTGAGCCAGGCCCCGCCCGCCCAGCTTCTCCTCCCAAGCCAGGCCCCGCCCGCCCAGCTTCTCCTCCCAAGCCAGGCCCCGCCCGCCCAGATTCTCCTCCCGAGCCTGGCCCCGCCCGGCCAGCTTCCCCCCCGAGTCCGTCCCTGCCCGCCCAGCTTCCCCTCCCAGCCAGGCCCCGCCCGCCCAGTTTCTACTCCCGTTCCCGGCCCCGCCCGCCCAGCTTATCCTCCCAAGCCATGCCCCTCCTGCCCAGCTTCCCTTCCCAGCCTCGCCCCACCCTCCCAGCTTCCCCTCCCAGCCTGGCCCTGCCCGCCCAGCTTCTCCTCGTGAGCCAGGCCCCTCCCGCCCAGCTTCTCCTCCCAGCCTGACCCCGCCCGCCGAGCTTCCCCTCCCAGCCTGGCCCCGCCCGCCCAGCTTCTCCTCGTGAGCCAGGCCCCGCCCGCCCAGCTTCTCCTCCCAAGCCAGGCCCCGCCCGCAGAGGTTCTCCTCCCAGCCTGGCCCCGATTGCCCAGCTTCTCCTCCTGAGCCAGGCCCCGCCCGCCCAGCTTCTCCTCCCAAGCCAGGCCCCGCCCGCCCAGCTTCTCCTCCCAAGCCAGGCCCCGCCCGCCCAGATTCTCCTCCCGAGCCTGGCCCCGCCCGGCCAGCTTCCCCCCCGAGTCCGTCCCTGCCCGCCCAGCTTCCCCAACCAGCCAGGCCCCGCCAGCCCAGTTTCTACTCCCGTTCCCGGCCCCGCCCGCCCAGCTTATCCTTCCAAGCCATGCCCCTCCTGCCCAGCTTCCCTTCCCAGCCTCGCCCCACCCTCCCAGCTTCCCCTCCCAGCCTGGCCCTGCCCGCCCAGCTTCTCCTCGTGAGCCAGGCCCCTCCCGCCCAGCTTCTCCTCCCAGCCTGACCCCGCCCGCCGAGCTTCCCCTCCCAGCCTGGCCCCGCCCGCCCAGCTTCTCCTCGTGAGCCAGTCCCCGCCCGCCCAGATTCCCCTCCCAGCCTGGCCCCGCCCGCCCAGCTTCCCCTCCCAGCCTGGCCCCGCCCGCCCACTTTCTCTTCCCGAGCCCGGCCCCGCCTTCCCAGCTTCCCCTCTCGAGCCCGGCCTCGCCCACCCAGCTTCTCCTCCCAGCCTGGCCCCGCCCGCCCAGCTTCCCCTCCCGAGTCCGGCCCCGCGCGCCCAGCTTCCCCTTCCAGCCTGGCCCCGCCCGCCCAGCTTCTCCTCCTGAGCCAGGCCCCGCCCGCCCAGCTTCTCCTCCCAAGCCAGGCCCCGCCCGCAGAGGTTCTCCTCCCAGCCTGGCCCCGATTGCCCAGCTTCTCCTCCTGAGCCAGGCCCCGCCCGCCCAGCTTCTCCTCCCAAGCCAGGCCCCGCCCGCCCAGCTTCTCCTCCCAAGCCAGGCCCCGCCCGCCCAGATTCTCCTCCCGAGCCTGGCCCCGCCCGGCCAGCTTCCCCCCCGAGTCCGTCCCTGCCCGCCCAGCTTCCCCTCCCAGCCAGGCCCCGCCCGCCCAGTTTCTACTCCCGTTCCCGGCCCCGCCCGCCCAGCTTATCCTCCCAAGCCATGCCCCTCCTGCCCAGCTTCCCTTCCCAGCCTCGCCCCACCCTCCCAGCTTCCCCTCCCAGCCTGGCCCTGCCCGCCCAGCTTCTCCTCGTGAGCCAGGCCCCTCCCGCCCAGCTTCTCCTCCCAGCCTGACCCCGCCCGCCGAGCTTCCCCTCCCAGCCTGGCCCCGCCCGCCCAGCTTCTCCTCGTGAGCCAGGCCCCGCCCGCCCAGCTTCTCCTCCCAAGCCAGGCCCCGCCCGACCACCTTCCCCTCCCAGCTTGGCCCCGCCCCCCCAGCTTCCCCTCCCAGCCTGGCCCCGCTCGACCAGCTTCCCCTCCCGAGTCCTGGCCCCGCCCGCCCACTTTCCCCTCCCGAGCCCAGCCCCGCCTTCCCGGTTTCCCCTCCCGAGTCCGGCCCCGCCCGCCGATCTTCCCCTCCCAGCCTGGCCCCGCCCGGCCAGCTTCTCCTTCCGAGCCAGGCCCCGCCCGCCCAGCTTCCCCTCCCTGCCTGGCCCCGCCCGGCCAGCTTCCGCTCCCGAGTCCGTTCCCGCCCGCCCAGCTTCCCCTCCCAGCCAGGCCCCTCCCGGCCAGCTTCCCCTCCGGATTCCGTCCCTGCCCGCCCAGCTTCCCCTCCCAGCCTGGCCCCGCCCACCCAGCTTCCCCTCCCAGCCAGCCCCCGCCCGCCCAGATTCCCCTCCCAGCCTGGCCCCGCCCGCCCAGCTTCCCCTCCCAGCCTGGCCCCGCCCGCCCACTTCCTCTTCCCGAGCCCGGCCCCGCCTTCCCAGCTTCCCCTTCTCGAGCCCGGCCCCGCCCACCCAGCTTCTCCTCCCAGCCTGGCCCCGCCCGCCCAGCTTCCCCTCCCAGCCTGGCCCCGCCCGACCAGCTTCCGCTCCCGAGTCCCTTCCTGCCCGCCCAGCTTCCCCTCCCAGCCGGGCCCCGCCCGCCGAGGTTCTCCTCCCAGCCTGGCCCCGACTGCCCAGCTTCTCCTCCTGAGCCAGGCCCCGCCCGCCCAGATTCTCCTCCCAAGCTAGGCACCGGCCGCCCAGCTTCTCCTCCCAAGCCAGTCCCCGCCCGCCCAGCTTCTCCTCCCGAGCCTGGCCCCGCCCGGCCAGCTTCCCCCCCGAGTCCGGCCGTGCCCGCCCAGCTTCTCCTCCCAAGCCAGGCCACGCCTGCCCAGCTTCCCGTCCCAGCCTGGCCCCGCCCGCCCAGCTTCTCCTCGTGAGCCAGGACCCGCCCGCCCAGCTTCTCTTCCCAAGCCAGGCCCCGCCCGCCCAGCTTCCCCTCCCGAGTCCGGCCCCGCCCGCTCAGCTTCTCCTCCCAGCCTGGCCCCGCCCGCCCACCTTTCCCTCCCATCTTGGCCCCGCCCCCCAGCTCCCCTCCCAGCCTGGCCCCGCCCACCCAGCTTCCCCTCCCAGCCAGTCCCCGCCCGCCCAGATTCCCCTCCCAGCCTGGCCCCGCCCGCCCAGCTTCCCCTCCCAGCCTGGCCCCGCCCGCCCCCTTTCTCCTCCCGAGCCCGGCCCCGCCTTCCCAGCTTCCCCTTCTCGAGCTCGGCTCCGCCCACCCAGCTTCTCCTCCCAGCCTGGCCCCGCCCGCCCAGCTTCCCCTCCCGAGTCCGGCCCCGCGCGCCCAGCTTCCCCTCCCAGCCTGGCCCCGGCCGCCCAGCTTCTCCTCCTGAGCCAGGCCCCGCCCGCCCAGCTTCTCCTCCCAAGCCAGGCCCCGCCCGCCGAGGTTCTCCTCCCAGCCTGGCCCCGACTGCCCAGCTTCTCCTCCTGAGCCAGGCCCCGCCCGCCCAGCTTCCCCTCCCAGCCAGGCCCCGCCCGCCCAGTTTCTACTCCCGTTCCCGGCCCCGCCCGCCCAGCTTGTCCTCCCAAGCCAGGCCCCTCCTGCCCAGCTTCCCTTCCCAGCCTCGCCCCACCCTCCCAGCTTCCCGTCCCAGCCTGGCCCCGCCCGCCCAGCTTCTCCTCGTGAGCCAGGCCCCGCCCGCCCAGCTTCTCCTCCCAGCCTGACCCCGCCCGCCGAGCTTCCCCTCCCAGCCTGGCCCCGCCCGCCCAGCTTCTCCTCGTGAGCCAGGCCCCGCCCGCCCAGCTTCTGCTCCCAAGCCAGGCCCCGCCCGACCACCTTCCCCTCCCAGCTTGGCCCCGCCCCCCCAGCTTCCCCTCCCAGCCTGGCCCCGCTCGACCAGCTTCCCCTCCCGAGTCCGGCCCCGCCCGCCCACTTTGTCTTCCCGAGCCCGGCCCCGCATTCCCGGCTTCCCCTCCCGAGTCCGGCCCCGCCCGCCCAGCTTCCCCTCCCAGCCTGGCCCCGCCCGGCCAGCTTCTCCTCCCAGCCTGGACGAGCCTACCCAGCTTCTGCTCCCAAGCCTGGCCCCGCCCGCCCAGCTTCCCCTCCCGAGCCAGGCCCCGCCCGCCCAGCTTCCCCTCCCAGGCTGGCCCCGCCCGGCCAGCTTCCGCTCTCGAGTCCGTTCCTGCCCGCCCAGCTTCCCCTAACAGCCAGACCCCGCCCGGCCAGCTTCCCATCCCGATTCCGTCCCTGCCCGCCCAGCTTCCCCTCCCAGCCAGGCTCCGCCCGCCCAGTTTCTCCTCCCGTTCCCGGGCCCGCCCGCCCAGCTTCTCCTCCCAAGCCAGGCCCCGCCCGCCCAGCTTCCCCTCCCATCTTGGCTCCGCCCCCCAGCTTCCCCTCCCAGCCTGGCCCCGCCCTTCCAGCTTCCCCTCCCAGCCAGCCCCCGCCCGCCCAGATTCCCCTCCCAGCCTGGCCCCGCCCGCCCACCTTCCCCTCCCAGCCTGGCCCCGCCCGCCCACTTTCTCTTCCCGAGCCCGGCCCCGCCTTCCCAGCTTCCCCTCCCGAGTCCGGCCCCGCGCGCCCAGCTTCCCCTCCCAGGCTGGCCCCGCCCGCCCAGCTTCTCCTCCTGAGCCAGGCCCCGCCCGCCCAGCTTCTCCTCCCAAGCCAGGCCCCGCCCGCAGAGGTTCTCCTCCCAGCCTGGCCCCGATTGCCCAGCTTCTCCTCCTGAGCCAGGCCCCGCCCGCCCAGCTTCTCCTCCCAAGCCAGGCCCCGCCCGCCCAGCTTCTCCTCCCAAGCCAGGCCCCGCCCGCCCAGATTCTCCTCCCGAGCCTGGCCCCGCCCGGCCAGCTTCCCCTCCCCGCCCCGCCCCCCGTCCCCGCCCGCCCAGCTTCCCCAACCAGCCAGGCCCCGCCAGCCCAGTTTCTACTCCCGTTCCCGGCCCCGCCCGCCCAGCTTATCCTCCCAAGCCATGCCCCTCCTGCCCAGCTTCCCTTCCCAGCCTCGCCCCACCCTCCCAGCTTCCCCTCCCAGCCTGGCCCTGCCCGCCCAGCTTCTCCTCGTGAGCCAGGCCCCTCCCGCCCAGCTTCTCCTCCCAGCCTGACCCCGCCCGCCGAGCTTCCCCTCCCAGCCTGGCCCCGCCCGCCCAGCTTCTCCTCGTGAGCCAGTCCCCGCCCGCCCAGATTCCCCTCCCAGCCTGGCCCCGCCCACCCAGCTTCCCCTCCCAGCCAGCCCCCGCCCGCCCAGATTCCCCTCCCAGCCTGGCCCCGCCCGCCCAGCTTCCCCTCCCAGCCTGGCCCCGCCCGCCCACTTCCTCTTCCCGAGCCCGGCCCCGCCTTCCCAGCTTCCCCTTCTCGAGCCCGGCCCCGCCCACCCAGCTTCTCCTCCCAGCCTGGCCCCGCCCGCCCAGCTTCCCCTCCCAGCCTGGCCCCGCCCGACCAGCTTCCGCTCCCGAGTCCCTTCCTGCCCGCCCAGCTTCCCCTCCCAGCCGGGCCCCGCCCGCCGAGGTTCTCCTCCCAGCCTGGCCCCGACTGCCCAGCTTCTCCTCCTGAGCCAGGCCCCGCCCGCCCAGATTCTCCTCCCAAGCTAGGCACCGGCCGCCCAGCTTCTCCTCCCAAGCCAGTCCCCGCCCGCCCAGCTTCTCCTCCCGAGCCTGGCCCCGCCCGGCCAGCTTCCCCCCCGAGTCCGGCCGTGCCCGCCCAGCTTCTCCTCCCAAGCCAGGCCACGCCTGCCCAGCTTCCCTTCCCAGCCTGACCCCACCGTCCCAGCTTCCCGTCCCAGCCTGGCCCCGCCCGCCCAGCTTCTCCTCGTGAGCCAGGACCCGCCCGCCCAGCTTCCCTTCCCAAGCCAGGCCCCGCCCGCCCAGCTTCCCCTCCCGAGTCCGGCCCCGCCCGCTCAGCTTCTCCTCCCAGCCTGGCCCCGCCCGCCCACCTTTCCCTCCCATCTTGGCCCCGCCCCCCAGCTCCCCTCCCAGCCTGGCCCCGCCCACCCAGCTTCCCCTCCCAGCCAGTCCCCGCCCGCCCAGATTCCCCTCCCAGCCTGGCCCCGCCCGCCCAGCTTCCCCTCCCAGCCTGGCCCCGCCCGCCCCCTTTCTCCTCCCGAGCCCGGCCCCGCCTTCCCAGCTTCCCCTTCTCGAGCTCGGCTCCGCCCACCCAGCTTCTCCTCCCAGCCTGGCCCCGCCCGCCCAGCTTCCCCTCCCGAGTCCGGCCCCGCGCGCCCAGCTTCCCCTCCCAGCCTGGCCCCGGCCGCCCAGCTTCTCCTCCTGAGCCAGGCCCCGCCCGCCCAGCTTCTCCTCCCAAGCCAGGCCCCGCCCGCCGAGGTTCTCCTCCCAGCCTGGCCCCGACTGCCCAGCTTCTCCTCCTGAGCCAGGCCCCGCCCGCCCAGCTTCCCCTCCCAGCCAGGCCCCGCCCGCCCAGTTTCTACTCCCGTTCCCGGCCCCGCCCGCCCAGCTTGTCCTCCCAAGCCAGGCCCCTCCTGCCCAGCTTCCCTTCCCAGCCTCGCCCCACCCTCCCAGCTTCCCGTCCCAGCCTGGCCCCGCCCGCCCAGCTTCTCCTCGTGAGCCAGGCCCCGCCCGCCCAGCTTCTCCTCCCAGCCTGACCCCGCCCGCCGAGCTTCCCCTCCCAGCCTGGCCCCGCCCGCCCAGCTTCTCCTCGTGAGCCAGGCCCCGCCCGCCCAGCTTCTGCTCCCAAGCCAGGCCCCGCCCGACCACCTTCCCCTCCCAGCTTGGCCCCGCCCCCCCAGCTTCCCCTCCCAGCCTGGCCCCGCTCGACCAGCTTCCCCTCCCGAGTCCGGCCCCGCCCGCCCACTTTGTCTTCCCGAGCCCGGCCCCGCATTCCCGGCTTCCCCTCCCGAGTCCGGCCCCGCCCGCCCAGCTTCCCCTCCCAGCCTGGCCCCGCCCGGCCAGCTTCTCCTCCCAGCCTGGACGAGCCTACCCAGCTTCTGCTCCCAAGCCTGGCCCCGCCCGCCCAGCTTCCCCTCCCGAGCCAGGCCCCGCCCGCCCAGCTTCCCCTCCCAGGCTGGCCCCGCCCGGCCAGCTTCCGCTCTCGAGCCCGTTCCTGCCCGCCCAGCTTCCCCTAACAGCCAGACCCCGCCCGGCCAGCTTCCCATCCCGATTCCGTCCCTGCCCGCCCAGCTTCCCCTCCCAGCCAGGCTCCGCCCGCCCAGTTTCTCCTCCCGTTCCCGGGCCCGCCCGCCCAGCTTCTCCTCCCAAGCCAGGCCCCGCCCGCCCAGCTTCCCCTCCCATCTTGGCTCCGCCCCCCAGCTTCCCCTCCCAGCCTGGCCCCGCCCTTCCAGCTTCCCCTCCCAGCCAGCCCCCGCCCGCCCAGATTCCCCTCCCAGCCTGGCCCCGCCCGCCCACCTTCCCCTCCCAGCCTGGCCCCGCCCGCCCACTTTCTCTTCCCGAGCCCGGCCCCGCCTTCCCAGCTTCCCCTCCCGAGTCCGGCCCCGCGCGCCCAGCTTCCCCTCCCAGGCTGGCCCCGCCCGCCCAGCTTCTCCTCCTGAGCCAGGCCCCGCCCGCCCAGCTTCTCCTCCCAAGCCAGGCCCCGCCCGCAGAGGTTCTCCTCCCAGCCTGGCCCCGATTGCCCAGCTTCTCCTCCTGAGCCAGGCCCCGCCCGCCCAGCTTCTCCTCCCAAGCCAGGCCCCGCCCGCCCAGCTTCTCCTCCCAAGCCAGGCCCCGCCCGCCCAGATTCTCCTCCCGAGCCTGGCCCCGCCCGGCCAGCTTCCCCCCCGAGTCCGTCCCTGCCCGCCCAGCTTCCCCAACCAGCCAGGCCCCGCCAGCCCAGTTTCTACTCCCGTTCCCGGCCCCGCCCGCCCAGCTTATCCTCCCAAGCCATGCCCCTCCTGCCCAGCTTCCCTTCCCAGCCTCGCCCCACCCTCCCAGCTTCCCCTCCCAGCCTGGCCCTGCCCGCCCAGCTTCTCCTCGTGAGCCAGGCCCCTCCCGCCCAGCTTCTCCTCCCAGCCTGACCCCGCCCGCCGAGCTTCCCCTCCCAGCCTGGCCCCGCCCGCCCAGCTTCTCCTCGTGAGCCAGTCCCCGCCCGCCCAGATTCCCCTCCCAGCCTGGCCCCGCCCGCCCAGCTTCCCCTCCCAGCCTGGCCCCGCCCGCCCACTTTCCCCTCCCGAGCCCGGCCCCGCCTTCCCAGCTTCCCCTCTCGAGCCCGGCCTCGCCCACCCAGCTTCTCCTCCCAGCCTGGCCCCGCCCGCCCAGCTTCCCCTCCCGAGTCCGGCCCCGCGCGCCCAGCTTCCCCTTCCAGCCTGGCCCCGCCCGCCCAGCTTCTCCTCCTGAGCCAGGCCCCGCCCGCCCAGCTTCTCCTCCCAAGCCAGGCCCCGCCCGCAGAGGTTCTCCTCCCAGCCTGGCCCCGATTGCCCAGCTTCTCCTCCTGAGCCAGGCCCCGCCCGCCCAGCTTCTCCTCCCAAGCCAGGCCCCGCCCGCCCATCTTCTCCTCCCAAGCCAGGCCCCGCCCGCCCAGATTCTCCTCCCGAGCCTGGCCCCGCCCGGCCAGCTTCCCCCCCGAGTCCGTCCCTGCCCGCCCAGCTTCCCCTCCCAGCCAGGCCCCGCCCGCCCAGTTTCTACTCCCGTTCCCGGCCCCGCCCGCCCAGCTTATCCTCCCAAGCCATGCCCCTCCTGCCCAGCTTCCCTTCCCAGCCTCGCCCCACCCTCCCAGCTTCCCCTCCCAGCCTGGCCCTGCCCGCCCAGCTTCTCCTCGTGAGCCAGGCCCCTCCCGCCCAGCTTCTCCTCCCAGCCTGACCCCGCCCGCCGAGCTTCCCCTCCCAGCCTGGCCCCGCCCGCCCAGCTTCTCCTCGTGAGCCAGGCCCCGCCCGCCCAGCTTCTCCTCCCAAGCCAGGCCCCGCCCGCAGAGGTTCTCCTCCCAGCCTGGCCCCGATTGCCCAGCTTCTCCTCCTGAGCCAGGCCCCGCCCGCCCAGCTTCTCCTCCCAAGCCAGGCCCCGCCCGCCCAGCTTCTCCTCCCAAGCCAGGCCCCGCCCGCCCAGATTCTCCTCCCGAGCCTGGCCCCGCCCGGCCAGCTTCCCCCCCGAGTCCGTCCCTGCCCGCCCAGCTTCCCCAACCAGCCAGGCCCCGCCAGCCCAGTTTCTACTCCCGTTCCCGGCCCCGCCCGCCCAGCTTATCCTCCCAAGCCATGCCCCTCCTGCCCAGCTTCCCTTCCCAGCCTCGCCCCACCCTCCCAGCTTCCCCTCCCAGCCTGGCCCTGCCCGCCCAGCTTCTCCTCGTGAGCCAGGCCCCTCCCGCCCAGCTTCTCCTCCCAGCCTGACCCCGCCCGCCGAGCTTCCCCTCCCAGCCTGGCCCCGCCCGCCCAGCTTCTCCTCGTGAGCCAGTCCCCGCCCGCCCAGATTCCCCTCCCAGCCTGGCCCCGCCCGCCCAGCTTCCGCTCCCAGCCTGGCCCCGCCCGCCCACTTTCTCTTCCCGAGCCCGGCCCCGCCTTCCCAGCTTCCCCTCTCGAGCCCGGCCTCGCCCACCCAGCTTCTCCTCCCAGCCTGGCCCCGCCCGCCCAGCTTCCCCTCCCGAGTCCGGCCCCGCGCGCCCAGCTTCCCCTTCCAGCCTGGCCCCGCCCGCCCAGCTTCTCCTCCTGAGCCAGGCCCCGCCCGCCCAGCTTCTCCTCCCAAGCCAGGCCCCGCCCGCAGAGGTTCTCCTCCCAGCCTGGCCCCGATTGCCCAGCTTCTCCTCCTGAGCCAGGCCCCGCCCGCCCAGCTTCTCCTCCCAAGCCAGGCCCCGCCCGCCCAGCTTCTCCTCCCAAGCCAGGCCCCGCCCGCCCAGATTCTCCTCCCGAGCCTGGCCCCGCCCGGCCAGCTTCCCCCCCGAGTCCGTCCCTGCCCGCCCAGCTTCCCCTCCCAGCCAGGCCCCGCCCGCCCAGTTTCTACTCCCGTTCCCGGCCCCGCCCGCCCAGCTTATCCTCCCAAGCCATGCCCCTCCTGCCCAGCTTCCCTTCCCAGCCTCGCCCCGCCCTCCCAGCTTCCCCTCCCAGCCTGGCCCTGCCCGCCCAGCTTCTCCTCGTGAGCCAGGCCCCTCCCGCCCAGCTTCTCCTCCCAGCCTGACCCCGCCCGCCGAGCTTCCCCTCCCAGCCTGGCCCCGCCCGCCCAGCTTCTCCTCGTGAGCCAGGCCCCGCCCGCCCAGCTTCTCCTCCCAAGCCAGGCCCCGCCCGACCACCTTCCCCTCCCAGCTTGGCCCCGCCCCCCCAGCTTCCCCTCCCAGCCTGGCCCCGCTCGACCAGCTTCCCCTCCCGAGTCCGACCCCGCCCGCCCACTTTGTCTTCCCGAGCTCGGCCCCGCCTTCCCGGCTTCCCCTCCCGAGTCCGGCCCCGCCCGCCCATCTCCCCTCCCAGCCTGGCCCCGCCCGGCCAGCTTCTCCTCCCGAGCCAGGCCCCGCCCGCCCAGCTTCCCCTCCCAGCCTGGCCCCGCCCGCCCAGCTTCCGCTTCCGAGTCCGTTCCTGCCCGCCCAGCTTCCCCTCCCAGCCAGGCACCGCCCGGCCAGCTTCCCCTCCGGATTCCGTCCCTGCCCGCCCAGCTTCCCCTCCCAGCCAGGCTCCGCCTGCCCAGTTTCTCCTCCCGTTCCCGGGCCCGCCCGCCAAGCTTCTCCTCCCAATCCAGGCCCCGCCCGCCCAGCTTCCCCTCCCAGCCTGGCCCCGCCCGCCCAGCTTCCCCTCCCAGCCTGGCCCCGCCCGCCCAGCTTCTCCTCGCAGCCTGGCCCCGCCTGCCCAGCTTCTCCTCCCAAGCCTGGCCCCGCCCGCCCAGCTTCCCCTCCCGAGCCAGGCCCCGCCCGCCCAGCTTCCCCTCCCAGGCTGGCCCCGCCCGGCCAGCTTCCGCTCCCGAGTCCGGCCCCGCACGCCCAGCTTCCCCTCCCAGCCTGGCCTCGCCCGCCCAGCTTCTCCTCCTGAGACAGGCCCCGCCCGCCCAGCTTCCCTTCCCAGCCTGGCCCCGCCCGCCCAGCTTCTCCTCCCAAGCCTGGCCCCGCCCGCCCAGCTTCCCCTCCCGAGCCCGGCCCCGCCTTCCCAGCTTCCCCTCCTCGAGCCCGGCCCCGCCCGCTCAGCTTCTCCTCCCAGCCTGGCCCCGCTCGACCAGCTTCCCCTCCCGAGTCCGGCCCCGCCCGCCCACTTTGTCTTCCCGAGCCCAGCCCCGCCTTCCCGGTTTCCCCTCCCGAGTCCGGCCCCGCCCGCCGATCTTCCCCTCCCAGCCTGGCCCCGCCCGGCCAGCTTCTCCTTCCGAGCCAGGCCCCGCCCGCCCAGCTTCCCCTCCCTGCCTGGCCCCGCCCGGCCAGCTTCCGCTCCCGAGTCCGTTCCTGCCCGCCCAGCTTCCCCTCCCAGCCAGGCCCCTCCCGGCCAGCTTCCCCTCCCGATTCCGTCCCTGCCCGCCCAGCTTCCCCTCCCAGCCAGGCTCCGCCCGCCCAGTTTCTCCTCCCGTTCCCGGGCCCGCCCGCCACGCTTCTCCTCCCAATCCAGGCCCCGCCCGCCCAGCTTGCCCTCCCAGCCTGGCCCCGCCCGCCCAGCTTCCCCTCCCAGCCTGGCCCCGCCCGCCCAGCTTCTCCTCGCAGCCTGGCCCCGCCTGCCCAGCTTCTCCTCCCAAGCCTGGTCCCGCCCGCCCAGCTTCCCCTCCCGATTCCGTCCCTGCCCGCCCAGCTTCCCCTCCCAGCCAGGCTCCGCCCGGCCAGCTTCTCCTCCCGAGCCAGGCCCCGCCCGCCCAGCTTCCCCTCCCAGCCTGGCCCCGCCCGCCCAGCTTCCGCTCCCGAGTCCGTTCCTGCCCGCCCAGCTTCCCCTCCCAGCCAGGCTCCGCCTGCCCAGTTTCTCCTCCCGTTCCCGGGCCCGCCCGCCAAGCTTCTCCTCCCAATCCAGGCCCCGCCCGCCCAGCTTCCCCTCCCAGCCTGGCCCCGCCCGCCCAGCTTCCCCTCCCAGCCTGGCCCCGCCCGCCCAGCTTCCCCTCCCAGCCTGGCCCCGCCCGCCCAGCTTCTCCTCGCAGCCTGGCCCCGCCTGCCCAGCTTCTCCTCCCAAGCCTGGCCCCGCCCGCCCAGCTTCCCCTCCCGAGCCAGGCCCCGCCCGCCCAGCTTCCCCTCCCAGGCTGGCCCCGCCCGGCCAGCTTCCGCTCCCGAGTCCGTTCCTGCCCGCCCAGCTTCCCCTCCCAGCCAGGCCCCGCCCGGCCAGCTTCCCCTCCCGAGTCCGGCCCCGCACGCCCAGCTTCCCCTCCCAGCCTGGCCTCGCCCGCCCAGCTTCTCCTCCTGAGACAGGCCCCGCCCGCCCAGCTTCCCTTCCCAGCCTGGCCCCGCCCGCCCAGCTTCTCCTCCCAAGCCTGGCCCCGCCCGCCCAGCTTCCCCTCCCGAGCCCGGCCCCGCCTTCCCAGCTTCCCCTCCTCGAGCCCGGCCCCGCCCGCTCAGCTTCTCCTCCCAGCCTGGCCCCGCTCGACCAGCTTCCCCTCCCGAGTCCGGCCCCGCCCGCCCACTTTGTCTTCCCGAGCCCAGCCCCGCCTTCCCGGTTTCCCCTCCCGAGTCCGGCCCCGCCCGCCGATCTTCCCCTCCCAGCCTGGCCCCGCCCGGCCAGCTTCTCCTTCCGAGCCAGGCCCCGCCCGCCCAGCTTCCCCTCCCTGCCTGGCCCCGCCCGGCCAGCTTCCGCTCCCGAGTCCGTTCCTGCCCGCCCAGCTTCCCCTCCCAGCCAGGCCCCTCCCGGCCAGCTTCCCCTCCCGATTCCGTCCCTGCCCGCCCAGCTTCCCCTCCCAGCCAGGCTCCGCCCGGCCAGCTTCTCCTCCCGAGCCAGGCCCCGCCCGCCCAGCTTCCCCTCCCAGCCTGGCCCCGCCCGCCCAGCTTCCGCTCCCGAGTCCGTTCCTGCCCGCCCAGCTTCCCCTCCCAGCCAGGCTCCGCCTGCCCAGTTTCTCCTCCCGTTCCCGGGCCCGCCCGCCAAGCTTCTCCTCCCAATCCAGGCCCCGCCCGCCCAGCTTCCCCTCCCAGCCTGGCCCCGCCCGCCCAGCTTCCCCTCCCAGCCTGGCCCCGCCCGCCCAGCTTCCCCTCCCAGCCTGGCCCCGCCCGCCCAGCTTCTCCTCGCAGCCTGGCCCCGCCTGCCCAGCTTCTCCTCCCAAGCCTGGCCCCGCCCGCCCAGCTTCCCCTCCCGAGCCAGGCCCCGCCCGCCCAGCTTCCCCTCCCAGGCTGGCCCCGCCCGGCCAGCTTCCGCTCCCGAGTCCGTTCCTGCCCGCCCAGCTTCCCCTCCCAGCCAGGCCCCGCCCGGCCAGCTTCCCCTCCCGAGTCCGGCCCCGCACGCCCAGCTTCCCCTCCCAGCCTGGCCTCGCCCGCCCAGCTTCTCCTCCTGAGACAGGCCCCGCCCGCCCAGCTTCCCTTCCCAGCCTGGCCCCGCCCGCCCAGCTTCTCCTCCCAAGCCTGGCCCCGCCCGCCCAGCTTCCCCTCCCGAGCCCGGCCCCGCCTTCCCAGCTTCCCCTTCTCGAGCCCGGCCCCGCCCGCTCAGCTTCTCCTCCCAGCCTGGCCCCGCTCGACCAGCTTCCCCTCCCGAGTCCGGCCCCGCCCGCCCACTTTGTCTTCCCGAGCCCAGCCCCGCCTTCCCGGTTTCCCCTCCCGAGTCCGGCCCCGCCCGCCGATCTTCCCCTCCCAGCCTGGCCCCGCCCGGCCAGCTTCTCCTTCCGAGCCAGGCCCCGCCCGCCCAGCTTCCCCTCCCTGCCTGGCCCCGCCCGGCCAGCTTCCGCTCCCGAGTCCGTTCCTGCCCGCCCAGCTTCCCCTCCCAGCCAGGCCCCTCCCGGCCAGCTTCCCCTCCCGATTCCGTCCCTGCCCGCCCAGCTTCCCCTCCCAGCCAGGCTCCGCCCGCCCAGTTTCTCCTCCCGTTCCCGGGCCCGCCCGCCACGCTTCTCCTCCCAATCCAGGCCCCGCCCGCCCAGCTTGCCCTCCCAGCCTGGCCCCGCCCGCCCAGCTTCCCCTCCCAGCCTGGCCCCGCCCGCCCAGCTTCTCCTCGCAGCCTGGCCCCGCCTGCCCAGCTTCTCCTCCCAAGCCTGGTCCCGCCCGCCCAGCTTCCCCTCCCGATTCCGTCCCTGCCCGCCCAGCTTCCCCTCCCAGCCAGGCTCCGCCCGGCCAGCTTCTCCTCCCGAGCCAGGCCCCGCCCGCCCAGCTTCCCCTCCCAGCCTGGCCCCGCCCGCCCAGCTTCCGCTCCCGAGTCCGTTCCCGCCCGCCCAGCTTCCCCTCCCAGCCAGGCACCGCCCGGCCAGCTTCCCCTCCGGATTCCGTCCCTGCCCGCCCAGCTTCCCCTCCCAGCCAGGCTCCGCCTGCCCAGTTTCTCCTCCCGTTCCCGGGCCCGCCCTCCAAGCTTCTCCTCCCAATCCAGGCCCCGCCCGCCCAGCTTCCCCTCCCAGCCTGGCCCCGCCCGCCCAGCTTCCCCTCCCAGCCTGGCCCCGCCCGCCCAGCTTCTCCTCGCAGCCTGGCCCCGCCTGCCCAGCTTCTCCTCCCAAGCCTGGCCCCGCCCGCCCAGCTTCCCCTCCCGAGCCAGGCCCCGCCCGCCCAGCTTCCCCTCCCAGGCTGGCCCCGCCCGGCCAGCTTCCGCTCCCGAGTCCGTTCCTGCCCGCCCAGCTTCCCCTCCCAGCCAGGCCCCGCCCGGCCAGCTTCCCCTCCCGAGTCCGGCCCCGCACGCCCAGCTTCCCCTCCCAGCCTGGCCTCGCCCGCCCAGCTTCTCCTCCTGAGACAGGCCCCGCCCGCCCAGCTTCCCTTCCCAGCCTGGCCCCGCCCGCCCAGCTTCTCCTCCCAAGCCTGGCCCCGCCCGCCCAGCTTCCCCTCCCGAGCCCGGCCCCGCCTTCCCAGCTTCCCCTTCTCGAGCCCGGCCCCGCCCGCTCAGCTTCTCCTCCCAGCCTGGCCCCGCTCGACCAGCTTCCCCTCCCGAGTCCGGCCCCGCCCGCCCACTTTGTCTTCCCGAGCCCAGCCCCGCCTTCCCGGTTTCCCCTCCCGAGTCCGGCCCCGCCCGCCGATCTTCCCCTCCCAGCCTGGCCCCGCCCGGGCAGCTTCTCCTTCCGAGCCAGGCCCCGCCCGCCCAGCTTCCCCTCCCTGCCTGGCCCCGCCCGGCCAGCTTCCGCTCCCGAGTCCGTTCCTGCCCGCCCAGCTTCCCCTCCCAGCCAGGCCCCTCCCGGCCAGCTTCCCCTCCCGATTCCGTCCCTGCCCGCCCAGCTTCCCCTCCCAGCCAGGCTCCGCCCGCCCAGTTTCTCCTCCCGTTCCCGGGCCCGCCCGCCACGCTTCTCCTCCCAATCCAGGCCCCGCCCGCCCAGCTTGCCCTCCCAGCCTGGCCCCGCCCGCCCAGCTTCCCCTCCCAGCCTGGCCCCGCCCGCCCAGCTTCTCCTCGCAGCCTGGCCCCGCCTGCCCAGCTTCTCCTCCCAAGGCTGGTCCCGCCCGCCCAGCTTCCCCTCCCGATTCCGTCCCTGCCCGCCCAGCTTCCCCTCCCAGCCAGGCTCCGCCAGGCCAGCTTCTCCTCCCGAGCCAGGCCCCGCCCGCCCAGCTTCCCCTCCCAGCCTGGCCCCGCCCGCCCAGCTTCCGCTCCGGAGTCCGTTCCTGCCCGCCCAGCTTCCCCTCCCAGCCAGGCACCGCCCGGCCAGCTTCCCCTCCGGATTCCGTCCCTGCCCGCCCAGCTTCCCCTCCCAGCCAGGCTCCGCCTGCCCAGTTTCTCCTCCCGTTCCCGGGCCCGCCCGCCAAGCTTCTCCTCCCAATCCAGGCCCCGCCCGCCCAGCTTCCCCTCCCAGCCTGGCCCCGCCCGCCCAGCTTCCCCTCCCAGCCTGGCCCCGCCCGCCCAGCTTCCCCTCCCGAGCCAGGCCCCGCCCGCCCAGCTTCCCCTCCCAGGCTGGCCCCGCCCGGCCAGCTTCCGCTCCCGAGTCCGTTCCTGCCCGCCCAGCTTCCCCTCCCAGCCAGGCCCCGCCCGGCCAGCTTCCCCTCCCGAGTCCGGCCCCGCACGCCCAGCTTCCCCTCCCAGCCTGGCCTCGCCCGCCCAGCTTCTCCTCCTGAGACAGGCCCCGCCCGCCCAGCTTCCCTTCCCAGCCTGGCCCAGCCCGCCCAGCTTCTCCTCCCAAGCCTGGCCCCGCCCGCCCAGCTTCCCCTCCCGAGCCCGGCCCCGCCTTCCCAGCTTCCCCTTCTCGAGCCCGGCCCCGCCCGCTCAGCTTCTCCTCCCAGCCTGGCCCCGCTCGACCAGCTTCCCCTCCCGAGTCCGGCCCCGCCCGCCCACTTTGTCTTCCCGAGCCCAGCCCCGCCTTCCCGGTTTCCCCTCCCGAGTCCGGCCCCGCCCGCCGATCTTCCTCTCCCAGCCTGGCCCCGCCCGGCCAGCTTCTCCTTCCGAGCCAGGCCCCGCCCGCCCAGCTTCCCCTCCCTGCCTGGCCCCGCCCGGCCAGCTTCCGCTCCCGAGTCCGTTCCTGCCCGCCCAGCTTCCCCTCCCAGCCAGGCCCCGCCCGCCCAGCTTCCCCTCCCGATTCCGTCCCTGCCCGCCCAGCTTCCCCTCCCAGCCAGGCTCCGCCCGCCCAGTTTCTCCTCCCGTTCCCGGGCCCGCCCGCCACGCTTCTCCTCCCAATCCAGGCCCCGCCCGCCCAGCTTGCCCTCCCAGCCTGGCCCCGCCCGCCCAGCTTCCCCTCCCAGCCTGGCCCCGCCCGCCCAGCTTCTCCTCGCAGCCTGGCCCCGCCTGCCCAGCTTCTCCTCCCAAGCCTGGTCCCGCCCGCCCAGCTTCCCCTCCCGAGCCAGGCCCCGCCCGCCCAGCTTCCCCTCCCAGCCAGGCCCCGCCCGGCCAGCTTCCCCTCCCGAGTCCGGCCCCGCACGCCCAGCTTCCCCTCCCAGCCTGGCCCCGCCTGCCCAGCTTCTCCTCCCAAGCCTGGTCCCGCCCGGCCAGCTTCCGCTCCCGAGTCCGTTCCTGCCCGCCCAGCTTCCCCTCCCAGCCAGGCCCCGCCCGGCCAGCTTCCCCTCCCGAGTCCGGCCCCGCACGCCCAGCTTCCCCTCCCAGCCTGGCCCCGCCCGCCCAGCTTCTCCTCCTGAGACAGGCCCCGCCCGCCCACTTTCTCTTCCCGAGCCCGGCCCCGCCTTCCCAGCTTCCCCTTCTCGAGCCCGGCCCCGCCCGCTCAGCTTCTCCTCCCAGCCTGGCCCCGCTCGACCAGCTTCCCCTCCCGAGTCCGGCCCCGCCCGCCCAGCTTCCCCTCCCAGCCTGGCCCCGCCCGCCCAGCTTCCCCTCCCAGCCTGGCCCCGCCCGGCCAGCTTCCCCTCCCAGCCTGGCCCCGCCCGCCCAGCTTCCCCTCCCGAGTCCGGCCCCGCGCGCCCAGCTTCCCCTCCCAGCCTGGCCCCGCCCGCCCAGCTTCTCCTCCTGAGACAGGCCCCGCCCGCCCAGCTTCTCCTCCCAAGCCAGGCCCCGCCCGCCGAGGTTCTCCTCCCAGCCTGGCCCCGACTGCCCAGCTTCTCCTCCTGAGCCAGGCTCCGCCCGCCCAGCTTCTCCTCCCAAGCCAGGCCCCGCCCGCCCAGCATCTTCTCCCAAGCCAGGCCCCGCCCGCCCAGCTTCTCCTCCCGAGCCTGGCCCCGCCCGACCAGCTTCCCCCCCCGAGTCCGTCCCTGCCCGCCCAGCTTCCCCTCTCTGCCAGGCCCCGCCCGCCCACTTTCTCTTCCCGAGCCCGGCCCCGCCTTCCCAGCTTCCCCTCCCGAGTCCGGCCCCGCGCGCCCAGCTTCCCCTCCCAGCCTGGCCCCGCCCGCCCAGCTTCTCCTCCTAAGCCAGGCCCCGCCCGCCCAGCTTCTCCTCCCAGGCTGGCCCCGCCCGGCCAGCTTCCGCTCTCGAGTCCGTTCCTGCCCGCCCAGCTTCCCCTACCAGCCAGACCCCGCCCGGCCAGCTTCCCCTCCCGATTCCGTCCCTGCCCGCCCAGCTTCCCCTCCCAGCCAGGCTCCGCCCGCCCAGCTTCTCCTCCTGAGCAAGGCCCCGCCCGCCCAGCTTCTCCTCCCAAGCCAGGCCCCGCCCGCCGAGGTTCTCCTCCCAGCCTGGCCCCGACTGCCCAGCTTCTCCTCCTGAGCCAGGCCCCGTGTGACGGCGCGTTGGGGGTTCCCCGTCTCCTGCACCCCGAAATGGCACAAACAGACTTCACCAGCCGGTGGAATAGAGGAATTTTATTGCCTCTCCAGGATACAGCACAGCACAGATGTAGTCTGGTCCCAGAGCTGGGCTAGGATGCCTCAGGCCCCCTTGAGATGGGGGAGACTGGGCCCCTAAACCCCAGCCCCTTCTCCTAGGCTCTCCTCCATGCTCTCCCACAGTCTAACTAAATTCCCCTGCAGCCCTGCCCCCGCAGTCAGGGAAGCATCCACCTTCCTTTGTTCCTCTCCATGGGGGGTGTCTGGCCACTGGTTCAACAAGTTTGGCATTACCTCTGCCTAGTGAGGTTTTCCCTGCTGGGTCTTGCTCCAGACAGCAGGGGTCACCACAGCCCAGCAAGTACCCACACTACGTCACACCCCGCCCGCCCAGCTTCCCCTCCCAGCCAGGCCCCGCCCGCCCAGTTTCTACTCCCGTTCCCGGCCCCGCCCGCCCAGCTTCTCCTCGCAAGCCAGGCCCCTCCGGCCCAGCTTCCCTTCCCAGCCTCGCCCCACCCTCCCAGCTTCCCGTCCCAGCCTGGCCCCGCCCGCCCAGCTTCTCCTCGTGAGCCAGGCCCCGCCCGCCCAGCTTCTCCTCCCAGCCTGACCCCGCCCGCCGAGCTTCCCCTCCCAGCCTGGCCCCGCCCGGCCAGCTTCTCCTCCCAGCCTGGACCAGCCTGCCCAGCTTCTGCTCCCAAGCCTGGCCCCGCCCGCCCAGCTTCCCCTCCCGAGCCAGGCCCCGCCCGCCCAGCTTCCCCTCCCAGGCTGGCCCCGCCCGGCCAGCTTCCGCTCTCGAGTCCGTTCCTGCCCGCCCAGCTTCCCCTACCAGCCAGACCCCGCCCGGCCAGCTTCCCCTCCCGATTCCGTCCCTGCCCGCCCAGCTTCCCCTCCCAGCCAGGCTCCGCCCGCCCAGGTTCTCCTCCCGTTCCCGGGCCCGCCCGCCCAGCTTCTCCTCCCAAGCCAGGCCCCGCCCGCCCAGCTTCCCCTCCCAGACTTGCCCCGCCCGCCCAGCTTCTCCTCCCAGCCTGGCCCCGCCCGCCCAGCTTCTCCTCCTGAGCCCGGCCCCGCCCGCCCAGCTTCCCCTCCCAGACTTGCCCCGCCCGCCCAGCTTCTCCTCCCAGCCAGGCCCCGCCCGCCCAGTTTCTCCTCCCGTTCCCGGCCCCGCCCGTCCAGCTTCCCCTCCCAGCCTGGCCCCGCCCGCCCAGCTTCCCCTCCCGAGCCAGGCCCCGCCCGACCACCTTCCCCTCCCAGCTTGGCCCCGCCCCCCCAGCTTCCCCTCCCTGCCTGGCCCCGCCCGCCCAGCTTCTCCTCCCAAGCCAGGCCCCGCCCGCCCAGCTTCCCCTCCCGAGTCCGGCCCCGCCCGCTCAGCTTCTCCTCCCAGCCTGGCCCCGCCCGCCCACCTTTCCCTCCCATCTTTGCCCCGCCCCCCAGCTCCCCTCCCAGCCTGGCCCCGCCCACCCAGCTTCCCCTCCCAGCCAGTCCCCGCCCGCCCAGATTCCCCTCCCAGCCTGGCCCCGCCCGCCCAGCTTCCCCTCCCAGCCTGGCCCCGCCCGCCCCCTTTCTCTTCCCGAGCCCGGCCCCGCCTTCCCAGCTTCCCCTTCTCGAGCTCGGCTCCGCCCACCCAGCTTCTCCTCCCAGCGTGGCCCCGCCCGCCCAGCTTCCCCTCCCAGCCTGGCCCCGCCCGCCCAGCTTCTCCTCCTGAGCAAGGCCCCGCCCGCCCAGCTTCTCCTCCCAAGCCAGGCCCCGCCCGCCGAGGTTCTCCTCCCAGCCTGGCCCCGACTGCCCAGCTTCTCCTCCTGAGCCAGGCCCCGCCCGCCCAGCTTCTCCTCCCAAGCCAGGCCCCTCCTGCCCAGCTTCCCTTCCCAGCCTCGCCCCACCCTCCCAGCTTCCCGTCCCAGCCTGGCCCCGCCCGCCCAGCTTCTCCTCGTGAGCCAGGCCCCGCCCGCCCAGCTTCTCCTCCCAGCCTGACCCCGCCCGCCGAGCTTCCCCTCCCAGCCTGGCCCCGCCCGGCCAGCTTCTCCTCCCAGCCTGGACCAGCCTGCCCAGCTTCTGCTCCCAAGCCTGGCCCCGCCCGCCCAGCTTCCCCTCCCGAGCCAGGCCCTGCCCGCCCAGCTTCCCCTCCCAGGCTGGCCCCGCCCGGCCAGCTTCCGCTCTCGAGTCCGTTCCTGCCCGCCCAGCTTCCCCTACCAGCCAGACCCCGCCCGGCCAGCTTCCCCTCCCGATTCCGTCCCTGCCCGCCCAGCTTCCCCTCCCAAGCCAGGCCCCGCCCGCCCAGCTTCCCCTCCCAGACTTGCCCCGCCCGCCCAGCTTCTCCTCCCAGCCTGGCCCCGCCCGCCCAGCTTCTCCTCCCGTTCCCGGGCCCGCCCGCCCAGCTTCCCCTCCCATCTTGGCTCCGCCCCCCAGCTTCCCCTCCCAGCCTTGCCCCGCCCTTCCAGCTTCCCCTCCCAGCCAGCCCCCGCCCGCCCAGATTCCCCTCCCAGCCTGGCCCCGCCCGCCCAGCTTCCCCTCCCAGCCTGGCCCCGCCCGCCCACTTTCTCTTCCCGAGCCCGGCCCCGCCTTCCCAGCTTCCCCTTCTCGAGCCCGGCCCCGCCCACGCAGCTTCTCCTCCCAGCCTGGCCCCGCCCGCCCAGCTTCCCCTCCCGAGTCCGGCCCCGCGCGCCCAGCTTCCCCTCCCAGCCTGGCCCCGCCCGGCCAACTTCCGCTCCCGAGTCCCTTCCTGCCCGCCCAGCTTCCCCTCCCAGCCAGGCCCCGCCCGCCGAGGTTCTCCTCCCAGCCTGTCCCCGACTGCCCATCTTCTCCTCCTGAGCCAGGCCCCGCCCGCCCAGCTTCTCCTCCCAAGCCAGGCACCGGCCGCCCAGCTTCTCCTCCCAAGCCAGTCCCCGCCCGCCCAGCTTCTCCTCCCGAGCCTGGCCCCGCCCGTCCAGCTTCCCCCCCGAGTCCGTCCGTGCCCGCCCAGCTTCTCCTCCCAAGCCAGGCCACGCCTGCCCAGCTTCCCTTCCCAGCCTGGCCCCACCCTCCCAGCTTCCCGTCCCAGCCTGGCCCCGCCCGCCCAGCTTCTCCTCGTGAGCCAGGACCCGCCCGCCCAGCTTCTCCTCCCAAGCCAGGCCCCGCCCGCCCAGCTTCCCCTGCCGAGTCCGGCCCCGCCCGCTCAGCTTCTCCTCCCAGCCTGGCCCCGCCCGCCCACCTTTCCCTCCCATCTTGGCCCCGCCCCCCAGCTCCCCTCCCAGCCTGCCCCCGCCCACCCAGCTTCCCCTCCCAGCCAGTCCCCGCCCGCCCAGCTTCCCCTCCCAGCCTGGCCCCGCCCGCCCACTTTCTCTTCCCGAGCCCGGCCCCGCCTTCCCAGCTTCCCCTTCTCGAGCTCGGCTCCGCCCACCCAGCTTCTCCTCCCAGCCTGGCCCCGCCCGCCCAGCTTCCCCTCCCGAGTCCGGCCCCGCGCGCCCAGCTTCCCCTCCCAACCTGGCCCCGCCCGCCAAGCTTCTCCTCCTGAGCCAGGCCCCGCCCGCCCAGCTTCTCCTCCCAAGCCAGGCCCCGCCCGCCAAGATTCTCCTCCCGAGCCTGGCCCCACCCGGCCAGCATCCCCCCCCGAGTCCGTCCCTGCCCGCCCAGCTTCCCCTCCCAGCCACGCCCCGCCCGCCCAGTTTCTACTCCCGTTCCCGGCCCCGCCCGCCCAGCTTCTCCTCCCAAGCCATGCCCCTCCTGCCCAGCTTCCCTTCCCAGCCTCGCCCCACCCTCCCAGCTTCCCCTCCCAGCCTGGCCCTGCCCGCCCAGCTTCTCCTCGTGAGCCAGGCCCCTCCCGCCCAGCTTCTCCTCCCAGCCTGACCCCGCCCGCAGAGCTTCCCCTCCCAGCCTGGCCCCGCCCGCCCAGCTTCTCCTCGTGAGCTAGGCCCCGCCCGACCACCTTCCCCCCCCAGCTTGGCCCCGCCCGCCCAGCGTCCCCTCCTAGCCTGGCCCCGCCCGCCCAGCTTCTCCTCCCGTTCCCGGCCCCGCCCGCCCAGCTTCTCCTCATGAGCCAGGCCCCGCCCGCCCTGCTTCCCCTCCCAGCCTGGCCCCGCCCGCCCAGCTTCCCCTCCTAGCCTGGCCCCGCCCGCCCAGCTTCCCCTCCCAGCCTGGCTCCGCCTGCACAGCATCTCCTCATGAGCCAGGCCCCGCCCGCCCAACTTCTCCTCCCAAGCAAGGCCCCGCCCGCCCAGCTTCCCCTCCCGAGGCAGGCCCCGCAGGCCCAGCTTCCCCTCCCAGCCTGGCCCCGCCTGCCCAGCTTCTCCTCCGGAGCCAAGCCCCGCCCGCCCAGCTTCCCCTCCCAGCTTGGCCCCGCCCGCCCAGCTTCCCCTCCAGAGTCCGTCCCTGCCCGCCCAGCTTCCCCTACGGAACCAGGCCCCGCACGGCCAGCTTCCCCTCCCAGCCTTGCCCCGCCCGCCCAGCTTCCCCTCCCAGCCTGGCCCCGCCCGCCCAGCTTCTCCTCCTGAGCCCGGCCCCGCCCGCCCAGCTTCCCCTCCCGAGTCCGTCCCTGCCCGCCCAGCTTCCCCTACCAGCCAGACCCCGCCCGGCCAGCTTCCCCTCCCGATTCCGTCCCTGCCCGCCCAGCTTCCCCTCCCAGCCAGGCCCCGCCCGCCCAGCTTCCCCTCCCAGACTTGCACCGCCCGCCCAGCTTCTCCTCCCAGCCTGGCCCCGCCCGCCCAGCTTCTCCTCCCGTTCCCGGGCCCGCCCGCCCAGCTTCCCCTCCCATCTTGGCTCCGCCCCCCAGCTTCCCCTCCCAGCCTTGCCCCGCCCTTCCAGCTTCCCCTCCCAGCCAGCCCCCGCCCGCCCAGATTCCCCTCCCAGCCTGGCCCCGCCCGCCCAGCTTCCCCTCCCAGCCTGGCCCCGCCCGCCCACTTTCTCTTCCCGAGCCCGGCCCCGCCTTCCCAGCTTCCCCTTCTCGAGCCCGGCCCCGCCCACGCAGCTTCTCCTCCCAGCCTGGCCCCGCCCGCCCAGCTTCCCCTCCCGAGTCCGGCCCCGCGCGCCCAGCTTCCCCTCCCAGCCTGGCCCCGCCCGGCCAACTTCCGCTCCCGAGTCCCTTCCTGCCCGCCCAGCTTCCCCTCCCAGCCAGGCCCCGCCCGCCGAGGTTCTCCTCCCAGCCTGGCCCCGACTGCCCAGCTTCTCCTCCTGAGCCAGGCCCCGCCCGCCCAGCTTCTCCTCCCAAGCCAGGCACCGGCCGCCCAGCTTCTCCTCCCAAGCCAGTCCCCGCCCGCCCAGCTTCTCCTCCCGAGCCTGGCCCCGCCCATCCAGCTTCCCCCCCGAGTCCGTCCGTGCCCGCCCAGCTTCTCCTCCCAAGCCAGGCCACGCCTGCCCAGCTTCCCTTCCCAGCCTGGCCCCACCCTCCCAGCTTCCCGTCCCAGCCTGGCCCCGCCCGCCCAGCTTCTCCTCGTGAGCCAGGACCCGCCCGCCCAGCTTCTCCTCCCAAGCCAGGCCCCGCCCGCCCAGCTTCCCCTCCCGAGTCCGGCCCCGCCCGCTCAGCTTCTCCTCCCAGCCTGGCCCCGCCCGCCCACCTTTCCCTCCCATCTTGGCCCCGCCCCCCAGCTCCCCTCCCAGCCTGCCCCCGCCCACCCAGCTTCCCCTCCCAGCCAGTCCCCGCCCGCCCAGCTTCCCCTCCCAGCCTGGCCCCGCCCGCCCACTTTCTCTTCCCGAGCCCGGCCCCGCCTTCCCAGCTTCCCCTTCTCGAGCTCGGCTCCGCCCACCCAGCTTCTCCTCCCAGCCTGGCCCCGCCCGCCCAGCTTCCCCTCCCGAGTCCGGCCCCGCGCGCCCAGCTTCCCCTCCCAACCTGGCCCCGCCCGCCCAGCTTCTCCTCCTGAGCCAGGCCCCGCCCGCCCAGCTTCTCCTCCCAAGCCAGGCCCCGCCCGCCAAGATTCTCCTCCCGAGCCTGGCCCCACCCGGCCAGCATCCCCCCCCGAGTCCGTCCCTGCCCGCCCAGCTTCCCCTCCCAGCCACGCCCCGCCCGCCCAGTTTCTACTCCCGTTCCCGGCCCCGCCCGCCCAGCTTCTCCTCCCAAGCCATGCCCCTCCTGCCCAGCTTCCCTTCCCAGCCTCGCCCCACCTTCCCAGCTTCCCCTCCCAGCCTGGCCCTGCCCGCCCAGCTTCTCCTCGTGAGCCAGGCCCCTCCCGCCCAGCTTCTCCTCCCAGCCTGACCCCGCCCGCCGAGCTTCCCCTCCCAGCCTGGCCCCGCCCGCCCAGCTTCTCCTCGTGAGCCAGGCCCCGCCCGAGCACCTTCCCCTCCCAGCTTGGCCCCGCCCGCCCAGCGTCCCCTCCTAGCCTGGCCCCGCCCGCCCAGCTTCTCCTCCCGTTCCCGGCCCCGCCCGCCCAGCTTCTCCTCATGAGCCAGGCCCCGCCCGCCCTGCTTCCCCTCCCAGCCTGGCCCCGCCCGCCCAGCTTCCCCTCCTAGCCTGGCCCCGCCCGCCCAGCTTCCCCTCCCAGCCTGGCTCCGCCTGCACAGCATCTCCTCATGAGCCAGGCCCCGCCCGCCCAACTTCTCCTCCCAAGCAAGGCCCCGCCCGCCCAGCTTCCCCTCCCGAGGCAGGCCCCGCAGGCCCAGCTTCCCCTCCCAGCCTGGCCCCGCCTGCCCAGCTTCTCCTCCGGAGCCAAGCCCCGCCCGCCCAGCTTCCCCTCCCAGCTTGGCCCCGCCCGCCCAGCTTCCCCTCCAGAGTCCGTCCCTGCCCGCCCAGCTTCCCCTACGGAACCAGGCCCCGCACGGCCAGCTTCCCCTCCCGAGTCCGTCCCTGCCCGCCCAGCTTCCCCTCCCAGCCAAGCTCCGCCCGCCCAGTTTCTCCTCCCGTTCCCGGGCCCACCCGCCCAGCTTCTCCTCCCAAGCCAGGCCCCGCCCGCCCAGCTTCCCCTCCCAGCCTTGCCCCGCCCGCCCAGCTTCCCCTCCCAGCCTGGCCCCGCCCGCCCAGCTTCTCCT
Source organism: Pelodiscus sinensis (assembly GCF_052426305.1). Taxonomy (NCBI): domain Eukaryota; kingdom Metazoa; phylum Chordata; order Testudines; family Trionychidae; genus Pelodiscus; species Pelodiscus sinensis. The sequence continues at coordinate 10,299,091 of NC_143069.1, read as the reverse complement.
CCTGAGCCCGGCCCCGCCCGCCCAGCTTCCCCTCCCGAGTCCGTCCCTGCCCGCCCAGCTTCCCCTCCCGATCCTGGCCCCGCCCGGCCAGCTTCCTATCCCGAGTCCGTTCCTGCCCGCCCAGCTTCCCCTCTCAGCCTGGCCCCGCCTGCCCAGCTTCTCCTCCGGAGCCAAGCCCCGCCCGCCGAGCTTCCCCTCCCAGCTTGGCCCCGCCCGCCCAGTTTCCCCTCCCGAGTCCGTCCCTGCCCGCCCAGCTTCCCCTACCGAGCCAGGCCCCGCACGGCCAACTTCCCCTCCCGAGTCCGTCCCTGCCCGCCCAGCTTCCCCTCCCAGCCAGGCCCCGCCCACCAAGTTTCTCCTCCCGTTCCCGGCCCAGCCCGCCCAGATTCTCCTCCCAGCCACGCCCCGCCCGCCCAGTTTCTACTCCCGTTCCCGGCCCCGCCCGCCCAGCTTCTCCTCCCAAGCCATGCCCCTCCTGCCCAGCTTCCCTTCCCAGCCTCGCCCCACCCTCCCAGCTTCCCCTCCCAGCCTGGCCCTGCCCGCCCAGCTTCTCCTCGTGAGCCAGGCCCCTCCCGCCCAGCTTCTCCTCCCAGCCTGACCCCGCCCGCCGAGCTTCCCCTCCCAGCCTGGCCCCGCCCGCCCAGCTTCTCCTCGTGAGCCAGGCCCCGCCCGACCACCTTCCCCTCCCAGCTTGGCCCCGCCCGCCCAGCGTCCCCTCCTAGCCTGGCCCCGCCCGCCCAGCTTCTCCTCCCGTTCCCGGCCCCGCCCGCCCAGCTTCTCCTCATGAGCCAGGCCCCGCCCGCCCTGCTTCCCCTCCCAGCCTGGCCCCGCCCGCCCAGCTTCCCCTCCTAGCCTGGCCCCGCCCGCCCAGCTTCCCCTCCCAGCCTGGCTCCGCCTGCACAGCATCTCCTCATGAGCCAGGCCCCGCCCGCCCAACTTCTCCTCCCAAGCAAGGCCCCGCCCGCCCAGCTTCCCCTCCCGAGGCAGGCCCCGCAGGCCCAGCTTCCCCTCCCAGCCTGGCCCCGCCCGCCCAGCTTCCCCTCCCAGCCTGGCCCCGCCCGCCCCCTTTCTCTTCCCGAGCCCGGCCCCGCCTTCCCAGCTTCCCCTTCTCGAGCTCGGCTCCGCCCACCCAGCTTCTCCTCCCAGCGTGGCCCCGCCCGCCCAGCTTCCCCTCCCGAGTCCGGCCCCGCGCGCCCAGCTTTCCCTCCCAGCCTGGCCCCGCCCGCCCAGCTTCTCCTCCCAAGCCAGGCCCCGCCCGCCGAGGTTCTCCTCCCAGCCTGGCCCCGACTGCCCAGCTTCTCCTCCTGAGCCAGGCTCCGCCCGCCCAGCTTCCCCTCCCAGCCAGGCCCCGCCCGCCCAGTTTCTACTCCCGTTCCCGGCCCCGCCCGCCCAGCTTCCCTTCCCAGCCTCGCCCCACCCTCCCAGCTTCCCGTCCCAGCCTGGCCCCGCCCGCCCAGCTTCTCCTCCCGTTCCCGGCCCCGCCCGCCCAGCTTCTCCTCATGAGCCAGGCCCCGCCCGCCCTGCTTCCCCTCCCAGCCTGGCCCCGCCCGCCCAGCTTCCCCTCCTAGCCTGGCCCCGCCCGCCCAGCTTCCCCTCCCAGCCTGGCTCCGCCTGCACAGCATCTCCTCATGAGCCAGGCCCCGCCCGCCCAACTTCTCCTCCCAAGCAAGGCCCCGCCCGCCCAGCTTCCCCTCCCGAGGCAGGCCCCGCAGGCCCAGCTTCCCCTCCCAGCCTGGCCCCGCCCGCCCAGCTTCCCCTCCCAGCCTGGCCCCGCCCGCCCCCTTTCTCTTCCCGAGCCCGGCCCCGCCTTCCCAGCTTCCCCTTCTCGAGCTCGGCTCCGCCCACCCAGCTTCTCCTCCCAGCGTGGCCCCGCCCGCCCAGCTTCCCCTCCCGAGTCCGGCCCCGCGCGCCCAGCTTTCCCTCCCAGCCTGGCCCCGCCCGCCCAGCTTCTCCTCCCAAGCCAGGCCCCGCCCGCCGAGGTTCTCCTCCCAGCCTGGCCCCGACTGCCCAGCTTCTCCTCCTGAGCCAGGCTCCGCCCGCCCAGCTTCCCCTCCCAGCCAGGCCCCGCCCGCCCAGTTTCTACTCCCGTTCCCGGCCCCGCCCGCCCAGCTTCCCTTCCCAGCCTCGCCCCACCCTCCCAGCTTCCCGTCCCAGCCTGGCCCCGCCCGCCCAGCTTCTCCTCGTGAGCCAGGCCCCGCCCGCCCAGCTTCTCCTCCCAGCCTGACCCCGCCCGCCGAGCTTCCCCTCCCAGCCTGGCCCCGCCCGGCCAGCTTCTCCTCCCAGCCTGGACCAGCCTGCCCAGCTTCTGCTCCCAAGCCTGGCCCCGCCCGCCCAGCTTCCTCTCCCGAGCCAGGCCCTGCCCGCCCAGCTTCCCCTCCCAGGCTGGCCCCGCCCGGCCAGCTTCCGCTCTCGAGTCCGTTCCTGCCCGCCCAGCTATCCCCTACCAGCCAGACCCCGCCCGGCCAGCTTCCCCTCCCGATTCCGTCCCTGCCCGCCCAGCTTCCCCTCCCAGCCAGGCCCCGCCCGCCCACCTTCCCCTCCCAGACTTGCCCCGCCCGCCCAGCTTCTCCTCCCAGCCTGGCCCCGCCCGCCCAGCTTCTCCTCCCGTTCCCGGGCCCGCCCGCCCAGCTTCCCCTCCCATCTTGGCTCCGCCCCCCACCTTCCCCTCCCAGACTTGCCCCGCCCTTCCAGCTTCCCCTCCCAGCCAGCCCCCGCCCGCCCAGATTCCCCTCCCAGCCTGGCCCCGCCCGCCCAGCTTCCCCTCCCAGCCTGGCCCCGCCCGCCCACTTTCTCTTCCCGAGCCCGGCCCCGCCTTCCCAGCTTCCCCTTCTCGAGCCCGGCCCCGCCCACCCAGCTTCTCCTCCCAGCCTGGCCCCGCCCGCCCAGCTTCCCCTCCCGAGTCCGGCCCCGCGCGCCCAGCTTCCCCTCCCAGCCTGGCCCCGCCCGGCCAACTTCCGCTCCCGAGTCCCTTCCTGCCCGCCCAGCTTCCCCTCCCAGCCAGGCCCCGCGCGCCCAGCTTCCCCTCCCAGCCTGGCCCCGCCCGGCCAACTTCCGCTCCCGAGTCCCTTCCTGCCCGCCCAGCTTCCCCTCCCAGCCAGGCCCCGCCCGCCGAGGTTCTCCTCCCAGCCTGGCCCCGACTGCCCAGCTTCTCCTCCTGAGCCAGGCCCCGCCCGCCCAGCTTCTCCTCCCAAGCCAGGCACCGGCCGCCCAGCTTCTCCTCCCAAGCCAGTCCCCGCCCGCCCAGCTTCTCCTCCCGAGCCTGGCCCCGCCCGTCCAGCTTCCCCCCCGAGTCCGTCCGTGCCCGCCCAGCTTCTCCTCCCAAGCCAGGCCACGCCTGCCCAGCTTCCCTTCCCAGCCTGGCCCCACCCTCCCAGCTTCCCGTCCCAGCCTGGCCCCGCCCGCCCAGCTTCTCCTCGTGAGCCAGGACCCGCCCGCCCAGCTTCTCCTCCCAAGCCAGGCCCCGCCCGCCCAGCTTCCCCTGCCGAGTCCGGCCCCGCCCGCTCAGCTTCTCCTCCCAGCCTGGCCCCGCCCGCCCACCTTTCCCTCCCATCTTGGCCCCGCCCCCCAGCTCCCCTCCCAGCCTGCCCCCGCCCACCCAGCTTCCCCTCCCAGCCAGTCCCCGCCCGCCCAGCTTCCCCTCCCAGCCTGGCCCCGCCCGCCCACTTTCTCTTCCCGAGCCCGGCCCCGCCGTCCCAGCTTCCCCTTCTCGAGCTCGGCTCCGCCCACCCAGCTTCTCCTCCCAGCCTGGCCCCGCCCGCCCAGCTTCCCCTCCCGAGTCCGGCCCCGCGCGCCCAGCTTCCCCTCCCAACCTGGCCCCGCCCGCCCAGCTTCTCCTCCTGAGCCAGGCCCCGCCCGCCCAGCTTCTCCTCCCAAGCCAGGCCCCGCCCGCCAAGATTCTCCTCCCGAGCCTGGCCCCACCCGGCCAGCATCCCCCCCCCGAGTCCGTCCCTGCCCGCCCAGCTTCCCCTCCCAGCCACGCCCCGCCCGCCCAGTTTCTACTCCGGTTCCCGGCCCCGCCCGCCCAGCTTCTCCTCGTGAGCTAGGCCCCGCCCGACCACCTTCCCCTCCCAGCTTGGCCCCGCCCGCCCAGCGTCCCCTCCTAGCCTGGCCCCGCCCGCCCAGCTTCTCCTCCCGTTCCCGGCCCCGCCCGCCCAGCTTCTCCTCATGAGCCAGGCCCCGCCCGCCCTGCTTCCCCTCCCAGCCTGGCCCCGCCCGCCCAGCTTCCCCTCCTAGCCTGGCCCCGCCCGCCCAGCTTCCCCTCCCAGCCTGGCTCCGCCTGCACAGCATCTCCTCATGAGCCAGGCCCCGCCCGCCCAACTTCTCCTCCCAAGCAAGGCCCCGCCCGCCCAGCTTCCCCTCCCGAGGCAGGCCCCGCAGGCCCAGCTTCCCCTCCCAGCCTGGCCCCGCCTGCCCAGCTTCTCCTCCGGAGCCAAGCCCCGCCCGCCCAGCTTCCCCTCCCAGCTTGGCCCCGCCCGCCCAGCTTCCCCTCCAGAGTCCGTCCCTGCCCGCCCAGCTTCCCCTACGGAACCAGGCCCCGCACGGCCAGCTTCCCCTCCCGAGTCCGTCCCTGCCCGCCCAGCTTCCCCTCCCAGCCAAGCTCCGCCCGCCCAGTTTCTCCTCCCGTTCCCGGGCCCACCCGCCCAGCTTCTCCTCCCAAGCCAGGCCCCGCCCGCCCAGCTTCCCCTCCCAGCCTTGCCCCGCCCGCCCAGCTTCCCCTCCCAGCCTGGCCCCGCCCGCCCAGCTTCTCCTCCTGAGCCCGGCCCCGCCCGCCCAGCTTCCCCTCCCGAGTCCGTCCCTGCCCGCCCAGCTTCCCCTCCCGATCCTGGCCCCTCCCGGCCAGCTTCCTATCCCGAGTCCGTTCCTGCCCGCCCAGCTTCCCCTCTCAGCCTGGCCCCGCCTGCCCAGCTTCTCCTCCGGAGCCAAGCCCCGCCCGCCGAGCTTCCCCTCCCAGCTTGGCCCCGCCCGCCCAGCTTCCCCTCCCGAGTCCGTCCCTGCCCGCCCAGCTTCCCCTACCGAGCCAGGCCCCGCACGGCCAACTTCCCCTCCCGAGTCCGTCCCTGCCCGCCCAGCTTCCCCTCCCAGCCAGGCCCCGCGCACCAAGTTTCTCCTCCCGTTCCCGGCCCAGCCCGCCCAGATTCTCCTCCCAGCCACGCCCCGCCCGCCCAGTTTCTACTCCCGTTCCCGGCCCCGCCCGCCCAGCTTCTCCTCCCAAGCCATGCCCCTCCTGCCCAGCTTCCCTTCCCAGCCTCGCCCCACCCTCCCAGCTTCCCCTCCCAGCCTGGCCCTGCCCGCCCAGCTTCTCCTCGTGAGCCAGGCCCCTCCCGCCCAGCTTCTCCTCCCAGCCTGACCCCGCCCGCCGAGCTTCCCCTCCCAGCCTGGCCCCGCCCGCCCAGCTTCTCCTCGTGAGCCAGGCCCCGCCCGACCACCTTCCCCTCCCAGCTTGGCCCCGCCCGCCCAGCGTCCCCTCCTAGCCTGGCCCCGCCCGCCCAGCTTCTCCTCCCGTTCCCGGCCCCGCCCGCCCAGCTTCTCCTCATGAGCCAGGCACCGCCCGCCCTGCTTCCCCTCCCAGCCTGGCCCCGCCCGCCCAGCTTCCCCTCCTAGCCTGGCCCCGCCCGCCCAGCTTCCCCTCCCAACCTGGCTCCGCCTGCACAGCATCTCCTCATGAGCCAGGCCCCGCCCGCCCAACTTCTCCTCCCAAGCAAGGCCCCGCCCGCCCAGCTTCCCCTCCCGAGGCAGGCCCCGCAGGCCCAGCTTCCCCTCCCAGCCTGGCCCCGCCTGCCCAGCTTCTCCTCCGGAGCCAAGCCCCGCCCGCCCAGCTTCCCCTCCCAGCTTGGCCCCGCCCGCCCAGCTTCCCCTCCAGAGTCCGTCCCTGCCCGCCCAGCTTCCCCTACGGAACCAGGCCCCGCACGGCCAGCTTCCCCTCCCGAGTCCGTCCCTGCCCGCCCAGCTTCCCCTCCCAGCCAAGCTCCGCCCGCCCAGTTTCTCCTCCCGTTCCCGGGCCCACCCGCCCAGCTTCTCCTCCCAAGCCAGGCCCCGCCCGCCCAGCTTCCCCTCCCAGCCTTGCCCCGCCCGCCCAGCTTCCCCTCCCAGCCTGGCCCCGCCCGCCCAGCTTCCCCTCCTAGCCTGGCCCCGCCTGCACAGCATCTCCTCATGAGCCAGGCCCCGCCCGCCCAACTTCTCCTCCCAAGCAAGGCCCCGCCCGCCCAGCTTCACCTCCCGAGGCAGGCCCCGCCCGCCCAGCTTCCCCTCCCAGCTTGGCCCCGCCCGCCCAGCTTCCCCTCCAGAGTCCGTCCCTGCCCGCCCAGCTTCCCCTACGGAGCCAGGCCCCGCACGGCCAGCTTCCCCTCCCGAGTCCGTCCCTGCCCGCCCAGCTTCCCCTCCCAGCCAGGCCCCGCCCGCCCAGTTTCTCCTCCCGTTCCCGGCCCCGCCCGTCCAGCTTCTCCTCCCAAGCCAGGCCCCGCCTGCCCAGCTTCCCCTCCCAGCCTGGGCCCGCCCGCCCAGCTTCCCTTACCAGCCTGGCCCCGCCCGCCCAACTTCTCCTCGTGAGCCAGGACCCGCCCGCCCAGCTTCTCCTCCCAAGCCAGGCCCCGCCCGCCCAGCTTCCCCTCCCAGCCCGGCCCCGCCCGGCCAGCTTCTCCTCCCGATCCTGGCCCCGCCCGGCCAGCTTCCGCTCCCGAGTCCGTTCCTGCCCGCCCAGCTTCCCCTCCCAGCCAGGCCCCGCCCACCCAGTTTCTCCTCCCGTTCCCGGCCCCGCCCGCCCACCTTCCCCTCCCAGCTTGGCCCCGACCGCCCAGCTTCCCCTCCCCAGCCAGGCCCCCGCCCGCCCAGCTTCCCCTCCCGAGTCCGGCCCCGCCCGCTCAGCTTCTCCTCCCAGCCTGGCCCCGCCCGCCCACCTTCCCCTCCCATCTTGGCCCCGCCCGCCCAGATTCCCCTCCCAGCCTGGCCCTGCCCGCCCAGCTTCCCCTCCCAGCCTGGCCCCGCCCGCCCAGCTTCTCTTCGTGAGCCAGGACCCGCCCGCCCAGCTTCTCCTCCCAAGCCAGGCGCCGCCCGCCCAGCTTCTCCTCCTAGCCTGACCCCGCCCGCCGAGCTTCCCCTCCCAGCCTGGCCCCGGCCGCCCAGCTTCTCCTCGTGAGCCTTGCCCCGCCCGCCCAGCTTCCCCTCCCAGCCTGGCCCCGCCCGCCCAGCTTCTCCTCCTGAGCCCGGCCCCGCCCGCCCAGCTTCCCCTCCCGAGTCCGTCCCTGCCCGCCCAGCTTCCCCTCCCGATCCTGGCCCCTCCCGGCCAGCTTCCTATCCCGAGTCCGTTCCTGCCCGCCCAGCTTCCCCTCTCAGCCTGGCCCCGCCTGCCCAGCTTCTCCTCCGGAGCCAAGCCCCGCCCGCCGAGCTTCCCCTCCCAGCTTGGCCCCGCCCGCCCAGCTTCCCCTCCCGAGTCCGTCCCTGCCCGCCCAGCTTCCCCTACCGAGCCAGGCCCCGCACGGCCAACTTCCCCTCCCGAGTCCGTCCCTGCCCGCCCAGCTTCCCCTCCCAGCCAGGCCCCGCCCACCAAGTTTCTCCTCCCGTTCCCGGCCCAGCCCGCCCAGATTCTCCTCCCAGCCACGCCCCGCCCGCCCAGTTTCTACTCCCGTTCCCGGCCCCGCCCGCCCAGCTTCTCCTCCCAAGCCATGCCCCTCCTGCCCAGCTTCCCTTCCCAGCCTCGCCCCACCCTCCCAGCTTCCCCTCCCAGCCTGGCCCTGCCCGCCCAGCTTCTCCTCGTGAGCCAGGCCCCTCCCGCCCAGCTTCTCCTCCCAGCCTGACCCCGCCCGCCGAGCTTCCCCTCCCAGCCTGGCCCCGCCCGCCCAGCTTCTCCTCGTGAGCCAGGCCCCGCCCGACCACCTTCCCCTCCCAGCTTGGCCCCGCCCGCCCAGCGTCCCCTCCTAGCCTGGCCCCGCCCGCCCAGCTTCTCCTCCCGTTCCCGGCCCCGCCCGCCCAGCTTCTCCTCATGAGCCAGGCCCCGCCCGCCCTGCTTCCCCTCCCAGCCTGGCCCCGCCCGCCCAGCTTCCCCTCCTAGCCTGGCCCCGCCCGCCCAGCTTCCCCTCCCAGCCTGGCTCCGCCTGCACAGCATCTCCTCATGAGCCAGGCCCCGCCCGCCCAACTTCTCCTCCCAAGCAAGGCCCCGCCCGCCCAGCTTCCCCTCCCGAGGCAGGCCCCGCAGGCCCAGCTTCCCCTCCCAGCCTGGCCCCGCCTGCCCAGCTTCTCCTCCGGAGCCAAGCCCCGCCCGCCCAGCTTCCCCTCCCAGCTTGGCCCCGCCCGCCCAGCTTCCCCTCCAGAGTCCGTCCCTGCCCGCCCAGCTTCCCCTACGGAACCAGGCCCCGCACGGCCAGCTTCCCCTCCCGAGTCCGTCCCTGCCCGCCCAGCTTCCCCTCCCAGCCAAGCTCCGCCCGCCCAGTTTCTCCTCCCGTTCCCGGGCCCACCCGCCCATCTTCTCCTCCCAAGCCAGGCCCCGCCCGCCCAGCTTCCCCTCCCAGCCTTGCCCCGCCCGCCCAGCTTCCCCTCCCAGCCTGGCCCCGCCCGCCCAGCTTCTCCTCCTGAGCCCGGCCCCGCCCGCCCAGCTTCCCCTCCCGAGTCCGTCCCTGCCCGCCCAGCTTCCCCTCCCGATCCTGGCCCCGCCCGGCCAGCTTCCTATCCCGAGTCCGTTCCTGCCCGCCCAGCTTCCCCTCTCAGCCTGGCCCCGCCTGCCCAGCTTCTCCTCCGGAGCCAAGCCCCGCCCGCCGAGCTTCCCCTCCCAGCTTGGCCCCGCCCGCCCAGCTTCCCCTCCCGAGTCCGTCCCTGCCCGCCCAGCTTCCCCTACCGAGCCAGGCCCCGCACGGCCAACTTCCCCTCCCGAGTCCGTCCCTGCCCGCCCAGCTTCCCCTCCCAGCCAGGCCCCGCCCACCAAGTTTCTCCTCCCGTTCCCGGCCCAGCCCGCCCAGATTCTCCTCCCAAGCCAGGCCCCGCCTGCCCAGCTTCCCCTCCCAGCCTGGCCCCGCCCGCCCAGCTTCCCCTCCTAGCCTGGCCCCGCCCGCCCAGCTTCCCCTCCCAGCCTGGCCCCGCCCGCACAGCATCTCCTCATGAGCCAGGCCACGCCCGCCCAACTTCTCCTCCCAAGCAAGGCCCCGCCCGCCCAGCTTCCCCTCCCGAGGCAGGCCCCGCAGGCCCAGCTTCCCCTCCCAGCCTGGCCCCGCCAGCCCAGCTTCTCCTCCGGAGCCAAGCCCCGCCCGCCCAGCTTCCCCTCCCAGCTTCACCCCGCCCGCCCAGCTTCCCTTACCAGCCTGGCCCCGCCCGCCCAGCTTCTCCTCGTGAGCCAGGACCCGCCCGCCCAGCTTCTCCCAAGCCAGGCCCCGCCCGCCCAGCTTCTCCTCCCAGCCTGACCCCGCCCGCCGAGCTTCCCCTCCCAGCCTGACCCCGCCCGCCCAGCTTCTCCTCATGAGCCAGGCCCCGCCCGCCCAACTTCTCCTCCCTAGCCAGGCCCCGCCCGACCACCTTCCCCTCCCAGCCTGGCCCCGCCCCCCAGCTTCCCTTCCCAGCCTAGCCCCGCCTTCCCGGCTTCCCCTCCCGAGTCCGGCCCCGCCCGCCCAGCTTCCCCTCCCAGCCTGGCCCCGCCCGGCCAGCTTCTCCTCGCAGCCTGGCCCCGCCTGCCCAGCTTCTGCTCCCAAGCCTGGCCCCGCCCGCCCAGCTTCCCCTCCCGAGCCAGGCCCCGCCCGCCCAGCTTCCTCTCCCAGGCTGGCCCCGCCCGGCCAGCTTCCGCTCCCGAGTCCGTTCCTGCCCGCCCAGCTTCCCCTCCCAGCCAGGCCCCGCCCCGCCAGCTTCCCCTCCCGAGTCCGTCCCTGCACGCCCAGCTTCCCCTCCCAGCCAGGCCCCGCCCGACCAGTTTCTCCTCCCGTTCCCGGGCCCGCCCGCCCAGCTTCTCCTCCCAAGCCAGGCCCCGCCCGCCCCTCTTCCCCTCCCAGCCTGGCCCCGCCCGCCCAGCTTCCTCTCTCAGCCTGGCCCCGCCCGGCCAGCTTCTCCTCCTGAGCCCGTCCCCGCCCGCCCAGCTTCCCCTCCCAGCCTGGCCCCGCCCGGCCAGCTTCTACTCGTGAGCCAGGACCCGCCCGGCCAGCTTCTCCTCGTGAGCCAGGCCCCGCCCGCCCAGCTTCCCCTCCCAGCCTTGCCCCGCCCGCCCAGCTTCCCCTCCCAGCCTGGCCCCGCCCGCCCAGCTTCTCCTCCTGAGCCCGGCCCCGCCCGCCCAGCTTCCCCTCCCGAGTCCGTCCCTGCCCTTCCAGCTTCCCCTCCCAGCCTGGCCCCGCCCGCGCAGCTTCCCCTCCCAGCCAAGCTCCGCACGCCCACCTTCCCCTCCCAGCTTGGCCCCGACCGCCCAGTTTCCCCTCCCCAGCCAGGCCCCGCCCGCCCAGCTTCCCCTCCCAGCTTGGATCCGCCCGCCCAGCTTCCCCTCCCGAGTCCGTCCCTGCCCGCCCAGCTTCCCCTACCGAGCCAGGCCCCGCCCGGCCAGCTTCCCCTCCCGAGTCCGTCCCTGCCCGCCCAGCTTCCCCTCCCAGCCTGGCCCCGCCCGCCCAGCTTGTCCTCGTGAGCCAGGCCCCGCCCGCCCAGCTTCTCCTCCCAAGCCAGGCCCCGCCCGACCACCTTCCGCTCCCAGCCTGGCCCCGCCCCCCCAGATTCCCTTCCCAGCCTAGCCCCGCCTTCCCGGCTTCCCCTCCCGAGTCCGGCCCCGCCCGCCCAGCTTACCCTCCCAGCCTGGCCTCGGCCGGCCAGCTTCTCATCGCAGCCTGGCCCCGCCCGCCCAGCTTCCCCTCCCGATCCTGGCCCCGCCCGGCCAGCTTCCGCTCCCGAGTCCGTTCCTGCCCGCCCAGCTTCCCCTCCCAGCCAGGCCCCGCCCACCCAGTTTCTCCTCCCGTTCCCGGCCCCGCCCGCCCAGCTTCCCCTCCCAGCCAGGCCCCGCCCGCCCAGTTTCTCCTCCCGTTCCCGGCCCCGCCCGCCCAGCTTCTCCTCTTAAGCCAGGCCCCGCCCGCCCCAGCTTCCCCTCCCAGCCTGGCCCCGCCCGCCCAGCTTCCCCTCCCAGACTGGCCCCGCCCGCCCAGCTTCCCCTCCCAGCCTGGCTCCGCCTGCACAGCATCTCCTCATGAGCCAGGCCCCGCCCGCCCAACTTCTCCTCCCAAGCAAGGCCCCGCCCGCCCAGCTTCACCTCCCGAGGCAGGCCCCGCATGCCCAGCTTCCCCTCCCAGCCTGGCCCCGCCTGCTCAGCTACTCCTCCGGAGCCAAGCCCCGCCCGCCCAGCTTCCCCTCCCAGCTTGGCCCCGCCCGCCCAGCTTCCCCTCCAGATTCCGTCCCTGCCCGCCCAGCTTCCCCTCCGGAGCCAGGCCCCGCACGGCCAGCTTCCCCTCCCGAGTCCGTCCCTGCCCGCCCAGCTTCCCCTCCCAGCCAGGCCCCGCCCGCCCAGTTTCTCCTCCCGTTCCCGGCCCCGCCCGTCCAGCTTCTCCTCCCAAGCCAGGCCGCGCCTGCCCAGCTTCCCCTCCCAGCCTGGCCCCGCCCGCCCAGCTTCCCTTACCAGCCTGGCCCCGCCCGCCCAGCTTCTCCTCGTGAGCCAGGACCCGCCCGCCCAGCTTCTCCTCCCAAGCCAGGCCCCGCCCCCCAGCTTCCCCTCCCGAGGCTGGCCCCGCCCGGCCAGCTTCCCCTCCTGAGCCCGGCCCCGCCCTCCCAGCTTCACCTCCCGATCCTGGCCCCGCCCGGCCAGCTTCCGCTCCCGAGTCCGTTCCTGCCCGCCCAGCTTCCCCTCCCAGCCAGGCCCCGCCCGCCCAGTTTCTCCTCCCGTTCCCGGCCCCGCCCGCCCAGCTTCCCCTCCCAGCCAGGCTCCGCACGCCCACCTTCCCCACCCAGCTTGGCCCCGACCGCCCAGCTTCCCCTCCCCAGCCAGGCCCCGCCCGCCCAGCTTCCCCTCCCGAGTCCGGCCCCGCCCGCTCAGCTTCTCCTCCCAGCCTTGCCCCGCCCACCCAGCTTCCCCTCCCAGCCAGCCCACGCCCGCCCAGATTCCCCTCCCAGCCTGGCCCTGCCCGCCCAGCTTCCCCTCCCAGCCTGGCCCCGCCGCCCAGCTTCTCCTCGTGAGCCAGGACCCGCCCGCCCAGCTTCTCCTCCCAAGCCAGGCCCCGCCCGCCCAGCTTCTCCTCCTAGCCTGACCCCGCCCGCCGAGCTTCCCCTCCCAGCCTGGCCCCGGCCGCCCAGCTTCTCCTCGTGAGCCAGGACCCGCCCGCCCAGCTTCTCCTCCCAAGCCAGGCCCCGCCCGACCACCTTCCCCTCCCAGCTTGGCCCCGCCCCCCAGCTTCCCCTCCCTGCCTGGCCCCGCTCGACCAGCTTCCCCTCCCAAGCCAGGCCCCGCCCGCCCAGCTTCTCCTCCCAAGCCAGGCCCCGCCCGACCACCTTCCCCTCCCAGCTTGGCCCCGCCCCCCAGCTTCCCCTCCCAGCTTGGCCCCGCCCCCCAGCTTCCCCTCCCTGCCTGGCCCCGCTCGACCAGCTTCCCCTCCCAAGCCAGGCCCCGCCCGCCCAGCTTCTCCTCCCAAGCCAGGCCCCGCCCGACCACCTTCCCCTCCCAGCTTGGCCCCGCCCCCCCAGCTTCCCCTCCCTGCCTGGCCCCGCCCGCCCAGCTTCTCCTCCCAAGCCAGGCCCCGCCCGCCCAGCTTCCCCTCCCGAGTCCGGCCCCGCCCGCTCAGCTTCTCCTCCCAGCCTGGCCCCGCCCGCCCAGCTTCCCCTCCCGAGTCCGGCCCCGCGCACCCAGCTTCCCCTCCCAGCCTGGCCCCGCCCGGCCAGCTTCCGCTCCCGAGTCCCTTCCTGCCCGCCCAGCTTCCCCTCCCAGCCAGGCCCCGCCCGCCGAGGTTCTCCTCCCAGCCTGGCCCCGACTGCCCAGCTTTTCCTCCTGAGCCAGGCCCCGCCCGCCCAGGTTCTCCTCCCAAGCCAGGCACCGGCCGCCCAGCTTCTCCTCCCAAGCCAGTCCCCGCCCGCCCAGCTTCTCCTCCCGAGCCTGGCCCCGCCCGTCCAGCTTCCCCCCCGAGTCCGTCCGTGCCCGCCCAGCTTCTCCTCCCAAGCCAGGCCACGCCTGCCCAGCTTCCCTTCCCAGCCTGGCCCCACCCTCCCAGCTTCCCGTCCCAGCCTGGCCCCGCCCCCCCAGCTTCTCCTCGTGAGCCAGGACCCGCCCGCCCAGCTTCTCCTCCCAAGCCAGGCCCCGCCCGCCCAGCTTCCCCTGCCGAGTCCGGCCCCGCCCGCTCAGCTTCTCCTCCCAGCCTGGCCCCGCCCGCCCACCTTTCCCTCCCATCTTGGCCCCGCCCCCCAGCTCCCCTCCCAGCCTGGCCCCGCCCACCCAGCTTCCCCTCCCAGCCAGTCCCCGCCCGCCCAGATTCCCCTCCCAGCCTGGCCCCGCCCGCCCAGCTTCCCTCCCAGCCTGGCCCCGCCCGCCCACTTTCTCTTCCCGAGCCCGGCCCCGCCTTCCCAGCTTCCCCTTCTCGAGCTCGGCTCCGCCCACCCAGCTTCTCCTTCCAGCCTGGCCCCGCCCGCCCAGCTTCTCCTCCTGAGCCAGGCCCCGCCCGCCCAGCTTCTCCTCCCAAGCCAGGCCCCGCCCGCCCAGCTTCTCCTCCCGAGCCTGGCCCCACCCGGCCAGCTTCCCCCCCGAGTCCGTCCCTGCCCGCCCAGCTTCCCCTCCAGCCACGCCCCGCCCGCCCAGTTTCTACTCCCGTTCCCGGCCCCGCCCGCCCAGCTTCTCCTCCCAAGCCATGCCCCTCCTGCCCAGCTTCCCTTCCCAGCCTCGCCCCACCCTCCCAGCTTCCCCTCCCGGCCTGGCCCTGCCCGCCCAGCTTCTCCTCGTGAGCCAGGCCCCTCCCGCCCAGCTTCTCCTCCCAGCCTGGCCCCGCCCGCCCAGCTTCTCCTCGTGAGCCAGGCCCCGCCCGCCCAGCTTCTCCTCCCAAGCCAGGCCCCGCCCGACCACCTTCCCCTCCCAGCTTGGCCCCGCCCCCCAAGCTTCCCCTCCCAGCCTGGCCCCGCTCGACCAGCTTCCCCTCCCGAGTCCGGCCCCGCCCGCCCACTTTGTCTTCCCGAGCCCGGCCCGGCCTTCCCGGCTTCCCCTCCCGAGTCTGGCCCCGCCCGCCCAGCTTCCCCTCCCAGCCTGGCCCCGCCCGGCCAGCTTCTCCTCCCGAGCCAGGCCCCGCCCGCCCAGCTTCCCCTCCCAGCCTGGCCCCGCCCGGCCAGTTTCCGCTCCCGAGTCCGTTCCTGCCCGCCCAGCTTCCCCTCCCAGCCAGGCACCGCCCGGCAAGCTTTCCCTCCCGATTCCGTCCCTGCCCGCCCAGCTTCCCCTCCCAGCCAGGCTCCGCCCGCCCAGTTTCTCCTCCCGTTCCCGGGCCCGCCCGCCAAGCTTCTCCTCCCAATCCAGGCCCCGCCCGCCCAGCTTCCCCTCCCAGCCTGGCCCCGCCCGCCCAGCTTCCCCTCCAGCCTGGCCCCGCCTGCCCAGCTTCTCCTCCCAAGCCTGGCCCCGCCCGGCCAGCTTCCCCTCCCGAGTCCGGCCCCGCACGCCCAGCTTCCCCTCCCAGCCTGGCCCCGCCCGCCCAGCTTCTCCTCCTGAGACAGGCCCCGCCCGCCCACTTTCTCTTCCCGAGCCCGGCCTCGCCTTCCCAGCTTCCCCTTCTCGAGCCCGGCCCCGCCCGCTCAGCTTCTCCTCCCAGCCTGGCCCCGCTCGACCAGCTTCCCCTCCCGAGTCCGGCCCCGCCCGCCCACTTTGTCTTCCCGAGCCCGGCCCCGCCTTCCCGGCTTCCCCTCCCGAGTCCGGCCCCGCCCGCCCAGCTTCCCCTCCCAGCCTGGCCCCGCCCGCCCAGCTTCCCCTCCCAGCCTGGCCCCGCCCGGCCAGCTTCCCCTCCCAGCCAGCCCCCGCCCGCCCAGATTCCCCTCCCAGCCTGGCTCCGCACGCCCACCTTCCCCTCCCATCTTGGCCCCGACCGCCCAGCTTCCCCTCCCCAGCCAGGCCCCGCCCGCCCAGCTTCCCCTCCCGAGTCCGTCCCTGCCCGCCCAGCTTCCCCTCCCGATCCTGGCCCCGCCCGGCCAGCTTCCTATCCCGAGTCCGTTCCTGCCCGCCCAGCTTCCCCTCTCAGCCTGGCCCCGCCTGCCCAGCTTCTCCTCCGGAGCCAAGCCCCGCCCGCCGAGCTTCCCCTCCCAGCTTGGCCCCGCCCGCCCAGCTTCCCCTCCCGAGTCCGTCCCTGCCCGCCCAGCTTCCCCTACCGAGCCAGGCCCCGCACGGCCAACTTCCCCTCCCGAGTCCGTCCCTGCCCGCCCAGCTTCCCCTCCCAGCCAGGCCCCGCCCACCAAGTTTCTCCTCCCGTTCCCGGCCCAGCCCGCCCAGATTCTCCTCCCAAGCCAGGCCCCGCCTGCCCAGCTTCCCCTCCCAGCCTGGCCCCGCCCGCCCAGCTTCCCCTCCTAGCCTGGCCCCGCCCGCCCAGCTTCCCCTCCCAGCCTGGCCCCGCCTGCACAGCATCTCCTCATGAGCCAGGCCACGCCCGCCCAACTTCTCCTCCCAAGCAAGGCCCCGCCCGCCCAGCTTCCCCTCCCGAGGCCGGCCCCGCAGGCCCAGCTTCCCCTCCCAGCCTGGCCCCGCCAGCCCAGCTTCTCCTCCGGAGCCAAGCCCCGCCCGCCCAGCTTCCCCTCCCAGCTTCACCCCGCCCGCCCAGCTTCCCTTACCAGCCTGGCCCCGCCCGCCCAGCTTCTCCTCGTGAGCCAGGACCCGCCCGCCCAGCTTCTCCCAAGCCAGGCCCCGCCCGCCCAGCTTCTCCTCCCAGCCTGACCCCGCCCGCCGAGCTTCCCCTCCCAGCCTGACCCCGCCCGCCCAGCTTCTCCTCATGAGCCAGGCCCCGCCCGCCCAACTTCTCCTCCCTAGCCAGGCCCCGCCCGACCACCTTCCCCTCCCAGCCTGGCCCCGCCCCCCAGCTTCCCTTCCCAGCCTAGCCCCGCCTTCCCGGCTTCCCCTCCCGAGTCCGGCCCCGCCCGCCCAGCTTCCCCTCCCAGCCTGGCCCCGCCCGGCCAGCTTCTCCTCGCAGCCTGGCCCCGCCTGCCCAGCTTCTGCTCCCAAGCCTGGCCCCGCCCGCCCAGCTTCCCCTCCCGAGCCAGGCCCCGCCCGCCCAGCTTCCTCTCCCAGGCTGGCCCCGCCCGGCCAGCTTCCGCTCCCGAGTCCGTTCCTGCCCGCCCAGCTTCCCCTCCCAGCCAGGCCCCGCCCCGCCAGCTTCCCCTCCCGAGTCCGTCCCTGCACGCCCAGCTTCCCCTCCCAGCCAGGCCCCGCCCGACCAGTTTCTCCTCCCGTTCCCGGGCCCGCCCGCCCAGCTTCTCCTCCCAAGCCAGGCCCCGCCCGCCCCTCTTCCCCTCCCAGCCTGGCCCCGCCCGCCCAGCTTCCTCTCTCAGCCTGGCCCCGCCCGGCCAGCTTCTCCTCCTGAGCCCGTCCCCGCCCGCCCAGCTTCCCCTCCCAGCCTGGCCCCGCCCGGCCAGCTTCTACTCGTGAGCCAGGACCCGCCCGGCCAGCTTCTCCTCGTGAGCCAGGCCCCGCCCGCCCAGCTTCCCCTCCCAGCCTTGCCCCGCCCGCCCAGCTTCCCCTCCCAGCCTGGCCCCGCCCGCCCAGCTTCTCCTCCTGAGCCCGGCCCCGCCCGCCCAGCTTCCCCTCCCGAGTCCGTCCCTGCCCTTCCAGCTTCCCCTCCCAGCCTGGCCCCGCCCGCGCAGCTTCCCCTCCCAGCCAAGCTCCGCACGCCCACCTTCCCCTCCCAGCTTGGCCCCGACCGCCCAGTTTCCCCTCCCCAGCCAGGCCCCGCCCGCCCAGCTTCCCCTCCCAGCTTGGATCCGCCCGCCCAGCTTCCCCTCCCGAGTCCGTCCCTGCCCGCCCAGCTTCCCCTACCGAGCCAGGCCCCGCCCGGCCAGCTTCCCCTCCCGAGTCCGTCCCTGCCCGCCCAGCTTCCCCTCCCAGCCTGGCCCCGCCCGCCCAGCTTGTCCTCATGAGCCAGGCCCCGCCCGCCCAGCTTCTCCTCCCAAGCCAGGCCCCGCCCGACCACCTTCCGCTCCCAGCCTGGCCCCGCCCCCCCAGATTCCCTTCCCAGCCTAGCCCCGCCTTCCCGGCTTCCCCTCCCGAGTCCGGCCCCGCCCGCCCAGCTTACCCTCCCAGCCTGGCCTCGGCCGGCCAGCTTCTCATCGCAGCCTGGCCCCGCCCGCCCAGCTTCCCCTCCCGATCCTGGCCCCGCCCGGCCAGCTTCCGCTCCCGAGTCCGTTCCTGCCCGCCCAGCTTCCCCTCCCAGCCAGGCCCCGCCCACCCAGTTTCTCCTCCCGTTCCCGGCCCCGCCCGCCCAGCTTCCCCTCCCAGCCAGGCCCCGCCCGCCCAGTTTCTCCTCCCGTTCCCGGCCCCGCCCGCCCAGCTTCTCCTCTTAAGCCAGGCCCCGCCTGCCCAGCTTCCCCTCCCAGCCTGGCCCCGCCCGCCCAGCTTCCCCTCCTAGCCTGGCCCCGCCCGCCCAGCTTCCCCTCCCAGCCTGGCTCCGCCTGCACAGCATCTCCTCATGAGCCAGGCCCCGCCCGCCCAACTTCTCCTCCCAAGCAAGGCCCCGCCCGCCCAGCTTCACCTCCCGAGGCAGGCCCCGCAGGCCCAGCTTCCCCTCCCAGCCTGGCCCCGCCTGCCCAGCTACTCCTCCGGAGCCAAGCCCCGCCCGCCCAGCTTCCCCTCCCAGCTTGGCCCCGCCCGCCCAGCTTCCCCTCCAGATTCCGTCCCTGCCCGCCCAGCTTCCCCTCCGGAGCCAGGCCCCGCACGGCCAGCTTCCCCTCCCGAGTCCGTCCCTGCCCGCCCAGCTTCCCCTCCCAGCCAGGCCCCGCCCGCCCAGTTTCTCCTCCCGTTCCCGGCCCCGCCCGTCCAGCTTCTCCTCCCAAGCCAGGCCGCGCCTGCCCAGCTTCCCCTCCCAGCCTGGCCCCGCCCGCCCAGCTTCCCTTACCAGCCTGGCCCCGCCCGCCCAGCTTCTCCTCGTGAGCCAGGACCCGCCCGCCCAGCTTCTCCTCCCAAGCCAGGCCCCGCCCGCCCAGCTTCCCCTCCCAGCCTGGCCCCGCCCGGCCAGCTTCCCCTCCTGAGCCCGGCCCCGCCCTCCCAGCTTCACCTCCCGATCCTGGCCCCGCCCGGCCAGCTTCCGCTCCCGAGTCCGTTCCTGCCCGCCCAGCTTCCCCTCCCAGCCAGGCCCCGCCCGCCCAGTTTCTCCTCCCGTTCCCGGCCCCGCCCGCCCAGCTTCCCCTCCCAGCCAGGCTCCGCACGCCCACCTTCCCCACCCAGCTTGGCCCCGACCGCCCAGCTTCCCCTCCCCAGCCAGGCCCCGCCCGCCCAGCTTCCCCTCCCGAGTCCGGCCCCGCCCGCTCAGCTTCTCCTCCCAGCCTTGCCCCGCCCACCCAGCTTCCCCTCCCAGCCAGCCCACGCCCGCCCAGATTCCCCTCCCAGCCTGGCCCTGCCCGCCCAGCTTCCCCTCCCAGCCTGGCCCCGCCCGCCCAGCTTCTCCTCGTGAGCCAGGACCCGCCCGCCCAGCTTCTCCTCCCAAGCCAGGCCCCGCCCGCCCAGCTTCTCCTCCTAGCCTGACCCCGCCCGCCGAGCTTCCCCTCCCAGCCTGGCCCCGGCCGCCCAGCTTCTCCTCGTGAGCCAGGACCCGCCCGCCCAGCTTCTCCTCCCAAGCCAGGCCCCGCCCGACCACCTTCCCCTCCCAGCTTGGCCCCGCCCCCCCAGCTTCCCCTCCCTGCCTGGCCCCGCTCGACCAGCTTCCCCTCCCAAGCCAGGCCCCGCCCGCCCAGCTTCTCCTCCCAAGCCAGGCCCCGCCCGACCACCTTCCCCTCCCAGCTTGGCCCCGCCCCCCCAGCTTCCCCTCCCAGCTTGGCCCCGCCCCCCCAGCTTCCCCTCCCTGCCTGGCCCCGCTCGACCAGCTTCCCCTCCCAAGCCAGGCCCCGCCCGCCCAGCTTCTCCTCCCAAGCCAGGCCCCGCCCGACCACCTTCCCCTCCCAGCTTGGCCCCGCCCCCCCAGCTTCCCCTCCCTGCCTGGCCCCGCCCGCCCAGCTTCTCCTCCCAAGCCAGGCCCCGCCCGCCCCGCTTCCCCTCCCGAGTCCGGCCCCGCCCGCTCAGCTTCTCCTCCCAGCCTGGCCCCGCCCGCCCAGCTTCCCCTCCCGAGTCCGGCCCCGCGCACCCAGCTTCCCCTCCCAGCCTGGCCCCGCCCGGCCAGCTTCCGCTCCCGAGTCCCTTCCTGCCCGCCCAGCTTCCCCTCCCAGCCAGGCCCCGCCCGCCGAGGTTCTCCTCCCAGCCTGGCCCCGACTGCCCAGCTTTTCC
Source organism: Pelodiscus sinensis (assembly GCF_052426305.1). Taxonomy (NCBI): domain Eukaryota; kingdom Metazoa; phylum Chordata; order Testudines; family Trionychidae; genus Pelodiscus; species Pelodiscus sinensis. The sequence goes on along the minus strand of NC_143069.1, from coordinate 10,279,746 downwards.
TCCTGAGCCAGGCCCCGCCCGCCCAGGTTCTCCTCCCAAGCCAGGCACCGGCCGCCCAGCTTCTCCTCCCAAGCCAGTCCCCGCCCGCCCAGCTTCTCCTCCCGAGCCTGGCCCCGCCCGTCCAGCTTCCCCCCCGAGTCCGTCCGTGCCCGCCCAGCTTCTCCTCCCAAGCCAGGCCACGCCTGCCCAGCTTCCCTTCCCAGCCTGGCCCCACCCTCCCAGCTTCCCGTCCCAGCCTGGCCCCGCCCGCCCAGCTTCTCCTCGTGAGCCAGGACCCGCCCGCCCAGCTTCTCCTCCCAAGCCAGGCCCCGCCCGCCCAGCTTCCCCTGCCGAGTCCGGCCCCGCCCGCTCAGCTTCTCCTCCCAGCCTGGCCCCGCCCGCCCACCTTTCCCTCCCATCTTGGCCCCGCCCCCCAGCTCCCCTCCCAGCCTGGCCCCGCCCACCAAGCTTCCCCTCCCAGCCAGTCCCCGCCCGCCCAGATTCCCCTCCCAGCCTGGCCCCGCCCGCCCAGCTTCCCCTCCCAGCCTGGCCCCGCCCGCCCACTTTCTCTTCCCGAGCCCGGCCCCGCCTTCCCAGCTTCCCCTTCTCGAGCTCGGCTCCGCCCACCCAGCTTCTCCTCCCAGCCTGGCCCCGCCCGCCCAGCTTCTCCTCCTGAGCCAGGCCCCGCCCGCCCAGCTTCTCCTCCCAAGCCAGGCCCCGCCCGCCCAGCTTCTCCTCCCGAGCCTGGCCCCACCCGGCCAGCTTCCCCCCCGAGTCCGTCCCTGCCCGCCCAGCTTCCCCTCCCAGCCACGCCCCGCCCGCCCAGTTTCTACTCCCGTTCCCGGCCCCGCCCGCCCAGCTTCTCCTCCCAAGCCATGCCCCTCCTGCCCAGCTTCCCTTCCCAGCCTCGCCCCACCCTCCCAGCTTCCCCTCCCGGCCTGGCCCTGCCCGCCCAGCTTCTCCTCGTGAGCCAGGCCCCTCCCGCCCAGCTTCTCCTCCCAGCCTGGCCCCGCCCGCCCAGCTTCTCCTCGTGAGCCAGGCCCCGCCCGCCCAGCTTCTCCTCCCAAGCCAGGCCCCGCCCGACCACCTTCCCCTCCCAGCTTGGCCCCGCCCCCCAAGCTTCCCCTCCCAGCCTGGCCCCGCTCGACCAGCTTCCCCTCCCGAGTCCGGCCCCGCCCGCCCACTTTGTCTTCCCGAGCCCGGCCCGGCCTTCCCGGCTTCCCCTCCCGAGTCTGGCCCCGCCCGCCCAGCTTCCCCTCCCAGCCTGGCCCCGCCCGGCCAGCTTCTCCTCCCGAGCCAGGCCCCGCCCGCCCAGCTTCCCCTCCCAGCCTGGCCCCGCCCGGCCAGTTTCCGCTCCCGAGTCCGTTCCTGCCCGCCCAGCTTCCCCTCCCAGCCAGGCACCGCCCGGCAAGCTTTCCCTCCCGATTCCGTCCCTGCCCGCCCAGCTTCCCCTCCCAGCCAGGCTCCGCCCGCCCAGTTTCTCCTCCCGTTCCCGGGCCCGCCCGCCAAGCTTCTCCTCCCAATCCAGGCCCCGCCCGCCCAGCTTCCCCTCCCAGCCTGGCCCCGCCCGCCCAGCTTCCCCTCCCAGCCTGGCCCCGCCTGCCCAGCTTCTCCTCCCAAGCCTGGCCCCGCCCGGCCAGCTTCCCCTCCCGAGTCCGGCCCCGCACGCCCAGCTTCCCCTCCCAGCCTGGCCCCGCCCGCCCAGCTTCTCCTCCTGAGACAGGCCCCGCCCGCCCACTTTCTCTTCCCGAGCCCGGCCTCGCCTTCCCAGCTTCCCCTTCTCGAGCCCGGCCCCGCCCGCTCAGCTTCTCCTCCCAGCCTGGCCCCGCTCGACCAGCTTCCCCTCCCGAGTCCGGCCCCGCCCGCCCACTTTGTCTTCCCGAGCCCGGCCCCGCCTTCCCGGCTTCCCCTCCCGAGTCCGGCCCCGCCCGCCCAGCTTCCCCTCCCAGCCTGGCCCCGCCCGCCCAGCTTCCCCTCCCAGCCTGGCCCCGCCCGGCCAGCTTCCCCTCCCAGCCAGCCCCCGCCCGCCCAGATTCCCCTCCCAGCCTGGCTCCGCACGCCCACCTTCCCCTCCCATCTTGGCCCCGACCGCCCAGCTTCCCCTCCCCAGCCAGGCCCCGCCCGCCCAGCTTCCCCTCCCGAGTCCGGCCCCGCCCGCTCAGCTTCTCCTCCCAGCCTGGCCCCGCCCGCCCACCTTCCCCTCCCATCTTGACCCCGTCCCCCAGCTTCCCCTCCCAGCCTGGCCCCGCCCACCCAGCTTCCCCTCCCAGCCAGCCCCCGCCCGCCCAGATTCCCCTCCCAGCCTGGCCCCACCCGCCCAGCTTCCCCTCCCAGCCTGGCCCCGCCCGCCCACTTTCTCTTCCCGAGCCCGGCCCCGCCTTCCCAGCTTCCCCTTCTCGAGCCCGGCCCCGCCCACCCAGCTTCCCCTCCCGAGTCCGGCCCCGCGCGCCCACCTTCCCCTCCCAGCCTGGCCCCGCCCGCCCAGCTTCTCCTCCTGAGACAGGCCCCGCCCGCCCAGCTTCTCCTCCCAAGCCAGGCCCCGCCCGCCCAGTATCTCCTCCCAAGCCAGGCCCCGCCCGCCCAACTTCTCCTCCCGAGCCTGGCCCCGCCCGGCCAGCTTCCCCCCCGAGTCAGTCCCTGCCCGCCCAGCTTCCCCTCTCTGCCAGGCCCCGCCTGCCCAGCTTCCCTTCCCAGCCTGGCCCCACCCTCCCAGCTTCCCCTACCAGCCTGGCCCCGCCCGTCCAGCTTCTCCTCGTGAGCCAGGACCCGCCCGCCCAGCTTCTCCTCCCAAGCCAGGCCCCGCCCGGCCAGCTTCCCCTCCCAGCCAGGCCCCGCCCCCCCAGCTTCCCCTCCCAGCCAGACCCCGCCCGGCCAGCTTCCCCTCCCGAGTCCGGCCCCGCCCGCCCAGCTTCCCCTCCCAGCCTGGCCCCGCCCGGCCAGCTTCTCCTCCCAGCCTGGACCAGCCTGCCCAGCTTCTGCTCCCAAGCCTGGCCCCGCCCGCCCAGCTTCCCCTCCCGAGCCAGGCCCCGCCCGCCCAGCTTCCCCTCCCAGGCTGGCCCCGCCCGGCCAGCTTCCGCTCTCGAGTCCGTTCCTGCCCGCCCAGCTTCCCCTACCAGCCAGACCCCGCCCGGCCAGCTTCCCCCCCGATTCCGTCCCTGCCCGCCCAGCTTCCCCTCCCAGCTAGGCTCCGCCCGCCCAGTTTCTCCTCCCGTTCCCGGGCCCGCCCGCCCAGCTTCCCCTCCCATCTTGGCTCCGCCCCCCAGCTTCCCCTCCCAGCCTTGCCCCGCCCTTCCAGCTTCCCCTCCCAGCCAGCCCCCGCCCGCCCAGATTCCCCTCCCACCCAGCCCCCGCCCTCCCAGATTCCCCTCCCAGCCTGGCCCCGCCCGCCCAGCTTCTCCTCCCAAGCCAGGCCCCGCCCGCCCAGCTTCTCCTCCCGAGCCTGGCCCCGCCCGGCCAGCTTCCCCCCCTGAGTCCGTCCCTGCCCGCCCAGCTTCCCCTCCCAGCCAGGCCCCGCCCGCCCAATTTCTACTCCCGTTCCCGGCCCCGCCCGCCCAGCTTCTCCTCCCAAGCCAGGCCCTCCTGCCCAGCTTCCCTTCCCAGCTTCGCCCCACCCTCCCAGCTTCCCCTCCCAGCCTGGCCCTGCCCGCCCAGCTTCTCCTCGTGAGCCAAACCCCGCCCGCCCAGCTTCTCCTCCCAGCCTGACCCCGCCCGCCGAGCTTCCCCTCCCAGCCTGGCCCCGCCCGCCCAGCTTCTCCTCGTGAGCCAGGCCCCGCCCGCCCAGCTTCTCCTCCCAAGTCAGGCCCCGCCCGACCACCTTCCCCTCCCAGCTTGGCCCCGCCCCCCCAGCTTCCCCTCCCAGCCTGGCCCCGCTCGACCAGCTTCCCCTCCCGAGTCCGGCCCCGCCCGCCCACTTTGTCTTCCCGAGCCCGGCCCCGCCTTCCCGGCTTCCCCTCCCGAGTCCGGCCCCGCCCGCCCAGCTTCCCCTCCCAGCCTGGCCCCGCCCAGCCAGCTTCTCCTCCCGAGCCAGGCCCCGCCCGCCCAGCTTCCCCTCCCAGCCTGGCACCGCCCGGACAGCTTCCGCTCCCGAGTCCGTTCCTGCCCGCCCAGCTTCCCCTCCCAGCTAGGCCCCGCCCGGCCAGCTTCCCCTCCCGATTCCGTCCCCGCCCGCCCAGCTTCCCCTCCCAGCCAGGCTCCGCACGCCCACCTTCCCCTCCCAGCTTGGCCCCGACCGCCCAGCTTCCCCTCCCCAGCCAGGCCCCGCCCTCCCAGCTTCCCCTCCCGAGTCCGGCCCCGCCCGCTTAGCTTCTCCTCCCAGGCTGGCCCCGCCCGCCCATCTTTCCCTCCCATCTTGGCCCCGCCCCCCAGCTTCCCCTCCCAGCCTGGCCCCGCCCACCCAGCTTCCCCTCCCAGCCAGCCCCCGCCCGCCCAGATTCCCCTCCCAGCCTGGCCCCGCACGCCCAGCTTCCCCTCCCAGCCTGGCCCCGCCCGCCCACTTTCTCCTCCCGAGCCCGGCCCCGCCATCCCAGCTTCCCCTTCTCGAGCCCGGCCCCGCCCACCCAGCTTCTCCTCCCAGCCTGGCCCCGCCCGCCCAGCTTCCCCTCCCGAGTCCGGCCCCGCATGCCCAGCTATCCCTCCCAGCCTGGCCCCGCCCGCCCAGCTTCTCCTCCTGAGCCAGGCCCCGCCCGCCCAGCTTCTCCTCCCAAGCCAGGCCCCGCCCGCCGAGGTTCTCCTCCCAGCCTGGCCCCGACTGCCCAGCTTCTCCTCCTGAGCCAGGCCCCGCCCGCCCAGCTTCTCCTCCCAAGCCAGGCCCCGCCCGCCCAGCTTCTCCTCCCAAGCCAGGCCCCGCCCGCCCAGCTTCTCCTCCCGAGCCTGGCCCCGCCCGGCCAGCTTCCCCCCCGAGTCCGTCCGTGCCCGCCTAGCTTCCCCTCCCAGCCAGGCCCCGCCCGCCCAGTTTCTCCTCCCGTTCCCGGCCCCGCCCGCCCAGCTTCTCCTCCCAAGCCAGGCCCCGCCTGCCCAGGTTCCCTTCCCAGCCTGGCCCCACCCACCCAGCTTCCCCTCCCAGCCTGGCCCCGCCCGCCCAGCTTCTCCTCGTGAGCCAGGACCCGCCCGCCCAGCTTCTCCTCCCAAGCCAGGCCCCGCCCGCCCAGCTTCTCCTCCCAGCCTGACCCCGCCCGCCGACCTTCCCCTCCCAGCCTGGCCACGCCCGCCCAGCTTCTCCTCATGAGCCAGGCCCCGCCCGCCCAGCTTCTCCGCCCAAGCCATGCCCCGCCCGACCACCTTCCCCTCCCAGCTTGGCCCCGCCCCCCCAGCTTCCCCTCCCAGCCTGGCCCCGCTCGACCAGCTTCCCCTCCCGAGTCCGGCCCCGCCCGCCCACTTTGTCTTCCCGAGCCCGGCCCCGCCTTCCCGGCTTCCCCTCCCGAGTCCGGCCCCGCCCGCCCAGCTTCCCCTCCCAAGCCAGGCCCCGCCCGGCCAGCTTCTCCTCCCGAGCCAGGCCCCGCCCGCCCAGCTTCCCCTCCCAGCCTCGCCCCGCCCGGCCAGCTTCCGCTCCCGAGTCCGTGCCTGCCCGACCAGCTTCCCCGCCCAGCCAGGCCCCTCCCGGCCAGCTTCCCCTCCCGATTCCGTCCCTGCCCGCCCAGCTTCCCCTCCCAGCCAGGCTCCGCCCGCCCAGTTTCTCCTCCCGTTCCCGGGCCCGCCCGCGAAGCTTCTCCTCCCAATCCAGGCCCCGCCCGCCCAGCTTCCCCTCCCAGCCTGGCCCCGCCCGCCCAGCTTCCCCTCCCAGCCTGGCCCCGCCCGCCCAGCTTCTCCTCGCAGCCTGGCCCCGCCTGCCCAGCTTCTCCTCCCAAGCCTGGTCCCGCCCGCCCAGCTTCCCCTCCCGAGCCAGGCCCCGCCCGCCCAGCTTCCCCTCCCAGGCTGGCCCCGCCCGGCCAGCTTCCGCTCCCGAGTCCGTTCCTGCCCGCCCAGCTTCCCCTCCCAGCCAGGCCCCGCCCGGCCAGCTTCCCCTCCCGAGTCCGGCCCCGCACGCCCAGCTTCCCCTCCCAGCCTGGCCCCGCCCGCCCAGCTTCTCCTCCTGAGACAGGCCCCGCCCGCCCACTTTCTCTTCCCGAGCCCGGCCCCGCCTTCCCAGCTTCCCCTTCTCGAGCCCGGCCCCGCCCACTCAGCTTCTCCTCCCAGCCTGGCCCCGATCGACCAGCTTCCCCTCCCGAGTCCGGCCCCGCCCGCCCAGCTTCCCCTCCCAGCCTGGCCCCGCCCGGCCATCTTCCCCTCCCAGCCTGGCCCCGCCCACCCAGCTTCCCCTCCCAACCAGCCCCCGCCCGCCGAGATTCCCCTCCCAGCCTGGCCCCGCCCGCCCAGTTTCCCCTCCCAGCCAGGCTCCGCACGCCCACCTTCCCCTCCCATCTTGGCCCCGACCGCCCAGCTTCCCCTCCCCAGCCAGGCCCCGCCCGCCCAGCTTCCCCTCCCGAGTCCGGCCCCGCCCGCTCAGCTTCTCCTCCCAGCCTGGCCCCGCCCGCCCACCTTCCCCTCCCATCTTGGCCCCGTCCCCCAGCTTCCCCTCCCAGCCTGGCCCCGCCCACCCAGCTTCCCCTCCTAGCCTGGCCCCGCTCGCCCAGCTTCTCCTCCTGAGACAGGCCCCGCCCGCCCACTTTCTCTTCCCGAGCCCGGCCCCGCCTTCCCAGCTTCCCTTTCTCGAGCCCGGCCCCGCCCACCCAGCTTCTCCTCCCAGCCTGGCCCCGCCCGCCCAGCTTCCGCTCCCGAGTCCGGCCCCGCGCGCCCAGCTTCCCCTCCCAGCCTGGCCCCGCCCGCCCAGCTTCTCCTCCTGAGACAGGCCCCGCCCGCCCAGCTTCTCGTCCCAAGCCAGGCCCCGCCCGCCGAGGTTCTCCTCCCAGCCTGGCCCCGACTGCCCAGCTTCTCCTCCTGAGCCAGGCCCCGCCCGCCCAGCTTCTCCTCCCAAGCCAGGCCCCGCCCGCCCAGCATCTCCTCCCAAGCCAGGCCCCGCCCGCCCAGCATCTCCTCCCAAGCCAGGCCCCGCCCGCCCAGCTTCTCCTCCCGAGCCTGGCCCCGCCCGACCAGCTTCCCCCCCCCGAGTCCGTCCCTGCCCGCCCAGCTTCCCCTCTCTGCCAGGCCCCGCCCGCCCAGTTTCTCCTCCCGTTCCCGGCCCCGCCCGCCCAGCTTCTCCTCCCAAGCCAGGCCCCGCCTGCCCAGCTTCCCTTCCCAGCCTGGCCCCACCCTCCCAGCTTCCCCTCCCAGCCTTGCCCCGCCCGGCCAGCTTCTCCTCGTGAGCCAGGACCCGCCCGCCCAGCTTCTCCTCGCAGCCAGGCCCCTCCCGCCCAGCTTCTCCTCCCAGCCTGGCCCCGCCCGCCCAGCTTCTCCTCGTGAGCCAGGCCCCGCCCGCCCAGCTTCTCCTCCCAAGCCAGGCCCCGCCCGACCACCTTCCCCTCCCAGCTTGGCCCCGCCCCCCAAGCTTCCCCTCCCAGCCTGGCCCCGCTCGACCAGCTTCCCCTCCCGAGTCCGGCCCCGCCCGCCCACTTTGTCTTCCCGAGCCCGGCCCGGCCTTCCCGGCTTCCCCTCCCGAGTCTGGCCCCGCCCGCCCAGCTTCCCCTCCCAGCCTGGCCCCGCCCGGCCAGCTTCTCCTCCCGAGCCAGGCCCCGCCCGCCCAGCTTCCCCTCCCAGCCTGGCCCCGCCCGGCCAGTTTCCGCTCCCGAGTCCGTTCCTGCCCGCCCAGCTTCCCCTCCCAGCCAGGCACCGCCCGGCAAGCTTTCCCTCCCGATTCCGTCCCTGCCCGCCCAGCTTCCCCTCCCAGCCAGGCTCCGCCCGCCCAGTTTCTCCTCCCGTTCCCGGGCCCGCCCGCCACGCTTCTCCTCCCAATCCAGGCCCCGCCCGCCCAGCTTCCCCTCCCAGCCTGGCCCCGCCCGCCCAGCTTCCCCTCCCAGCCTGGCCCCGCCTGCCCAGCTTCTCCTCCCAAGCCTGGCCCCGCCCGGCCAGCTTCCCCTCCCGAGTCCGGCCCCGCACGCCCAGCTTCCCCTCCCAGCCTGGCCCCGCCCGCCCAGCTTCTCCTCCTGAGACAGGCCCCGCCCGCCCACTTTCTCTTCCCGAGCCCGGCCTCGCCTTCCCAGCTTCCCCTTCTCGAGCCCGGCCCCGCCCGCTCAGCTTCTCCTCCCAGCCTGGCCCCGCTCGACCAGCTTCCCCTCCCGAGTCCGGCCCCGCCCGCCCACTTTGTCTTCCCGAGCCCGGCCCCGCCTTCCCGGCTTCCCCTCCCGAGTCCCGCCCCGCCCGCCCAGCTTCCCCTCCCAGCCTGGCCCCGCCCGCCCAGCTTCCCCTCCCAGCCTGGCCCCGCCCGGCCAGCTTCCCCTCCCAGCCAGCCCCCGCCCGCCCAGATTCCCCTCCCAGCCTGGCTCCGCACGCCCACCTTCCCCTCCCATCTTGGCCCCGACCGCCCAGCTTCCCCTCCCCAGCCAGGCCCCGCCCGCCCAGCTTCCCCTCCCGAGTCCGGCCCCGCCCGCTCAGCTTCTCCTCCCAGCCTGGCCCCGCCCGCCCACCTTCCCCTCCCATCTTGACCCCGTCCCCCAGCTTCCCCTCCCAGCCTGGCCCCGCCCACCCAGCTTCCCCTCCCAGCCAGCCCCCGCCCGCCCAGATTCCCCTCCCAGCCTGGCCCCACCCGCCCAGCTTCCCCTCCCAGCCTGGCCCCGCCCGCCCACTTTCTCTTCCCGAGCCCGGCCCCGCCTTCCCAGCTTCCCCTTCTCGAGCCCGGCCCCGCCCACCCAGCTTCCCCTCCCGAGTCCGGCCCCGCGCGCCCACCTTCCCCTCCCAGCCTGGCCCCGCCCGCCCAGCTTCTCCTCCTGAGACAGGCCCCGCCCGCCCAGCTTCTCCTCCCAAGCCAGGCCCCGCCCGCCCAGTATCTCCTCCCAAGCCAGGCCCCGCCCGCCCAACTTCTCCTCCCGAGCCTGGCCCCGCCCGGCCAGCTTCCCCCCCGAGTCAGTCCCTGCCCGCCCAGCTTCCCCTCTCTGCCAGGCCCCGCCTGCCCAGCTTCCCTTCCCAGCCTGGCCCCACCCTCCCAGCTTCCCCTACCAGCCTGGCCCCGCCCGTCCAGCTTCTCCTCGTGAGCCAGGACCCGCCCGCCCAGCTTCTCCTCCCAAGCCAGGCCCCGCCCGGCCAGCTTCCCCTCCCAGCCAGGCCCCGCCCCCCCAGCTTCCCCTCCCAGCCAGACCCCGCCCGGCCAGCTTCCCCTCCCGAGTCCGGCCCCGCCCGCCCAGCTTCCCCTCCCAGCCTGGCCCCGCCCGGCCAGCTTCTCCTCCCAGCCTGGACCAGCCTGCCCAGCTTCTGCTCCCAAGCCTGGCCCCGCCCGCCCAGCTTCCCCTCCCGAGCCAGGCCCCGCCCGCCCAGCTTCCCCTCCCAGGCTGGCCCCGCCCGGCCAGCTTCCGCTCTCGAGTCCGTTCCTGCCCGCCCAGCTTCCCCTACCAGCCAGACCCCGCCCGGCCAGCTTCCCCTCCCGATTCCGTCCCTGCCCGCCCAGCTTCCCCTCCCAGCTAGGCTCCGCCCGCCCAGTTTCTCCTCCCGTTCCCGGGCCCGCCCGCCCAGCTTCCCCTCCCATCTTGGCTCCGCCCCCCAGCTTCCCCTCCCAGCCTTGCCCCGCCCTTCCAGCTTCCCCTCCCAGCCAGCCCCCGCCCGCCCAGATTCCCCTCCCACCCAGCCCCCGCCCTCCCAGATTCCCCTCCCAGCCTGGCCCCGCCCGCCCAGCTTCTCCTCCCAAGCCAGGCCCCGCCCGCCCAGCTTCTCCTCCCGAGCCTGGCCCCGCCCGGCCAGCTTCCCCCCTGAGTCCGTCCCTGCCCGCCCAGCTTCCCCTCCCAGCCAGGCCCCGCCCGCCCAATTTCTACTCCCGTTCCCGGCCCCGCCCGCCCAGCTTCTCCTCCCAAGCCAGGCCCTCCTGCCCAGCTTCCCTTCCCAGCTTCGCCCCACCCTCCCAGCTTCCCCTCCCAGCCTGGCCCTGCCCGCCCAGCTTCTCCTCGTGAGCCAAACCCCGCCCGCCCAGCTTCTCCTCCCAGCCTGACCCCGCCCGCCGAGCTTCCCCTCCCAGCCTGGCCCCGCCCGCCCAGCTTCTCCTCGTGAGCCAGGCCCCGCCCGCCCAGCTTCTCCTCCCAAGTCAGGCCCCGCCCGACCACCTTCCCCTCCCAGCTTGGCCCCGCCCCCCCAGCTTCCCCTCCCAGCCTGGCCCCGCTCGACCAGCTTCCCCTCCCGAGTCCGGCCCCGCCCGCCCACTTTGTCTTCCCGAGCCCGGCCCCGCCTTCCCGGCTTCCCCTCCCGAGTCCGGCCCCGCCCGCCCAGCTTCCCCTCCCAGCCTGGCCCCGCCCAGCCAGCTTCTCCTCCCGAGCCAGGCCCCGCCCGCCCAGCTTCCCCTCCCAGCCTGGCACCGCCCGGACAGCTTCCGCTCCCGAGTCCGTTCCTGCCCGCCCAGCTTCCCCTCCCAGCTAGGCCCCGCCCGGCCAGCTTCCCCTCCCGATTCCGTCCCCGCCCGCCCAGCTTCCCCTCCCAGCCAGGCTCCGCACGCCCACCTTCCCCTCCCAGCTTGGCCCCGACCGCCCAGCTTCCCCTCCCCAGCCAGGCCCCGCCCTCCCAGCTTCCCCTCCCGAGTCCGGCCCCGCCCGCTTAGCTTCTCCTCCCAGGCTGGCCCCGCCCGCCCATCTTTCCCTCCCATCTTGGCCCCGCCCCCCAGCTTCCCCTCCCAGCCTGGCCCCGCCCACCCAGCTTCCCCTCCCAGCCAGCCCCCGCCCGCCCAGATTCCCCTCCCAGCCTGGCCCCGCACGCCCAGCTTCCCCTCCCAGCCTGGCCCCGCCCGCCCACTTTCTCCTCCCGAGCCCGGCCCCGCCATCCCAGCTTCCCCTTCTCGAGCCCGGCCCCGCCCACCCAGCTTCTCCTCCCAGCCTGGCCCCGCCCGCCCAGCTTCCCCTCCCGAGCCGGCCCCGCCCGCCCAGCTATCCCTCCCAGCCTGGCCCCGCCCGCCCAGCTTCTCCTCCTGAGCCAGGCCCCGCCCGCCCAGCTTCTCCTCCCAAGCCAGGCCCCGCCCGCCGAGGTTCTCCTCCCAGCCTGGCCCCGACTGCCCAGCTTCTCCTCCTGAGCCAGGCCCCGCCCGCCCAGCTTCTCCTCCCAAGCCAGGCCCCGCCCGCCCAGCTTCTCCTCCCAAGCCAGGCCCCGCCCGCCCAGCTTCTCCTCCCGAGCCTGGCCCCGCCCGGCCAGCTTCCCCCCCGAGTCCGTCCGTGCCCGCCTAGCTTCCCCTCCCAGCCAGGCCCCGCCCGCCCAGTTTCTCCTCCCGTTCCCGGCCCCGCCCGCCCAGCTTCTCCTCCCAAGCCAGGCCCCGCCTGCCCAGGTTCCCTTCCCAGCCTGGCCCCACCCACCCAGCTTCCCCTCCCAGCCTGGCCCCGCCCGCCCAGCTTCTCCTCGTGAGCCAGGACCCGCCCGCCCAGCTTCTCCTCCCAAGCCAGGCCCCGCCCGCCCAGCTTCTCCTCCCAGCCTGACCCCGCCCGCCGACCTTCCCCTCCCAGCCTGGCCACGCCCGCCCAGCTTCTCCTCATGAGCCAGGCCCCGCCCGCCCAGCTTCTCCGCCCAAGCCATGCCCCGCCCGACCACCTTCCCCTCCCAGCTTGGCCCCGCCCCCCCAGCTTCCCCTCCCAGCCTGGCCCCGCTCGACCAGCTTCCCCTCCCGAGTCCGGCCCCGCCCGCCCACTTTGTCTTCCCGAGCCCGGCCCCGCCTTCCCGGCTTCCCCTCCCGAGTCCGGCCCCGCCCGCCCAGCTTCCCCTCCCAAGCCAGGCCCCGCCCGGCCAGCTTCTCCTCCCGAGCCAGGCCCCGCCCGCCCAGCTTCCCCTCCCAGCCTCGCCCCGCCCGGCCAGCTTCCGCTCCCGAGTCCGTGCCTGCCCGACCAGCTTCCCCGCCCAGCCAGGCCCCTCCCGGCCAGCTTCCCCTCCCGATTCCGTCCCTGCCCGCCCAGCTTCCCCTCCCAGCCAGGCTCCGCCCGCCCAGTTTCTCCTCCCGTTCCCGGGCCCGCCCGCGAAGCTTCTCCTCCCAATCCAGGCCCCGCCCGCCCAGCTTCCCCTCCCAGCCTGGCCCCGCCCGCCCAGCTTCCCCTCCCAGCCTGGCCCCGCCCGCCCAGCTTCTCCTCGCAGCCTGGCCCCGCCTGCCCAGCTTCTCCTCCCAAGCCTGGTCCCGCCCGCCCAGCTTCCCCTCCCGAGCCAGGCCCCGCCCGCCCAGCTTCCCCTCCCAGGCTGGCCCCGCCCGGCCAGCTTCCGCTCCCGAGTCCGTTCCTGCCCGCCCAGCTTCCCCTCCCAGCCAGGCCCGGCCCGGCCAGCTTCCCCTCCCGAGTCCGGCCCCGCACGCCCAGCTTCCCCTCCCAGCCTGGCCCCGCCCGCCCAGCTTCTCCTCCTGAGACAGGCCCCGCCCGCCCACTTTCTCTTCCCGAGCCCGGCCCCGCCTTCCCAGCTTCCCCTTCTCGAGCCCGGCCCCGCCCACTCAGCTTCTCCTCCCAGCCTGGCCCCGATCGACCAGCTTCCCCTCCCGAGTCCGGCCCCGCCCGCCCAGCTTCCCCTCCCAGCCTGGCCCCGCCCGGCCATCTTCCCCTCCCAGCCTGGCCCCGCCCACCCAGCTTCCCCTCCCAACCAGCCCCCGCCCGCCGAGATTCCCCTCCCAGCCTGGCCCCGCCCGCCCAGTTTCCCCTCCCAGCCAGGCTCCGCACGCCCACCTTCCCCTCCCATCTTGGCCCCGACCGCCCAGCTTCCCCTCCCCAGCCAGGCCCCGCCCGCCCAGCTTCCCCTCCCGAGTCCGGCCCCGCCCGCTCAGCTTCTCCTCCCAGCCTGGCCCCGCCCGCCCACCTTCCCCTCCCATCTTGGCCCCGTCCCCCAGCTTCCCCTCCCAGCCTGGCCCCGCCCACCCAGCTTCCCCTCCTAGCCTGGCCCCGCTCGCCCAGCTTCTCCTCCTGAGACAGGCCCCGCCCGCCCACTTTCTCTTCCCGAGCCCGGCCCCGCCTTCTCAGCTTCCCTTTCTCGAGCCCGGCCCCGCCCACCCAGCTTCTCCTCCCAGCCTGGCCCCGCCCGCCCAGCTTCCGCTCCCGAGTCCGGCCCCGCGCGCCCAGCTTCCCCTCCCAGCCTGGCCCCGCCCGCCCAGCTTCTCCTCCTGAGACAGGCCCCGCCCGCCCAGCTTCTCGTCCCAAGCCAGGCCCCGCCCGCCGAGGTTCTCCTCCCAGCCTGGCCCCGACTGCCCAGCTTCTCCTCCTGAGCCAGGCCCCGCCCGCCCAGCTTCTCCTCCCAAGCCAGGCCCCGCCCGCCCAGCATCCCCTCCCAAGCCAGGCCCCGCCCGCCCAGCTTCTCCTCCCGAGCCTGGCCCCGCCCGACCAGCTTCCCCCCCCGAGTCCGTCCCTGCCCGCCCAGCTTCCCCTCTCTGCCAGGCCCCGCCCGCCCAGTTTCTCCTCCCGTTCCCGGCCCCGCCCGCCCAGCTTCTCCTCCCAAGCCAGGCCCCGCCTGCCCAGCTTCCCTTCCCAGCCTGGCCCCACCCTCCCAGCTTCCCCTCCCAGCCTTGCCCCGCCCGGCCAGCTTCTCCTCGTGAGCCAGGACCCGCCCGCCCAGCTTCTCCTCGCAGCCAGGCCCCGCCCGGCCAGCTTCCCCTCCCAGCCAGGCCCCGCCCGCCCAGTTTCTCCTCCCGTTACCGGGCTCGCCCGCCCAGCTTCTCCTCCCAAGCCAGGCCCCGCCCGCCCAGCTTCCCCTCCCAGCCTGGCCCCGCGCGCCCAGCTTCTCCTCCTGAGCCCGGCCCCGCCCGCCCAGCTTCCCCTCCCGATCCTGGCCCCGCCCGGCCAGCTTCCGCTCCCGAGTCCGTTCCTGCCCTCCCAGCTTCCCCTCCCAGCCAGGCCCCGCCCGCCCAGTTTCTCCTCCCGTTCCCGGCCCCGCCCGCCAACTTCTCCTCGTGAGCCAGGCCCCGCCCGATCTCCTTCCCCTCCCAGCCTGGCCCCGCCCGCCCAGCTTCCCATCCCGAGCCCGACCCCATCCACCCAGCTTCCCCTCCCAGCCAGGCTCCGCACGCCCAGCTTCCCCTCCCAGCCAGGCTCCGCACGCCCAGCTTCCCCTCCCAGCCAGGCTCCGCACGCCCACCTTCCCCTCCCATCTTGGCCCCGACCGCCCAGCTTCCCCTCCCCAGCCAGGCCCCGCCCGCCCAGCTTCCCCTCCCGAGCCGGCCCCGCCCGCCCAGCTCCTCCTCCCAGCCTGGCCCCGCCCGCCCACCTTCCCCTCCCAACTTGGCTCCGCCCCCCAGCTTCCCCTCCCAGCCTGGCCCCGCCCACCCAGCTTCCCCTCCCAGCCAGCCCCCGCCCGCCCAGATTCCCCTCCCAGCCTGGCCCCGCCCGCCCAGCTTCCCCTCACGAGTCCGGCCCCGCGCGCCCAGCTTCCCCTCCCAGCCTGGCCGCGCCCGACCAGCTTCCGCTCCCGAATCCCTTCCTGCCCGCCCAGCTTCCCCTCCCAGCCGGGCCCCGCCCGCCGAGGTTCTCCTCCCAGCCTGGCCCCGACTGCCCAGCTTCTCCTCCTGAGCCAGGCCCCGCCCGCCCAGATTCTCCTCCCAAGCTAGGCACCGGCCGCCCAGCTTCTCCTCCCAAGCCAGTCCCCGCCCGCCCAGCTTCTCCTCCCGAGCCTGGCCCCGCCCGGCCAGCTTCCCCCCCGAGTCCGTCCGTGCCCGCCCAGCTTCTCCTCCCAAGCCAGGCCACGCCTGCCCAGCTTCCCTTCCCGGCCTGGCCCCACCGTCCCAGCTTCCCGTCCCAGCCTGGCCCCGCCCGCCCAGCTTCTCCTCGTGAGCCAGGACCCGCCCGCCCAGCTTCTCCTCCCAAGCCAGGCCCCGCCCGCCCAGCTTCCCCTCCCGAGTCCGGCCCCGCCCGCTCAGCTTCTCCTCCCAGCCTGGCCCCGCCCGCCCACCTTTCCCTCCCATCTTGGCCCCGCCCCCCAGCTCCCCTCCCAGCCTGGCCCCGCCCACCCAGCTTCCCCTCCCAGCCAGTCCCCGCCCGCCCAGATTCCCCTCCCAGCCTGGCCCCGCCCGCCCAGCTTCCCCTCCCAGCCTGGCCCCGCCCGCCCCCTTTCTCTTCCCGAGCCCGGCCCCGCCTTCCCAGCTTCCCCTTCTCGAGCTCGGCTCCGCCCACCCAGCTTCTCCTCCCAGCCTGGCCCCGCCCGCCCAGCTTCCCCTCCCGAGTCCGGCCCCGCGCGCCCAGCTTCCCCTCCCAGCCTGGCCCCGCCCGCCCAGCTTCTCCTCCTGAGCCAGGCCCCGCCCGCCCAGCTTCTCCTCCCAAGCCAGGCCCCGCCCGCCGAGGTTCTCCTCCCAGCCTGGCCCCGACTGCCCAGCTTCTCCTCCTGAGCCAGGCCCCGCCCGCCCAGCTTCCCCTCCCAGCCAGGCCCCGCCCGCCCAGTTTCTACTCCCGTTCCCGGCCCCGCCCGCCCAGCTTCTCCTCCCAAGCCAGGCCCCTCCTGCCCAGCTTCCCTTCCCAGCCTGGCCCCACCCTCCCAGCTTCCCGTCCCAGCCTGGCCCCGCCCGCCCAGCTTCTCCTCGTGAGCCAGGCCCCGCCCGCCCAGCTTCTCCTCCCAGCCTGACCCCGCCCGCCGAGCTTCCCCTCCCAGCCTGGCCCCGCCCGCCCAGCTTCTCCTCGTGAGCCAGGCCCCGCCCGCCCAGCTTCTGCTCCCAAGCCAGGCCCCGCCCGACCACCTTCCCCTCCCAGCTTGGCCCCGCCCCCCCAGCTTCCCCTCCCAGCCTGGCCCCGCTCGACCAGCTTCCCCTCCCGAGTCCGGCCCCGCCCGCCCACTTTGTCTTCCCGAGCCCGGCCCCGCATTCCCGGCTTCCCCTCCCGAGTCCGGCCCCGCCCGCCCAGCTTCCCCTCCCAGCCTGGCCCCGCCCGGCCAGCTTCTCCTCCCAGCCTGGACCAGCCTACCCAGCTTCTGCTCCCAAGCCTGGCCCCGCCCGCCCAGCTTCCCCTCCCGAGCCAGGCCCCGCCCGCCCAGCTTCCCCTCCCAGGCTGACCCCGCCCGGCCAGCTTCCGCTCTCGAGTCCGTTCCTGCCCGCCCAGCTTCCCCTAACAGCCAGGCCCCGCCCGGCCAGCTTCCCCTCCCGATTCCGTCCCTGCCCGCCCAGCTTCCCCTCCCAGCCAGGCTCCGCCCGCCCAGTTTCTCCTCCCGTTCCCGGGCCCGCCCGCCCAGCTTCTCCTCCCAAGCCAGGCCCCGCCCGCCCAGCTTCCCCTCCTATCTTGGCTCCGCCCCCCAGCTTCCCCTCCCAGCCTGGCCCCGCCCTTCCAGCTTCCCCTCCCAGCCAGCCCCCGCCCGCCCAGATTCCCCTCCCAGCCTGGCCCCGCCCGCCCAGCTTCCCCTCCCAGCCTGGCCCCGCCCGCCCACTTTCTCTTCCCGAGCCCGGCCCCGCCTTCCCAGCTTCCCCTCCCGAGTCCGGCCCCGCGCGCCCAGCTTCCCCTCCCAGCCTGGACCCGCCCGCCCAGCTTCTCCTCCTGAGCCAGGCCCCGCCCGCCCAGCTTCTCCTCCCAAGCCAGGCCCCGCCCGCAGAGGTTCTCCTCCCAGCCTGGCCCCGATTGCCCAGCTTCTCCTCCTGAGCCAGGCCCCGCCCGCCCAGCTTCTCCTCCCAAGCCAGGCCCCGCCCGCCCAGCTTCTCCTCCCAAACCAGGCCCCGCCCGCCCAGATTCTCCTCCCGAGCCTGGCCCCGCCCGGCCAGCTTCCCCCCCGAGTCCGTCCCTGCCCGCCCAGCTTCCCCTCCCAGCCAGGCCCCGCCCGCCCAGTTTCTACTCCCGTTCCCGGCCCCGCCCGCCCAGCTTATCCTCCCAAGCCATGCCCCTCCTGCCCAGCTTCCCTTCCCAGCCTCGCCCCACCCTCCCAGCTTCCCCTCCCAGCCTGGCCCTGCCCGCCCAGCTTCTCCTCGTGAGCCAGGCCCCTCCCGCCCAGCTTCTCCTCCCAGCCTGACCCCGACCGCCCAGCTTCCCCTCCCAGCCTGACCCCGCCCGCCCACCTTCCCCTCCCATCTTGGCCCCGACCGCCCAGCTTCCCCTCCCCAGCCAGGCCCCGCCCGCCCAGCTTCTCCTCCTGAGCCAGGCCCCGCCCGCCCAGCTTCTCCTCCCAACCCAGGCCCCGCCCGCAGAGGTTCTCCTCCCAGCCTGGCCCCGATTGCCCAGCTTCTCCTCCTGAGCCAGGCCCCGCCCGCCCAGCTTCTCCTCCCAAGCCAGGCCCCGCCCGCCCACCTTCCCCTCCCATCTTGGCCCCGACCGCCCAGCTTCCCCTCCCCAGCCAGGCCCCGCCCGCCCAGCTTCCCCTCCCGAGTCCGGCCCCGCCCGCTCAGCTCCTCCTCCCAGCCTGGCCCCGCCCGCCCACCTTCCCCTCCCAACTTGGCTCCGCCCCCCAGCTTCCCCTCCCAGCCTGGCCCCGCCCACCCAGCTTCCCCTCCCAGCCAGCCCCCGCCCGCCCAGCTTCCCCTCCCAGCCTGGCTCCGCCCGCCCACTTTCTCTTCCCGAGCCCGGCCCCGCCTTCCCAGCTTCCCCTTCTCGAGCCCGGCCCCGCCCACCCAGCTTCTCCTCCCAGCCTGGCCCCGCCCGCCCAGCTTCCCCTCCCGACTCCGGCCCCGCGCGCCCAGCTTCCCCACCCAGCCTGGCCCCGCCCGCCCAGCTTCCCCTCCCAGCCGGGCCCCGCCCGCCGAGGTTCTCCTCCCAGCCTGGCCCCGACTGCCCAGCTTCTCCTCCTGAGCCAGGCCCCGCCCGCCCAGATTCTCCTCCCAAGCTAGGCACCGGCCGCCCAGCTTCTCCTCCCAAGCCAGTCCCCGCCCGCCCAGCTTCTCCTCCCGAGCCTGGCCCCGCCCGGCCAGCTTCCCCCCCGAGTCCGTCCGTGCCCGCCCAGCTTCTCCTCCCAAGCCAGGCCACGCCTGCCCAGCTTCCCTTCCCAGCCTGGCCCCACCGTCCCAGCTTCCCGTCCCAGCCTGGCCCCGCCCGCCCAGCTTCTCCTCGTGAGCCAGGACCCGCCCGCCCAGCTTCTCCTCCCAAGCCAGGCCCCGCCCGCCCAGCTTCCCCTCCCGAGTCCGGCCCCGCCCGCTCAGCTTCTCCTCCCAGCCTGGCCCCGCCCGCCCACCTTTCCCTCCCATCTTGGCCCCGCCCCCCAGCTCCCCTCCCAGCCTGGCCCCGCCCACCCAGCTTCCCCTCCCAGCCAGTCCCCGCCCGCCCAGATTCCCCTCCCAGCCTGGCCCCGCCCGCCCAGCTTCCCCTCCCAGCCTGGCCCCGCCCGCCCCCTTTCTCTTCCCGAGCCCGGCCCCGCCTTCCCAGCTTCCCCTTCTCGAGCTCGGCTCCGCCCACCCAGCTTCTCCTCCCAGCCTGGCCCCGCCCGCCCAGCTTCCCCTCCCGAGTCCGGCCCCGCGCGCCCAGCTTCCCCTCCCAGCCTGGCCCCGGCCGCCCAGCTTCTCCTCCTGAGCCAGGCCCCGCCCGCCCAGCTTCTCCTCCCAAGCCAGGCCCCGCCCGCCGAGGTTCTCCTCCCAGCCTGGCCCCGACTGCCCAGCTTCTCCTCCTGAGCCAGGCCCCGCCCGCCCAGCTTCCCCTCCCAGCCAGGCCCCGCCCGCCCAGTTTCTACTCCCGTTCCCGGCCCCGCCCGCCCAGCTTGTCCTCCCAAGCCAGGCCCCTCCTGCCCAGCTTCCCTTCCCAGCCTCGCCCCACCCTCCCAGCTTCCCGTCCCAGCCTGGCCCCGCCCGCCCAGCTTCTCCTCGTGAGCCAGGCCCCGCCCGCCCAGCTTCTCCTCCCAGCCTGACCCCGCCCGCCGAGCTTCCCCTCCCAGCCTGGCCCCGCCCGCCCAGCTTCCCCTCCTGAGCCAGGCCCCGCCCGCCCAGCTTCTGCTCCCAAGCCAGGCCCCGCCCGACCACCTTCCCCTCCCAGCTTGGCCCCGCCCCCCCAGCTTCCCCTCCCAGCCTGGCCCCGCTCGACCAGCTTCCCCTCCCGAGTCCGGCCCCGCCCGCCCACTTTGTCTTCCCGAGCCCGGCCCCGCATTCCCGGCTTCCCCTCCCGAGTCCGGCCCCGCCCGCCCAGCTTCCCCTCCCAGCCTGGCCCCGCCCGGCCAGCTTCTCCTCCCAGCCTGGACCAGCCTACCCAGCTTCTGCTCCCAAGCCTGGCCCCGCCCGCCCAGCTTCCCCTCCCGAGCCAGGCCCCGCCCGCCCAGCTTCCCCTCCCAGGCTGGCCCCGCCCGGCCAGCTTCCGCTCTCGAGTCCGTTCCTGCCCGCCCAGCTTCCCCTAACAGCCAGACCCCGCCCGGCCAGCTTCCCCTCCCGATTCCGTCCCTGCCCGCCCAGCTTCCCCTCCCAGCCAGGCTCCGCCCGCCCAGTTTCTCCTCCCGTTCCCGGGCCCGCCCGCCCAGCTTCTCCTCCCAAGCCAGGCCCCGCCCGCCCAGCTTCCCCTCCCATCTTGGCTCCGCCCCCCAGCTTCCCCTCCCAGCCTGGCCCCGCCCTTCCAGCTTCCCCTCCCAGCCAGCCCCCGCCCGCCCAGATTCCCCTCCCAGCCTGGCCCCGCCCGCCCACCTTCCCCCCCAGCCTGGCCCCGCCCGCCCACTT
Organism: Pelodiscus sinensis; assembly: GCF_052426305.1. Classification (NCBI taxonomy): domain Eukaryota; kingdom Metazoa; phylum Chordata; order Testudines; family Trionychidae; genus Pelodiscus; species Pelodiscus sinensis. Next base: position 10,260,194 of record NC_143069.1, on the reverse strand, counting down.
TCTCTTCCCGAGCCCGGCCCCGCCTTCCCAGCTTCCCCTCCCGAGTCCGGCCCCGCGCGCCCAGCTTCCCCTCCCAGCCTGGCCCCGCCCGCCCAGCTTCTCCTCCTGAGCCAGGCCCCGCCCGCCCAGCTTCTCCTCCCAAGCCAGGCCCCGCCCGCAGAGGTTCTCCTCCCAGCCTGGCCCCGATTGCCCAGCTTCTCCTCCTGAGCCAGGCCCCGCCCGCCCAGCTTCTCCTCCCAAGCCAGGCCCCGCCCGCCCAGCTTCTCCTCCCAAGCCAGGCCCCGCCCGCCCAGATTCTCCTCCCGAGCCTGGCCCCGCCCGGCCAGCTTCCCCCGCGAGTCCGTCCCTGCCCGCCCAGCTTCCCCAACCAGCCAGGCCCCGCCCGCCCAGTTTCTACTCCCGTTCCCGGCCCCGCCCGCCCAGCTTATCCTCCCAAGCCATGCCCCTCCTGCCCAGATTCCCTTCCCAGCCTCGCCCCACCCTCCCAGCTTCCCCTCCCAGCCTGGCCCTGCCCGCCCAGCTTCTCCTCGTGAGCCAGGCCCCTCCCGCCCAGCTTCTCCTCCCAGCCTGACCCCGCCCGCCGAGCTTCCCCTCCCAGCCTGGCCCCGCCCGCCCAGCTTCTCCTCGTGAGCCAGTCCCCGCCCGCCCAGATTCCCTCCCAGCCTGGCCCCGCCCGCCCAGCTTCCCCTCCCAGCCTGGCCCCGCCCGCCCACTTTCTCTTCCCGAGCCCGGCCCCGCCTTCCCAGCTTCCCCTCTCGAGCCCGGCCTCGCCCACCCAGCTTCTCCTCCCAGCCTGGCCCCGCCCGCCCAGCTTCCCCTCCCGAGTCCGGCCCCGCGTGCCCAGCTTCCCCTTCCAGCCTGGCCCCGCCCGCCCAGCTTCTCCTCCTGAGCCAGGCCCCGCCCGCCCAGCTTCTCCTCCCAAGCCAGGCCCCGCCCGCAGAGGTTCTCCTCCCAGCCTGGCCCCGATTGCCCAGCTTCTCCTCCTGAGCCAGGCCCCGCCCGCCCAGCTTCTCCTCCCAAGCCAGGCCCCGCCCGCCCAGCTTCTCCTCCCAAGCCAGGCCCCGCCCGCCCAGATTCTCCTCCCGAGCCTGGCCCCGCCCGGCCAGCTTCCCCCCCGAGTCCGTCCCTGCCCGCCCAGCTTCCCCTCCCAGCCAGGCCCCGCCCGCCCAGTTTCTACTCCCGTTCCCGGCCCCGCCCGCCCAGCTTATCCTCCCAAGCCATGCCCCTCCTGCCCAGCTTCCCTTCCCAGCCTCGCCCCACCCTCCCAGCTTCCCCTCCCAGCCTGGCCCTGCCCGCCCAGCTTCTCCTCGTGAGCCAGGCCCCTCCCGCCCAGCTTCTCCTCCCAGCCTGACCCCGCCCGCCGAGCTTCCCCTCCCAGCCTGGCCCCGCCCGCCCAGCTTCTCCTCGTGAGCCAGGCCCCGCCCGCCCAGCTTCTCCTCCCAAGCCAGGCCCCGCCCGACCACCTTCCCCTCCCAGCTTGGCCCCGCCCCCCCAGCTTCCCCTCCCAGCCTGGCCCCGCTCGACCAGCTTCCCCTCCCGAGTCCGACCCCGCCCGCCCACTTTGTCTTCCCGAGCCCGGCCCCGCCTTCCCGGCTTCCCCTCCCGAGTCCGGCCCCGCCCGCCCATCTCCCCTCCCAGCCTGGCCCCGCCCGGCCAGCTTCTCCTCCCGAGCCAGGCCCCGCCCGCCCAGCTTCCCCTCCCAGCCTGGCCCCGCCCGCCCAGCTTCCGCTTCCGAGTCCGTTCCTGCCCGCCCAGCTTCCCCTCCCAGCCAGGCACCGCCCGGCCAGCTTCCCCTCCGGATTCCGTCCCTGCCCGCCCAGCTTCCCCTCCCAGCCAGGCTCCGCCTGCCCAGTTTCTCCTCCCGTTCCCGGGCCCGCCCGCCAAGCTTCTCCTCCCAATCCAGGCCCCGCCCGCCCAGCTTCCCCTCCCAGCCTGGCCCCGCCCGCCCAGCTTCCCCTCCCAGCCTGGCCCCGCCCGCCCAGCTTCTCCTCGCAGCCTGGCCCCGCCTGCCCAGCTTCTCCTCCCAAGCCTGGCCCCGCCCGCCCAGCTTCCCCTCCCGAGCCAGGCCCCGCCCGCCCAGCTTCCCCTCCCAGGCTGGCCCCGCCCGGCCAGCTTCCGCTCCCGAGTCCGTTCCTGCCCGCCCAGCTTCCCCTCCCAGCCAGGCCCCGCCCGGCCAGCTTCCCCTCCCGAGTCCGGCCCCGCACGCCCAGCTTCCCCTCCCAGCCTGGCCTCGCCCGCCCAGCTTCTCCTCCTGAGACAGGCCCCGCCCGCCCAGCTTCCCTTCCCAGCCTGGCCCCGCCCGCCCAGCTTCTCCTCCCAAGCCTGGCCCCGCCCGCCCAGCTTCCCCTCCCGAGCCCGGCCCCGCCTTCCCAGCTTCCCCTTCTCGAGCCCGGCCCCGCCCGCTCAGCTTCTCCTCCCAGCCTGGCCCCGCTCGACCAGCTTCCCCTCCCGAGTCCGGCCCCGCCCGCCCACTTTGTCTTCCCGAGCCCAGCCCCGCCTTCCCGGTTTCCCCTCCCGAGTCCGGCCCCGCCCGCCGATCTTCCCCTCCCAGCCTGGCCCCGCCCGGCCAGCTTCTCCTTCCGAGCCAGGCCCCGCCCGCCCAGCTTCCCCTCCCTGCCTGGCCCCGCCCGGCCAGCTTCCGCTCCCGAGTCCGTTCCTGCCCGCCCAGCTTCCCCTCCCAGCCAGGCCCCTCCCGGCCAGCTTCCCCTCCCGATTCCGTCCCTGCCCGCCCAGCTTCCCCTCCCAGCCAGGCTCCGCCCGCCCAGTTTCTCCTCCCGTTCCCGGGCCCGCCCGCCACGCTTCTCCTCCCAATCCAGGCCCCGCCCGCCCAGCTTGCCCTCCCAGCCTGGCCCCGCCCGCCCAGCTTCCCCTCCCAGCATGGCCCCGCCCGCCCAGCTTCTCCTCGCAGCCTGGCCCCGCCTGCCCAGCTTCTCCTCCCAAGCCTGGTCCCGCCCGCCCAGCTTCCCCTCCCGATTCCGTCCCTGCCCGCCCAGCTTCCCCTCCCAGCCAGGCTCCGCCCGGCCAGCTTCTCCTCCCGAGCCAGGCCCCGCCCGCCCAGCTTCCCCTCCCAGCCTGGCCCCGCCCGCCCAGCTTCCGCTCCCGAGTCCGTTCCTGCCCGCCCAGCTTCCCCTCCCAGCCAGGCTCCGCCTGCCCAGTTTCTCCTCCCGTTCCCGGGCCCGCCCGCCAAGCTTCTCCTCCCAATCCAGGCCCCGCCCGCCCAGCTTCCCCTCCCAGCCTGGCCCCGCCCGCCCAGCTTCCCCTCCCAGCCTGGCCCCGCCCGCCTAGCTTCCCCTCCCAGCCTGGCCCCGCCCGCCCAGCTTCTCCTCGCAGCCTGGCCCCGCCTGCCCAGCTTCTCCTCCCAAGCCTGGCCCCGCCCGCCCAGCTTCCCCTCCCGAGCCAGGCCCCGCCCGCCCAGCTTCCCCTCCCAGGCTGGCCCCGCCCGGCCAGCTTCCGCTCCCGAGTCCGTTCCTGCCCGCCCAGCTTCCCCTCCCAGCCAGGCCCCGCCCGGCCAGTTTCTACTCCCGTTCCCGGCCCCGCCCGCCCAGCTTATCCTCCCAAGCCATGCCCCTCCTGCCCAGCTTCCCTTCCCAGCCTCGCCCCACCCTCCCAGCTTCTCCTCCTGAGCCAGGCCCCGCCCGCCCAGCTTCTCCTCCCAAGCCAGGCCCCGCCCGCAGAGGTTCTCCTCCCAGCCTGGCCCCGATTGCCCAGCTTCTCCTCCTGAGCCAGGCCCCGCCCGCCCAGCTTCTCCTCCCAAGCCAGGCCCCGCCCGCCCAGCTTCTCCTCCCAAGCCAGGCCCCGCCCGCCCAGATTCTCCTCCCGAGCCTGGCCCCGCCCGGCCAGCTTCCCCCCCGAGTCCGTCCCTGCCCGCCCAGCTTCCCCTCCCAGCCAGGCCCCGCCCGCCCAGTTTCTACTCCCGTTCCCGGCCCCGCCCGCCCAGCTTATCCTCCCAAGCCATGCCCCTCCTGCCCAGCTTCCCTTCCCAGCCTCGCCCCACCCTCCCAGCTTCCCCTCCCAGCCTGGCCCTGCCCGCCCAGCTTCTCCTCCTGAGCCAGGCCCCTCCCGCCCAGCTTCTCCTCCCAGCCTGACCCCGCCCGCCGAGCTTCCCCTCCCAGCCTGGCCCCGCCCGCCCAGCTTCTCCTCGTGAGCCAGTCCCCGCCCGCCCAGATTCCCCTCCCAGCCTGGCCCCGCCCGCCCAGCTTCCCCTCCCAGCCTGGCCCCGCCCGCCCACTTTCTCTTCCCGAGCCCGGCCCCGCCTTCCCAGCTTCCCCTCTCGAGCCCGGCCTCGCCCACCCAGCTTCTACTCCCAGCCTGGCCCCGCCCGCCCAGCTTCCCCTACCGAGTCCGGCCCCGCGCGCCCAGCTTCCCCTCCCAGCCTGGCCCCGCCCGCCCAGCTTCTCCTCCTGAGCCAGGCCCCGCCCGCCCAGCTTCTCCTCCCAAGCCAGGCCCCGCCCTCAGAGGTTCTCCTCCCAGCCTGGCCCCGATTGCCCAGCTTCTCCTCCTGAGCCAGGCCCCGCCCGCCCAGCTTCTCCTCCCAAGCCAGGCCCCGCCCGCCCAGCTTCTCCTCCCAAGCCAGGCCCCGCCCGCCCAGATTCTCCTCCCGAGCCTGGCCCCGCCCGGCCAGCTTCCCCCCCGAGTCCGTCCCTGCCCGCCCAGCTTCCCCTCCCAGCCAGGCCCCGCCCGCCCAGTTTCTACTCCCGTTCCCGGCCCCGCCCGCCCAGCTTATCCTCCCAAGCCATGCCCCTCCTGCCCAGCTTCCCTTCCCAGCCTCGCCCCACCCTCCCAGCTTCCCCTCCCAGCCTGGCCCTGCCCGCCCAGCTTCTCCTCGTGAGCCAGGCCCCTCCCGCCCAGCTTCTCCTCCCAGCCTGACCCCGCCCGCCGAGCTTCCCCTCCCAGCCTGGCCCCGCCCGCCCAGCTTCTCCTCGTGAGCCAGGCCCCGCCCGCCCAGCTTCTCCTCCCAAGCCAGGCCCCGCCCGACCACCTTCCCCTCCCAGCTTGGCCCCGCCCCCCCAGCTTCCCCTCCCAGCCTGGCCCCGCTCGACCAGCTTCCCCTCCCGAGTCCGACCCCGCCCGCCCACTTTGTCTTCCCGAGCCCGGCCCCGCCTTCCCGGCTTCCCCTCCCGAGTCCGGCCCCGCCCGCCCATCTCCCCTCCCAGCCTGGCCCCGCCCGGCCAGCTTCTCCTCCCGAGCCAGGCCCCGCCCGCCCAGCTTCCCCTCCCAGCCTGGCCCCGCCCGCCCAGCTTCCGCTCCCGAGTCCGTTCCTGCCCGCCCAGCTTCCCCTCCCAGCCAGGCACCGCCCGGCCAGCTTCCCCTCCGGATTCCGTCCCTGCCCGCCCAGCTTCCCCTCCCAGCCAGGCTCCGCCTGCCCAGTTTCTCCTCCAGTTCCCGGGCCCGCCCGCCAAGCTTCTCCTCCCAATCCAGGCCCCGCCCGCCCAGCTTCCCCTCCCAGCCTGGCCCCGCCCGCCCAGCTTCCCCTCCCAGCCTGGCCCCGCCCGCCCAGCTTCTCCTCGCAGCCTGGCCCCGCCTGCCCAGCTTCTCCTCCCAAGCCTGGCCCCGCCCGCCCAGCTTCCCCTCCCGAGCCAGGCCCCGCCCGCCCAGCTTCCCCTCCCAGGCTGGCCCCGCCCGGCCAGCTTCCGCTCCCGAGTCCGTTCCTGCCCGCCCAGCTTCCCCTCCCAGCCAGGCCCCGCCCGGCCAGCTTCCCCTCCCGAGTCCGGCCCCGCACGCCCAGCTTCCCCTCCCAGCCTGGCCTCGCCCGCCCAGCTTCTCCTCCTGAGACAGGCCCCGCCCGCCCAGCTTCCCTTCCCAGCCTGGCCCCGCCCGCCCAGCTTCTCCTCCCAAGCCTGGCCCCGCCCGCCCAGCTTCCCCTCCCGAGCCCGGCCCCGCCTTCCCAGCTTCCCCTTCTCGAGCCCGGCCCCGCCCGCTCAGCTTCTCCTCCCAGCCTGGCCCCGCTCGACCAGCTTCCCCTCCCGAGTCCGGCCCCGCCCGCCCACTTTGTCTTCCCGAGCCCAGCCCCGCCTTCCCGGTTTCCCCTCCCGAGTCCGGCCCCGCCCGCCGATCTTCCCCTCCCAGCCTGGCCCCGCCCGGCCAGCTTCTCCTTCCGAGCCAGGCCCCGCCCGCCCAGCTTCCCCTCCCTGCCTGGCCCCGCCCGGCCAGCTTCCGCTCCCGAGTCCGTTCCTGCCCGCCCAGCTTCCCCTCCCAGCCAGGCCCCTCCCGGCCAGCTTCCCCTCCCGATTCCGTCCCTGCCCGCCCAGCTTCCCCTCCCAGCCAGGCTCCGCCCGCCCAGTTTCTCCTCCCGTTCCCGGGCCCGCCCGCCACGCTTCTCCTCCCAATCCAGGCCCCGCCCGCCCAGCTTGCCCTCCCAGCCTGGCCCCGCCCGCCCAGCTTGCCCTCCCAGCCTGGCCCCGCCCGCCCAGCTTCCCCTCCCAGCCTGGCCCCGCCCGCCCAGCTTCTCCTCGCAGCCAGGCCCCGCCCGGCCAGCTTCCCCTCCCAGCCAGGCCCCGCCCGCCCAGTTTCTCCTCCCGTTACCGGGCTCGCCCGCCCAGCTTCTCCTCCCAAGCCAGGCCCCGCCCGCCCAGCTTCCCCTCCCAGCCTGGCCCCGCCCGCCAAGCTTCTCCTCCTGAACCCGGCCCCGCCCGCCCAGCTTCCCCTCCCGATCCTGGCCCCGCCCGGCCAGCTTCCGCTCCCGAGTCCGTTCCTGCCCTCCCAGCTTCCCCTCCCAGCCAGGCCCCGCCCGCCCAGTTTCTCCTCCCGTTCCCGGCCCCGCCCGCCAACTTCTCCTCGTGAGCCAGGCCCCGCCCGATCTCCTTCCCCTCCCAGCCTGGCCCCGCCCACCCAGCTTCCCCTCCCGAGCCCGACCCCGCGCACCCAGCTTCCCCTCCCAGCCAGGCTCCGCACGCCCAGCTTCCCCTCCCAGCCAGGCTCCGCACGCCCAGCTTCCCCTCCCAGCCAGGCTCCGCACGCCCACCTTCCCCTCCCATCTTGGCCCCGACCGCCCAGCTTCCCCTCCCCAGCCAGGCCCCGCCCGCCCAGCTTCCCCTCCCGAGTCCGGCCCCGCCCGCCCAGCTCCTCCTCCCAGCCTGGCCCCGCCCGCCCACCTTCCCCTCCCAACTTGGCTCCGCCCCCCAGCTTCCCCTCCCAGCCTGGCCCCGCCCACCCAGCTTCCCCTCCCAGCCAGCCCCCGCCCGCCCAGATTCCCCTCCCAGCCTGGCCCCGCCCGCCCAGCTTCCCCTCCCAGCCTGGCTCCGCCCGCCCACTTTCTCTTCCCGAGCCCGGCCCCGCCTTCCCAGCTTCCCCTTTTCGAGCCCGGCCCCGCCCACCCAGCTTCTCCTCCCAGCCTGGCCCCGCCCGCCCAGCTTCCCCTCCCAGCCTGGCCCCGCCCGACCAGCTTCCGCTCCCGAGTCCCTTCCTGCCCGCCCAGCTTCCCCTCCCAGCCGGGCCCCGCCCGCCGAGGTTCTCCTCCCAGCCTGGCCCCGACTGCCCAGCTTCTCCTCCTGAGCCAGGCCCCGCCCGCCCAGATTCTCCTCCCAAGCTAGGCACCGGCCGCCCAGCTTCTCCTCCCAAGCCAGTCCCCGCCCGCCCAGCTTCTCCTCCCGAGCCTGGCCCCGCCCGGCCAGCTTCCCCCCCGAGTCCGTCCGTGCCCGCCCAGCTTCTCCTCCCAAGCCAGGCCACGCCTGCCCAGCTTCCCTTCCCAGCCTGGCCCCACCGTCCCAGCTTCCCGTCCCAGCCTGGCCCCGCCCGCCCAGCTTCTCCTCGTGAGCCAGGACCCGCCCGCCCAGCTTCTCTTCCCAAGCCAGGCCCCGCCCGCCCAGCTTCCCCTCCCGAGTCCGGCCCCGCCCGCTCAGCTTCTCCTCCCAGCCTGGCCCCGCCCGCCCACCTTTCCCTCCCATCTTGGCCCCGCCCCCCAGCTCCCCTCCCAGCCTGGCCCCGCCCACCCAGCTTCCCCTCCCAGCCAGTCCCCGCCCGCCCAGATTCCCCTCCCAGCCTGGCCCCGCCCGCCCAGCTTCCCCTCCCAGCCTGGCCCCGCCCGCCCCCTTTCTCTTCCCGAGCCCGGCCCCGCCTTCCCAGCTTCCCCTTCTCGAGCTCGGCTCCGCCAACCCAGCTTCTCCTCCCAGCCTGGCCCCGCCCGCCCAGCTTCCCCTCCCGAGTCCGGCCCCGCGCGCCCAGCTTCCCCTCCTAGCCTGGCCCCGGCCGCCCAGCTTCTCCTCCTGAGCCAGGCCCCGCCCGCCCAGCTTCTCCTCCCAAGCCAGGCCCCGCCCGCCGAGGTTCTCCTCCCAGCCTGGCCCCGACTGCCCAGCTTCTCCTCCTGAGCCAGGCCCCGCCCGCCCAGCTTCCCCTCCCAGCCAGGCCCCGCCCGCCCAGTTTCTACTCCCGTTCCCGGCCCCGCCCGCCCAGCTTGTCCTCCCAAGCCAGGCCCCTCCTGCCCAGCTTCCCTTCCCAGCCTCGCCCCACCCTCCCAGCTTCCCGTCCCAGCCTGGCCCCGCCCGCCCAGCTTCTCCTCGTGAGCCAGGCCCCGCCCGCCCAGCTTCTCCTCCCAGCCTGACCCCGCCCGCCGAGCTTCCCCTCCCAGCCTGGCCCCGCCCGCCCAGCTTCTCCTCGTGAGCCAGGCCCCGCCCGCCCAGCTTCTGCTCCCAAGCCAGGCCCCGCCCGACCACCTTCCCCTCCCAGCTTGGCCCCGCCCCCCCAGCTTCCCCTCCCAGCCTGGCCCCGCTCGACCAGCTTCCCCTCCCGAGTCCGGCCCCGCCCGCCCACTTTGTCTTCCCGAGCCCGGCCCCGCATTCCCGGCTTCCCCTCCCGAGTCCGGCCCCGCCCGCCCAGCTTCCCCTCCCAGCCTGGCCCCGCCCGGCCAGCTTCTCCTCCCAGCCTGGACGAGCCTACCCAGCTTCTGCTCCCAAGCCTGGCCCCGCCCGCCCAGCTTCCCCTCCCGAGCCAGGCCCCGCCCGCCCAGCTTCCCCTCCCAGGCTGGCCCCGCCCGGCCAGCTTCCGCTCTCGAGTCCGTTCCTGCCCGCCCAGCTTCCCCTAACAGCCAGACCCCGCCCGGCCAGCTTCCCATCCCGATTCCGTCCCTGCCCGCCCAGCTTCCCCTCCCAGCCAGGCTCCGCCCGCCCAGTTTCTCCTCCCGTTCCCGGGCCCGCCCGCCCAGCTTCTCCTCCCAAGCCAGGCCCCGCCCGCCCAGCTTCCCCTCCCATCTTGGCTCCGCCCCCCAGCTTCCCCTCCCAGCCTGGCCCCGCCCTTCCAGCTTCCCCTCCCAGCCAGCCCCCGCCCGCCCAGATTCCCCTCCCAGCCTGGCCCCGCCCGCCCACCTTCCCCTCCCAGCCTGGCCCCGCCCGCCCACTTTCTCTTCCCGAGCCCGGCCCCGCCTTCCCAGCTTCCCCTCCCGAGTCCGGCCCCGCGCGCCCAGCTTCCCCTCCCAGCCTGGCCCCGCCCGCCCAGCTTCTCCTCCTGAGCCAGGCCCCGCCCGCCCAGCTTCTCCTCCCAAGCCAGGCCCCGCCCGCAGAGGTTCTCCTCCCAGCCTGGCCCCGATTGCCCAGCTTCTCCTCCTGAGCCAGGCCCCGCCCGCCCAGCTTCTCCTCCCAAGCCAGGCCCCGCCCGCCCAGCTTCTCCTCCCAAGCCAGGCCCCGCCGGCCCAGATTCTCCTCCCGAGCCTGGCCCCGCCCGGCCAGCTTCCCCCCCGAGTCCGTCCCTGCCCGCCCAGCTTCCCCAACCAGCCAGGCCCCGCCCGCCCAGTTTCTACTCCCGTTCCCGGCCCCGCCCGCCCAGCTTATCCTCCCAAGCCATGCCCCTCCTGCCCAGCTTCCCTTCCCAGCCTCGCCCCACCCTCCCAGCTTCCCCTCCCAGCCTGGCCCTGCCCGCCCAGCTTCTCCTCGTGAGCCAGGCCCCTCCCGCCCAGCTTCTCCTCCCAGCCTGACCCCGCCCGCCGAGCTTCCCCTCCCAGCCTGGCCCCGCCCGCCCAGCTTCTCCTCGTGAGCCAGTCCCCGCCCGCCCAGATTCCCCTCCCAGCCTGGCCCCGCCCGCCCAGCTTCCCCTCCCAGCCTGGCCCCGCCCGCCCACTTTCTCTTCCCGAGCCCGGCCCCGCCTTCCCAGCTTCCCCTCTCGAGCCCGGCCTCGCCCACCCAGCTTCTCCTCCCAGCCTGGCCCCGCCCGCCCAGCTTCCCCTCCCGAGTCCGGCCCCGCGTGCCCAGCTTCCCCTTCCAGCCTGGCCCCGCCCGCCCAGCTTCTCCTCCTGAGCCAGGCCCCGCCCGCCCAGCTTCTCCTCCCAAGCCAGGCCCCGCCCGCAGAGGTTCTCCTCCCAGCCTGGCCCCGATTGCCCAGCTTCTCCTCCTGAGCCAGGCCCCGCCCGCCCAGCTTCTCCTCCCAAGCCAGGCCCCGCCCGCCCAGCTTCTCCTCCCAAGCCAGGCCCCGCCCGCCCAGATTCTCCTCCCGAGCCTGGCCCCGCCCGGCCAGCTTCCCCCCCGAGTCCGTCCCTGCCCGCCCAGCTTCCCCTCCCAGCCAGGCCCCGCCCGCCCAGTTTCTACTCCCGTTCCCGGCCCCGCCCGCCCAGCTTATCCTCCCAAGCCATGCCCCTCCTGCCCAGCTTCCCTTCCCAGCCTCGCCCCACCCTCCCAGCTTCCCCTCCCAGCCTGGCCCTGCCCGCCCAGCTTCTCCTCGTGAGCCAGGCCCCTCCCGCCCAGCTTCTCCTCCCAGCCTGACCCCGCCCGCCGAGCTTCCCCTCCCAGCCTGGCCCCGCCCGCCCAGCTTCTCCTCGTGAGCCAGGCCCCGCCCGCCCAGCTTCTCCTCCCAAGCCAGGCCCCGCCCGACCACCTTCCCCTCCCAGCTTGGCCCCGCCCCCCCAGCTTCCCCTCCCAGCCTGGCCCCGCTCGACCAGCTTCCCCTCCCGAGTCCGACCCCGCCCGCCCACTTTGTCTTCCCGAGCCCGGCCCCGCCTTCCCGGCTTCCCCTCCCGAGTCCGGCCCCGCCCGCCCATCTCCCCTCCCAGCCTGGCCCCGCCCGGCCAGCTTCTCCTCCCGAGCCAGGCCCCGCCCGCCCAGCTTCCCCTCCCAGCCTGGCCCCGCCCGCCCAGCTTCCGCTTCCGAGTCCGTTCCTGCCCGCCCAGCTTCCCCTCCCAGCCAGGCACCGCCCGGCCAGCTTCCCCTCCGGATTCCGTCCCTGCCCGCCCAGCTTCCCCTCCCAGCCAGGCTCCGCCTGCCCAGTTTCTCCTCCCGTTCCCGGGCCCGCCCGCCAAGCTTCTCCTCCCAATCCAGGCCCCGCCCGCCCAGCTTCCCCTCCCAGCCTGGCCCCGCCCGCCCAGCTTCCCCTCCCAGCCTGGCCCCGCCCGCCCAGCTTCTCCTCGCAGCCTGGCCCCGCCTGCCCAGCTTCTCCTCCCAAGCCTGGCCCCGCCCGCCCAGCTTCCCCTCCCGAGCCAGGCCCCGCCCGCCCAGCTTCCCCTCCCAGGCTGGCCCCGCCCGGCCAGCTTCCGCTCCCGAGTCCGTTCCTGCCCGCCCAGCTTCCCCTCCCAGCCAGGCCCCGCCCGGCCAGCTTCCCCTCCCGAGTCCGGCCCCGCACGCCCAGCTTCCCCTCCCAGCCTGGCCTCGCCCGCCCAGCTTCTCCTCCTGAGACAGGCCCCGCCCGCCCAGCTTCCCTTCCCAGCCTGGCCCCGCCCGCCCAGCTTCTCCTCCCAAGCCTGGCCCCGCCCGCCCAGCTTCCCCTCCCGAGCCCGGCCCCGCCTTCCCAGCTTCCCCTTCTCGAGCCCGGCCCCGCCCGCTCAGCTTCTCCTCCCAGCCTGGCCCCGCTCGACCAGCTTCCCCTCCCGAGTCCGGCCCCGCCCGCCCACTTTGTCTTCCCGAGCCCAGCCCCGCCTTCCCGGTTTCCCCTCCCGAGTCCGGCCCCGCCCGCCGATCTTCCCCTCCCAGCCTGGCCCCGCCCGGCCAGCTTCTCCTTCCGAGCCAGGCCCCGCCCGCCCAGCTTCCCCTCCCTGCCTGGCCCCGCCCGGCCAGCTTCCGCTCCCGAGTCCGTTCCTGCCCGCCCAGCTTCCCCTCCCAGCCAGGCCCCTCCCGGCCAGCTTCCCCTCCCGATTCCGTCCCTGCCCGCCCAGCTTCCCCTCCCAGCCAGGCTCCGCCCGCCCAGTTTCTCCTCCCGTTCCCGGGCCCGCCCGCCACGCTTCTCCTCCCAATCCAGGCCCCGCCCGCCCAGCTTGCCCTCCCAGCCTGGCCCCGCCCGCCCAGCTTCCCCTCCCAGCCTGGCCCCGCCCGCCCAGCTTCTCCTCGCAGCCTGGCCCCGCCTGCCCAGCTTCTCCTCCCAAGCCTGGTCCCGCCCGCCCAGCTTCCCCTCCCGATTCCGTCCCTGCCCGCCCAGCTTCCCCTCCCAGCCAGGCTCCGCCCGGCCAGCTTCTCCTCCCGAGCCAGGCCCCGCCCGCCCAGCTTCCCCTCCCAGCCTGGCCCCGCCCGCCCAGCTTCCGCTCCCGAGTCCGTTCCTGCCCGCCCAGCTTCCCCTCCCAGCCAGGCACCGCCCGGCCAGCTTCCCCTCCGGATTCCGTCCCTGCCCGCCCAGCTTCCCCTCCCAGCCAGGCTCCGCCTGCCCAGTTTCTCCTCCCGTTCCCGGGCCCGCCCTCCAAGCTTCTCCTCCCAATCCAGGCCCCGCCCGCCCAGCTTCCCCTCCCAGCCTGGCCCCGCCCGCCCAGCTTCCCCTCCCAGCCTGGCCCCGCCCGCCCAGCTTCTCCTCGCAGCCTGGCCCCGCCTGCCCAGCTTCTCCTCCCAAGCCTGGCCCCGCCCGCCCAGCTTCCCCTCCCGAGCCAGGCCCCGCCCGCCCAGCTTCCCCTCCCAGGCTGGCCCCGCCCGGCCAGCTTCAGCTCCCGAGTCCGTTCCTGCCCGCCCAGCTTCCCCTCCCAGCCAGGCCCCGCCCGGCCAGCTTCCCCTCCCGAGTCCGGCCCCGCACGCCCAGCTTCCCCTCCCAGCCTGGCCTCGCCCGCCCAGCTTCTCCTCCTGAGACAGGCCCCGCCCGCCCAGCTTCCCTTCCCAGCCTGGCCCCGCCCGCCCAGCTTCTCCTCCCAAGCCTGGCCCCGCCCGCCCAGCTTCCCCTCCCGAGCCCGGCCCCGCCTTCCCAGCTTCCCCTTCTCGAGCCCGGCCCCGCCCGCTCAGCTTCTCCTCCCAGCCTGGCCCCGCTCGACCAGCTTCCCCTCCCGAGTCCGGCCCCGCCCGCCCACTTTGTCTTCCCGAGCCCAGCCCCGCCTTCCCGGTTTCCCCTCCCGAGTCCGGCCCCGCCCGCCGATCTTCCCCTCCCAGCCTGGCCCCGCCCGGCCAGCTTCTCCTTCCGAGCCAGGCCCCGCCCGCCCAGCTTCCCCTCCCTGCCTGGCCCCGCCCGGCCAGCTTCCGCTCCCGAGTCCGTTCCTGCCCGCCCAGCTTCCCCTCCCAGCCAGGCCCCTCCCGGCCAGCTTCCCCTCCCGATTCCGTCCCTGCCCGCCCAGCTTCCCCTCCCAGCCAGGCTCCGCCCGCCCAGTTTCTCCTCCCGTTCCCGGGCCCCGCCCGCCCAGCTTCCCCTCCCAGCCTGGCCCCGCCCGCCCAGCTTCTCCTCGCAGCCTGGCCCCGCCTGCCCAGCTTCTCCTCCCAAGCCTGGTCCCGCCCGCCCAGCTTCCCCTCCCGATTCCGTCCCTGCCCGCCCAGCTTCCCCTCCCAGCCAGGCTCCGCCCGGCCAGCTTCTCCTCCCGAGCCAGGCCCCGCCCGCCCAGCTTCCCCTCCCAGCCTGGCCCCGCCCGCCCAGCTTCCGCTCCGGAGTCCGTTCCTGCCCGCCCAGCTTCCCCTCCCAGCCAGGCACCGCCCGGCCAGCTTCCCCTCCGGATTCCGTCCCTGCCCGCCCAGCTTCCCCTCCCAGCCAGGCTCCGCCTGCCCAGTTTCTCCTCCCGTTCCCGGGCCCGCCCGCCAAGCTTCTCCTCCCAATCCAGGCCCCGCCCGCCCAGCTTCCCCTCCCAGCCTGGCCCCGCCCGCCCAGCTTCCCCTCCCAGCCTGGCCCCGCCCGCCCAGCTTCTCCTCGCAGCCTGGCCCCGCCTGCCCAGCTTCTCCTCCCAAGCCTGGCCCCGCCCGCCCAGCTTCCCCTCCCGAGCCAGGCCCCGCCCGCCCAGCTTCCCCTCCCAGGCTGGCCCCGCCCGGCCAGCTTCCGCTCCCGAGTCCGTTCCTGCCCGCCCAGCTTCCCCTCCCAGCCAGGCCCCGCCCGGCCAGCTTCCCCTCCCGAGTCCGGCCCCGCACGCCCAGCTTCCCCTCCCAGCCTGGCCTCGCCCGCCCAGCTTCTCCTCCTGAGACAGGCCCCGCCCGCCCAGCTTCCCTTCCCAGCCTGGCCCCGCCCGCCCAGCTTCTCCTCCCAAGCCTGGCCCCGCCCGCCCAGCTTCCCCTCCCGAGCCCGGCCCCGCCTTCCCAGCTTCCCCTTCTCGAGCCCGGCCCCGCCCGCTCAGCTTCTCCTCCCAGCCTGGCCCCGCTCGACCAGCTTCCCCTCCCGAGTCCGGCCCCGCCCGCCCACTTTGTCTTCCCGAGCCCAGCCCCGCCTTCCCGGTTTCCCCTCCCGAGTCCGGCCCCGCCCGCCGATCTTCCCCTCCCAGCCTGGCCCCGCCCGGCCAGCTTCTCCTTCCGAGCCAGGCCCCGCCCGCCCAGCTTCCCCTCCCTGCCTGGCCCCGCCCGGCCAGCTTCCGCTCCCGAGTCCGTTCCTGCCCGCCCAGCTTCCCCTCCCAGCCAGGCCCCGCCCGCCCAGCTTCCCCTCCCGATTCCGTCCCTGCCCGCCCAGCTTCCCCTCCCAGCCAGGCTCCGCCCGCCCAGTTTCTCCTCCCGTTCCCGGGCCCGCCCGCCACGCTTCTCCTCCCAATCCAGGCCCCGCCTGCCCAGCTTGCCCTCCCAGCCTGGCCCCGCCCGCCCAGCTTCCCCTCCCAGCCTGGCCCCGCCCGCCCAGCTTCTCCTCGCGAGCCTGGCCCCGCCTTCCCAGCTTCTCCTCCCAAGCCTGGTCCCGCCCGCCCAGCTTCCCCTCCCGAGCCAGGCCCCGCCCGCCCAGCTTCCCCTCCCAGCCAGGCCCCGCCCGGCCAGCTTCCCCTCCCGAGTCCGGCCCCGCACGCCCAGCTTCCCCTCCCAGCCTGGCCCCGCCTGCCCAGCTTCTCCTCCCAAGCCTGGTCCCGCCCGGCCAGCTTCCGCTCCCGAGTCCGTTCCTGCCCGCCCAGCTTCCCCTCCCAGCCAGGCCCCGCCCGGCCAGCTTCCCCTCCCGAGTCCGGCCCCGCACGCCCAGCTTCCCCTCCCAGCCTGGCCCCGCCCGCCCAGCTTCTCCTCCTGAGACAGGCCCCGCCCGCCCACTTTCCCCTCCCGAGCCCGGCCCCGCCTTCCCAGCTTCCCCTCCTCGAGCCCGGCCCCGCCCGCTCAGCTTCTCCTCCCAGCCTGGCCCCGCTCGACCAGCTTCCCCTCCCGAGTCCGGCCCCGCCCGCCCAGCTTCCCCTCCCAGCCTGGCCCCGCCCGCCCAGCTTCCCCTCCCAGCCTGGCCCCGCCCGGCCAGCTTCCCCTCCCAGCCTGGTCCCGCCCGCCCAGCTTCCCCTCCCGAGTCCGGCCCCGCGCGCCCAGCTTCCCCTCCCAGCCTGGCCCCGCCCGCCCAGCTTCTCCTCCTGAGACAGGCCCCGCCCGCCCAGCTTCTCCTCCCAAGCCAGGCCCCGCCCTCCGAGGTTCTCCTCCCAGCCTGGCCCCGACTGCCCAGCTTCTCCTCCTGAGCCAGGCTCCGCCCGCCCAGCTTCTCCTCCCAAGCCAGGCCCCGCCCGCCCAGCATCTTCTCCCAAGCCAGGCCCCGCCCGCCCAGCTTCTCCTCCCGAGCCTGGCCCCGCCCGACCAGCTTCCCCCCCCAGCCTGGCCCTGCCCGCCCAGCTTCCCCTCTCTGCCAGGCCCCGCCCGCCCACTTTCTCTTCCCGAGCCCGGCCCCGCCTTCCCAGCTTCCCCTCCCGAGTCCGGCCCCGCGCGCCCAGCTTCCCCTCCCAGCCTGGCCCCGCCCGCCCAGCTTCTCCTCCTAAGCCAGGCCCCGCCCGCCCAGCTTCTCCTCCCAAGCCAGGCCCCGCCCGCAGAGGTTCTCCTCCCAGCCTGGCCCCGATTGCCCAGCTTCTCCTCCTGAGCCAGGCCCCGCCCGCCCAGCTTCTCCTCCCAAGCCAGGCCCCGCCCGCCCAGCATCTCCTCCCAACCCAGGCCCCGCCCGCCCAGATTCTCCTCCCGAGCCTGGCCCCGCCCGGCCAGCTTCCCCCCCGAGTCCGTCCCTGCCCGCCCAGCTTCCCCTCCCAGCCAGGCCCCGCCCGCCCAGTTTCTACTCCCGTTCCCGGCCCCGCCCGCCCAGCTTATCCTCCCAAGCCATGCCCCTCCTGCCCAGCTTCCCTTCCCAGCCTCGCCCCACCCTCCCAGCTTCCCCTCCCAGCCTGGCCCTGCCCGCCCAGCTTCTCCTCGTGAGCCAGGCCCCTCCCGCCCAGCTTCTCCTCCCAGCCTGACCCCGCCCGCCGAGCTTCCCCTCCCAGCCTGGCCCCGCCCGCCCAGCTTCTCCTCGTGAGCCAGTCCCCGCCCGCCCAGCTTCCCCTCCCAGCCTGGCCCCGCCCGCCCAGCTTCTCCTCGCAGCCTGGCCCCGCCTGCCCAGCTTCTCCTCCCAAGCCTGGTCCCGCCCGCCCAGCTTCCCCTCCCGATTCCGTCCCTGCCCGCCCAGCTTCCCCTCCCAGCCAGGCTCCGCCCGGCCAGCTTCTCCTCCCGAGCCAGGCCCCGCCCGCCCAGCTTCCCCTCCCAGCCTGGCCCCGCCCGCCCAGCTTCCCCTCCCGAGCCCGTTCCTGCCCGCCCAGCTTCCCCTCCCAGCCAGGCACCGCCCGGCCAGCTTCCCCTCCGGATTCCGTCCCTGCCCGCCCAGCTTCCCCTCCCAGCCAGGCTCCGCCTGCCCAGTTTCTCCTCCCGTTCCCGGGCCCGCCCTCCAAGCTTCTCCTCCCAATCCAGGCCCCGCCCGCCCAGCTTCCCCTCCCAGCCTGGCCCCGCCCGCCCAGCTTCCCCTCCCAGCCTGGCCCCGCCCGCCCAGCTTCTCCTCGCAGCCTGGCCCCGCCTGCCTAGCTTCTCCTCCCAAGCCTGGCCCCGCCCGCCCAGCTTCCCCTCCCGAGCCAGGCCCCGCCCGCCCAGCTTCCCCTCCCAGGCTGGCCCCGCCCGGCCAGCTTCCGCTCCCGAGTCCGTTCCTGCCCGCCCAGCTTCCCCTCCCAGCCAGGCCCCGCCCGGCCAGCTTCCCCTCCCGAGTCCGGCCCCGCACGCCCAGCTTCCCCTCCCAGCCTGGCCTCGCCCGCCCAGCTTCTCCTCCTGAGACAGGCCCCGCCCGCCCAGCTTCCCTTCCCAGCCTGGCCCCGCCCGCCCAGCTTCTCCTCCCAAGCCTGGCCCCGCCCGCCCAGCTTCCCCTCCCGAGCCCGGCCCCGCCTTCCCAGCTTCCCCTTCTCGAGCCCGGCCCCGCCCGCTCAGCTTCTCCTCCCAGCCTGGCCCCGCTCGACCAGCTTCCCCTCCCGAGTCCGGCCCCGCCCGCCCACTTTCCCCTCCCGAGCCCCGCCCCGCCTTCCCGGTTTCCCCTCCCGAGTCCGGCCCCGCCCGCCCATCTTCCCCTCCCAGCCTGGCCCCGCCCGGCCAGCTTCTCCTTCCGAGCCAGGCCCCGCCCGCCCAGCTTCCCCTCCCTGCCTGGCCCCGCCCGGCCAGCTTCCGCTCCCGAGTCCGTTCCTGCCCGCCCAGCTTCCCCTCCCAGCCAGGCCCCTCCCGGCCAGCTTCCCCTCCCGATTCCGTCCCTGCCCGCCCAGCTTCCCCTCCCAGCCAGGCTCCGCCCGCCCAGTTTCTCCTCCCGTTCCCGGGCCCGCCCGCCACGCTTCTCCTCCCAATCCAGGCCCCGCCCGCCCAGCTTGCCCTCCCAGCCTGGCCCCGCCCGCCCAGCTTCCCCTCCCAGCCTGGCCCCGCCCGCCCAGCTTCTCCTCGCAGCCTGGCCCCGCCTGCCCAGCTTCTCCTCCCAAGCCTGGTCCCGCCCGCCCAGCTTCCCCTCCCGATTCCGTCCCTGCCCGCCCAGCTTCCCCTCCCAGCCAGGCTCCGCCCGGCCAGCTTCTCCTCCCGAGCCAGGCCCCGCCCGCCCAGCTTCCCCTCCCAGCCTGGCCCCGCCCGCCCAGCTTCCGCTCCGGAGTCCGTTCCTGCCCGCCCAGCTTCCCCTCCCAGCCAGGCACCGCCCGGCCAGCTTCCCCTCCGGATTCCGTCCCTGCCCGCCCAGCTTCCCCTCCCAGCCAGGCTCCGCCTGCCCAGTTTCTCCTCCCGTTCCCGGGCCCGCCCGCCAAGCTTCTCCTCCCAATCCAGGCCCCGCCCGCCCAGCTTCCCCTCCCAGCCTGGCCCCGCCCGCCCAGCTTCCCCTCCCAGCCTGGCCCCGCCCGCCCAGCTTCTCCTCGCAGCCTGGCCCCGCCTGCCCAGCTTCTCCTCCCAAGCCTGGCCCCGCCCGCCCAGCTTCCCCTCCCGAGCCAGGCCCCGCCCGCCCAGCTTCCCCTCCCAGGCTGGCCCCGCCCGGCCAGCTTCCGCTCCCGAGTCCGTTCCTGCCCGCCCAGCTTCCCCTCCCAGCCAGGCCCCGCCCGGCCAGCTTCCCCTCCCGAGTCCGGCCCCGCACGCCCAGCTTCCCCTCCCAGCCTGGCCTCGCCCGCCCAGCTTCTCCTCCTGAGACAGGCCCCGCCCGCCCAGCTTCCCTTCCCAGCCTGGCCCCGCCCGCCCAGCTTCTCCTCCCAAGCCTGGCCCCGCCCGCCCAGCTTCCCCTCCCGAGCCCGGCCCCGCCTTCCCAGCTTCCCCTTCTCGAGCCCGGCCCCGCCCGCTCAGCTTCTCCTCCCAGCCTGGCCCCGCTCGACCAGCTTCCCCTCCCGAGTCCGGCCCCGCCCGCCCACTTTGTCTTCCCGAGCCCAGCCCCGCCTTCCCGGTTTCCCCTCCCGAGTCCGGCCCCGTCCGCCGATCTTCCCCTCCCAGCCTGGCCCCGCCCGGCCAGCTTCTCCTTCCGAGCCAGGCCCCGCCCGCCCAGCTTCCCCTCCCTGCCTGGCCCCGCCCGGCCAGCTTCCGCTCCCGAGTCCGTTCCCGCCCGCCCAGCTTCCCCTCCCAGCCAGGCCCCTCCCGGCCAGCTTCCCCTCCCGATTCCGTCCCTGCCCGCCCAGCTTCCCCTCCCAGCCAGGCTCCGCCCGCCCAGTTTCTCCTCCCGTTCCCGGGCCCGCCCGCCACGCTTCCCCTCCCAATCCAGGCCCCGCCCGCCCAGCTTGCCCTCCCAGCCTGGCCCCGCCCGCCCAGCTTCCCCTCCCAAGCCAGGCCACGCCTGCCCAGCTTCCCTTCCCAGCCTGGCCCCACCGTCCCAGCTTCCCGTCCCAGCCTGGCCCCGCCCGCCCAGCTTCTCCTCGTGAGCCAGGACCCGCCCGCCCAGCTTCTCCTCCCAAGCCAGGCCCCGCCCGCCCAGCTTCCCCTCCCGAGTCCGGCCCCGCCCGCTCAGCTTCTCCTCCCAGCCTGGCCCCGCCCGCCCACCTTTCCCTCCCATCTTGGCCCCGCCCCCCAGCTCCCCTCCCTGCCTGGCCCCGCCCACCCAGCTTCCCCTCCCAGCCAGTCCCCGCCCGCCCAGATTCCCCTCCCAGCCTGGCCCCGCCCGCCCAGCTTCCCCTCCCAGCCTGGCCCCGCCCGCCCCCTTTCCCTTCCCGAGCCCGGCCCCGCCTTCCCAGCTTCCCCTTCTCGAGCTCGGCTCCGCCCACCCAGCTTCTCCTCCCAGCCTGGCCCCGCCCGCCCAGCTTCCCCTCCCGAGTCCGGCCCCGCGCGCCCAGCTTCCCCTCCCAGCCTGGCCCCGCCCGCCCAGCTTCCCCTCCTGAGCCAGGCCCCGCCCGCCCAGCTTCTCCTCCCAAGCCAGGCCCCGCCCGCCGAGGTTCTCCTCCCAGCCTGGCCCCGACTGCCCAGCTTCTCCTCCTGAGCCAGGCCCCGCCCGCCCAGCTTCCCCTCCCAGCCAGGCCCCGCCCGCCCAGTTTCTACTCCCGTTCCCGGCCCCGCCCGCCCAGCTTCTCCTCCCAAGCCAGGCCCCTCCTGCCCAGCTTCCCTTCCCAGCCTGGCCCCACCCTCCCAGCTTCCCGTCCCAGCCTGGCCCCGCCCGCCCAGCTTCTCCTCGTGAGCCAGGCCCCGCCCGCCCAGCTTCTCCTCCCAGCCTGACCCCGCCCGCCGAGCTTCCCCTCCCAGCCTGGCCCCGCCCGCCCAGCTTCTCCTCGTGAGCCAGGCCCCGCCCGCCCAGCTTCTGCTCCCAAGCCAGGCCCCGCCCGACCACCTTCCCCTCCCAGCTTGGCCCCGCCCCCCCAGCTTCCCCTCCCAGCCTGGCCCCGCTCGACCAGCTTCCCCTCCCGAGTCCGGCCCCGCCCGCCCACTTTCCCCTCCCGAGCCCGGCCCCGCATTCCCAGCTTCCCCTCCCGAGTCCTGGCCCCGCCCGCCCAGCTTCCCCTCCCAGCCTGGCCCCGCCCGGCCAGCTTCTCCTCCCAGCCTGGACCCGCCTACCCAGCTTCTGCTCCCAAGCCTGGCCCCGCCCGCCCAGCTTCCCCTCCCGAGCCAGGCTCCGCCCGCCCAGCTTCCCCTCCCAGGCTGGCCCCGCCCGGCCAGCTTCCGCTCTCGAGTCCGTTCCTGCCCGCCCAGCTTCCCCTAACAGCCAGACCCCGCCCGGCCAGCTTCCCCTCCCGATTCCGTCCCTGCCCGCCCAGCTTCCCCTCCCAGCCAGGCTCCGCCCGCCCAGTTTCTCCTCCCGTTCCCGGGCCCGCCCGCCCAGCTTCTCCTCCCAAGCCAGGCCCCGCCCGCCCAGCTTCCCCTCCCATCTTGGCTCCGCCCCCCAGCTTCCCCTCCCAGCCTGGCCCCGCCCGCCCAGCTTCCCCTCCCAGCCTGGCCCCGCCCGCCCACTTTCTCTTCCCGAGCCCGGCCCCGCCTTCCCAGCTTCCCCTCCCGAGTCCGGCCCCGCGCGCCCAGCTTCCCCTCCCAGCCTGGCCCCGCCCGCCCAGCTTCTCCTCCTGAGCCAGGCCCCGCCCGCCCAGCTTCTCCTCCCAAGCCAGGCCCCGGCCGCCCAGATTCTCCTCCCGAGCCTGGCCCCGCCCGGCCAGCTTCCCCCCCGAGTCCGTCCCTGCCCGCCCAGCTTCCCCTCCCAGCCAGGCCCCGCCCGCCCAGTTTCTACTCCCGTTCCCGGCCCCGCCCGCCCAGCTTATCCTCCCAAGCCATGCCCCTCCTGCCCAGCTTCCCTTCCCAGCCTCGCCCCACCCTCCCAGCTTCCCCTCCCAGCCTGGCCCTGCCCGCCCAGCTTCTCCTCGTGAGCCAGGCCCCTCCCGCCCAGCTTCTCCTCCCAGCCTGACCCCGCCCGCCGAGCTTCCCCTCCCAGCGTGGCCCCGCCCGCCCAGCTTCTCCTCGTGAGCAAGTCCCCGCCCGCCCAGATTCCCCTCCCAGCCTGGCCCCGCCCGCCCAGCTTCCCCTCCCAGCCTGGCCCCGCCCGCCCACTTTCCCCTCCCGAGCCCGGCCCCGCCTTCCCAGCTTCCCCTCTCGAGCCCGGCCTCGCCCACCCAGCTTCTCCTCCCAGCCTGGCCCCGCCCGCCCAGCTTCCCCTCCCGAGTCCGGCCCCGCCCGCCCAGCTTCCCCTCCCAGCCTGGCCCCGGCCGCCCAGCTTCTCCTCGTGAGCCAGGCCCCGCCCGCCCAGCTTCTGCTCCCAAGCCAGGCCCCGCCCGACCACCTTCCCCTCCCAGCTTGGCCCCGCCCCCCCAGCTTCCCCTCCCAGCCTGGCCCCGCTCGACCAGCTTCCCCTCCCGAGTCCTGGCCCCGCCCGCCCACTTTCCCCTCCCGAGCCCGGCCCCGCATTCCCAGCTTCCCCTCCCGAGCCGGCCCCGCCCGCCCAGCTTCCCCTCCCAGCCTGGCCCCGCCCGGCCAGCTTCTCCTCCCAGCCTGGACCAGCCTACCCAGCTTCTGCTCCCAAGCCTGGCCCCGCCCGCCCAGCTTCCCCTCCCGAGCCAGGCCCCGCCCGCCCAGCTTCCCCTCCCAGGCTGACCCCGCCCGGCCAGCTTCCGCTCTCGAGTCCGTTCCTGCCCGCCCAGCTTCCCCTAACAGCCAGACCCCGCCCGGCCAGCTTCCCCTCCCGATTCCGTCCCTGCCCGCCCAGCTTCCCCTCCCAGCCAGGCTCCGCCCGCCCAGTTTCTCCTCCCGTTCCCGGGCCCGCCCGCCCAGCTTCTCCTCCCAAGCCAGGCCCCGCCCGCCCAGCTTCCCCTCCCATCTTGGCTCCGCCCCCCAGCTTCCCCTCCCAGCCTGGCCCCGCCCTTCCAGCTTCCCCTCCCAGCCAGCCCCCGCCCGCCCAGATTCCCCTCCCAGCCTGGCCCCGCCCGCCCAGCTTCCCCTCCCAGCCTGGCCCCGCCCGCCCACTTTCCCCTCCCGAGCCCGGCCCCGCCTTCCCAGCTTCCCCTCCCGAGTCCGGCCCCGCGCGCCCAGCTTCCCCTCCCAGCCTGGCCCCGCCCGCCCAGCTTCCCCTCCTGAGCCAGGCCCCGCCCGCCCAGCTTCTCCTCCCAAGCCAGGCCCCGCCCGCAGAGGTTCTCCTCCCAGCCTGGCCCCGATTGCCCAGCTTCTCCTCCTGAGCCAGGCCCCGCCCGCCCAGCTTCTCCTCCCAAGCCAGGCCCCGCCCGCCCAGCTTCTCCTCCCAAGCCAGGCCCCGCCCGCCCAGATTCTCCTCCCGAGCCTGGCCCCGCCCGGCCAGCTTCCCCCCCGAGTCCGTCCCTGCCCGCCCAGCTTCCCCTCCCAGCCAGGCCCCGCCCGCCCAGTTTCTACTCCCGTTCCCGGCCCCGCCCGCCCAGCTTATCCTCCCAAGCCATGCCCCTCCTGCCCAGCTTCCCTTCCCAGCCTCGCCCCACCCTCCCAGCTTCCCCTCCCAGCCTGGCCCTGCCCGCCCAGCTTCTCCTCGTGAGCCAGTCCCCGCCCGCCCAGATTCCCCTCCCAGCCTGGCCCCGCCCGCCCAGCTTCCCCTCCCAGCCTGGCCCCGCCCGCCCACTTTCCCCTCCCGAGCCCGGCCCCGCCTTCCCAGCTTCCCCTCTCGAGCCCGGCCTCGCCCACCCAGCTTCTCCTCCCAGCCTGGCCCCGCCCGCCCAGCTTCCCCTCCCGAGTCCGGCCCCGCGCGCCCAGCTTCCCCTCCCAGCCTGGCCCCGCCCGCCCAGCTTCCCCTCCTGAGCCAGGCCCCGCCCGCCCAGCTTCTCCTCCCACCCAGGCCCCGCCCGCAGAGGTTCTCCTCCCAGCCTGGCCCCGATTGCCCAGCTTCTCCTCCTGAGCCAGGCCCCGCCCGCCCACCTTCCCCTCCCATCTTGGCCCCGACCGCCCAGCTTCCCCTCCCCAGCCAGGCCCCGCCCGCCCAGCTTCTCCTCCCAAGCCAGGCCCCGCCCGCCCACCTTCCCCTCCCATCTTGGCCCCGACCGCCCAGCTTCCCCTCCCCAGCCAGGCCCCGCCCGCCCAGCTTCCCCTCCCGAGTCCGGCCCCGCCCGCTCAGCTCCTCCTCCCAGCCTGGCCCCGCCCGCCCACCTTCCCCTCCCAACTTGGCTCCGCCCCCCAGCTTCCCCTCCCAGCCTGGCCCCGCCCACCCAGCTTCCCCTCCCAGCCAGCCCCCGCCCGCCCAGCTTCCCCTCCCAGCCTGGCTCCGCCCGCCCACTTTCTCTTCCCGAGCCCGGCCCCGCCTTCCCAGCTTCCCCTTCTCGAGCCCGGCCCCGCCCACCCAGCTTCTCCTCCCAGCCTGGCCCCGCCCGCCCAGCTTCCCCTCCCAGCCCGGCCCCGCGCGCCCAGCTTCCCCACCCAGCCTGGCCCCGCCCGCCCAGCTTCCCCTCCCAGCCGGGCCCCGCCCGCCGAGGTTCTCCTCCCAGCCTGGCCCCGACTGCCCAGCTTCTCCTCCTGAGCCAGGCCCCGCCCGCCCAGATTCTCCTCCCAAGCTAGGCACCGGCCGCCCAGCTTCTCCTCCCAAGCCAGTCCCCGCCCGCCCAGCTTCTCCTCCCGAGCCTGGCCCCGCCCGGCCAGCTTCCCCCCCGAGTCCGGCCGTGCCCGCCCAGCTTCTCCTCCCAAGCCAGGCCACGCCTGCCCAGCTTCCCTTCCCAGCCTGGCCCCACCGTCCCAGCTTCCCGTCCCAGCCTGGCCCCGCCCGCCCAGCTTCTCCTCGTGAGCCAGGACCCGCCCGCCCAGCTTCTCCTCCCAAGCCAGGCCCCGCCCGCCCAGCTTCCCCTCCCGAGTCCAGCCCCGCCCGCTCAGCTTCTCCTCCCAGCCTGGCCCCGCCCGCCCACCTTTCCCTCCCATCTTGGCCCCGCCCCCCAGCTCCCCTCCCAGCCTGGCCCCGCCCACCCAGCTTCCCCTCCCAGCCAGTCCCCGCCCGCCCAGATTCCCCTCCCAGCCTGGCCCCGCCCGCCCAGCTTCCCCTCCCAGCCTGGCCCCGCCCGCCCCCTTTCTCTTCCCGAGCCCGGCCCCGCCTTCCCAGCTTCCCCTTCTCGAGCTCGGCTCCGCCCACCCAGCTTCTCCTCCCAGCCTGGCCCCGCCCGCCCAGCTTCCCCTCCCGAGTCCGGCCCCGCGCGCCCAGCTTCCCCTCCCAGCCTGGCCCCGGCCGCCCAGCTTCTCCTCCTGAGCCAGGCCCCGCCCGCCCAGCTTCTCCTCCCAAGCCAGGCCCCGCCCGCCGAGGTTCTCCTCCCAGCCTGGCCCCGACTGCCCAGCTTCTCCTCCTGAGCCAGGCCCCGCCCGCCCAGCTTCCCCTCCCAGCCAGGCCCCGCCCGCCCAGTTTCTACTCCCGTTCCCGGCCCCGCCCGCCCAGCTTGTCCTCCCAAGCCAGGCCCCTCCTGCCCAGCTTCCCTTCCCAGCCTCGCCCCACCCTCCCAGCTTCCCGTCCCAGCCTGGCCCCGCCCGCCCAGCTTCTCCTCGTGAGCCAGGCCCCGCCCGCCCAGCTTCTCCTCCCAGCCTGACCCAGCCCGCCGAGCTTCCCCTCCCAGCCTGGCCCCGCCCGCCCAGCTTCTCCTCGTGAGCCAGGCCCCGCCCGCCCAGCTTCTGCTCCCAAGCCAGGCCCCGCCCGACCACCTTCCCCTCCCAGCTTGGCCCCGCCCCCCCAGCTTCCCCTCCCAGCCTGGCCCCGCTCGACCAGCTTCCCCTCCCGAGTCCGGCCCCGCCCGCCCACTTTCCCCTCCCGAGCCCGGCCCCGCATTCCCAGCTTCCCCTCCCGAGCCGGCCCCGCCCGCCCAGCTTCCCCTCCCAGCCTGGCCCCGCCCGGCCAGCTTCTCCTCCCAGCCTGGACCAGCCTACCCAGCTTCTGCTCCCAAGCCTGGCCCCGCCCGCCCAGCTTCCCCTCCCGAGCCAGGCCCCGCCCGCCCAGCTTCCCCTCCCAGGCTGGCCCCGCCCGGCCAGCTTCCGCTCTCGAGTCCGTTCCTGCCCGCCCAGCTTCCCCTAACAGCCAGACCCCGCCCGGCCAGCTTCCCCTCCCGATTCCGTCCCTGCCCGCCCAGCTTCCCCTCCCAGCCAGGCTCCGCCCGCCCAGTTTCTCCTCCCGTTCCCGGGCCCGCCCGCCCAGCTTCTCCTCCCAAGCCAGGCCCCGCCCGCCCAGCTTCCCCTCCCATCTTGGCTCCGCCCCCCAGCTTCCCCTCCCAGCCTGGCCCCGCCCTTCCAGCTTCCCCTCCCAGCCTGCCCCCGCCCGCCCAGATTCCCCTCCCAGCCTGGCCCCGCCCGCCCACCTTCCCCTCCCAGCCTGGCCCCGCCCGCCCACTTTCTCTTCCCGAGCCCGGCCCCGCCTTCCCAGCTTCCCCTCCCGAGTCCGGCCCCGCGCGCCCAGCTTCCCCTCCCAGCCTGGCCCCGCCCGCCCAGCTTCCCCTCCTGAGCCAGGCCCCGCCCGCCCAGCTTCTCCTCCCAAGCCAGGCCCCGCCCGCAGAGGTTCTCCTCCCAGCCTGGCCCCGATTGCCCAGCTTCTCCTCCTGAGCCAGGCCCCGCCCGCCCAGCTTCTCCTCCCAAGCCAGGCCCCGCCCGCCCAGCTTCTCCTCCCAAGCCAGGCCCCGCCCGCCCAGATTCTCCTCCCGAGCCTGGCCCCGCCCGGCCAGCTTCCCCCCCGAGTCCGTCCCTGCCCGCCCAGCTTCCCCTCCCAGCCAGGCCCCGCCCGCCCAGTTTCTACTCCCGTTCCCGGCCCCGCCCGCCCAGCTTATCCTCCCAAGCCATGCCCCTCCTGCCCAGCTTCCCTTCCCAGCCTCGCCCCACCCTCCCAGCTTCCCCTCCCAGCCTGGCCCTGCCCGCCCAGCTTCTCCTCCTGAGCCAGGCCCCTCCCGCCCAGCTTCTCCTCCCAGCCTGACCCCGCCCGCCGAGCTTCCCCTCCCAGCCTGGCCCCGCCCGCCCAGCTTCTCCTCGTGAGCCAGTCCCCGCCCGCCCAGATTCCCCTCCCAGCCTGGCCCCGCCCGCCCAGCTTCCCCTCCCAGCCTGGCCCCGCCCGCCCACTTTCCCCTCCCGAGCCCGGCCCCGCCTTCCCAGCTTCCCCTCTCGAGCCCGGCCTCGCCCACCCAGCTTCTCCTCCCAGCCTGGCCCCGCCCGCCCAGCTTCCTCTCCCGAGTCCTGCCCCGCGCGCCCAGCTTCCCCTCCCAGCCTGGCCCCGCCCGCCCAGCTTCTCCTCCTGAGCCAGGCCCCGCCCGCCCAGCTTCTCCTCCCAAGCCAGGCCCCGCCCTCAGAGGTTCTCCTCCCAGCCTGGCCCCGATTTCCCAGCTTCTCCTCCTGAGCCAGGCCCCGCCCGCCCAGCTTCTCCTCCCAAGCCAGGCCCCGCCCGCCCAGCTTCTCCTCCCAAGCCAGGCCCCGCCCGCCCAGATTCTCCTCCCGAGCCTGGCCCCGCCCGGCCAGCTTCCCCCCCGAGTCCGTCCCTGCCCGCCCAGCTTCCCCTCCCAGCCAGGCCCCGCCCGCCCAGTTTCTACTCCCGTTCCCGGCCCCGCCCGCCCAGCTTATCCTCCCAAGCCATGCCCCTCCTGCCCAGCTTCCCTTCCCAGCCTCGCCCCACCCTCCCAGCTTCCCCTCCCAGCCTGGCCCTGCCCGCCCAGCTTCTCCTCGTGAGCCAGGCCCCTCCCGCCCAGCTTCTCCTCCCAGCCTGACCCCGCCCGCCGAGCTTCCCCTCCCAGCCTGGCCCCGCCCGCCCAGCTTCTCCTCGTGAGCCAGGCCCCGCCCGCCCAGCTTCTCCTCCCAAGCCAGGCCCCGCCCGACCACCTTCCCCTCCCAGCTTGGCCCCGCCCCCCAGCTTCCCCTCCCAGCCTGGCCCCGCTCGACCAGCTTCCCCTCCCGAGTCCGACCCCGCCCGCCCAGCTTGTCTTCCCGAGCCCGGCCCCGACTTCCCGGCTTCCCCTCCCGAGTCCGGCCCCGCCCGCCCATCTCCCCCTCCCAGCCTGGCCCCGCCCGGCCAGCTTCTCCTCCCGAGCCAGGCCCCGCCCGCCCAGCTTCCCCTCCCAGCCTGGCCCCGCCCGCCCAGCTTCCGCTCCCGAGTCCGTTCCTGCCCGCCCAGCTTCCCCTCCCAGCCAGGCACCGCCCGGCCAGCTTCCCCTCCGGATTCCGTCCCTGCCCGCCCAGCTTCCCCTCCCAGCCAGGCTCCGCCTGCCCAGTTTCTCCTCCCGTTCCCGGGCCCGCCCGCCAAGCTTCTCCTCCCAATCCAGGCCCCGCCCGCCCAGCTTCCCCTCCCAGCCTGGCCCCGCCCGCCCAGCTTCCCCTCCCAGCCTGGCCCCGCCCGCCCAGCTTCTCCTCGCAGCCTGGCCCCGCCTGCCCAGCTTCTCCTCCCAAGCCTGGCCCCGCCCGCCCAGCTTCCCCTCCCGAGCCAGGCCCCGCCCGCCCAGCTTCCCCTCCCAGGCTGGCCCCGCCCGGCCAGCTTCCGCTCCCGAGTCCGTTCCCGCCCGCCCAGCTTCCCCTCCCAGCCAGGCCCCGCCCGGCCAGCTTCCCCTCCCGAGTCCGGCCCCGCACGCCCAGCTTCCCCTCCCAGCCTGGCCTCGCCCGCCCAGCTTCTCCTCCTGAGACAGGCCCCGCCCGCCCAGCTTCCCTTCCCAGCCTGGCCCCGCCCGCCCAGCTTCTCCTCCCAAGCCTGGCCCCGCCCGCCCAGCTTCCCCTCCCGAGCCCGGCCCCGCCTTCCCAGCTTCCCTTCTCGAGCCCGGCCCCGCCCGCTCAGCTTCTCCTCCCAGCCTGGCCCCGCTCGACCAGCTTCCCCTCCCGAGTCCGGCCCCGCCCGCCCACTTTCCCTTCCCGAGCCCCGCCCCGCCTTCCCAGTTTCCCCTCCCGAGTCCGGCCCCGCCCGCCGATCTTCCCCTCCCAGCCTGGCCCCGCCCGGCCAGCTTCTCCTTCCGAGCCAGGCCCCGCCCGCCCAGCTTCCCCTCCCTGCCTGGCCCCGCCCGGCCAGCTTCCGCTCCCGAGTCCGTTCCTGCCCGCCCAGCTTCCCCTCCCAGCCAGGCCCCTCCCGGCCAGCTTCCCCTCCCGATTCCGTCCCTGCCCGCCCAGCTTCCCCTCCCAGCCAGGCTCCGCCCGCCCAGTTTCTCCTCCCGTTCCCGGGCCCGCCCGCCACGCTTCTCCTCCCAATCCAGGCCCCGCCCGCCCAGCTTGCCCTCCCAGCCTGGCCCCGCCCGCCCAGCTTGCCCTCCCAGCCTGGCCCCGCCCGCCCAGCTTCCCCTCCCAGCCTGGCCCCGCCCGCCCAGCTTCTCCTCGCAGCCAGGCCCCGCCCGGCCAGCTTCCCCTCCCAGCCAGGCCCCGCCCGCCCAGTTTCTCCTCCCGTTACCGGGCTCGCCCGCCCAGCTTCTCCTCCCAAGCCAGGCCCCGCCCGCCCAGCTTCCCCTCCCAGCCTGGCCCCGCCCGCCAAGCTTCTCCTCCTGAGCCCGGCCCCGCCCGCCCAGCTTCCCCTCCCGATCCTGGCCCCGCCCGGCCAGCTTCCGCTCCCGAGTCCGTTCCTGCCCTCCCAGCTTCCCCTCCCAGCCAGGCCCCGCCCGCCCAGTTTCTCCTCCCGTTCCCGGCCCCGCCCGCCAACTTCTCCTCGTGAGCCAGGCCCCGCCCGATCTCCTTCCCCTCCCAGCCTGGCCCCGCCCGCCCAGCTTCCCCTCCCGAGCCCGACCCCGCCCACCCAGCTTCCCCTCCCAGCCAGGCTCCGCACGCCCAGCTTCCCCTCCCAGCCAGGCTCCGCACGCCCAGCTTCCCCTCCCAGCCAGGCTCCGCACGCCCACCTTCCCCTCCCATCTTGGCCCCGACCGCCCAGCTTCCCCTCCCCAGCCAGGCCCCGCCCGCCCAGCTTCCCCTCCCGAGTCCTGGCCCCGCCCGCCCAGCTCCTCCTCCCAGCCTGGCCCCGCCCGCCCACCTTCCCCTCCCAACTTGGCTCCGCCCCCCAGATTCCCCTCCCAGCCTGGCCCCGCCCACCCAGCTTCCCCTCCCAGCCAGCCCCCGCCCGCCCAGATTCCCCTCCCAGCCTGGCCCCGCCCGCCCAGCTTCCCCTCCCAGCCTGGCTCCGCCCGCCCACTTTCTCTTCCCGAGCCCGGCCCCGCCTTCCCAGCTTCCCCTTCTCGAGCCCGGCCCCGCCCACCCAGATTCTCCTCCCAGCCTGGCCCCGCCCGCCCAGCTTCCCCTCCCAGCCTGGCCCCGCCCGACCAGCTTCCGCTCCCGAGTCCCTTCCTGCCCGCCCAGCTTCCCCTCCCAGCCGGGCCCCGCCCGCCGAGGTTCTCCTCCCAGCCTGGCCCCGACTGCCCAGCTTCTCCTCCTGAGCCAGGCCCCGCCCGCCCAGATTCTCCTCCCAAGCTAGGCACCGGCCGCCCAGCTTCTCCTCCCAAGCCAGTCCCCGCCCGCCCAGCTTCTCCTCCCGAGCCTGGCCCCGCCCGGCCAGCTTCCCCCCCGAGTCCGTCCGTGCCCGCCCAGCTTCTCCTCCCAAGCCAGGCCACGCCTGCCCAGCTTCCCTTCCCAGCCTGGCCCCACCGTCCCAGCTTCCCGTCCCAGCCTGGCCCCGCCCGCCCAGCTTCTCCTCGTGAGCCAGGACCCGCCCGCCCAGCTTCTCTTCCCAAGCCAGGCCCCGCCCGCCCAGCTTCCCCTCCCGAGTCCGGCCCCGCCCGCTCAGCTTCTCCTCCCAGCCTGGCCCCGCCCGCCCACCTTTCCCTCCCATCTTGGCCCCGCCCCCCAGCTCCCCTCCCAGCCTGGCCCCGCCCACCCAGCTTCCCCTCCCAGCCAGTCCCCGCCCGCCCAGATTCCCCTCCCAGCCTGGCCCCGCCCGCCCAGCTTCCCCTCCCAGCCTGGCCCCGCCCGCCCCCTTTCTCCTCCCGAGCCCGGCCCCGCCTTCCCAGCTTCCCCTTCTCGAGCTCGGCTCCGCCCACCCAGCTTCTCCTCCCAGCCTGGCCCCGCCCGCCCAGCTTCCCCTCCCGAGTCCGGCCCCGCGCGCCCAGCTTCCCCTCCCAGCCTGGCCCCGGCCGCCCAGCTTCTCCTCCTGAGCCAGGCCCCGCCCGCCCAGCTTCTCCTCCCAAGCCAGGCCCCGCCCGCCGAGGTTCTCCTCCCAGCCTCGCCCCGACTGCCCAGCTTCTCCTCCTGAGCCAGGCCCCGCCCGCCCAGCTTCCCCTCCCAGCCAGGCCCCGCCCGCCCAGTTTCTACTCCCAGCCAGGCCCCGCCCGCCCAGCTTGTCCTCCCAAGCCAGGCCCCTCCTGCCCAGCTTCCCTTCCCAGCCTCGCCCCACCCTCCCAGCTTCCCGTCCCAGCCTGGCCCCGCCCGCCCAGCTTCTCCTCGTGAGCCAGGCCCCGCCCGCCCAGCTTCTCCTCCCAGCCTGACCCCGCCCGCCGAGCTTCCCCTCCCAGCCTGGCCCCGCCCGCCCAGCTTCTCCTCGTGAGCCAGGCCCCGCCCGCCCAGCTTCTGCTCCCAAGCCAGGCCCCGCCCGACCACCTTCCCCTCCCAGCTTGGCCCCGCCCCCCCAGCTTCCCCTCCCAGCCTGGCCCCGCTCGCCCAGCTTCCCCTCCCGAGTCCTGGCCCCGCCCGCCCACTTTCCCCTCCCGAGCCCGGCCCCGCATTCCCAGCTTCCCCTCCCGAGTCCTGGCCCCGCCCGCCCAGCTTCCCCTCCCAGCCTGGCCCCGCCCGGCCAGCTTCTCCTCCCAGCCTGGACGAGCCTACCCAGCTTCTGCTCCCAAGCCTGGCCCCGCCCGCCCAGCTTCCCCTCCCGAGCCAGGCCCCGCCCGCCCAGCTTCCCCTCCCAGGCTGGCCCCGCCCGGCCAGCTTCCGCTCTCGAGTCCGTTCCTGCCCGCCCAGCTTCCCCTAACAGCCAGACCCCGCCCGGCCAGCTTCCCATCCCGATTCCGTCCCTGCCCGCCCAGCTTCCCCTCCCAGCCAGGCTCCGCCCGCCCAGTTTCTCCTCCCGTTCCCGGGCCCGCCCGCCCAGCTTCTCCTCCCAAGCCAGGCCCCGCCCGTCCAGCTTCCCCTCCCATCTTGGCTCCGCCCCCCAGCTTCCCCTCCCAGCCTGGCCCCGCCCTTCCAGCTTCCCCTCCCAGCCAGCCCCCGCCCGCCCAGATTCCCCTCCCAGCCTGGCCCCGCCCGCCCACCTTCCCCTCCCAGCCTGGCCCCGCCCGCCCACTTTCTCTTCCCGAGCCCGGCCCCGCCTTCCCAGCTTCCCCTCCCGAGTCCGGCCCCGCGCGCCCAGCTTCCCCTCCCAGCCTGGCCCCGCCCGCCCAGCTTCTCCTCCTGAGCCAGGCCCCGCCCGCCCAGCTTCTCCTCCCAAGCCAGGCCCCGCCCGCAGAGGTTCTCCTCCCAGCCTGGCCCCGATTGCCCAGCTTCTCCTCCTGAGCCAGGCCCCGCCCGCCCAGCTTCTCCTCCCAAGCCAGGCCCCGCCCGCCCAGCTTCTCCTCCCAAGCCAGGCCCCGCCCGCCCAGATTCTCCTCCCGAGCCTGGCCCCGCCCGGCCAGCTTCCCCCCCGAGTCCGTCCCTGCCCGCCCAGCTTCCCCAACCAGCCAGGCCCCGCCAGCCCAGTTTCTACTCCCGTTCCCGGCCCCGCCCGCCCAGCTTATCCTCCCAAGCCATGCCCCTCCTGCCCAGCTTCCCTTCCCAGCCTCGCCCCACCCTCCCAGCTTCCCCTCCCAGCCTGGCCCTGCCCGCCCAGCTTCTCCTCGTGAGCCAGGCCCCTCCCGCCCAGCTTCTCCTCCCAGCCTGACCCCGCCCGCCGAGCTTCCCCTCCCAGCCTGGCCCCGCCCGCCCAGCTTCTCCTCGTGAGCCAGTCCCCGCCCGCCCAGATTCCCCTCCCAGCCTGGCCCCGCCCGCCCAGCTTCCCCTCCCAGCCTGGCCCCGCCCGCCCACTTTCCCCTCCCGAGCCCGGCCCCGCCTTCCCAGCTTCCCCTCTCGAGCCCGGCCTCGCCCACCCAGCTTCTCCTCCCAGCCTGGCCCCGCCCGCCCAGCTTCCCCTCCCGAGTCCGGCCCCGCGCGCCCAGCTTCCCCTTCCAGCCTGGCCCCGCCCGCCCAGCTTCTCCTCCTGAGCCAGGCCCCGCCCGCCCAGCTTCTCCTCCCAAGCCAGGCCCCGCCCGCAGAGGTTCCCCTCCCAGCCTGGCCCCGATTGCCCAGCTTCTCCTCCTGAGCCAGGCCCCGCCCGCCCAGCTTCTCCTCCCAAGCCAGGCCCCGCCCGCCCAGCTTCTCCTCCCAAGCCAGGCCCCGCCCGCCCAGATTCTCCTCCCGAGCCTGGCCCCGCCCGGCCAGCTTCCCCCCCGAGTCCGTCCCTGCCCGCCCAGCTTCCCCTCCCAGCCAGGCCCCGCCCGCCCAGTTTCTACTCCCGTTCCCGGCCCCGCCCGCCCAGCTTATCCTCCCAAGCCATGCCCCTCCTGCCCAGCTTCCCTTCCCAGCCTCGCCCCACCCTCCCAGCTTCCCCTCCCAGCCTGGCCCTGCCCGCCCAGCTTCTCCTCGTGAGCCAGGCCCCTCCCGCCCAGCTTCTCCTCCCAGCCTGACCCCGCCCGCCGAGCTTCCCCTCCCAGCCTGGCCCCGCCCGCCCAGCTTCTCCTCGTGAGCCAGGCCCCGCCCGCCCAGCTTCTCCTCCCAAGCCAGGCCCCGCCCGAGCACCTTCCCCTCCCAGCTTGGCCCCGCCCCCCAGCTTCCCCTCCCAGCCTGGCCCCGCTCGACCAGCTTCCCCTCCCGAGTCCGACCCCGCCCGCCCACTTTGTCTTCCCGAGCCCGGCCCCGCCTTCCCGGCTTCCCCTCCCGAGTCCGGCCCCGCCCGCCCATCTCCCCTCCCAGCCTGGCCCCGCCCGGCCAGCTTCTCCTCCCGAGCCAGGCCCCGCCCGCCCAGCTTCCCCTCCCAGCCTGGCCCCGCCCGCCCAGCTTCCGCTTCCGAGTCCGTTCCTGCCCGCCCAGCTTCCCCTCCCAGCCAGGCACCGCCCGGCCAGCTTCCCCTCCGGATTCCGTCCCTGCCCGCCCAGCTTCCCCTCCCAGCCAGGCTCCGCCTGCCCAGTTTCTCCTCCCGTTCCCGGGCCCGCCCGCCAAGCTTCTCCTCCCAATCCAGGCCCCGCCCGCCCAGCTTCCCCTCCCAGCCTGGCCCCGCCCGCCCAGCTTCCCCTCCCAGCCTGGCCCCGCCCGCCCAGCTTCTCCTCGCAGCCTGGCCCCGCCTGCCCAGCTTCTCCTCCCAAGCCTGGCCCCGCCCGCCCAGCTTCCCCTCCCGAGCCAGGCCCCGCCCGCCCAGCTTCCCCTCCCAGGCTGGCCCCGCCCGGCCAGCTTCCGCTCCCGAGTCCGTTCCTGCCCGCCCAGCTTCCCCTCCCAGCCAGGCCCCGCCCGGCCAGCTTCCCCTCCCGAGTCCGGCCCCGCACGCCCAGCTTCCCCTCCCAGCCTGGCCTCGCCCGCCCAGCTTCTCCTCCTGAGACAGGCCCCGCCCGCCCAGCTTCCCTTCCCAGCCTGGCCCCGCCCGCCCAGCTTCTCCTCCCAAGCCTGGCCCCGCCCGCCCAGCTTCCCCTCCCGAGCCCGGCCCCGCCTTCCCAGCTTCCCCTTCTCGAGCCCGGCCCCGCCCGCTCAGCTTCTCCTCCCAGCCTGGCCCCGCTCGACCAGCTTCCCCTCCCGAGTCCGGCCCCGCCCGCCCACTTTCCCCTCCCGAGCCCAGCCCCGCCTTCCCGGTTTCCCCTCCCGAGTCCGGCCCCGCCCGCCGATCTTCCCCTCCCAGCCTGGCCCCGCCCGGCCAGCTTCTCCTTCCGAGCCAGGCCCCGCCCGCCCAGCTTCCCCTCCCTGCCTGGCCCCGCCCGGCCAGCTTCCGCTCCCGAGTCCGTTCCTGCCCGCCCAGCTTCCCCTCCCAGCCAGGCCCCTCCCGGCCAGCTTCCCCTCCCGATTCCGTCCCTGCCCGCCCAGCTTCCCCTCCCAGCCAGGCTCCGCCCGCCCAGTTTCTCCTCCCGTTCCCGGGCCCGCCCGCCACGCTTCTCCTCCCAATCCAGGCCCCGCCCGCCCAGCTTGCCCTCCCAGCCTGGCCCCGCCCGCCCAGCTTCCCCTCCCAGCCTGGCCCCGCCCGCCCAGCTTCTCCTCGCAGCCTGGCCCCGCCTGCCCAGCTTCTCCTCCCAAGCCTGGTCCCGCCCGCCCAGCTTCCCCTCCCGATTCCGTCCCTGCCCGCCCAGCTTCCCCTCCCAGCCAGGCTCCGCCCGGCCAGCTTCTCCTCCCGAGCCAGGCCCCGCCCGCCCAGCTTCCCCTCCCAGCCTGGCCCCGCCCGCCCAGCTTCCGCTCCCGAGTCCGTTCCCGCCCGCCCAGCTTCCCCTCCCAGCCAGGCTCCGCCTGCCCAGCTTGCCCTCCCAGCCTGGCCCCGCCCGCCCAGCTTGCCCTCCCAGCCTGGCCCCGCCCGCCCAGCTTCCCCTCCCAGCCTGGCCCCGCCCGCCCAGCTTCTCCTCGCAGCCAGGCCCCGCCCGGCCAGCTTCCCCTCCCAGCCAGGCCCCGCCCGCCCAGTTTCTCCTCCCGTTACCGGGCTCGCCCGCCCAGCTTCTCCTCCCAAGCCAGGCCCCGCCCGCCCAGCTTCCCCTCCCAGCCTGGCCCCGCCCGCCAAGCTTCTCCTCCTGAGCCCGGCCCCGCCCGCCCAGCTTCCCCTCCCGATCCTGGCCCCGCCCGGCCAGCTTCCGCTCCCGAGTCCGTTCCTGCCCTCCCAGCTTCCCCTCCCAGCCAGGCCCCGCCCGCCCAGTTTCTCCTCCCGTTCCCGGCCCCGCCCGCCAACTTCTCCTCGTGAGCCAGGCCCCGCCCGATCTCCTTCCCCTCCCAGCCTGGCCCCGCCCGCCCAGCTTCCCCTCCCGAGCCCGACCCCGCCCACCCAGCTTCCCCTCCCAGCCAGGCTCCGCACGCCCAGCTTCCCCTCCCAGCCAGGCTCCGCACGCCCAGCTTCCCCTCCCAGCCAGGCTCCGCACGCCCACCTTCCCCTCCCATCTTGGCCCCGACCGCCCAGCTTCCCCTCCCCAGCCAGGCCCCGCCCGCCCAGCTTCCCCTCCCGAGTCCGGCCCCGCCCGCTCAGCTCCTCCTCCCAGCCTGGCCCCGCCCGCCCACCTTCCCCTCCCAACTTGGCTCCGCCCCCCAGCTTCCCCTCCCAGCCTGGCCCCGCCCACCCAGCTTCCCCTCCCAGCCAGCCCCCGCCCGCCCAGATTCCCCTCCCAGCCTGGCCCCGCCCGCCCAGCTTCCCCTCCCAGCCTGGCTCCGCCCGCCCACTTTCTCTTCCCGAGCCCGGCCCCGCCTTCCCAGCTTCCCCTTCTCGAGCCCGGCCCCGCCCACCCAGCTTCTCCTCCCAGCCTGGCCCCGCCCGCCCAGCTTCCCCTCCCAGCCTGGCCCCGCCCGACCAGCTTCCGCTCCCGAGTCCCTTCCTGCCCGCCCAGCTTCCCCTCCCAGCCGGGCCCCGCCCGCCGAGGTTCTCCTCCCAGCCTGGCCCCGACTGCCCAGCTTCTCCTCCTGAGCCAGGCCCCGCCCGCCCAGATTCTCCTCCCAAGCTAGGCACCGGCCGCCCAGCTTCTCCTCCCAAGCCAGTCCCCGCCCGCCCAGCTTCTCCTCCCGAGCCTGGCCCCGCCCGGCCAGCTTCCCCCCCGAGTCCGTCCGTGCCCGCCCAGCTTCTCCTCCCAAGCCAGGCCACGCCTGCCCAGCTTCCCTTCCCAGCCTGACCCCACCGTCCCAGCTTCCCGTCCCAGCCTGGCCCCGCCCGCCCAGCTTCTCCTCGTGAGCCAGGACCCGCCCGCCCAGCTTCTCTTCCCAAGCCAGGCCCCGCCCGCCCAGCTTCCCCTCCCGAGTCCGGCCCCGCCCGCTCAGCTTCTCCTCCCAGCCTGGCCCCGCCCGCCCACCTTTCCCTCCCATCTTGGCCCCGCCCCCCAGCTCCCCTCCCAGCCTGGCCCCGCCCACCCAGCTTCCCCTCCCAGCCAGTCCCCGCCCGCCCAGATTCCCCTCCCAGCCTGGCCCCGCCCGCCCAGCTTCCCCTCCCAGCCTGGCCCCGCCCGCCCCCTTTCTCCTCCCGAGCCCGGCCCCGCCTTCCCAGCTTCCCCTTCTCGAGCTCGGCTCCGCCCACCCAGCTTCTCCTCCCAGCCTGGCCCCGCCCGCCCAGCTTCCCCTCCCGAGTCCGGCCCCGCGCGCCCACCTTCCCCTCCCAGCCTGGCCCCGGCCGCCCAGCTTCTCCTCCTGAGCCAGGCCCCGCCCGCCCAGCTTCTCCTCCCAAGCCAGGCCCCGCCCGCCGAGGTTCTCCTCCCAGCCTGGCCCCGACTGCCCAGCTTCTCCTCCTGAGCCAGGCCCCGCCCGCCGAGCTTCCCCTCCCAGCCAGGCCCCGCCCGCCCAGTTTCTACTCCCGTTCCCGGCCCCGCCCGCCCAGCTTGTCCTCCCAAGCCAGGCCCCTCCTGCCCAGCTTCCCTTCCCAGCCTCGCCCCACCCTCCCAGCTTCCCGTCCCAGCCTGGCCCCGCCCGCCCAGCTTCTCCTCGTGAGCCAGGCCCCGCCCGCCCAGCTTCTCCTCCCAGCCTGACCCCGCCCGCCGAGCTTCCCCTCCCAGCCTGGCCCCGCCCGCCCAGCTTCTCCTCGTGAGCCAGGCCCCGCCCGCCCAGCTTCTGCTCCCAAGCCAGGCCCCGCCCGACCACCTTCCCCTCCCAGCTTGGCCCCGCCCCCCCAGCTTCCCCTCCCAGCCTGGCCCCGCTCGACCAGCTTCCCCTCCCGAGTCCGGCCCCGCCCGCCCACTTTGTCTTCCCGAGCCCGGCCCCGCATTCCCGGCTTCCCCTCCCGAGTCCGGCCCCGCCCGCCCAGCTTCCCCTCCCAGCCTGGCCCCGCCCGGCCAGCTTCTCCTCCCAGCCTGGACGAGCCTACCCAGCTTCTGCTCCCAAGCCTGGCCCCGCCCGCCCAGCTTCCCCTCCCGAGCCAGGCCCCGCCCGCCCAGCTTCCCCTCCCAGGCTGGCCCCGCCCGGCCAGCTTCCGCTCTCGAGTCCGTTCCTGCCCGCCCAGCTTCCCCTAACAGCCAGACCCCGCCCGGCCAGCTTCCCATCCCGATTCCGTCCCTGCCCGCCCAGCTTCCCCTCCCAGCCAGGCTCCGCCCGCCCAGTTTCTCCTCCCGTTCCCGGGCCCGCCCGCCCAGCTTCTCCTCCCAAGCCAGGCCCCGCCCGCCCAGCTTCCCCTCCCATCTTGGCTCCGCCCCCCAGCTTCCCCTCCCAGCCTGGCCCCGCCCTTCCAGCTTCCCCTCCCAGCCAGCCCCCGCCCGCCCAGATTCCCCTCCCAGCCTGGCCCCGCCCGCCCACCTTCCCCTCCCAGCCTGGCCCCGCCCGCCCACTTTCTCTTCCCGAGCCCGGCCCCGCCTTCCCAGCTTCCCCTCCCGAGTCCGGCCCCGCGCGCCCAGCTTCCCCTCCCAGCCTGGCCCCGCCCGCCCAGCTTCTCCTCCTGAGCCAGGCCCCGCCCGCCCAGCTTCTCCTCCCAAGCCAGGCCCCGCCCGCAGAGGTTCTCCTCCCAGCCTGGCCCCGATTGCCCAGCTTCTCCTCCTGAGCCAGGCCCCGCCCGCCCAGCTTCTCCTCCCAAGCCAGGCCCCGCCCGCCCAGCTTCTCCTCCCAAGCCAGGCCCCGCCCGCCCAGATTCTCCTCCCGAGCCTGGCCCCGCCCGGCCAGCTTCCCCCCCGAGTCCGTCCCTGCCCGCCCAGCTTCCCCAACCAGCCAGGCCCCGCCAGCCCAGTTTCTACTCCCGTTCCCGGCCCCGCCCGCCCAGCTTATCCTCCCAAGCCATGCCCCTCCTGCCCAGCTTCCCTTCCCAGCCTCGCCCCACCCTCCCAGCTTCCCCTCCCAGCCTGGCCCTGCCCGCCCAGCTTCTCCTCGTGAGCCAGGCCCCTCCCGCCCAGCTTCTCCTCCCAGCCTGACCCCGCCCGCCGAGCTTCCCCTCCCAGCCTGGCCCCGCCCGCCCAGCTTCTCCTCGTGAGCCAGTCCCCGCCCGCCCAGATTCCCCTCCCAGCCTGGCCCCGCCCGCCCAGCTTCCCCTCCCAGCCTGGCCCCGCCCGCCCACTTTCTCTTCCCGAGCCCGGCCCCGCCTTCCCAGCTTCCCCTCTCGAGCCCGGCCTCGCCCACCCAGCTTCTCCTCCCAGCCTGGCCCCGCCCGCCCAGCTTCCCCTCCCGAGTCCGGCCCCGCGCGCCCAGCTTCCCCTTCCAGCCTGGCCCCGCCCGCCCAGCTTCTCCTCCTGAGCCAGGCCCCGCCCGCCCAGCTTCTCCTCCCAAGCCAGGCCCCGCCCGCAGAGGTTCTCCTCCCAGCCTGGCCCCGATTGCCCAGCTTCTCCTCCTGAGCCAGGCCCCGCCCGCCCAGCTTCTCCTCCCAAGCCAGGCCCCGCCCGCCCAGCTTCTCCTCCCAAGCCAGGCCCCGCCCGCCCAGATTCTCCTCCCGAGCCTGGCCCCGCCCGGCCAGCTTCCCCCCCGAGTCCGTCCCTGCCCGCCCAGCTTCCCCTCCCAGCCAGGCCCCGCCCGCCCAGTTTCTACTCCCGTTCCCGGCCCCGCCCGCCCAGCTTATCCTCCCAAGCCATGCCCCTCCTGCCCAGCTTCCCTTCCCAGCCTCGCCCCACCCTCCCAGCTTCCCCTCCCAGCCTGGCCCTGCCCGCCCAGCTTCTCCTCGTGAGCCAGGCCCCTCCCGCCCAGCTTCTCCTCCCAGCCTGACCCCGCCCGCCGAGCTTCCCCTCCCAGCCTGGCCCCGCCCGCCCAGCTTCTCCTCGTGAGCCAGGCCCCGCCCGCCCAGCTTCTCCTCCCAAGCCAGGCCCCGCCCGACCACCTTCCCCTCCCAGCTTGGCCCCGCCCCCCCAGCTTCCCCTCCCAGCCTGGCCCCGCTCGACCAGCTTCCCCTCCCGAGTCCGACCCCGCCCGCCCACTTTGTCTTCCCGAGCCCGGCCCCGCCTTCCCGGCTTCCCCTCCCGAGTCCGGCCCCGCCCGCCCATCTCCCCTCCCAGCCTGGCCCCGCCCGGCCAGCTTCTCCTCCCGAGCCAGGCCCCGCCCGCCCAGCTTCCCCTCCCAGCCTGGCCCCGCCCGCCCAGCTTCCGCTTCCGAGTCCGTTCCTGCCCGCCCAGCTTCCCCTCCCAGCCAGGCACCGCCCGGCCAGCTTCCCCTCCGGATTCCGTCCCTGCCCGCCCAGCTTCCCCTCCCAGCCAGGCTCCGCCTGCCCAGTTTCTCCTCCCGTTCCCGGGCCCGCCCGCCAAGCTTCTCCTCCCAATCCAGGCCCCGCCCGCCCAGCTTCCCCTCCCAGCCTGGCCCCGCCCGCCCAGCTTCCCCTCCCAGCCTGGCCCCGCCCGCCCAGCTTCTCCTCGCAGCCTGGCCCCGCCTGCCCAGCTTCTCCTCCCAAGCCTGGCCCCGCCCGCCCAGCTTCCCCTCCCGAGCCAGGCCCCGCCCGCCCAGCTTCCCCTCCCAGGCTGGCCCCGCCCGGCCAGCTTCCGCTCCCGAGTCCGTTCCTGCCCGCCCAGCTTCCCCTCCCAGCCAGGCCCCGCCCGGCCAGCTTCCCCTCCCGAGTCCGGCCCCGCACGCCCAGCTTCCCCTCCCAGCCTGGCCTCGCCCGCCCAGCTTCTCCTCCTGAGACAGGCCCCGCCCGCCCAGCTTCCCTTCCCAGCCTGGCCCCGCCCGCCCAGCTTCTCCTCCCAAGCCTGGCCCCGCCCGCCCAGCTTCCCCTCCCGAGCCCGGCCCCGCCTTCCCAGCTTCCCCTTCTCGAGCCCGGCCCCGCCCGCTCAGCTTCTCCTCCCAGCCTGGCCCCGCTCGACCAGCTTCCCCTCCCGAGTCCGGCCCCGCCCGCCCACTTTGTCTTCCCGAGCCCAGCCCCGCCTTCCCGGTTTCCCCTCCCGAGTCCGGCCCCGCCCGCCGATCTTCCCCTCCCAGCCTGGCCCCGCCCGGCCAGCTTCTCCTTCCGAGCCAGGCCCCGCCCGCCCAGCTTCCCCTCCCTGCCTGGCCCCGCCCGGCCAGCTTCCGCTCCCGAGTCCGTTCCTGCCCGCCCAGCTTCCCCTCCCAGCCAGGCCCCTCCCGGCCAGCTTCCCCTCCCGATTCCGTCCCTGCCCGCCCAGCTTCCCCTCCCAGCCAGGCTCCGCCCGCCCAGTTTCTCCTCCCGTTCCCGGGCCCGCCCGCCACGCTTCTCCTCCCAATCCAGGCCCCGCCCGCCCAGCTTGCCCTCCCAGCCTGGCCCCGCCCGCCCAGCTTCCCCTCCCAGCCTGGCCCCGCCCGCCCAGCTTCTCCTCGCAGCCTGGCCCCGCCTGCCCAGCTTCTCCTCCCAAGCCTGGTCCCGCCCGCCCAGCTTCCCCTCCCGATTCCGTCCCTGCCCGCCCAGCTTCCCCTCCCAGCCAGGCTCCGCCCGGCCAGCTTCTCCTCCCGAGCCAGGCCCCGCCCGCCCAGCTTCCCCTCCCAGCCTGGCCCCGCCTGCCCAGCTTCCGCTCCCGAGTCCGTTCCTGCCCGCCCAGCTTCCCCTCCCAGCCAGGCTCCGCCTGCCCAGTTTCTCCTCCCGTTCCCGGGCCCGCCCGCCAAGCTTCTCCTCCCAATCCAGGCCCCGCCCGCCCAGCTTCCCCTCCCAGCCTGGCCCCGCCCGCCCAGCTTCCCCTCCCAGCCTGGCCCCGCCCGCCCAGCTTCCCCTCCCAGCCTGGCCCCGCCCGCCCAGCTTCTCCTCGCAGCCTGGCCCCGCCTGCCCAGCTTCTCCTCCCAAGCCTGGCCCCGCCCGCCCAGCTTCCCCTCCCGAGCCAGGCCCCGCCCGCCCAGCTTCCCCTCCCAGGCTGGCCCCGCCCGGCCAGCTTCCGCTCCCGAGTCCGTTCCTGCCCGCCCAGCTTCCCCTCCCAGCCAGGCCCCGCCCGGCCAGCTTCCCCTCCCGAGTCCGGCCCCGCACGCCCAGCTTCCCCTCCCAGCCTGGCCTCGCCCGCCCAGCTTCTCCTCCTGAGACAGGCCCCGCCCGCCCAGCTTCCCTTCCCAGCCTGGCCCCGCCCGCCCAGCTTCTGCTCCCAAGCCTGGCCCCGCCCGCCCAGCTTCCCCTCCCGAGCCAGGCCCCGCCCGCCCAGCTTCCCCTCCCAGGCTGGCCCCGCCCGGCCAGCTTCCGCTCTCGAGTCCGTTCCTGCCCGCCCAGCTTCCCCTAACAGCCAGACCCCGCCCGGCCAGCTTCCCATCCCGATTCCGTCCCTGCCCGCCCAGCTTCCCCTCCCAGCCAGGCTCCGCCCGCCCAGTTTCTCCTCCCGTTCCCGGGCCCGCCCGCCCAGCTTCTCCTCCCAAGCCAGGCCCCGCCCGCCCAGCTTCCCCTCCCATCTTGGCTCCGCCCCCCAGCTTCCCCTCCCAGCCTGGCCCCGCCCTTCCAGCTTCCCCTCCCAGCCAGCCCCCGCCCGCCCAGATTCCCCTCCCAGCCTGGCCCCGCCCGCCCACCTTCCCCTCCCAGCCTGGCCCCGCCCGCCCACTTTCTCTTCCCGAGCCCGGCCCCGCCTTCCCAGCTTCCCCTCCCGAGTCCGGCCCCGCGCGCCCAGCTTCCCCTCCCAGCCTGGCCCCGCCCGCCCAGCTTCTCCTCCTGAGCCAGGCCCCGCCCGCCCAGCTTCTCCTCCCAAGCCAGGCCCCGCCCGCAGAGGTTCTCCTCCCAGCCTGGCCCCGATTGCCCAGCTTCTCCTCCTGAGCCAGGCCCCGCCCGCCCAGCTTCTCCTCCCAAGCCAGGCCCCGCCCGCCCAGCTTCTCCTCCCAAGCCAGGCCCCGCCCGCCCAGATTCTCCTCCCGAGCCTGGCCCCGCCCGGCCAGCTTCCCCCCCGAGTCCGTCCCTGCCCGCCCAGCTTCCCCAACCAGCCAGGCCCCGCCAGCCCAGTTTCTACTCCCGTTCCCGGCCCCGCCCGCCCAGCTTATCCTCCCAAGCCATGCCCCTCCTGCCCAGCTTCCCTTCCCAGCCTCGCCCCACCCTCCCAGCTTCCCCTCCCAGCCTGGCCCTGCCCGCCCAGCTTCTCCTCGTGAGCCAGGCCCCTCCCGCCCAGCTTCTCCTCCCAGCCTGACCCCGCCCGCCGAGCTTCCCCTCCCAGCCTGGCCCCGCCCGCCCAGCTTCTCCTCGTGAGCCAGTCCCCGCCCGCCCAGATTCCCCTCCCAGCCTGGCCCCGCCCGCCCAGCTTCCCCTCCCAGCCTGGCCCCGCCCGCCCACTTTCTCTTCCCGAGCCCGGCCCCGCCTTCCCAGCTTCCCCTCTCGAGCCCGGCCTCGCCCACCCAGCTTCTCCTCCCAGCCTGGCCCCGCCCGCCCAGCTTCCCCTCCCGAGTCCGGCCCCGCGCGCCCAGCTTCCCCTTCCAGCCTGGCCCCGCCCGCCCAGCTTCTCCTCCTGAGCCAGGCCCCGCCCGCCCAGCTTCTCCTCCCAAGCCAGGCCCCGCCCGCAGAGGTTCTCCTCCCAGCCTGGCCCCGATTGCCCAGCTTCTCCTCCTGAGCCAGGCCCCGCCCGCCCAGCTTCTCCTCCCAAGCCAGGCCCCGCCCGCCCAGCTTCTCCTCCCAAGCCAGGCCCCGCCCGCCCAGATTCTCCTCCCGAGCCTGGCCCCGCCCGGCCAGCTTCCCCCCCGAGTCCGTCCCTGCCCGCCCAGCTTCCCCTCCCAGCCAGGCCCCGCCCGCCCAGTTTCTACTCCCGTTCCCGGCCCCGCCCGCCCAGCTTATCCTCCCAAGCCATGCCCCTCCTGCCCAGCTTCCCTTCCCAGCCTCGCCCCACCCTCCCAGCTTCCCCTCCCAGCCTGGCCCTGCCCGCCCAGCTTCTCCTCGTGAGCCAGGCCCCTCCCGCCCAGCTTCTCCTCCCAGCCTGACCCCGCCCGCCGAGCTTCCCCTCCCAGCCTGGCCCCGCCCGCCCAGCTTCTCCTCGTGAGCCAGGCCCCGCCCGCCCAGCTTCTCCTCCCAAGCCAGGCCCCGCCCGACCACCTTCCCCTCCCAGCTTGGCCCCGCCCCCCCAGCTTCCCCTCCCAGCCTGGCCCCGCTCGACCAGCTTCCCCTCCCGAGTCCGACCCCGCCCGCCCACTTTGTCTTCCCGAGCCCGGCCCCGCCTTCCCGGCTTCCCCTCCCGAGTCCGGCCCCGCCCGCCCATCTCCCCTCCCAGCCTGGCCCCGCCCGGCCAGCTTCTCCTCCCGAGCCAGGCCCCGCCCGCCCAGCTTCCCCTCCCAGCCTGGCCCCGCCCGCCCAGCTTCCGCTTCCGAGTCCGTTCCTGCCCGCCCAGCTTCCCCTCCCAGCCAGGCACCGCCCGGCCAGCTTCCCCTCCGGATTCCGTCCCTGCCCGCCCAGCTTCCCCTCCCAGCCAGGCTCCGCCTGCCCAGTTTCTCCTCCCGTTCCCGGGCCCGCCCGCCAAGCTTCTCCTCCCAATCCAGGCCCCGCCCGCCCAGCTTCCCCTCCCAGCCTGGCCCCGCCCGCCCAGCTTCCCCTCCCAGCCTGGCCCCGCCCGCCCAGCTTCTCCTCGCAGCCTGGCCCCGCCTGCCCAGCTTCTCCTCCCAAGCCTGGCCCCGCCCGCCCAGCTTCCCCTCCCGAGCCAGGCCCCGCCCGCCCAGCTTCCCCTCCCAGGCTGGCCCCGCCCGGCCAGCTTCCGCTCCCGAGTCCGTTCCTGCCCGCCCAGCTTCCCCTCCCAGCCAGGCCCCGCCCGGCCAGCTTCCCCTCCCGAGTCCGGCCCCGCACGCCCAGCTTCCCCTCCCAGCCTGGCCTCGCCCGCCCAGCTTCTCCTCCTGAGACAGGCCCCGCCCGCCCAGCTTCCCTTCCCAGCCTGGCCCCGCCCGCCCAGCTTCTCCTCCCAAGCCTGGCCCCGCCCGCCCAGCTTCCCCTCCCGAGCCCGGCCCCGCCTTCCCAGCTTCCCCTTCTCGAGCCCGGCCCCGCCCGCTCAGCTTCTCCTCCCAGCCTGGCCCCGCTCGACCAGCTTCCCCTCCCGAGTCCGGCCCCGCCCGCCCACTTTGTCTTCCCGAGCCCAGCCCCGCCTTCCCGGTTTCCCCTCCCGAGTCCGGCCCCGCCCGCCGATCTTCCCCTCCCAGCCTGGCCCCGCCCGGCCAGCTTCTCCTTCCGAGCCAGGCCCCGCCCGCCCAGCTTCCCCTCCCTGCCTGGCCCCGCCCGGCCAGCTTCCGCT
The DNA here is from genome assembly GCF_052426305.1 of Pelodiscus sinensis. Lineage (NCBI taxonomy): Eukaryota > Metazoa > Chordata > Testudines > Trionychidae > Pelodiscus > Pelodiscus sinensis. Next base: position 10,215,769 of record NC_143069.1, on the reverse strand, counting down.
CCCGAGTCCGTTCCTGCCCGCCCAGCTTCCCCTCCCAGCCAGGCCCCTCCCGGCCAGCTTCCCCTCCCGATTCCGTCCCTGCCCGCCCAGCTTCCCCTCCCAGCCAGGCTCCGCCCGCCCAGTTTCTCCTCCCGTTCCCGGGCCCGCCCGCCACGCTTCTCCTCCCAATCCAGGCCCCGCCCGCCCAGCTTGCCCTCCCAGCCTGGCCCCGCCCGCCCAGCTTCCCCTCCCAGCCTGGCCCCGCCCGCCCAGCTTCTCCTCGCAGCCTGGCCCCGCCTGCCCAGCTTCTCCTCCCAAGCCTGGTCCCGCCCGCCCAGCTTCCCCTCCCGATTCCGTCCCTGCCCGCCCAGCTTCCCCTCCCAGCCAGGCTCCGCCCGGCCAGCTTCTCCTCCCGAGCCAGGCCCCGCCCGCCCAGCTTCCCCTCCCAGCCTGGCCCCGCCTGCCCAGCTTCCGCTCCCGAGTCCGTTCCTGCCCGCCCAGCTTCCCCTCCCAGCCAGGCTCCGCCTGCCCAGTTTCTCCTCCCGTTCCCGGGCCCGCCCGCCAAGCTTCTCCTCCCAATCCAGGCCCCGCCCGCCCAGCTTCCCCTCCCAGCCTGGCCCCGCCCGCCCAGCTTCCCCTCCCAGCCTGGCCCCGCCCGCCCAGCTTCCCCTCCCAGCCTGGCCCCGCCCGCCCAGCTTCTCCTCGCAGCCTGGCCCCGCCTGCCCAGCTTCTCCTCCCAAGCCTGGCCCCGCCCGCCCAGCTTCCCCTCCCGAGCCAGGCCCCGCCCGCCCAGCTTCCCCTCCCAGGCTGGCCCCGCCCGGCCAGCTTCCGCTCCCGAGTCCGTTCCTGCCCGCCCAGCTTCCCCTCCCAGCCAGGCCCCGCCCGGCCAGCTTCCCCTCCCGAGTCCGGCCCCGCACGCCCAGCTTCCCCTCCCAGCCTGGCCTCGCCCGCCCAGCTTCTCCTCCTGAGACAGGCCCCGCCCGCCCAGCTTCCCTTCCCAGCCTGGCCCCGCCCGCCCAGCTTCTCCTCCCAAGCCTGGCCCCGCCCGCCCAGCTTCCCCTCCCGAGCCCGGCCCCGCCTTCCCAGCTTCCCCTTCTCGAGCCCGGCCCCGCCCGCTCAGCTTCTCCTCCCAGCCTGGCCCCGCTCGACCAGCTTCCCCTCCCGAGTCCGGCCCCGCCCGCCCACTTTGTCTTCCCGAGCCCAGCCCCGCCTTCCCGGTTTCCCCTCCCGAGTCCGGCCCCGCCCGCCGATCTTCCCCTCCCAGCCTGGCCCCGCCCGGCCAGCTTCTCCTTCCGAGCCAGGCCCCGCCCGCCCAGCTTCCCCTCCCTGCCTGGCCCCGCCCGGCCAGCTTCCGCTCCCGAGTCCGTTCCTGCCCGCCCAGCTTCCCCTCCCAGCCAGGCCCCTCCCGGCCAGCTTCCCCTCCCGATTCCGTCCCTGCCCGCCCAGCTTCCCCTCCCAGCCAGGCTCCGCCCGCCCAGTTTCTCCTCCCGTTCCCGGGCCCGCCCGCCACGCTTCTCCTCCCAATCCAGGCCCCGCCCGCCCAGCTTGCCCTCCCAGCCTGGCCCCGCCCGCCCAGCTTCCCCTCCCAGCCTGGCCCCGCCCGCCCAGCTTCTCCTCGCAGCCTGGCCCCGCCTGCCCAGCTTCTCCTCCCAAGCCTGGTCCCGCCCGCCCAGCTTCCCCTCCCGATTCCGTCCCTGCCCGCCCAGCTTCCCCTCCCAGCCAGGCTCCGCCCGGCCAGCTTCTCCTCCCGAGCCAGGCCCCGCCCGCCCAGCTTCCCCTCCCAGCCTGGCCCCGCCCGCCCAGCTTCCGCTCCCGAGTCCGTTCCTGCCCGCCCAGCTTCCCCTCCCAGCCAGGCACCGCCCGGCCAGCTTCCCCTCCGGATTCCGTCCCTGCCCGCCCAGCTTCCCCTCCCAGCCAGGCTCCGCCTGCCCAGTTTCTCCTCCCGTTCCCGGGCCCGCCCTCCAAGCTTCTCCTCCCAATCCAGGCCCCGCCCGCCCAGCTTCCCCTCCCAGCCTGGCCCCGCCCGCCCAGCTTCCCCTCCCAGCCTGGCCCCGCCCGCCCAGCTTCTCCTCGTGAGCCAGGCCCCGCCCGCCCAGCTTCTGCTCCCAAGCCAGGCCCCGCCCGACCACCTTCCCCTCCCAGCTTGGCCCCGCCCCCCCAGCTTCCCCTCCCAGCCTGGCCCCGCTCGACCAGCTTCCCCTCCCGAGTCCGGCCCCGCCCGCCCACTTTGTCTTCCCGAGCCCGGCCCCGCATTCCCGGCTTCCCCTCCCGAGTCCGGCCCCGCCCGCCCAGATTCCCCTCCCAGCCTGGCCCCGCCCGGCCAGCTTCTCCTCCCAGCCTGGACGAGCCTACCCAGCTTCTGCTCCCAAGCCTGGCCCCGCCCGCCCAGCTTCCCCTCCCGAGCCAGGCCCCGCCCGCCCAGCTTCCCCTCCCAGGCTGGCCCCGCCCGGCCAGCTTCCGCTCTCGAGTCCGTTCCTGCCCGCCCAGCTTCCCCTAACAGCCAGACCCCGCCCGGCCAGCTTCCCATCCCGATTCCGTCCCTGCCCGCCCAGCTTCCCCTCCCAGCCAGGCTCCGCCCGCCCAGTTTCTCCTCCCGTTCCCGGGCCCGCCCGCCCAGCTTCTCCTCCCAAGCCAGGCCCCGCCCGCCCAGCTTCCCCTCCCATCTTGGCTCCGCCCCCCAGCTTCCCCTCCCAGCCTGGCCCCGCCCTTCCAGCTTCCCCTCCCAGCCAGCCCCCGCCCGCCCAGATTCCCCTCCCAGCCTGGACCCGCCCGCCCACCTTCCCCTCCCAGCCTGGCCCCGCCCGCCCACTTTCTCTTCCCGAGCCCGGCCCCGCCTTCCCAGCTTCCCCTCCCGAGTCCGGCCCCGCGCGCCCAGCTTCCCCTCCCAGCCTGGCCCCGCCCGCCCAGCTTCTCCTCCTGAGCCAGGCCCCGCCCGCCCAGCTTCTCCTCCCAAGCCAGGCCCCGCCCGCAGAGGTTCTCCTCCCAGCCTGGCCCCGATTGCCCAGCTTCTCCTCCTGAGCCAGGCCCCGCCCGCCCAGCTTCTCCTCCCAAGCCAGGCCCCGCCCGCCCAGCTTCTCCTCCCAAGCCAGGCCCCGCTCGCCCAGATTCTCCTCCCGAGCCTGGCCCCGCCCGGCCAGCTTCCCCCCCGAGTCCGTCCCTGCCCGCCCAGCTTCCCCAACCAGCCAGGCCCCGCCAGCCCAGTTTCTACTCCCGTTCCCGGCCCCGCCCGCCCAGCTTATCCTCCCAAGCCATGCCCCTCCTGCCCAGCTTCCCTTCCCAGCCTCGCCCCACCCTCCCAGCTTCCCCTCCCAGCCTGGCCCTGCCCGCCCAGCTTCTCCTCGTGAGCCAGGCCCCTCCCGCCCAGCTTCTCCTCCCAGCCTGACCCCGCCCGCCGAGCTTCCCCTCCCAGCCTGGCCCCGCCCGCCCAGCTTCTCCTCGTGAGCCAGTCCCCGCCCGCCCAGATTCCCCTCCCAGCCTGGCCCCGCCCGCCCAGCTTCCCCTCCCAGCCTGGCCCCGCCCGCCCACTTTCTCTTCCCGAGCCCGGCCCCGCCTTCCCAGCTTCCCCTCTCGAGCCCGGCCTCGCCCACCCAGCTTCTCCTCCCAGCCTGGCCCCGCCCGCCCAGCTTCCCCTCCCGAGTCCGGCCCCGCGCGCCCAGCTTCCCCTTCCAGCCTGGCCCCGCCCGCCCAGCTTCTCCTCCTGAGCCAGGCCCCGCCCGCCCAGCTTCTCCTCCCAAGCCAGGCCCCGCCCGCAGAGGTTCTCCTCCCAGCCTGGCCCCGATTGCCCAGCTTCTCCTCCTGAGCCAGGCCCCGCCCGCCCAGCTTCTCCTCCCAAGCCAGGCCCCGCCCGCCCAGCTTCTCCTCCCAAGCCAGGCCCCGCCCGCCCAGATTCTCCTCCCGAGCCTGGCCCCGCCCGGCCAGCTTCCCCCCCGAGTCCGTCCCTGCCCGCCCAGCTTCCCCTCCCAGCCAGGCCCCGCCCGCCCAGTTTCTACTCCCGTTCCCGGCCCCGCCCGCCCAGCTTATCCTCCCAAGCCATGCCCCTCCTGCCCAGCTTCCCTTCCCAGCCTCGCCCCACCCTCCCAGCTTCCCCTCCCAGCCTGGCCCTGCCCGCCCAGCTTCTCCTCGTGAGCCAGGCCCCTCCCGCCCAGCTTCTCCTCCCAGCCTGACCCCGCCCGCCGAGCTTCCCCTCCCAGCCTGGCCCCGCCCGCCCAGCTTCTCCTCGTGAGCCAGGCCCCGCCCGCCCAGCTTCTCCTCCCAAGCCAGGCCCCGCCCGACCACCTTCCCCTCCCAGCTTGGCCCCGCCCCCCCAGCTTCCCCTCCCAGCCTGGCCCCGCTCGACCAGCTTCCCCTCCCGAGTCCGACCCCGCCCGCCCACTTTGTCTTCCCGAGCCCGGCCCCGCCTTCCCGGCTTCCCCTCCCGAGTCCGGCCCCGCCCGCCCATCTCCCCTCCCAGCCTGGCCCCGCCCGGCCAGCTTCTCCTCCCGAGCCAGGCCCCGCCCGCCCAGCTTCCCCTCCCAGCCTGGCCCCGCCCGCCCAGCTTCCGCTTCCGAGTCCGTTCCTGCCCGCCCAGCTTCCCCTCCCAGCCAGGCACCGCCCGGCCAGCTTCCCCTCCGGATTCCGTCCCTGCCCGCCCAGCTTCCCCTCCCAGCCAGGCTCCGCCTGCCCAGTTTCTCCTCCCGTTCCCGGGCCCGCCCGCCAAGCTTCTCCTCCCAATCCAGGCCCCGCCCGCCCAGCTTCCCCTCCCAGCCTGGCCCCGCCCGCCCAGCTTCCCCTCCCAGCCTGGCCCCGCCCGCCCAGCTTCTCCTCGCAGCCTGGCCCCGCCTGCCCAGCTTCTCCTCCCAAGCCTGGCCCCGCCCGCCCAGCTTCCCCTCCCGAGCCAGGCCCCGCCCGCCCAGCTTCCCCTCCCAGGCTGGCCCCGCCCGGCCAGCTTCCGCTCCCGAGTCCGTTCCTGCCCGCCCAGCTTCCCCTCCCAGCCAGGCCCCGCCCGGCCAGCTTCCCCTCCCGAGTCCGGCCCCGCACGCCCAGCTTCCCCTCCCAGCCTGGCCTCGCCCGCCCAGCTTCTCCTCCTGAGACAGGCCCCGCCCGCCCAGCTTCCCTTCCCAGCCTGGCCCCGCCCGCCCAGCTTCTCCTCCCAAGCCTGGCCCCGCCCGCCCAGCTTCCCCTCCCGAGCCCGGCCCCGCCTTCCCAGCTTCCCCTTCTCGAGCCCGGCCCCGCCCGCTCAGCTTCTCCTCCCAGCCTGGCCCCGCTCGACCAGCTTCCCCTCCCGAGTCCGGCCCCGCCCGCCCACTTTGTCTTCCCGAGCCCAGCCCCGCCTTCCCGGTTTCCCCTCCCGAGTCCGGCCCCGCCCGCCGATCTTCCCCTCCCAGCCTGGCCCCGCCCGGCCAGCTTCTCCTTCCGAGCCAGGCCCCGCCCGCCCAGCTTCCCCTCCCTGCCTGGCCCCGCCCGGCCAGCTTCCGCTCCCGAGTCCGTTCCTGCCCGCCCAGCTTCCCCTCCCAGCCAGGCCCCTCCCGGCCAGCTTCCCCTCCCGATTCCGTCCCTGCCCGCCCAGCTTCCCCTCCCAGCCAGGCTCCGCCCGCCCAGTTTCTCCTCCCGTTCCCGGGCCCGCCCGCCACGCTTCTCCTCCCAATCCAGGCCCCGCCCGCCCAGCTTGCCCTCCCAGCCTGGCCCCGCCCGCCCAGCTTCCCCTCCCAGCCTGGCCCCGCCCGCCCAGCTTCTCCTCGCAGCCTGGCCCCGCCTGCCCAGCTTCTCCTCCCAAGCCTGGTCCCGCCCGCCCAGCTTCCCCTCCCGATTCCGACCCTGCCCGCCCAGCTTCCCCTCCCAGCCAGGCTCCGCCCGGCCAGCTTCTCCTCCCGAGCCAGGCCCCGCCCGCCCAGCTTCCCCTCCCAGCCTGGCCCCGCCCGCCCAGCTTCCGCTCCCGAGTCCGTTCCTGCCCGCCCAGCTTCCCCTCCCAGCCAGGCTCCGCCTGCCCAGTTTCTCCTCCCGTTCCCGGGCCCGCCCGCCAAGCTTCTCCTCCCAATCCAGGCCCCGCCCGCCCAGCTTCCCCTCCCAGCCTGGCCCCGCCCGCCCAGCTTCCCCTCCCAGCCTGGCCCCGCCCGCCCAGCTTCCCCTCCCAGCCTGGCCCCGCCCGCCCAGCTTCTCCTCGCAGCCTGGCCCCGCCTGCCCAGCTTCTCCTCCCAAGCCTGGGCCCGCCCGCCCAGCTTCCCCTCCCGAGCCAGGCCCCGCCCGCCCAGCTTCCCCTCCCAGGCTGGCCCCGCCCGGCCAGCTTCCGCTCCCGAGTCCGTTCCTGCCCGCCCAGCTTCCCCTCCCAGCCAGGCCCCGCCCGGCCAGCTTCCCCTCCCGAGTCCGGCCCCGCACGCCCAGCTTCCCCTCCCAGCCTGGCCTCGCCCGCCCAGCTTCTCCTCCTGAGACAGGCCCCGCCCGCCCAGCTTCCCTTCCCAGCCTGGCCCCGCCCGCCCAGCTTCTCCTCCCAAGCCTGGCCCCGCCCGCCCAGCTTCCCCTCCCGAGCCCGGCCCCGCCTTCCCAGCTTCCCCTTCTCGAGCCCGGCCCCGCCCGCTCAGCTTCTCCTCCCAGCCTGGCCCCGCTCGACCAGCTTCCCCTCCCGAGTCCGGCCCCGCCCGCCCACTTTGTCTTCCCGAGCCCAGCCCCGCCTTCCCGGTTTCCCCTCCCGAGTCCGGCCCCGCCCGCCGATCTTCCCCTCCCAGCCTGGCCCCGCCCGGCCAGCTTCTCCTTCCGAGCCAGGCCCCGCCCGCCCAGCTTCCCCTCCCTGCCTGGCCCCGCCCGGCCAGCTTCCGCTCCCGAGTCCGTTCCTGCCCGCCCAGCTTCCCCTCCCAGCCAGGCCCCTCCCGGCCAGCTTCCCCTCCCGATTCCGTCCCTGCCCGCCCAGCTTCCCCTCCCAGCCAGGCTCCGCCCGCCCAGTTTCTCCTCCCGTTCCCGGGCCCGCCCGCCACGCTTCTCCTCCCAATCCAGGCCCCGCCCGCCCAGCTTGCCCTCCCAGCCTGGCCCCGCCCGCCCAGCTTCCCCTCCCAGCCTGGCCCCGCCCGCCCAGCTTCTCCTCGCAGCCTGGCCCCGCCTGCCCAGCTTCTCCTCCCAAGCCTGGTCCCGCCCGCCCAGCTTCCCCTCCCGATTCCGTCCCTGCCCGCCCAGCTTCCCCTCCCAGCCAGGCTCCGCCCGGCCAGCTTCTCCTCCCGAGCCAGGCCCCGCCCGCCCAGCTTCCCCTCCCAGCCTGGCCCCGCCCGCCCAGCTTCCGCTCCCGAGTCCGTTCCTGCCCGCCCAGCTTCCCCTCCCAGCCAGGCACCGCCCGGCCAGCTTCCCCTCCGGATTCCGTCCCTGCCCGCCCAGCTTCCCCTCCCAGCCAGGCTCCGCCTGCCCAGTTTCTCCTCCCGTTCCCGGGCCCGCCCTCCAAGCTTCTCCTCCCAATCCAGGCCCCGCCCGCCCAGCTTCCCCTCCCAGCCTGGCCCCGCCCGCCCAGCTTCCCCTCCCAGCCTGGCCCCGCCCGCCCAGCTTCTCCTCGCAGCCTGGCCCCGCCTGCCCAGCTTCTCCTCCCAAGCCTGGCCCCGCCCGCCCAGCTTCCCCTCCCGAGCCAGGCCCCGCCCGCCCAGCTTCCCCTCCCAGGCTGGCCCCGCCCGGCCAGCTTCCGCTCCCGAGTCCGTTCCTGCCCGCCCAGCTTCCCCTCCCAGCCAGGCCCCGCCCGGCCAGCTTCCCCTCCCGAGTCCGGCCCCGCACGCCCAGCTTCCCCTCCCAGCCTGGCCTCGCCCGCCCAGCTTCTCCTCCTGAGACAGGCCCCGCCCGCCCAGCTTCCCTTCCCAGCCTGGCCCCGCCCGCCCAGCTTCTCCTCCCAAGCCTGGCCCCGCCCGCCCAGCTTCCCCTCCCGAGCCCGGCCCCGCCTTCCCAGCTTCCCCTTCTCGAGCCCGGCCCCGCCCGCTCAGCTTCTCCTCCCAGCCTGGCCCCGCTCGACCAGCTTCCCCTCCCGAGTCCGGCCCCGCCCGCCCACTTTGTCTTCCCGAGCCCAGCCCCGCCTTCCCGGTTTCCCCTCCCGAGTCCGGCCCCGCCCGCCGATCTTCCCCTCCCAGCCTGGCCCCGCCCGGCCAGCTTCTCCTTCCGAGCCAGGCCCCGCCCGCCCAGCTTCCCCTCCCTGCCTGGCCCCGCCCGGCCAGCTTCCGCTCCCGAGTCCGTTCCTGCCCGCCAAGCTTCCCCTCCCAGCCAGGCCCCTCCCGGCCAGCTTCCCCTCCCGATTCCGTCCCTGCCCGCCCAGCTTCCCCTCCCAGCCAGGCTCCGCCCGCCCAGTTTCTCCTCCCGTTCCCGGGCCCGCCCGCCACGCTTCTCCTCCCAATCCAGGCCCCGCCCGCCCAGCTTGCCCTCCCAGCCTGGCCCCGCCCGCCCAGCTTCCCCTCCCAGCCTGGCCCCGCCCGCCCAGCTTCTCCTCGCAGCCTGGCCCCGCCTGCCCAGCTTCTCCTCCCAAGCCTGGTCCCGCCCGCCCAGCTTCCCCTCCCGATTCCGTCCCTGCCCGCCCAGCTTCCCCTCCCAGCCAGGCTCCGCCCGGCCAGCTTCTCCTCCCGAGCCAGGCCCCGCCCGCCCAGCTTCCCCTCCCAGCCTGGCCCCGCCCGCCCAGCTTCCGCTCCGGAGTCCGTTCCTGCCCGCCCAGCTTCCCCTCCCAGCCAGGCACCGCCCGGCCAGCTTCCCCTCCGGATTCCGTCCCTGCCCGCCCAGCTTCCCCTCCCAGCCAGGCTCCGCCTGCCCAGTTTCTCCTCCCGTTCCCGGGCCCGCCCGCCAAGCTTCTCCTCCCAATCCAGGCCCCGCCCGCCCAGCTTCCCCTCCCAGCCTGGCCCCGCCCGCCCAGCTTCCCCTCCCAGCCTGGCCCCGCCCGCCCAGCTTCTCCTCGCAGCCTGGCCCCGCCTGCCCAGCTTCTCCTCCCAAGCCTGGCCCCGCCCGCCCAGCTTCCCCTCCCGAGCCAGGCCCCGCCCGCCCAGCTTCCCCTCCCAGGCTGGCCCCGCCCGGCCAGCTTCCGCTCCCGAGTCCGTTCCTGCCCGCCCAGCTTCCCCTCCCAGCCAGGCCCCGCCCGGCCAGCTTCCCCTCCCGAGTCCGGCCCCGCACGCCCAGCTTCCCCTCCCAGCCTGGCCTCGCCCGCCCAGCTTCTCCTCCTGAGACAGGCCCCGCCCGCCCAGCTTCCCTTCCCAGCCTGGCCCCGCCCGCCCAGCTTCTCCTCCCAAGCCTGGCCCCGCCCGCCCAGCTTCCCCTCCCGAGCCCGGCCCCGCCTTCCCAGCTTCCCCTTCTCGAGCCCGGCCCCGCCCGCTCAGCTTCTCCTCCCAGCCTGGCCCCGCTCGACCAGCTTCCCCTCCCGAGTCCGGCCCCGCCCGCCCACTTTGTCTTCCCGAGCCCAGCCCCGCCTTCCCGGTTTCCCCTCCCGAGTCCGGCCCCGCCCGCCGATCTTCCCCTCCCAGCCTGGCCCCGCCCGGCCAGCTTCTCCTTCCGAGCCAGGCCCCGCCCGCCCAGCTTCCCCTCCCTGCCTGGCCCCGCCCGGCCAGCTTCCGCTCCCGAGTCCGTTCCTGCCCGCCCAGCTTCCCCTCCCAGCCAGGCCCCGCCCGCCCAGCTTCCCCTCCCGATTCCGTCCCTGCCCGCCCAGCTTCCCCTCCCAGCCAGGCTCCGCCCGCCCAGTTTCTCCTCCCGTTCCCGGGCCCGCCCGCCACGCTTCTCCTCCCAATCCAGGCCCCGCCCGCCCAGCTTGCCCTCCCAGCCTGGCCCCGCCCGCCCAGCTTCCCCTCCCAGCCTGGCCCCGCCCGCCCAGCTTCTCCTCGCAGCCTGGCCCCGCCTTCCCAGCTTCTCCTCCCAAGCCTGGTCCCGCCCGCCCAGCTTCCCCTCCCGAGCCAGGCCCCGCCCGCCCAGCTTCCCCTCCCAGCCAGGCCCCGCCCGGCCAGCTTCCCCTCCCGAGTCCGGCCCCGCACGCCCAGCTTCCCCTCCCAGCCTGGCCCCGCCTGCCCAGCTTCTCCTCCCAAGCCTGGTCCCGCCCGGCCAGCTTCCGCTCCCGAGTCCGTTCCTGCCCGCCCAGCTTCCCCTCCCAGCCAGGCCCCGCCCGGCCAGCTTCCCCTCCCGAGTCCGGCCCCGCACGCCCAGCTTCCCCTCCCAGCCTGGCCCCGCCCGCCCAGCTTCTCCTCCTGAGACAGGCCCCGCCCGCCCACTTTCTCTTCCCGAGCCCGGCCCCGCCTTCCCAGCTTCCCCTTCTCGAGCCCGGCCCCGCCCGCTCAGCTTCTCCTCCCAGCCTGGCCCCGCTCGACCAGCTTCCCCTCCCGAGTCCGGCCCCGCCCGCCCAGCTTCCCCTCCCAGCCTGGCCCCGCCCGCCCAGCTTCCCCTCCCAGCCTGGCCCCGCCCGGCCAGCTTCCCCTCCCAGCCTGGCCCCGCCCGCCCAGCTTCCCCTCCCGAGTCCGGCCCCGCGCGCCCAGCTTCCCCTCCCAGCCTGGCCCCGCCCGCCCAGCTTCTCCTCCTGAGACAGGCCCCGCCCGCCCAGCTTCTCCTCCCAAGCCAGGCCCCGCCCTCCGAGGTTCTCCTCCCAGCCTGGCCCCGACTGCCCAGCTTCTCCTCCTGAGCCAGGCTCCGCCCGCCCAGCTTCTCCTCCCAAGCCAGGCCCCGCCCGCCCAGCATCTTCTCCCAAGCCAGGCCCCGCCCGCCCAGCTTCTCCTCCCGAGCCTGGCCCCGCCCGACCAGCTTCCCCCCCCCGAGTCCGTCCCTGCCCGCCCAGCTTCCCCTCTCTGCCAGGCCCCGCCCGCCCACTTTCTCTTCCCGAGCCCGGCCCCGCCTTCCCAGCTTCCCCTCCCGAGTCCGGCCCCGCGCGCCCAGCTTCCCCTCCCAGCCTGGCCCCGCCCGCCCAGCTTCTCCTCCTAAGCCAGGCCCCGCCCGCCCAGCTTCTCCTCCCAAGCCAGGCCCCGCCCGCAGAGGTTCTCCTCCCAGCCTGGCCCCGATTGCCCAGCTTCTCCTCCTGAGCCAGGCCCCGCCCGCCCAGCTTCTCCTCCCAAGCCAGGCCCCGCCCGCCCAGCATCTCCTCCCAACCCAGGCCCCGCCCGCCCAGATTCTCCTCCCGAGCCTGGCCCCGCCCGGCCAGCTTCCCCCCCGAGTCCGTCCCTGCCCGCCCAGCTTCCCCTCCCAGCCAGGCCCCGCCCGCCCAGTTTCTACTCCCGTTCCCGGCCCCGCCCGCCCAGCTTATCCTCCCAAGCCATGCCCAGCTTCCCTTCCCAGCCTCGCCCCACCCTCCCAGCTTCCCCTCCCAGCCTGGCCCTGCCCGCCCAGCTTCTCCTCGTGAGCCAGGCCCCTCCCGCCCAGCTTCTCCTCCCAGCCTGACCCCGCCCGCCGAGCTTCCCCTCCCAGCCTGGCCCCGCCCGCCCAGCTTCTCCTCGTGAGCCAGTCCCCGCCCGCCCAGCTTCCCCTCCCAGCCTGGCCCCGCCCGCCCAGCTTCTCCTCGCAGCCTGGCCCCGCCTGCCCAGCTTCTCCTCCCAAGCCTGGTCCCGCCCGCCCAGCTTCCCCTCCCGATTCCGTCCCTGCCCGCCCAGCTTCCCCTCCCAGCCAGGCTCCGCCCGGCCAGCTTCTCCTCCCGAGCCAGGCCCCGCCCGCCCAGCTTCCCCTCCCAGCCTGGCCCCGCCCGCCCAGCTTCCGCTCCCGAGTCCGTTCCTGCCCGCCCAGCTTCCCCTCCCAGCCAGGCACCGCCCGGCCAGCTTCCCCTCCGGATTCCGTCCCTGCCCGCCCAGCTTCCCCTCCCAGCCAGGCTCCGCCTGCCCAGTTTCTCCTCCCGTTCCCGGGCCCGCCCTCCAAGCTTCTCCTCCCAATCCAGGCCCCGCCCGCCCAGCTTCCCCTCCCAGCCTGGTCCCGCCCGCCCAGCTTCCCCTCCCGATTCCGTCCCTGCCCGCCCAGCTTCCCCTCCCAGCCAGGCTCCGCCCGGCCAGCTTCTCCTCCCGAGCCAGGCCCCGCCCGCCCAGCTTCCCCTCCCAGCCTGGCCCCGCCCGCCCAGCTTCCGCTCCCGAGTCCGTTCCTGCCCGCCCAGCTTCCCCTCCCAGCCAGGCACCGCCCGGCCAGCTTCCCCTCCGGATTCCGTCCCTGCCCGCCCAGCTTCCCCTCCCAGCCAGGCTCCGCCTGCCCAGTTTCTCCTCCCGTTCCCGGGCCCGCCCTCCAAGCTTCTCCTCCCAATCCAGGCCCCGCCCGCCCAGCTTCCCCTCCCAGCCTGGCCCCGCCCGCCCAGCTTCCCCTCCCAGCCTGGCCCCGCCCGCCCAGCTTCTCCTCGCAGCCTGGCCCCGCCTGCCTAGCTTCTCCTCCCAAGCCTGGCCCCGCCCGCCCAGCTTCCCCTCCCAAGCCATGCCCCTCCTGCCCAGCTTCCCTTCCCAGCCTCGCCCCACCCTCCCAGCTTCCCCTCCCAGCCTGGCCCTGCCCGCCCAGCTTCTCCTCGTGAGCCAGGCCCCTCCCGCCCAGCTTCTCCTCCCAGCCTGACCCCGCCCGCCGAGCTTCCCCTCCCAGCCTGGCCCCGCCCGCCCAGATTCTCCTCGTGAGCCAGTCCCCGCCCGCCCAGCTTCCCCTCCCGAGTCCGGCCCCGCGCGCCCAGCTTCCCCTCCCAGCCTGGCCCCGCCCGCCCAGCTTCTCCTCCTGAGACAGGCCCCGCCCGCCCAGCTTCTCCTCCCAAGCCAGGCCCCGCCCTCCGAGGTTCTCCTCCCAGCCTGGCCCCGACTGCCCAGCTTCTCCTCCTGAGCCAGGCTCCGCCCGCCCAGCTTCTCCTCCCAAGCCAGGCCCCGCCCGCCCAGCATCTTCTCCCAAGCCAGGCCCCGCCCGCCCAGCTTCTCCTCCCGAGCCTGGCCCCGCCCGACCAGCTTCCCCCCCCCGAGTCCGTCCCTGCCCGCCCAGCTTCCCCTCTCTGCCAGGCCCCGCCCGCCCACTTTCTCTTCCCGAGCCCGGCCCCGCCTTCCCAGCTTCCCCTCCCGAGTCCGGCCCCGCGCGCCCAGCTTCCCCTCCCAGCCTGGCCCCGCCCGCCCAGCTTCTCCTCCTAAGCCAGGCCCCGCCCGCCCAGCTTCTCCTCCCAAGCCAGGCCCCGCCCGCAGAGGTTCTCCTCCCAGCCTGGCCCCGATTGCCCAGCTTCTCCTCCTGAGCCAGGCCCCGCCCGCCCAGCTTCTCCTCCCAAGCCAGGCCCCGCCCGCCCAGCATCTCCTCCCAACCCAGGCCCCGCCCGCCCAGATTCTCCTCCCGAGCCTGGCCCCGCCCGGCCAGCTTCCCCCCCGAGTCCGTCCCTGCCCGCCCAGCTTCCCCTCCCAGCCAGGCCCCGCCCGCCCAGTTTCTACTCCCGTTCCCGGCCCCGCCCGCCCAGCTTATCCTCCCAAGCCATGCCCAGCTTCCCTTCCCAGCCTCGCCCCACCCTCCCAGCTTCCCCTCCCAGCCTGGCCCTGCCCGCCCAGCTTCTCCTCGTGAGCCAGGCCCCTCCCGCCCAGCTTCTCCTCCCAGCCTGACCCCGCCCGCCGAGCTTCCCCTCCCAGCCTGGCCCCGCCCGCCCAGCTTCTCCTCGTGAGCCAGTCCCCGCCCGCCCAGCTTCCCCTCCCAGCCTGGCCCCGCCCGCCCAGCTTCTCCTCGCAGCCTGGCCCCGCCTGCCCAGCTTCTCCTCCCAAGCCTGGTCCCGCCCGCCCAGCTTCCCCTCCCGATTCCGTCCCTGCCCGCCCAGCTTCCCCTCCCAGCCAGGCTCCGCCCGGCCAGCTTCTCCTCCCGAGCCAGGCCCCGCCCGCCCAGCTTCCCCTCCCAGCCTGGCCCCGCCCGCCCAGCTTCCGCTCCCGAGTCCGTTCCTGCCCGCCCAGCTTCCCCTCCCAGCCAGGCACCGCCCGGCCAGCTTCCCCTCCGGATTCCGTCCCTGCCCGCCCAGCTTCCCCTCCCAGCCAGGCTCCGCCTGCCCAGTTTCTCCTCCCGTTCCCGGGCCCGCCCTCCAAGCTTCTCCTCCCAATCCAGGCCCCGCCCGCCCAGCTTCCCCTCCCAGCCTGGTCCCGCCCGCCCAGCTTCCCCTCCCGATTCCGTCCCTGCCCGCCCAGCTTCCCCTCCCAGCCAGGCTCCGCCCGGCCAGCTTCTCCTCCCGAGCCAGGCCCCGCCCGCCCAGCTTCCCCTCCCAGCCTGGCCCCGCCCGCCCAGCTTCCGCTCCCGAGTCCGTTCCTGCCCGCCCAGCTTCCCCTCCCAGCCAGGCACCGCCCGGCCAGCTTCCCCTCCGGATTCCGTCCCTGCCCGCCCAGCTTCCCCTCCCAGCCAGGCTCCGCCTGCCCAGTTTCTCCTCCCGTTCCCGGGCCCGCCCTCCAAGCTTCTCCTCCCAATCCAGGCCCCGCCCGCCCAGCTTCCCCTCCCAGCCTGGCCCCGCCCGCCCAGCTTCCCCTCCCAGCCTGGCCCCGCCCGCCCAGCTTCTCCTCGCAGCCTGGCCCCGCCTGCCTAGCTTCTCCTCCCAAGCCTGGCCCCGCCCGCCCAGCTTCCCCTCCCAAGCCATGCCCCTCCTGCCCAGCTTCCCTTCCCAGCCTCGCCCCACCCTCCCAGCTTCCCCTCCCAGCCTGGCCCTGCCCGCCCAGCTTCTCCTCGTGAGCCAGGCCCCTCCCGCCCAGCTTCTCCTCCCAGCCTGACCCCGCCCGCCGAGCTTCCCCTCCCAGCCTGGCCCCGCCCGCCCAGATTCTCCTCGTGAGCCAGTCCCCGCCCGCCCAGCTTCCCCTCCCAGCCTGGCCCCGCCCGCCCAGCTTCTCCTCGCAGCCTGGCCCCGCCTGCCCAGCTTCTCCTCCCAAGCCTGGTCCCGCCCGCCCAGCTTCCCCTCCCGATTCCGTCCCTGCCCGCCCAGCTTCCCCTCCCAGCCAGGCTCCGCCCGGCCAGCTTCTCCTACCGAGCCAGGCCCCGCCCGCCCAGCTTCCCCTCCCAGCCTGGCCCCGCCCGCCCAGCTTCCGCTCCCGAGTCCGTTCCTGCCCGCCCAGCTTCCCCTCCCAGCCAGGCACCGCCCGGCCAGCTTCCCCTCCGGATTCCGTCCCTGCCCGCCCAGCTTCCCCTCCCAGCCAGGCTCCGCCTGCCCAGTTTCTCCTCCCGTTCCCGGGCCCGCCCTCCAAGCTTCTCCTCCCAATCCAGGCCCCGCCCGCCCAGCTTCCCCTCCCAGCCTGGCCCCGCCCGCCCAGCTTCCCCTCCCAGCCTGGCCCCGCCCGCCCAGCTTCTCCTCGCAGCCTGGCCCCGCCTGCCTAGCTTCTCCTCCCAAGCCTGGCCCCGCCCGCCCAGCTTCCCCTCCCGAGCCAGGCCCCGCCCGCCCAGCTTCCCCTCCCAGGCTGGCCCCGCCCGGCCAGCTTCCGCTCCCGAGTCCGTTCCTGCCCGCCCAGCTTCCCCTCCCAGCCAGGCCCCGCCCGGCCAGCTTCCCCTCCCGAGTCCGGCCCCGCACGCCCAGCTTCCCCTCCCAGCCTGGCCTTGCCCGCCCAGCTTCTCCTCCTGAGACAGGCCCCGCCCGCCCAGCTTCCCTTCCCAGCCTGGCCCCGCCTGCCCAGCTTCTCCTCCCAAGCCTGGCCCCGCCCGCCCAGCTTCCCCTCCCGAGCCCGGCCCCGCCTTCCCAGCTTCCCCTTCTCGAGCCCGGCCCCGCCCGCTCAGCTTCTCCTCCCAGCCTGGCCCCGCTCGACCAGCTTCCCCTCCCGAGTCCGGCCCCGCCCGCCCACTTTGTCTTCCCGAGCCCAGCCCCGCCTTCCCGGTTTCCCCTCCCGAGTCCGGCCCCGCCCGCCGATCTTCCCCTCCCAGCCTGGCCCCGCCCGGCCAGCTTCTCCTTCCGAGCCAGGCCCCGCCCGCCCAGCTTCCCCTCCCTGCCTGGCCCCGCCCGGCCAGCTTCCGCTCCCGAGTCCGTTCCTGCCCGCCCAGCTTCCCCTCCCAGCCAGGCCCCTCCCGGCCAGCTTCCCCTCCCGATTCCGTCCCTGCCCGCCCAGCTTCCCCTCCCAGCCAGGCTCCGCCCGCCCAGTTTCTCCTCCCGTTCCCGGGCCCGCCCGCCACGCTTCTCCTCCCAATCCAGGCCCCGCCCGCCCAGCTTGCCCTCCCAGCCTGGCCCCGCCCGCCCAGCTTCCCCTCCCAGCCTGGCCCCGCCCGCCCAGCTTCTCCTCGCAGCCTGGCCCCGCCTGCCCAGCTTCTCCTCCCAAGCCTGGTCCCGCCCGCCCAGCTTCCCCTCCCGATTCCGTCCCTGCCCGCCCAGCTTCCCCTCCCAGCCAGGCTCCGCCAGGCCAGCTTCTCCTCCCGAGCCAGGCCCCGCCCGCCCAGCTTCCCCTCCCAGCCTGGCCCCGCCCGCCCAGCTTCCGCTCCGGAGTCCGTTCCTGCCCGCCCAGCTTCCCCTCCCAGCCAGGCACCGCCCGGCCAGCTTCCCCTCCGGATTCCGTCCCTGCCCGCCCAGCTTCCCCTCCCAGCCAGGCTCCGCCTGCCCAGTTTCTCCTCCCGTTCCCGGGCCCGCCCGCCAAGCTTCTCCTCCCAATCCAGGCCCCGCCCGCCCAGCTTCCCCTCCCAGCCTGGCCCCGCCCGCCCAGCTTCCCCTCCCAGCCTGGCCCCGCCCGCCCAGCTTCTCCTCGCAGCCTGGCCCCGCCTGCCCAGCTTCTCCTCCCAAGCCTGGCCCCGCCCGCCCAGCTTCCCCTCCCGAGCCAGGCCCCGCCCGCCCAGCTTCCCCTCCCAGGCTGGCCCCGCCCGGCCAGCTTCCGCTCCCGAGTCCGTTCCTGCCCGCCCAGCTTCCCCTCCCAGCCAGGCCCCGCCCGGCCAGCTTCCCCTCCCGAGTCCGGCCCCGCACGCCCAGCTTCCCCTCCCAGCCTGGCCTCGCCCGCCCAGCTTCTCCTCCTGAGACAGGCCCCGCCCGCCCAGCTTCCCTTCCCAGCCTGGCCCCGCCCGCCCAGCTTCTCCTCCCAAGCCTGGCCCCGCCCGCCCAGCTTCCCCTCCCGAGCCCGGCCCCGCCTTCCCAGCTTCCCCTTCTCGAGCCCGGCCCCGCCCGCTCAGCTTCTCCTCCCAGCCTGGCCCCGCTCGACCAGCTTCCCCTCCCGAGTCCGGCCCCGCCCGCCCACTTTGTCTTCCCGAGCCCAGCCCCGCCTTCCCGGTTTCCCCTCCCGAGTCCGGCCCCGCCCGCCGATCTTCCCCTCCCAGCCTGGCCCCGCCCGGCCAGCTTCTCCTTCCGAGCCAGGCCCCGCCCGCCCAGCTTCCCCTCCCTGCCTGGCCCCGCCCGGCCAGCTTCCGCTCCCGAGTCCGTTCCTGCCCGCCCAGCTTCCCCTCCCAGCCAGGCCCCGCCCGCCCAGCTTCCCCTCCCGATTCCGTCCCTGCCCGCCCAGCTTCCCCTCCCAGCCAGGCTCCGCCCGCCCAGTTTCTCCTCCCGTTCCCGGGCCCGCCCGCCACGCTTCTCCTCCCAATCCAGGCCCCGCCCGCCCAGCTTGCCCTCCCAGCCTGGCCCCGCCCGCCCAGCTTCCCCTCCCAGCCTGGCCCCGCCCGCCCAGCTTCTCCTCGCAGCCTGGCCCCGCCTGCCCAGCTTCTCCTCCCAAGCCTGGTCCCGCCCGCCCAGCTTCCCCTCCCGAGCCAGGCCCCGCCCGCCCAGCTTCCCCTCCCAGCCAGGCCCCGCCCGGCCAGCTTCCCCTCCCGAGTCCGGCCCCGCACGCCCAGCTTCCCCTCCCAGCCTGGCCCCGCCTGCCCAGCTTCTCCTCCCAAGCCTGGTCCCGCCCGGCCAGCTTCCGCTCCCGAGTCCGTTCCTGCCCGCCCAGCTTCCCCTCCCAGCCAGGCCCCGCCCGGCCAGCTTCCCCTCCCGAGTCCGGCCCCGCACGCCCAGCTTCCCCTCCCAGCCTGGCCCCGCCCGCCCAGCTTCTCCTCCTGAGACAGGCCCCGCCCGCCCACTTTCTCTTCCCGAGCCCGGCCCCGCCTTCCCAGGTTCCCCTTCTCGAGCCCGGCCCCGCCCGCTCAGCTTCTCCTCCCAGCCTGGCCCCGCTCGACCAGCTTCCCCTCCCGAGTCCGGCCCCGCCCGCCCAGCTTCCCCTCCCAGCCTGGCCCCGCCCGCCCAGCTTCCCCTCCCAGCCTGGCCCCGCCCGGCCAGCTTCCCCTCCCAGCCTGGCCCCGCCCGCCCAGCTTCCCCTCCCGAGTCCGGCCCCGCGCGCCCAGCTTCCCCTCCCAGCCTGGCCCCGCCCGCCCAGCTTCTCCTCCTGAGACAGGCCCCGCCCGCCCAGCTTCTCCTCCCAAGCCAGGCCCCGCCCGCCGAGGTTCTCCTCCCAGCCTGGCCCCGACTGCCCAGCTTCTCCTCCTGAGCCAGGCTCCGACCGCCCAGCTTCTCCTCCCAAGCCAGGCCCCGCCCGCCCAGCATCTTCTCCCAAGCCAGGCCCCGCCCGCCCAGCTTCTCCTCCCGAGCCTGGCCCCGCCCGACCAGCTTCCCCCCCCGAGTCCGTCCCTGCCCGCCCAGCTTCCCCTCTCTGCCAGGCCCCGCCCGCCCACTTTCTCTTCCCGAGCCCGGCCCCGCCTTCCCAGCTTCCCCTCCCGAGTCCGGCCCCGCGCGCCCAGCTTCCCCTCCCAGCCTGGCCCCGCCCGCCCAGCTTCTCCTCCTAAGCCAGGCCCCGCCCGCCCAGCTTCTCCTCCCAAGCCAGGCCCCGCCCGCAGAGGTTCTCCTCCCAGCCTGGCCCCGATTGCCCAGCTTCTCCTCCTGAGCCAGGCCCCGCCCGCCCAGCTTCTCCTCCCAAGCCAGGCCCCGCCCGCGCAGCATCTCCTCCCAACCCAGGCCCCGCCCGCCCAGATTCTCCTCCCGAGCCTGGCCCCGCCCGGCCAGCTTCCCCCCCGAGTCCGTCCCTGCCCGCCCAGCTTCCCCTCCCAGCCAGGCCCCGCCCGCCCAGTTTCTACTCCCGTTCCCGGCCCCGCCCGCCCAGCTTATCCTCCCAAGCCATGCCCCTCCTGCCCAGCTTCCCTTCCCAGCCTCGCCCCACCCTCCCAGCTTCCCCTCCCAGCCTGGCCCTGCCCGCCCAGCTTCTCCTCGTGAGCCAGGCCCCTCCCGCCCAGCTTCTCCTCCCAGCCTGACCCCGCCCGCCGAGCTTCCCCTCCCAGCCTGGCCCCGCCCGCCCAGCTTCTCCTCGTGAGCCAGTCCCCGCCCGCCCAGCTTCCCCTCCCAGCCTGGCCCCGCCCGCCCAGCTTCTCCTCGCAGCCTGGCCCCGCCTGCCCAGCTTCTCCTCCCAAGCCTGGTCCCGCCCGCCCAGCTTCCCCTCCCGATTCCGTCCCTGCCCGCCCAGCTTCCCCTCCCAGCCAGGCTCCGCCCGGCCAGCTTCTCCTCCCGAGCCAGGCCCCGCCCGCCCAGCTTCCCCTCCCAGCCTGGCCCCGCCCGCCCAGCTTCCGCTCCCGAGTCCGTTCCTGCCCGCCCAGCTTCCCCTCCCAGCCAGGCACCGCCCGGCCAGCTTCCCCTCAGGATTCCGTCCCTGCCCGCCCAGCTTCCCCTCCCAGCCAGGCTCCGCCTGCCCAGTTTCTCCTCCCGTTCCCGGGCCCGCCCGCCAAGCTTCTCCTCCCAATCCAGGCCCCGCCCGCCCAGCTTCCCCTCCCAGCCTGGCCCCGCCCGCCCAGCTTCCCCTCCCAGCCTGGCCCCGCCCGCCCAGCTTCTCCTCGCAGCCTGGCCCCGCCTGCCCAGCTTCTCCTCCCAAGCCTGGCCCCGCCCGCCCAGCTTCCCCTCCCGAGCCAGGCCCCGCCCGCCCAGCTTCCCCTCCCAGGCTGGCCCCGCCCTGCCAGCTTCCGCTCCCGAGTCCGTTCCTGCCCGCCCAGCTTCCCCTCCCAGCCAGGCCCCGCCCGGCCAGCTTCCCCTCCCGAGTCCGGCCCCGCACGCCCAGCTTCCCCTCCCAGCCTGGCCTCGCCCGCCCAGCTTCTCCTCCTGAGACAGGCCCCGCCCGCCCAGCTTCCCTTCCCAGCCTGGCCCCGCCCGCCCAGCTTCTCCTCCCAAGCCTGGCCCCGCCCGCCCAGCTTCCCCTCCCGAGCCCGGCCCCGCCTTCCCAGCTTCCCCTTCTCGAGCCCGGCCCCGCCCGCTCAGCTTCTCCTCCCAGCCTGGCCCCGCTCGACCAGCTTCCCCTCCCGAGTCCGGCCCCGCCCGCCCACTTTGTCTTCCCGAGCCCAGCCCCGCCTTCCCGGTTTCCCCTCCCGAGTCCGGCCCCGCCCGCCGATCTTCCCCTCCCAGCCTGGCCCCGCCCGGCCAGCTTCTCCTTCCGAGCCAGGCCCCGCCCGCCCAGCTTCCCCTCCCTGCCTGGCCCCGCCCGGCCAGCTTCCGCTCCCGAGTCCGTTCCTGCCCGCCCAGCTTCCCCTCCCAGCCAGGCCCCTCCCGGCCAGCTTCCCCTCCCGAGTCCGGCCCCGCACGCCCAGCTTCCCCTCCCAGCCTGGCCTCGCCCGCCCAGCTTCTCCTCCTGAGACAGGCCCCGCCCGCCCAGCTTCCCTTCCCAGCCTGGCCCCGCCCGCCCAGCTTCTCCTCCCAAGCCTGGCCCCGCCCGCCCAGCTTCCCCTCCCGAGCCCGGCCCCGCCTTCCCAGCTTCCCCTTCTCGAGCCCGGCCCCGCCCGCTCAGCTTCTCCTCCCAGCCTGGCCCCGCTCGACCAGCTTCCCCTCCCGAGTCCGGCCCCGCCCGCCCACTTTGTCTTCCCGAGCCCAGCCCCGCCTTCCCGGTTTCCCCTCCCGAGTCCGGCCCCGCCCGCCGATCTTCCCCTCCCAGCCTGGCCCCGCCCGGCCAGCTTCTCCTTCCGAGCCAGGCCCCGCCCGCCCAGCTTCCCCTCCCTGCCTGGCCCCGCCCGGCCAGCTTCCGCTCCCGAGTCCGTTCCTGCCCGCCCAGCTTCCCCTCCCAGCCA